>NC_136061.1:2057773455-2058422435 GCF_964261635.1 Lissotriton helveticus
TCTTAGGCTTTTCTTCTCCTTTGCGTTTGGAACAGCACACGTAGAATACTGTTGTATGAAACTCATCACTAAGTCTTCTGGATCTGTTGCAAATTTAGGTGCATCCTTGATCCACAGCAGCATATGTGTATGAGGAGCACCTCTTGCTTGGTACTCCTTTCTCCAGAAGAAATCCAACACCTCTCCAAGAGGTGGATTCTTCTTATTCATGATGAAAGACATCATAGCTTCAAATCTATGATTGAAGTACCTGCATACATTGACTGGATCCAAAGAGCACAGTTCTCCGGGTGTCTTGAATTCGATGTTTTCAATGTTTCCATTTGCCTCTCGTAGAAATTCAAGTAAGTCTTCCCAGCCATACTCGGCACAGCTCAGAGTGAGGAACCATGTGGGAGTTCCTAAGTTCCTCAGCATACATTTTAAATCACCATGACGACGGTACCAGTACTCATTAGTACCACGCTGACACGCCATGAGATTAATCAGGTGACAATCCAAAATACTGTCTTGGACATTGACTTTATCCATAAAGTCACTTGCCGAGATGTTTTGCATCTGTATACCACTTTTCAAGATGTGGTTCACTGCATATGACAGTCCAGACAGATCGCTTTCAAACAGGAGATGAAACAAATAGGGAATGCATTGTCGAAACCTAGCATCTTCTGCATACAATCGTAAAGTCCGGTATTCAGAAGCAGGAATTTGATGAGGTCGCTCATCATATCTTCCTCCTTGACCTGTTGGAAATAGCTGTGGGAAACACCGAGCTTCCAAACTTTCCTCCCAAACACTAATGGGACTCCCTTTGGCTTGTTTCATTTGAAACAACTCATTAGCATTCCCCATGACTTCCTTGGAATGCAAAGGATGAACACTATAATGTTCATATATTTCTTCACTTTTAGAGAGTTCTACTTTCTCAATTTGACCAGCACACAAATCGCTATCCTCTTCCTCACTTACTCCCTCTTCTGCAACATATACATTCTTATAGTACTTATTATTTTTTTTCAAATACAATGTTGCCTTTTTGACTTTCCTAACATCCACTAAATCTTGCCATATTTTCTTATTCTTTGTCGGAACCCCATTAACTAAGATAACCAGAAGTTCCTCTTCCACTTTTTCTACTCCAATTGTGTTAATGTTTTTCTTCAAATCTAGAGGCAAATAAACAACTCTTCCCTTTAATCCTCTCTGTAAATCTGATGGAGGCAATTTCCCTGTCTTTGGCTCCATTCTTACAATAGCCTGAAAGGGATGGATACTTTGAATCAAAATAGATTCATAAGTATTTAAATCCTTCAATTCAGAAGGAATCTCAACCAATTCCAGATTATTATGAACCGCTCTAGCAGGCATCTGGTTTTGATTTAATTTGTTACAACAATAAGTACACACACGTTGATCCGATCCCAAATCAAAACAATTTTCTTACATCAAGTATGTTGCGAAATCCTTCCATTCACTATTATTTTCCCTTTCACTTTTTGCATATAAATCCACTAACTTAGTCTGATTCTTATAATAAGTGCGTCGACAACACACACAAGTGAAATTAGGCCTCTCACTTGATTTAACCTGAAACGTGGCAATTTCCTTCTGAAAATTATCTGTACTGGAAACCTGTACACTGTCTTCCACATTACCCTCTTCTTCTGGGTCAATTTCAACATTCTCCTCTTTACTTCCAAAGTAACAAAACTCAATTTCTTCACAAATATTCTTCACATCTATTTCAGAACCATGCAAAAGAGCAGCGCATAATTGTTTAAGCATAATTGCTGGACTCTTAGCATAATACAACATTCTAACTAATTTCCTCACTTTATTATGATGCACTGCTAGCATCCTGAAATGATGAAAAACACTCTGGCATACTCTCCTGGAAAGACAAGCCAGTGAACGACCATGCAAACCTGTCACTTCTCTCACTCTGCAAGGATCTAATTCTTGCAACAACATCATTTTCTGCTTCAAACTTTTCTTATTAAATGTCCGTACAAAATCACAAAGCAAATTGATGGAATCCTGTCGTACACTGCAAATACTACTACACTTCCAGGTGTACACAGGACCCTTAGGACGTCTTCCTAAAACCTCATTACCTAACACCTCTTCTGTCTCTGTTGTCACAAGTTTTTCTTTTTCAACTGGACAACCATCTTTCACCTCATAAGCTCGACCACTGGTGTCAACTGCATGCACCAAATCATTATCCTGGAAATAACTCTCCTCATTGAAAAATGCCTCACAGCTTGAACTATGCATCCATTCTCCGGAAAAAACTTCACAAAAATTACTACGATTAACTATTCTCTTCCATCTACTATTTCTTTTGAAATCATAAATTGCCTTGTTTAGCTTCCTAAATCTATTGATTATCAAAATAAATAACTTTCGCTTTAATTCAAATGCCTGATCAATAACTTTCACAACTTTTTTTTTTCCCCCCAAAAAAAAAACACTTTCTGTGGACCCTTCTTAATATTTTTTAACAAATTGCCAATTATCCTGTTGCGGAACATTCGTCCACGAATGTCCCTAAACTGTTGTTTCCTTCTACTATCATGCACAGAGTTATCTCTTGCTCTAGCAGTAACATTTTTGATTGGCCTTTCCTTTCCGTTTAAATTGCTTCTCTTTTTCTGGACTAAAACATTTTCTGTAGTACGACTTTTTTTTCTACAAATGTTTCTTATGAATGTTTTCGTGGTCTTACCCGGTGCTTTCTTGGTGACTTGACAAGTTTTTTTTGTGGAGGACTGCTGCAATATTTGATGGACCTGCTGTCTTTGACGTTTTGTAGCCTTTCTAATTCTATCCTTAGTTGGCATTCTCAAATTTTGAAATGATCTGCAGTTGAATCTGTGGTAAAATATAATAAAAAATGTTATTAACCACTATTACCAAACAGTAAATCAATAACAGTCATCAAAAACTTAACACACTACTTGTTATTTTTACATAGAACAATTTTTAGTGCATTGTCAAGTTTAGAAATCACAAATAGTAGCAAAGAAATTGAATGCTTATACATTTTACCTGTGTTGTTTTATATGTGAATCTGAACTAATTTTATGAGCATATTTTAATATTTTATTGAAGACACTACACATAACCTTTTTTTGAAGGTGTGTTTAATTTTAAATGAAACGGTTTACATTTTTACTTTTCATTTCTTGTTATTTTTAAAAATAAATGTTTATAGTTCCATAGGCTCAAGCAGGTCAGCTTCCCACCCTATGTCATACAATTCTGACAAATCGGCATCCTCATCATATTCTTCATCATCCTCAGGATTTAAATCATCCAAGGGATCTACTTCCACTGATGTTTCAATCACAATTTCAATGATAAGATCGACATCAACTGATTGCTCATTATCACTCATGCTTGATGTTGTCGTTATCTTTAAAAAAAGAGAACAACAATGAGATGTTGCAGAGTAAGGCACAAATCTCAGAGACTATAATAGTAAAATTGTTTAACAAGAGTATCATTTTGCAGCTATTATTTAGCCATGTCCAGCGATGCTGAAGAGGTGAGGCCTATGTCCAACTTTTCAGTAAACAGGACTCATCTCTTCTTAACCTTGGATAAGCCTCACCGACTCTGTGTCCCCTGCACATACTTAAATGTAAAGGGGCAGATTTATGTTAACTGGCACATCCCCAGGGATGCACCAGTTAACGTGCACCGCTGCTCTGCCACCCATGGTGTGCCGCATTTACAATGTGGAGCACCATTGAGTAAAAACAGCACAGATGCGTCACGCATCTGTGCCGCAAAAGCAACACATTGCACGAGTCACGTCGTAAACACGACATGTCTACTGCAATGCACAGGAGGAAGCCACACATTGCATGGTGCTTCACTCCTTATGCCTGTTTCAAACAGCCATAAGGATTTGATTAAGCAATGCTATAAAGCTGACTCAGTGAAATCTTCTAGATTTCACTGTGTTAGTTTTACAGGGCTTTCATGCAAATGAATGCCCACCCTGCAACAAAACACCTATATGAAACCTGATGCAGGTTTCATGTGGCACAGGACTTTACAGCATAACACATCTGCCTAGATGCATCAAGTTGTAAATATATCACAACATAGCAAATCTTTTGCTCCGCCGCTGCATCACAAAAGTGACGCACAGCGGCGCAAAAGAGGCACACACCTATCATAAATCTGTCCCTAACATGTTAAATGATTAATTCAGGATGACATTAAGGTGTGGCCTATCCAGAGGTTTGTTTAAGGTGAGGCCAACTCAGGGTTGCAGATTAAATTTACGCTTGTTGAAGAGTACAGAGGAGATAATACATGTGAAGGCCTACCAATGAAGTAAGTGTCCACTTCACTCTTGAACAAAGGCCAGACCTCTTCTGTGTCCGTGGACAGACCTAAACCTCATCTGCACAATGTCATTCGTAAACTTAGGAAACACAGGTGATGTAATTGAAAAATGTGGAGTTTCTTTTCCTCATTTCACAATCACATCACCTGTGTTTCCTTTGCTTTGGTATCTCATAGTGCAGATGGACTCTAGCATATGAAAGAGTACACATAAGTTGAGCAGTGTATACAACAATTTTGACATTTACAGAAGATTCAGCTTCTTATCTTGTTGGAGATGAAATGAGGCCTGTCTTGCAACATGGTGCATGTTTTGCATCACTGCTGCATCGGTTTCATGTGGCACGGGACTTTACAGCATGACACATCTGCCTAGATGCATCAAGTTGTAAATATGTCGCCACATAGCAAATCTTTTGCACCGCCGCTGCATCACAAAAGTGACGCACAGTGATGCAAAAGAGGCACACACCTATCATAAATCTGTCCCTAACATTTTAAATGATTGATTCAGGGTGACGATAAGGTGTGGCCTATCCAGAGGTTTGTTTGAGGTGAGGCCTTCTCAGGGTTGCAGATGAGATTTACACTTGTTGAAGAGTACAGAGCAGATAATATATGTGAAGGCCTACCAATGAAGTAAGTCATGTCCACTTCACTCTTGAACAAAGGCCAGACCTCTTCTGTGTCCGTGGACAGACCTAAACCTCATCTGCACAATGTCATTCGTAAACTTAGGAAACACAGGTGATGTAATTGAAAAATGTGGAGTTTCTTTTCCTCATTTCACAATCACATCACCTGTGTTTCCTTTGCTTAGGTGTCTCATAGTGCAGATGGACTCTAGCATATCAAAGAGTACACATAAGCTGAGCAGTGTATACAACAATTTTGACATTTACAGAAGATTCAGCTTCTTATCTTGTTGGAGATGAAATGAGGCCTGTCTTGCAACATGGTGCATCTTTTCCATCACTGCTGCATCGGTTTCATGTGGCACGGGACTTTACAGCATGACACATCTGCCTAGATGCATCAATTTTTAAATATGTCGCCACATAGCAAATCTTTTGCACCGCCGCTGCGTCACAAAAGTGACGCACAGTGACGCAAAAGAGTCATACACCTATCATAAATCTGTCCCTAACATGTTAAATGATTGATTCAGGATGACATTAAGGTGTGGCCTATCCAGAGGTTTGTTTAAGGTGAGGCCTACTCAGGGTTGCAGATTAAATTTACGCTTGTTGAAGAGTATAGAGGAGATAATACATGTGAAGACCTACCAATGAAGTAAGTCATGTCCACTTCACTCTTGAACAAAGGCCAGACCTCTTCTGTGTCCGTGGACAGACCTAAACCTCATCTGCACAATGTCATTAGTAAACTTAGGAAACACAGGTGATGCAATTGAAAAATGTGGAGTTTCTTTTCCTCATTTCACAATCACATCACCTGTGTTTCCTTTGCTTAGGTATCTCATAGTGCAGATGGACTCTAGCATATGAAAGAGTACACATAAGTTGAGCAGTGTATACAACAATTTTGACATTTACAGAAGATACAGCTTCTTATCTTGTTGGAGATGAAATGAGGCCTGTCTTGCAACATGGTGCATGTTTTGCATCACTGCTGCATCGGTTTCATGTGGCACGGGACCTTACAGCATGACACATCTGCCTAGATGCATCAAGTTGTAAATATGTCGCCACATAGCAAATCTTTTACACCGCCGCTGCGTCACAAAAGTGACGCACAGTGATGCAACAGAGGCATACATGGCTATGTAAGTTAAATAATCAAAATCTAAATTTGCCAAGCACACATGGGTGTGTATTTACAAGGACCTTCCACCACGAGGAAATGTCATTAATTAAAATGGGAGAAATAACATCAAAGGGACTCAAATGCCTTTTAAATGTACCCCAAGCAACCTATGAAACTCTAGCAGTACATATCAAGAAACCTAATTGATTTCAGAAATCGTTTTTAAACACATCATCTAAATCAATGATATACCTACATTCAAGGGGAAATGACTTAAAATGGCCTAAGACACATGAAAGCGTTTTTTTAAGGCCCTTGCACCATTTCTGGGTCACTTTTAACATGGCTATGTTAGTCAAAGAATTAAAATCTAAATTTGCCTAGCACAGATGGGGGCGTATTTACAAGGACCTTGCACCACGGGGAAAGGTCTTTAATTAAAATGACAAAAATAACATCAGAGAGACTCAAATGCCTTTTAAATATACCCCAAGCAACCTATGAAACTCTAGCTCTACATATCAAGTAAACTAATTGATTTCGAAAATCGTTTTTAAACACATCATCTAAATCAATTATATACCTACATTCAAGGGGAAATGACTTAAAATGGCCTAAGACACATGAAAGCGTTTTTTAAGGCCCTTGCACCATTTCTGGGTCACTTTTAACATGGCTATGTTAGTCAAAGAATTAAAATCTAAATTTGCCAAGCACAGATGGGGGCATATTTACAAGGACCTTGCTCCACGGGGAAAGGTTTTAAATTAAAATGGGAAAAATAACATCAGAGAGACTCAAATGCCTTATAAATATGCCCCAAGCAACCTATGAAACTTTAGCTTAATATTTTTCAAAAAACTATTTTAAACACATCATATAAATCAATTATATACCTACATTCATCGGGAAATGACTTACAATGCCCTAAGACACATGAAAGCGTTTTTTAAGGGTCACTTTTAACATGGCTATGTAACTCAAAGAAACAAAAACTATTTGTAAAACACTTGACACAAAGCAACATTTTAAATTCAGAACTTTCTTCATAATTTTCTCCCTAAAGCATACTATTGTCTATCTAAATTAAATGAATCTTTTCTCACCTTAGCAAATACTTTATGAGTTTCAAAACAGTCTCCGAAACACACCAATTTGTCTTTAGCAGAGCAAAAGGTATGCACTCCAGAGTCTGCAGCTATGAAAAGCACAGAAATGCTGTAACTCATCACACATATCTCTCATGTCACCCAATCAAAATTCTTCCCTCACTTTTTTCAAATCAACACCCTTCCCCCCTCTGCCCTCTCTGCCTTTTTTGCATAGCAACCACCTCCTGAAAGACCTCTGATGTTTGCAAGTTCACACAACAATGTTTCAATTGAACTCTGAACTCTCAGTGCACCTGCATATCCAGTGCAATCTTTCATTAAATGATTTTTTCTTGACCATTCAAATTACATCTTTCAAAGAACTCATCCATGCACCCTAACTTTCTGTTTTCAGCAATCAAAATCCACCAATCACTGCTACCGCTTCCTTAACACAGAAACTCCACAGTTTTTTTCATTTTAAACTCTTATTTTTCCAACTGCCATTTCATTGCCACACTTCATCTGACTGCAGCAGAACCTTCTCTCACCATGTTTTCTGTCTGGATTGTTGGACATAGTTACATCTACTGGGCTCAAAGGTATGCTGAGAACAGAAATTTACCTAACCTCAATTTACAAGATGTGGAAATTAAGTGGTTTGGCCACAGAGGATTAAAATGTCACCAATTGATACCATTGGTGAAAACCTTTATGCATTTGCCTAAACCTGACCTGTTAATTTTGCACTGTGGAGGTAATGACTTGGGCACTTTGACTGGTGTAGGTCTGGAAATGCTTTTAAAGGACACCTTTGAGCAATTGATGGCACTTCTTCCTCAAACTGCCTTAGTATATTCAAATATATGCCAAAGACAGAAATGGAGGTGGTCGAACCAATTTTGTCCACAAATTGAGAAATCGAGGAAGCATGTAAACAAATCTGTTTCAGCTTACATGAGAGACCATGGAATGGGCTCCATGTACAACAATAACTTGTGTTACTACATGCAAGATATCTACAGAGGAGATGGAGTTCACTTCTCAGATGAAGGGAACAGAGTTTTCATTCTGAATTTAAAACTGTGCATTGGTACCTACTTGTAAGTACCTAAATGTACCATAAACCCAAAAGCTCTTCTCAGAGCTACCCTACATCTGATCACTCCCAATTATTATTTTACTCTAACTTTTTTCACTAATTTTCAACAAAGTACGCTCCCCGGAGCGCTACCCGGTACGCAAACCGGAAGCTAACCGCGCAAAATTTTAAAAAATTTTTTTTTTTTTCGCACATATGGGCCTCCTCAGCCATCCTCAGAAAACCTAGGGGGTAAAAATACGTCTACCGTGTCCCCTTCTACCCATTCTGAACATTATTTGCCCTCCATCTTGTATCTTAATTCGACCGAAACACAAAATGGTGGACTCCCGTAACGCTGCAGGTTCGCGTACCGGGGCGCTCCCCGGGAAGCGCTCCATTAAAAAAGGTGGGAAAGTAATTTACAGAAGAAACCCTAGAGACACGTTCACCAAATATAGATTTGCTCATACTACATACCAATCCCTACCATTTTCACAAATTTGGTTGGAATTCCATTTAGCCATTTAGCCTGTAGACCTCTCTAAATACCCTGAGGTAAATTACTTCACAAAACACATCTGAAGTGTTGGAATTGACAACCAATGAAAATGTTACTTTCTTTTCCATTTTTTTTTACCTGACATTTGATTGGTTATGTACCTGAATATAAAGGAAGAGAAGGAAACACAGCCATTTTGACTACTACTTCCTGGTATACATTTCAATAGGATTTTCACTAATAACTTCAACTTCTTTTTAAAGGTAAGTTGTTATTTTAAAAACTGAAGTATATTGTGCACTTTAAGTTAATATGGTAAACTTTTTCTGATAGTTGTATACTATCCCTCTGTAGTAGTTATAGATTTAGATAGACTTCTCTGTTATAGGTATGGATGGAGTTAGGCTTGTCTTTTATAATTATGAATTTACTTACGTTAAATCACATACACTTTTTTATATTCCTACTTCCACTCTGATACTATGCACTGCCCAAAGATAAATTAACTGTTAAAAACTGCCTATCTAAAATTAATCCCAACAGTGCCCTATCTCTACTAATATATATATTTTTTATGCAAATTTCAAGCAAAATGGAAGGCGAACAGAAAGTGTCATTTGAAATTGTCCTTGCAGAGACCAACCAAGAAATCATTGATCCAAATGACATTGAATTTATGGATGAAACTTGGGACCAAGAACTACTGCAATGTGTGCAATCAGTAGATGTCCTCCTTGAAAATGAGGACATTTTACACACTCAAACATTACAAGCTATGTTCAATGAAAATAACGACATTTCAGACAGTGAAATGGTAGACATTTTATTAAATTTTGAAACACAATCACAATAATAAATAATTGTTTAAAAAAAAAAAAAAAAAATCAACAAAACAAACAATCAATTAACATACAATATTTGAAAAGCCTATCATTCTTTTTTCCTTATAGTACGCTCCCCGGGCCGCTCCCCGGTTCGCGAACCGGGCGCTCCCCACGCAAAAAAAACAAAAACAGTTTTATTTCTTTTTTTGCCCCGCGGGGCCCTTTTAAAGCCTCCACATCAAACCTAGGGGGTCAGGGAGGATCTACTATGCCCCCTCATGGTCATTTCCCCCTTTGTTTTGGCCTCCTCTTGTCTCTCGATCCTACCGAGAGACAAGATGGCGGCCGCTCCGGACTGTTTAGAATGTTGACAGACACCGGAGAGCCAATCAGCTTCGCTTCGCGAAGTTCCGTTACGCGTCAAGTACGCGAACCGGGGCGCTGCCCGGAGCGCTGTTACAGATATATATATTTTTTTTAACCTTAATTTCTCAAAATCCACTGGAGCACATATATTGAGACCTAGCAAAGGCACATCGGGCTAACAGTCCCTACAATTTTGCCAAGTTTCGTGCAAATCCATTCAGCCGTTCGGGCTAAAAGTGAGGCCAACCGCCCTAAGGAAATTAACATGGGAAAAACGCGTTTTGGGACCCCCCTTTTTTCTCGGCCCCCCCTTGACGAACCCCCCCGAAATTTTTAGGGGCTGCTCAGAAACAAAATGTTCTATTTTCCTGAAAATTTCAGCCAATTCCGTCCACAAACGCCAAACTTATTAGACATAGAATTTTCAAAAATCCCATAGACAAAAAATCCTAACTATATATTACCTACTGGCGGTCGCCAGTAGGTATATATAGTTAGGATTTTTTCTCTATGGGATTTTTGAAAATTCTATGTCGAATAACTTTGGCGTTTGAGGACGGAATTGGCTGAAATTTTCAGGAACATTGAACATTCTGTTTCTGAGCAGCCCCTGAAAATTTGGGGGGGTTTCGTCAAGGGGGGGCCGAGAAAAAAGGGGGTCCCAAAACGTGTTTTTCCCATGCAATTTTCCATAGGGCGGTTGGACTCACTTTTAGCTCGAACGGCTGAATGGATTTCCACGAAACTTGGCAAAATTGTAGGGACTGGTAGCTTGATGTGCCTTTGCTAGGTCTCAATATATGTGCTCCAGTGGATTTTGAGAAATTAACGTTCAAAAATATATATATATCTGTAATCGCGCTCCGGGCAGCGCCCCGGTTCGCGTACCTGACGCGTAACTGAACTTCGCGAAGCGAAGCTGATTGGCTCTCCGGTGTCTGTCAACATTCTAAACAGTCCGGAGCGGCCGCCATCCTGTCTCTCGGTAGGATCGAGAGACAAGAGGAGGCCAAAACAAAGGGGTAAATGACCATAAGGGGGCATAGCAGATCCTCCCTGACCCCCTAGGTTTGATGTGGAGGTTTTAAAAGGGCCCCGCGGGAAAAAAAAAAAAATCTTTTTTTTGCGTGGGGAGCGCCCGGTACGCGCACCGGGAAGCGGTCTGGGTAGCGTACTATAAGGAAAAAAGAATGATAGACTTTTTAAATATTGTATGTTTATTGATTGTTCATTTTGTTGTTTTTTTTGTAGCTTTTTTTTATTAAATATAAATTTATTTTTGTGATTCTTTTTCCAAATTTAACAGAACATTTAACAACCCATTGTCGGAAATGTCCTCATTTTCAATCAGCGAATCTACTGCATCTACACTTTGAACTAATTCATGGTCCCGTGATTCATCCATGAAATCTGAGTCATAATTGTCCTCAATATCTTTTTCTGTGTTGTTCTCCAGAACAATTTTGAAGGAAATATTCTGCTCTCCTTCCATTTTCTTGCTGAAATTTTCATAAAAAATGAATATATCAGTAGAGATAGGGCATGTTGGGTTTAAGTTCAGACAGGTACTTGTGAATTTATAACAGAGAAGTAATCTATGGGCACTGTATGGTTTCAGGCGTGAAGTAGTACTATTAAAAAGTGCCTGTGAAGAAGCCTAAGTAAATTCATAATTATACCACAGAAACCTAAATCAATCCATAATTATAATAAACAAGCCTTTCTCAATGTCTAACTCTTACAGAGGGACAGTATATAACTATCTAAAAATATTTTCCCAAATTAATTTAAAGTGCATGACATAGTTCTCCTTTCAAATTTACAAAATAACATCTTACCTTTTAAAAACAAGTTTAAGTTGTCAGTGGAGGAGGCGCTAGGGGGCGCACAGCGGAATGGCTGCCTGACATGCAGCTCCGCCGGGCGATCACACACAATGTGATCCATTGCCGCTGAAAACCCACCATCCCACACAACGCGACTACCAACATGGATGGGAAGGTAGGGAGCAAAAACTGACCCGGACCGCTGCGGTGTCCACTCCCGCCGTGAAGAAATATTCCGATTAAATCGCGGAGGAACGGGACTGCCTGACAAAATGGCCGCCAGTAAACGACATCACCTGGGTTTACAGCGCGGAGCTCGCAGCTGAATGCCAGAATAGCCCGAAATTTACGGCCGGAGGTGAGCGAATACTACCCAGTCCAGCGTAGTTAATCTGAGTTGCTGCTGTCATTGGAAACGCCGGCGGAGCTGAGCTTATCTCCGGCCGGGTGCCTGACAATATGGCGGCGCCACTTGCAGAAATGGCGGGCTCTTCGCAATGACGCCGGCGGGCTACTGTTGAGCTTTCCGCGCTACCGGACCAGCGATGCTCGGTGGAGGACTGAGGGGTGCCCTGACATGTGGCTTGTGAGTCTGGGGATGGCACCACACCGACGTCCTGTTCCCGCCCGCACTCACATCTTGGGAAGTGGATTCCCACTGCACTAAGCGCTAGCAGGAAGTTTGTGGGGCTGGGGGCGATGCAGGGCACCCCACGAATGCGACCGAAGCTATCCGGACAACGTTGGGCTGCTCCTGGGCTGCCACTGACCGCATAACATACGCAATCCTCACATTCTGGCGCAAAATCAACTGGTGGTGACCAGAACGGACGCGAGCCTGACCCCATTTGCTGCTGCGAGCTCTCACTGTCGAGGAACCACGGCGACAACGGTCAGAGTCACGAGGGCGTCTGGACCCGCGCGGAAGAAAGTACAGTCACCGGCCACTATCATGGGGAAGCCGGATAAGCAGCAGCAGAAACTGACCTTCGACAACAGGAGAGCGTCGAAACCTGCAGACGATTTGGCGGAGCCCGGAGGATCTTCAGAATCGCCGCAAACCACTAACATGGAGAAGATACTTTTGGCCATTCAATCAAATCTTCAGGATATTAATGGCAAATTGGACAATTTGACGTGCAGGATGGATGGCATGGCGGCTCGACAAGAAAAACATGGTGAACGACTGGATGAGGCCGAAACAAGGATATCGGCTGTAGAGGATGAGGCGCGAACGTCCACCACGAAATGCACTGGAATGGAACGGATTCTGCAGGTGATAAGAGCGAAGGAGGAAGATTTGGAAGCGCGCTCAAGGCGCAATAACGTGCGAATCGCAGGCCTGCCGGAATCGACCAACACAGGTCGTATGGAACACTGCGTAGAGGGGTGGTGCAAGGATATCTTTGGGACGGAGGCCCTGTCGCAGATCTTCATTGTGGAAAGAGCCCACAGGTCGCTGGGCCCCAAACCACCGCCCGGTGCTACACCCAGGCCAATTGTGGCGCGCATCCTCAATTATCGAGACAGGGACACGATCCTCCGGCTTGCAAGGGAGAAGGGCAGAATCACCCACCAAGGCAACACTCTGGAGTTCTACCCCGACCACACGGTTGCTGTTCAGCAAGCACGTAAAGAATACGCGACAGTGAAGGCTAAGCTGAGAGAGTTGAATATTGTATATTCTATGTTATACCCTGCCCGCCTTCGAGTAGTGTGGAAGGAACAGGCGATTGTACTGGCGACACCCAAAGCGGCCCTTGACTTTGTTAAGACAGCACAGCGTGAGGCGAGGTCTGCATCCCAAAACGATCAGAATAGAGACTCGGATTGATACGGCGAGAGGAATGCATCGAAATACAGCGACGAGTGCTAATCGGATGGCCGCTGTGTACTACTACTGAACTGCGAGAAGCGGCCGGCTACGAATCCACCAGAGGTGAGGTGTGTGCGTTGCCATTTGCCACTGGGAATCGGCCAGGTGGGGGGGGGGAGGGGTTGTCGAGGACTGGACTACACCCCTGCACTGAACAATAACTGCTACCCGTGGCTAGACCTTGTTGCCGCGCTTTCACCTCTGGATAGATGGAACAGCGAAGGTGGTGGTAAACCTTAGAACGTTGGGAAACATTTCACATTGCAGGGCATGGACAAATGAAAATGCATAGCTTCTGTAAGTTGCTGATTACCGTACTCTATGTAGCCAGACAGCGGAGATGTGGGGGGGGTGTATTACTGTAGCGTTCCTAGGTCACATCCCATCCATGGGTGTCTGTTCATCGCTAAGAACGGCTATATCTCCTAAATGACTGCTCCACTGCCTGCGTCTGAGTGTGGGATGTGGGAGGGTCGGAGGGCCAATGGTCTAATGGACACACACATTGCGACTATCCCGATTCTTACTAGTATCGCCCGCACCTGTACACCGGGTGTAAAGTTGTGCCTCTGGCGGTCCTCCATGAGGGTAATACCCGACATGAGTTTTGCTATGAGCACCAAGTTGTTGTTTAAATGGTTGAAGGGAATGTGCTCTGAAGGGATATGGCTTCGGCAGGTTGGGGATGCTGGAGTGGGCGGGATGAGGGGTGGGGGGGTATTTGACTGTTTGAGAAGACCGATAGTATCACAAATGTACACATTATTTGGATATACACTGAGAGATGTGGTGAATGTAACTTACGATAACTTTGATGAATGGGGTCGGGCTCCGGGTGTGTTCTTGGGGAGTACAGGTATGAGTGGTATTGTATCATTTGAGGAACACAGGTTCTAGTAACACAGGCAGAAACGGTTTGAACGTTCTTACTTGGAATGTGCGGGGTCTCTCACGCCCTCAGAAAATCAGACAGGTATTTGCCAGCCTCACTAGATGGAATATAGATATAGCTTTCCTGCAAGAGTCACATCTAGCGCCGAACACTCACGCTACATTGGGGTCGAGATGGGCGGGTTCATCCTACAGAGCCTCATACTCATCTTATTCAAGGGGGGTGATAATATTGCTCAAGAAAGGGATCGCCTTTGAGGAGAAGCACGTACTACAGGACCCCACTGGCAGGTATGTGCTGGTGACGGGCACACTGAGGGGCCAACACATAACACTCCTTAATGTGTACGGACCGAATATTGATGCACCGGAGTTCTACCGTGAAGTTTGGGGCCACTTACAGACACATGCGAGCACGCACATATTATGCGGGGGAGACTGGAATGTGACACTACAGGACGGTCTGGACCGCTCTTTACAATCTGTAGAACAGCACAAACAGTCGAGACAGATGGTGGGTCACATGTTAGAGGACTTGGCGCTAGCGGATATCTGGAGACTGCACCACACGAACGACCCAGGCGCTACACACATCACAGCATCACACAATAGTTGGTCCAGACTAGACTATTGGTTGGGGTCTAAGGACGTTGCTCTGTGGGCAAGAAAGGTGCAGGTACTACCGCGCACATTATCAGACCACAACCCGGTACTATTGCAGCTGGATATCCCTCATTACACACCCCCCCCCTTTCAATGGCGTTTCAACTCCCAGGCCCTCACAGACCCTATATATGCTACCGCAGTGACTACGGCAATCAAAGACTATTTTGCTGATAATGCACAAACTACTGATGACCCATGTCTCCTATGGGAAGCCTTTAAGGCCACTTTGAGAGGCGTCTGCATCAGCACTACCATAGGTATACTTAAAGACATCAGGGGCCAAATTCGCCGCTGCGAAAGCCAAATGAGGGATTTAGAACTGCAGTACGAAAAAACACAGGACGTATTGATATTACCCAAATTGCGCGAACTAAACACCGAACATGCTGACTTCCTGGCGTCAGAACTCAAATACCTAGATCGCAAACACACGGCCAGGGCTTTTGGCGAAGGGGGTAGACCAGGAAGAGTGCTCGCGCGTAAAATTTGTGAGGGGCGGGGACAATCGGCTATACTCCGTGTCAAATCCGGGGATGGCATGCTCCGTACGCAACCCACAGATATAGTGCAATGTTTTGTGGACTCCTACAGTGCACTGTACCAATCTCAACCCACAGCTACAACAGATGAAACGTACGCCTATTTACATGATGTGGCAATTGGCTGGCTGTCGGATGCCCACAGGGAATATCTAGCTCGGCCAATCACAGTAGAGGAAGTCACTGAGGTGATCGCCTCGCTCCCCAACGGAAAGGCGCCAGGTCCCGACGGGTACACATCCGAATTCTATAAAAAATTTGTAGATATACTTGCCCCACACTTGGTGGCTATGTATGGTACTTCCTTTGATAATGGATTGCTCCCTCCCACGCTGCGAGAGGCGATGATAATAGCACTCCTCAAACCTTCCAAAGATCCTGAAAACTGCGACTCCTACAGACCCCTATCCCTCATAAACGTGGACTCGAAAGTTCTCGCGAAACTACTAGCCGTTAGGTTAACCCCTCTGATGACTCGACTGGTGCTGCCAGACCAAGCGGGATTTGTTCCCACTAGATCCACCTCACACAATACCAGATCCCTGTTTGCACTAGCACACTACCTGAAGCCCTCGGTTAGGGCGGTGGCTGTACTACTCGACGCTGCAAAAGCGTTCGATTCCATTGAATGGCGCTATATGCTGCTTGTCCTCAACAGGATGGGTTTCCCTAAACGATTTGTCCAGTGGATCACCTTATTGTATACTGAACCGGGTGCGAGGGTCCGCATCAATGGCTATGTTTCGGCCCCTTTCGATATTGGACGAGGTACGAGGCAGGGCTGCCCCCTGTCACCTCTACTCTTCGCTTTGGCGTTAGAACCACTAGCGTGCATAGTGCGTCAAAATTACAAGGAATCGGCATTGCAATTTGTGTCCAGGCCGCTACATATATCGCTATACGCAGACGATATGCTGCTGTATGTACGGGACCCGGGGGTACATCTGAACCCGCTGCTTCGGGAGTATATCCGATTTGGGGGACACTCGGGATTAGCTATTAATTGGTCCAAGTCCTCACTCATCCCTCTCACTGACGCCACCGATTCTTTTGAAGTGGACTATCCACTAGAATGGCAACAAGACCCGATCCGCTACCTGGGGGTCATGTTCCACAGGGATCCTGACGAAGTAATGCGCGCGAATTATGGTGTGGCCCTCTCCAAACTGGAAGACAAGGTCCATCGATGGATCCACTTACCATTATCTATAGCTGATCGCATAGCGATCGTAAAAATGAACATTCTGCCTAAGTTATTGTACCTTTTTAATAACATACCTATTACACCTCCACAAGAGATCTTCCGTCGCATAAAGTCCTTGGTTCTAACACTGATATGGGCAGGTAAACAAGCTCGTATTGATCTACAGACACTAACACTCCCGATTGCACAGGGCGGATTCGGGGTGCCTGATTTTCTACTATATTACCTCTGTGCTCAGGCACAGTACGCAGCTTATTGGTTCCATGAGGTCCCCTATATCACTCACGTGGCCATTGAGGAGGGAGATGCTCATCCTGTCCCCCTGTCTGAGATATTGTCGCACAAAAGACCGCCGCTTCACATGAAAGATATCAACACTGTAGACACAACAATCAAAGCTTGGCACAAACTGGGGCAATTGGCTCACAAAACCCCATTATATGCTCCGGACATGCCACTACGGAACCATCAGGCTTTGTCGGTCACTAACGAAAAAGTGGGGATGTCTCTACTGCACAAAGTTGGGATCGACAAAATGGGTGATGTGTTTCAAGAAGGCAAAGTTTTGGACATTAACGACTTGGCTTATATCCGAAACCAGACTCCCATGTTTAGATTCACATACTACAGACTGACGAGGGCATTACGTGAACACTACCCTTCATTCCCAGCAGAGCCTGACACCCTAACACCTTTGCAAATGCTGATCACTACAACAGACCTCTCTCACCTGGTGTCCCGACTGTACACTGCTGCACAAACCGAAATGGCGGGACACACACTCAAGGCTAAGGGAAGATGGGATGAGCTTTTGGATAATCCATTGACAGACACAGAATGGTGCAGCGCATGCGCACTAACGCAGATACTGACACCAAATGGAAATCTGCGGGTTATTCATTTCAAGTTCTTGCACCAAGCTTACTACACTCCTGTGAAAATGCGTAAATTTGGGCTGCAAGAGGAAGACAGATGTAAGCGTTGTAATGGGGAAGGTGCGGATTTTGTACACCTGGCATGGCAGTGTGCGAAAGTGGCTGATTACTGGACGGAGGTTACTGCCGCACTCACGATCATGTTAGAGGATGAGGTGAAGTGTACTCCGCAGATTTGTCTACTAGGTATTATACCACAATTCAGGGCGCTGAAAAGGAAATTTTGTGCTGTCGCCTTGTTGTTAGCCAAAAGACAGGTGGCGCAATGTTGGCACAGCCGCAGGGTACCAACCACGAAAGTGTGGCTGCATGATATGTCCATATGTCGAGATAAACTCCAAACATATGAGGAGGACTTACCAGCCAACTCGAAACCCAAGGACATGTGGGGATTCTTGACAGACTATCTGAACTCCTTGCAGGACACCGAGGAAGACTAGCGGATACACTGGTTGTGCTGGAATGGGTGCTGTCTGGAATGAGAGTTGGAGACGACTGTGGGCTACACTAGGGATACCGAGACACGATCTCACTCACTGTATAGGGTGTACATGTGGGTACAGTTAGGTCTTAAGTTGGGGAATGTTGTCCTTTACTGTTTATAACATGTAAAATGTAAGACTCAGACTGACAGCGTGCTATGAGACCTACGTAGAACATGCGTGGAAGAAACACTGAACATACACATACAGTTTTTTTTTCAGGTCTACCATATATATTTTGAACAAACAATGTGGAATGGCGGGCCGGCCTCCGGGTTGTAGGCTCATGCTGTGTCAATTGCTCTTTGTGAATAAAGGTCTTACAAAAAAAAAAAAAAAAAAAAAAGTTGTCAGTGAAAATGCTCTTGCAATGTACTTCAGGAAGTAGTAGTCAAAATGGCTGTGTTTCTCTCTCTTTCTTTATATATATTCAGGTACATAACCAATCAAATGTCAGGTAAAAAAAGTAGAAAATGAAAGTAACATTTTAATTGGTTGTCAATTCCAACAATTCAGATGTGTTTTGTGAAGTAATTTACCTCAGGGTATTTAGAGAGGTCTACAGGCTAAATGGCTAAATGGAATTCCAACCACATTTGTGAAAATGGTGGGATTGGTATGTAGTATGAGCTAATCTATATTTGGTGAAAGTGTCTCCAGTGGTTTTTCTGTATATTACTTTCCCACCTTTTTTGAGCGAGCGCTTCCCGGTGCGCGCCCCGGTACGCGAACCAGCAGCGTTATGGGAGTCCTCCATTTTGTGTTTCGGTAGAATTGAGATACAAGATGGAGGGCAAATAATGTTGAGAATGGGTCGAAGGGGGCACGGTAGACGTATCCTGACCCCCTAGGTTTTCTGAGGGTGGCTGAGGAGGCCCATATGTGCGAAAAAAAAACATTTTTTGTCAAATTTTTGCATGGTTAGCGTCCGGTGCGCATACCGGGTAGCGCTCCGGGGAGCGTACTTTGGTGAAAATTTGTGAAAAAAGTTAGAGTAAAATATAATTGTGAGTGATCAGATGTAGGGTAGCTCTGAAAAGAGCTTTTGGGTCCTGTGGCTGATTTAGGTACCTACAAGTAGGTACCAATGCACAGTCTTAAATTCAGGATGAAAATTCTGTTCCCTTCATCTAAGAAGTGAACTCCATCTGCTCTGTAGATATCTTGCATGTAGTAATGCAAGTTATTGTTGTAGATGGAGCCCATTCCATAGTCTCTCATGTAAGCTGAAACAGACTTATTTACATGCTTCCTCGATTTCTCAATTTGTGGACAAAATTGGTTGGACCACCTCCATTTCTGTCTTTGGCATATATTTGAATATACCAAGGCAGTTTGAGGAAAGAGTGCCATCAATTGGTCAAAGGTGTCTTTTAAAAGCATTTCCAGACCTACCCCAGTCAAAGTGCCCAAGTCATTTCCTCCACAGTGCACAATTAACAGGTCAGGTTTTGGCAAATGCAAAAAGGTTTTCACCAATGGTATCAATTGGTGACATCTTAATCCTCTGTGGCCAATCCAGTTGATTTCCACATTTTGTAAATTGAGGTTGTGTAAATTTCTGTTATCAGCATACCTTTGAGCCCAGTGGATGTAACTATGTCCAATAATCCAGACAGAAAACATGGTGAGAGGAGGTTCTGCTGTAGTCAGATGAAGTGTGGGAATGAACTGGCAGTTGGAACAGTAGGAGTATGTAATGAAAAAAAGTGTGGAGTTTCTGTGGTAATTAATCAGTAGCAGTGATTGGTGGATTTTGATTGCTGAAAACATAAAGTTAGGGTGCATGGATGAGTTCTTTGAAAGATGTAATTTGAATGGTAAAGAAAAAATCATTCTATGAAAGATTGCACTGGATACGCAGGTGTACTGAGAGTTCAGAGTTCAAATGAAACATTGTTGTGTGAACTTGCAAACATGAGAGGTCTTTCAGGAGGTGGTTGCTATGGAAAAAAGGCAGAAAGGGCAGAAGGGGGAAGGGTGTTGATTTGAAAAAAGTGAGGGAAGAGTTTTGATTGGGTGACATGAGAGATATGTGTGATGAATTACAGCATTTCTGTGCCATTGTTGGTTGCAGACTCTGGAGTGCATACCTTTTACTCTGCTGAAGACAAATTTGTGTGTGTCTGAGACTGTTTTGAAACTCAAAAAGTATTTGCTAAGGTGAGAAAAGATTCATTTAATTTAGATAGAGAATAGTATGCTTTAGGGAGAAAATTATGAAGAAAGTTGTGTATTTAAAATGTTGCTTTGTTTCATAGGTTGCTTTGGGGCATATTTACAAGGCCTTTGAGTCCCTTTGATGTTATTTTTCCCATTTTAATTTAAGACATTTCCCCGTGGTGCAAGGTCTTTGTAAATACGCCCCCATGTGTGCTTGGCAAATGTAGATTTTGTTTCTTTGAGTTACATAGCCATGTTAAAAGTGATGCAAAAATGGTGCAAGGGCCTTCAAAATACGCTTTCATGTGTGTTTGGGCATTTTAAGTCACTTCCCCATGAATGTAGTTGAATAACTGCTTTACTTGATGTGCTTAAAAACATTTATTGAAGTCATTTAAGTTTCTTGATATGTACTGCTAGAGTTTCATAGGCTGCTTGGGGCATATTTACAAGGCCTTTGAGTCCCTTTGATGTTATTTTCCCCATTTTAATTTAAGTCATTTCCCCGTGGTGCAAGGTCCTTGTAAATACGACCCCATGTGTGCTTGGCAAATTTAGATTTTGTTTCTTTGAGTTACATAGCCGTGTTAAAAATGATGGAAAAATGGTGCAAGGGCCTTCAAAATACGCTTTCATGTGTGTTAGGGCATTTTAAGTCACTTCCCCTTGAATGTAGTTGAATAACTGCTTTACTTGATGTGTTTAAAAACGTTTATTGAAGTCATTTAAGTTTCTTGATATGTACTGCTAAAGTTTCATAGGCTGCTTGGGGCATATTTACAAGGCCTTTGAGTCCCTTTGATGTTATTTTCCCCATTTTAATTTAAGTCATTTCCCCGTGGTGCAAGGTCCTTGTAAATACGCCCCCATGTGTGCTTGGCAAATTTAGATTTTGTTTTTTTGAATTACATAGCCATGTTAAAAGTGATGGAAAAATGGTGCAAGGGCCTTCAAAATACGCTTTCATGTGTGTTAGGGCATTTTAGGTCACTTCCCCTTGAATTTAGTTGAATAACTGCTTTACTTGATGTGTTTAAAAACGTTTATTGAAGTCATTTAAGTTTCTTGATATGTACTGCTAAAGTTTCATAGGCTGCTTGGGGCATATTTACAAGGCCTTTGAGTCCCTTTGATGTTATTTTCCCCATTTTAATTTAAGTCATTTCCCCGTGGTGCAAGGTCCTTGTAAATACGCCCCCATGTGTGCTTGGCAAATTTAGATTTTGTTTCTTTGAGTTACATAGCCATGTTAAAAGTGATGGAAAAATGGTGCAAGGGCCTTCAAAATACGCTTTCATGTGTGTTAGGGCATTTTAGGTCACTTCCCCTTGAATGTAGTTGAATAACTGCTTTACTTGATGTGTTTAAAAACGTTTATTGAAGTCATTTAAGTTTCTTGATATGTACTGCTAAAGTTTCATAGGCTGCTTGGGGCATATTTACAAGGCCTTTGAGTCCCTTTGATGTTATTTTCCCCATTTTAATTTAAGTCATTTCCCCGTGGTGCAAGGTCCTTGTAAATACGACCCCATGTGTGCTTGGCAAATTTAGATTTTGTTTTTTTGAATTACATAGCCATGTTAAAAGTGATGGAAAAATGGTGCAAGGGCCTTCAAAATACGCGTTCATGTGTGTTAGGGCATTTTAAGTCACTTCCTCTTGAATGTAGTTGAATAACTGCTTTACTTGATGTGTTTAAAAACGTTTATTGAAGTCATTTAAGTTTCTTGATATGTACTGCTAAAGTTTCATAGGCTGCTTGGGGCATATTTACAAGGCCTTTGAGTCCCTTTGATGTTATTTTCCCCATTTTAATTTAAGTCATTTCCCCGTGGTGCAAGGTCCTTGTAAATACGCCCCCATGTGTGCTTGGCAAATTTAGATTTTGTTTCTTTGAGTTACATAGCCATGTTAAAAGTGATGGAAAAATGGTGCAAGGGCCTTCAAAATACGCTTTCATGTGTGTTAGGGCATTTTAAGTCACTTCCCCTTGAATGTAGTTGAATAACTGCTTTACTTGATGTGTTTAAAAACGTTTATTGAAGTCATTTAAGTTTCTTGATATGTACTGCTAGAGTTTCATAGGCTGCTTGGGGCATATTTAAAAAGCCTTTGAGTCCCTTTGATGTTATTTTCCCCATTTTAATTTAAGTTATTTCCCCGTGGTGCAAGGTCCTTGTAAATACGCCCCCATGTGTGCTTGGCTAATTTAAGTACTGATAGGGTGTGCTTCTACATAGGACCTGTGTTGTGTTTTCAAATTATGACCAGAAAATCGTTTTTGTTTTTTTTTTAAACGCTTTTCACATTTATGAGAAGGTCATATTGGTGTCTGCTTCTTTAAATAAATATTGAACTGAGAAATATTAAACTGAGGCTTCTGTAAGTGTCAAAGGAGGTGAGTAATGTACATTGCTCTGTTGCATACAGTCCTCATCCTCTGCGTACTCTTGGATATGCTAGACTAAATCTGCTCAATGAGATAACTAAGCTGAGGAAACACAGGTGATGTGATTGTGAATTGAGCATAAATATTTGCACGTTTTTCAATTACATCACCTGTGTTTCCTAACATTACGAATCACATTGTGCAGATGAGGTTTAGGCCTGTCCAGGGAGATAGAGGAGGTCTGGCCTTTGTTCAAGAGTGCAGTGGACATGACTCACTTCATTGGTAGGCCTGCACATGTATTATCTCCTCTGTACTCTTCAACAAGCCTAAGTTTCATCTGCAACGCTGAGTAGGCCTCACCTCAAACAAACCTCTGGATAGGCCACAACTTATCGTCATCCTGAATCAATCATTTAAAATGTTAGGGGCAGATTTATGATGGCCATGCGCCTCTTTTGTGCCGCTGTTGCGTCACTTTTGTGATGCAGCAGTGATGCAAAAGATGCACCATGTTGCAAGACAGGCCTCACTTCATCTCCAACAAGATACCGTCAGTTTAAACTGTAAACATTTAGGACTGTGTAGGGGGCATGGAGAAGCGGAATCTTCTGTAAATGTCAAAATTGTTGCATACAGTGCTCAACTTCTGCGTAGTCTTTGATATGTTAGTTTCCATCTGCACAATGAGATACCTAAGCAAAGGAAACACAGGTGATGTGATTGTGAAATGAGGAAAAGAAATTCCACATTTTTCAATTACCTCACCTGTGTTTCCTAACATTATGAATCACATTGTGCAGTTGAGGTTTAGGACTGTCCAGGGACACAGAAGAGGTCTGGCCTTTGTTCAAGAGTGAAGTGGACATGACTCACTTCATTGGTAGGCCTGCACATGTATTATCTCCTCTGTACTCTTCAACAAGCCTAAATTTCATCTGCAACCCTGAGTAGGCCTCACCTCAAACAAACCTCTGGATAGTCCACACCTTATCGTCATCCTGAATCAATCATTTAAAATGTTAGGGGCAGATTTATGATGGCCGTGCGCCTCTTTTGCGCCGCTGTTGCGTCACTTTTGTGATGCAGCAGTGATGCAAAAGATGCACCATGTTGCAAGATAGGCCTCACTTCATCTCCAACAAGATACAGTCAGTTTAAACTGTAAACATTTAGGACTGTGTAGGGGGCATGGAGAAGCTGAATCTTCTGTAAATGTCAAAATTGTTGCATACAGTGCTCAACTTCTGCGTACTCTTTGATATGCTAGACTCCATCTGCACAATGAGATACCTAAGCAAAGGAAACACAGGTGATGTGATTGTGAAATGAGGAAAAGAAATTCCACATTTTTCAATGACATCACCTGTGTTTCCTAACATTACGAATCACATTGTGTAGATGAGGTTTAGGCCTGTCCACGGACACAGAAGAGGTCTGACCTTTGTTCAAGAGTGCAGTGGACATGATTCACTTCATTGGTAGGCCTGCACATGTATTATCTACTCTGTACTCTTCAACAAGCCTAAATTTCATCTGCAACCCTGAGTAGGCCTCACCTCAAACAAACCTCTGGATAGGCCACACCTTATCGTCATTAAGCATGGGCGGATTTTGCGGATCCACGATTCGCGGATCCAGCGGATTCACGGATCGTGGATCCGCAAAATCCGCGGATTCAGCGGATTTGCGGATTTGGGGGCGGGGCTTCCTCGAGCGTGTGGGCGGGGCCAAACGGACGGGGCTTCCACGCGAGCGCACATGCCTCTTGTGTGTCTAAAAGGTGACAGACCGATCAGAGCAGCAGATTAAGAGACAGAAGCCCCTGGTCACAGGAACAGCACGGGGGTTGCGCTCGTGAAAGTCAAAGATGCCCAGCCTCCCAACGCTCACGTTTTTTTTTGGGCTGCTGAATGAGTCACTGCATTTGCGCTTCAACTAGTTCCAGCGACCAAGTGTGTGTCACTATGCAATCGCGCCGAAGTGCGCAGGGGTCCCTTGAGTGAAATGTCCATCATAGTGGGTAAATGGCGGGAAGACGGTGCACACCTCGAGTGTGTGGGCGGGGCCAAACGGACGGGGCGTCCATGCGAGCATGCCTCTTGTGTGTATAAAAGGTCAGAGACCGATCAGAGCAGCAGATTAATTATTTAATTGTGCCAGGACCGTCGTGCCCGAATGAACCCTGCCCTTCATATTTATTCAAGAAGACACCACTGTTGAAGTAATTTACGATGGCGCCGGCAAGCTGCCAGCGCCATCCTGCAAAAGTTACTTAATTAGCTTCAACAGGAAGCTCCAACTGCTAAAATAAAGCAGGCGCTCGAGCCCCTGCTGTATCTTATCTGTTAGAGCTTCCTGTTGAAGCTAATTAAGTAACAATTGCAGGATGGGCGCTGGCAGCTTGCCGGCGCCATCGTTAATTAGGCGCGCTTGAACTTTTGACCGCAAAATCCGCTCCGATCGCGGATTGCGGATTTTCGGCAAATCCGCGAGAGTTCGCGGATCGCGGATTTGCCGAAAATCCGCAAAATCCGCGATCGGAGCGGATTTTGCGCTCATGCTTAATCGTCATCCTGAATCAATCATTTAAAATGTTAGGGACAGATTTATGATAGCCGTGTGCCTCTTTTGCGCCGCTGTGCGTCACTTTTGTGACGCAGCGGCGGTGCAAAAGATTTGCTATGTTGCGACATATTTACAACTTGATGCATCTAGGCAGATGTGTCATGCTGTAAAGTCCTATGCCACATGAAACCTGCGTCAGATTTCATGTGAGCGTTTTGTTGTAGGGTGGGCAGTCATATGCATGAAAGCCCTGTAAAACTAACACAGTAAAATTAAGAAGATTTCACTGAGTCACATTTATGGCATTGCTGAATCAAATCCTTACGCCAGTTTGAAACAGGCATAAGGAGTGATGCACCATGCAATGTGTGGCTTGCCCCTGTGCATTGCAATAGATATGTCGCGCTTACGACGTGATTCCTGCAATGCGCCGTTTTTGTGGAACAGATGCGTGACGCATCTGTGCTGTTTTTGCTCAGTGGTGCTCTGCATTGTAAATGCGGCACATCATGGGTGGCAGAGCAGTGGCGCACGTTAACTGGTGCATCCCTGGGGATGGGCCAGTTAACATAAATCAGCTCCTTTAAAATTAAGTATTAACAGGGGACACAGTGTTGGTGAGGCTTATCCAAGGTTAAGAAGAGATGAGTCCTGTTCACTGAAAAATTGGACATAGGCCTCACCTCCTCAGCATCGCTGGACATGGTTAAATAATATCTGCAAAATGTTACTCTTGTTAAACAATTTTACAATTATAGTCTCTGAGATTTGTCTCTTACTCTGCAACATCTCATTGTTGTTCTCTTTCTTTAAAAATAACGACAACATCAAGCATGAGTGATAATGAGCAATCTGTTGATCTCGATATTATCATTGAAATTGTGATTGAAACATCAGTGGAAGTAGATCCCTTGGATGATTTAAATCCTGAGGATGATGAAGTACATGGTGAGGATGCCGATTTGTCAGAATTGTATGACATAGGGTGGGAAGCTGACCTGCTCGAGCCTATGGAACTATAAACAGTTATTTTTAAAAGTTACTGGAAATGAAAAGTAACCATGTTAACCGTTTCATTTAAAATTAAACACATCTTCAAAAACAGCTTGTGTGAAGTGTCTTTAATAAAATAGGGAAATATGCTGATAAAAATTAGTTCAGATTCACATATAAAAGAGCAAAGGTCAAATGTAGAAGCATTCTATTTCTTTGTTACTATTTGTGAGTACTAAATTTGCCAATGCACTAAAAATTATTGTATGTAAAATTGACAAGTAGTGTGTTCAATTTTTGACGACTGTTATTGATTTACTGTTTGGTAATAGTGGTTAATAACATTTTTTATTATATTTTACCACAGATTCAACTGCAGATCATTTCAAAAATACAGTATGCCATCGAAGCAAAGAAGCTGAAAGGCTACAAAACGTCAAAGACAGCAGCTTACTACATGCTTGCAGCAGTCCTCTACAACAAAAGGTCGTCAAGTCACCAAGAAACCTCCGGGTAAGACAACGAAATCATTCATAAGAAATATTTGCAGAAAAAAAAATATCAGCACAGAACATGTTTTAGTCCAGAAAAAGAGAGCCAATTTAAACGGAAAGGAAAGGCCAATCAAAAATGTTACTGCTAGAGCAGGAGATAACTCTGTGCATGGTAGTAGAAGGAAACATCAGTTTAGGGACATTCGTAGATGAATGTTTCGCAACAGGATAATTGGCAATTTGTTAAAAAATGTTAAGAAACGTCAACAAAAAGTGGCTTTTTATAAGAGAAAGAGAAACATTGAGAAAATTATTGATCAGGCATTCGAAATTAAGCGAAAGTTATTTATTTTGATAATCAATAGAATTAGGAAACTAAACAAGGTAATTTAAGATTTCAAAACAAATAGTAGATGGAAGAGAACAGTTAATCGTAGTAATTTTTGTGAAGTTTTTTCAGGAGAATGGATGCATAGTTCAAGTTGTGAGGCATTTTTTAATGAGGAGAGTTATTTCCAGGATAATGATTTGGTGCATGCAGTTGACATCAGTGGTCGAGCATATGAGGTGAATATGGCCGGGATGCCCGCCACCCCCTCCCAACACGTTTCCCCAAGAATGGGAATTCGGACAATAGTTGAACTTTTGGAAGGCGGGAGGGAGTCACCCTCCCAGCCGTATTTATTAAAACAAAATTTAAAACATTAAATAAAAGTTTCATCATTATGCATAATGTACAATTTGTCATTTATTACATTTTGATGCAGTCATGTACTTTTGGCTAACATCCTGAAAATGCATACACTCTAACTCAAATTGTACATCCTAGCATTAAGGGCCAACGGCAAGGTCTTAACCGGTGTCAGATCCCTACTACCAGACTCCCGCCCTCACGGTGTGAGCGGCGCATGCGCAGAGGACTGTACCCTCATTGCCAACTGTAACTTCCCTTGTCGTGGTGGGGGCCCCCTTTCTACTTGACGCCATCTTAAGGGTCGTCCGAGTTCCCGTATGAGGTCTCTGTAGGAAGGACAGCGTGGACTATCCCCCCATCCCCACACTCTCTATCCGCCGTCGCGGATATCCGGCCCTGGGAAATTAGTAGGAGGGGCATTTAACCGCCTCCCCCCCTGGGAGGGGCCCATGGCCATCTCCCCCTAGGCGCCCCATCCTTAGTGGGTGCCGCCTCCCCGTGGAAGGGGCCAATGGCCGTCTTCCCCCGGGCGCTCCCATCCATTGTGGGTGGCGCCCCACTCTAGGGACCTTGAAATTACTGCTCACCGATCATGACCTTACCGCCACAGACCGGATAGTTGACCGACTATCCGGTCCCCCCAAATCCTCCTAAAGGTCATGCTTCCTCAAACCCCTTAGCCATGCTACGAAGTCTCCTATGAGTAAGTCGTTCCCCTCCCTGGACAGGTGAACCC
The DNA here is from genome assembly GCF_964261635.1 of Lissotriton helveticus. NCBI lineage: Eukaryota > Metazoa > Chordata > Amphibia > Caudata > Salamandridae > Lissotriton > Lissotriton helveticus. The sequence goes on from NC_136061.1 coordinate 2,057,801,905, forward strand.
CATCATTCAGATACATTTGATCACCCCGAATACACCCATGAGGAATGTTATGCAACTGCGCAGAACGGAACAATCTACCTATTTTATTATTGACCCGTTTAACTGAATGGTTCAGTGCTGAGACCGAAAGGCCCCCCTGCCACATCTTCCTAGGAATCATGTGGGACCAGGCAATCGTACACCCCGGGACTCTTTTAGCCAACCAGCTAACCGCTGACAAAATTCGTTCAAGTAACACTCGTCTACCCAGTGTCACCAAGTCGTTGCCTCCCAGGTGTACTATGACTACAGACGGCGGTGACCTATACCGCCCTAGAAGCCCCTCGAAAAATGATTCAAAGTGGTCAAAAACGAGCCCACCCTTCCCATGGAAGGACACTCTGAACCCGTATTCCCCAGGTGCGTGAATCGCGTCACCTTCCTTGAATACGTCGCCGGCGCGCCTCACGTATGAGTGGCCCACGACCCATACCATCCTCTCTCCAGTCGGTGGCCTCTGACCGCTGGTCTCCTGGTGCTGGGTCGACCTCAAATTCCGCCCCGCTTGGCAGGCTCGCGAAACTGTAAGGTAAACAAAAACAGAAAACGTGAGTGCATGTCAATTGATCACTCACAACATGTGCAATCGCACATACCTCTTGAAGCAATTCGAGGACCAACGGCCCAATTGTTTCACTTCCTCAGCACTCTGACCCCTGGCTGTAGCCTCAGTAGCAGCCCCTATCCTAAAGGAGTGGGTCCCAAAATCGCACGGGTCCATGCCCGCGTCAGCGATTGACAGTGCTAGCACCCTCTGAAACTGAAATCTCGTCAGTGGAGTGCCATCCTTGTGTCGGAGCAAGCTCCCCCCCATGCGGCCGCCCTTAGCGCCAAATAGTCTTCCACACACTTCAACGGGCAGATAGGGGACCCACGCTTGCGCTGTACGACCACACTGTTTCCCATAGCCCACTGGTCAGTCTTGGACCCGGCTATCACGATCACCATCGAATCACCCCTTAATTGGATGTGATCCCTGCACAAGCCTCCCTCCATATCTCTTTTGTTCCTTGCGACAAGTTCGCTCACCCTCATAGCCCCATGGAATGCGAATGTGAACGCTGCCCGGAACAGAACTGCTTCAAAATGGGAGGAACACGTCTCATCTAGCTTTGCTAAAAGCAGAGACAGTCTGTCTAAGCCAATCGGGTGCCTCGTATCTTGCTTGCAACCCTCAAGGCGCTGCCAGCCGCGAAGGGCTTTTTTCACCAAAAAGGAACCTGTAGGGTTATGCCGTGTACCTGGGCCATGAATGAAATTGCCGCCCTATGCCTACTGGCCGTTGCCGCTGACCGGCCCTCTCTGTGCAGCGCTACCAAGTACCCCAGGAAGGATTCCTCCTGACCCCATTTCTGACTCTCTGTGGGACCCAAATATGTGCAATAGGAATGAAACGCTCCTTCGTATGCTTTCCTTGTCCTGGGGGCTAAACTCGCTGCCACGAGGTCTTGTAATCCGGGGCACCGATTAGCCATATTGTTTCGGGGAATGGTGCTGCCTTTAGGTCCGCTGTGGGTAGATAACCCCTGAATGCCTGTATATGTGAACGAGAGAGTGCATCAGCCGCATGATTCAGTACACCTGGCACGTGTTTCGCCCTGAACTGTACATTCAATCTCATGCAAAGCAGCACAATTTCTTTCAACAATCTCAAGATCAATTTGCAGCGTGCTGCCTGTTGGTTAATGCACTCGACAACAGTCATATTATCAGACCAAAACACCACTGAGCAGTCCCTGAAGTCATCCGACCATGTCATCAGAGCAACACAGATGGGGAATAACTCCAGGAAACCAATGTTACTTGTGAGACCGTTGGAGTGCCACCATGTTGGCCATGTTTGAGCCGACCATCGATTACCTAAGATGGCGCAAAAACCCACGCTCCCTGCTGAGTCGGTCCATAGACCTAGTTCATCTGAAGATTCCGGCGGGGAGTTCCACACGACTCGACCGTTGAAGTCCGCCAGAAATGCCATCCAAATACGCATATCCTGGCGAACCTCCCCTGACAGTCTCGTACGGTGGTGACCCTCTTTGAGACCTACCATAGCTTGCGCGATAGAGCGCGAAAAGGGGCGGGCCATAGGCATCACCCTCAATGCAAAATTAAGCTGACCCACTGTTTGTTGTAACTGGTGCAGGGTCACTTTCTCCCCACTCAGGCATTGTATCAGGGAAGCCCGAAACTTGACCACTTTGTCCATTGGCAATCGGAAACACCCCTCCACAGAATCGAGTTCAATTCCCAGAAACTCCAGTGAAGTAGATGGTCCAACCGTCTTACCTGGTGCCAATGGGACTCCAAATTCATTCATGAGGATGCAGAAATCATACAGCGCCTGTGCGCAGTTCGTATCACCGGCTGCCCCCAAAAACAGGAAGTCATCCAGATAATGCATAACATGTCTATGCCCTGTAGCCTCGGTGAATGCCCATTCTAAAAAACAGCTAAACATTTCAAAATACGCAAAAGAAATGGAGCAACCCATGGGCATGCATTTATCCATGTAATAACTCCCCTGAAATGCAAAACCTAGCAGGCGCTGATCCTGCGGGTGCACCGGAAGCAACCGGAACGCTGATTCGATATCACATTTCGCCATCAGCGCCCCAGGGCCTAGGTGGTTCAACATGGCCAAGGCATCGTCGAACGATGCATATCGTACTGCACAAACTTCTGGGTCAATGGCATCATTCACCGAGGAACCCTTAGGAGCAGAAAGATTATGTATGAGTCTAAACTCCCCTGGGTCTTTCTTCGGGACAACCCCCAACGGGGAACAGATTAACTCAGCCACCGGCGGGCAACGAAAGGGCCCAGCCACTCGCCCTAAACTGACTTCTTTTGCTATTTTCTTTTCTGTCACGCCTGGGTTGCGCTGTACCGATAACTGGTTTCTACAAAAGGAGTTCCCCCGAAAATCCCCCGCCGGGATGTGGAAGCCATGTAAGAATCCCTTCCTCAACACCCCAGCGGATACATGATCAGGGTATTTGTTTAACCAAGGAATCATAACCATGAGATCAACGGGTGTAGGCAATCGGTCACCAAACTCTACCTCACTCCTGTTTAGACCCGCCTTTACCCCCCGTCCCGCCAATTTTTGATCTACATGCACTTTCCGGGTGTGAGGAATTCCCACAGCCGGCACACACATGCTTAAACTTGCATGTCCCCTGTGGTCTGTTACAGTTGCCTCTATTGAAGCCCCAACAGACCCCCCCTTTTCCGCCATTCCCGCCAACTCTGGGCTGGTAGCCCCCACCTGTGCCTGCTCGAAAGGGCACCCCGGGCTTTTGGCGGGCCACTCCGGACCCGCTCCCACCTGGCGAGGACGTACCCGTCGCCCCTGGCAGGAGCTGCTTGTGCCATGACACCGAGTCCAAACAATCCCAAGACAAAGAAGCATCAAATTCTTTTGCTTTACGGAATTTCATGTCATAGCCTTTCCATTCTTCCCCCTCATACATTGAATAGAAATCCATAATGCGATTCTGATAGCAAATCAAATCAGTCATAACCTCGGGTTTACGTTCCCCCATCACTGCGGTAAATATAGAGAAGGCCTTAACCCAGTTCGTCACTGTCTCGTCCACCCTGAACTCGGCCATCTTGGCGCGCCAGACACTCGGGTGCCACAAATCTTTCTGTGTTTTAGCATACTCCATCTCGCGATGGTCAGTTAACAATGAAAACATGTTAACATACTTGTCTCCCCATATTAACTCTTTCGTGGCCATGGGAATGTGCTCTGCAACCTTTTCCCGCCTTGAGGGTATTGAGCCCTCCCCCACCATCGGTAATGCGAGTTTACCCGGATCGGCCGTTGCTGCCGCCGTCTTTTCCTGACCAGCTGCTGGTACTCCAGGTGCCACCTGTGGGGGAACAAGAGGAACACTCGCCTTTGCGACATCTCTCGATTGCCGCAACTGCTTTATTAATACTCTGGCTTCCTCGGCCGGAACTCCCAGGGTCACTGTGCCCCCGACTTTTGTTTTGAGCCATGCCGTCAACTGTGCGGCCAATTCTGGGGGCATTTCATCATCCTCGGTCGAGGTGATCACCACCGGGATAGGCTGGCCTAAATCTGGTTCCTGAACCGGGTTACCAGCCGGTACGAGGGGGACGATGATGGGTACCTCTGGGACCGGGACCCCCCCCCCCGAGACCGCCCTTTCCTTGACCCGCTTCCCTCTTAACCCGGGGACGACTCCCGGCAAGGCCGGGCCTATTACCTTTTTCGGCTGACCTGGGTTGTTCAATGCGGCCAATTGCTTCTTCACCTCCGCTATACCTCTCCCGAGCGATTGGACTTGTCCGAGCTTTCGGTCCATACAAGCCATCCGGTTCGACAACAGGCGTAACACCCTCTCCGTCTCGGAACCCTTTCCTGCTTTCTTGTTAGGCATGGTTTCGACGCTTCCGCCTTTGGTCGATCCACGAGGTCCTGAAATCTGTGAGCCTTCGAAACTGAAAGAGAAAAACAAGATTAACAAGTTCAAAATTGCTGCTTGTTCCGTCGAGGGCTCACGGGCAACGAGTGATGCAGCCTTCCGATCCGAGGAACAAGAGGACGCTCCTCTGGATTCCCGCTCCTTTATTCTTCTGCGGGAGGGCGTGTACCCGTCCCCGGTACGCCTACGTGGCGTGGTCGTCTTCCGTTGAGGTGTCTAGGACAACCCCTCTTGGGCGGGGGAAGGCGCGCCCCGGCTACGCCGCTTCGGGCATACCAGCCGGGCTACGCCCACCCCGCCCAAAATGGTTTCCCGGGAGGTTCGGGGCACCCATCCATACGTTCGGGGGGACCGAGTGGTCGCCCCTTTCCAGGATGGTTGTCCGGTTGAAAAAGAAAAACTTGTGTCAACAGAGGCAGAAGAGGTGTTAGGTAATGAGGTTTTAGGAAGACGTCCTAAGGGACCAGTGTACACCTGGAAGTGTAGTAGTATTTGCAGTGTGCGACAGGATTCCATCAATTTGCTTTGTGATTTTGTACGGACATTTAATAAGAAAACTTTAAAACAGAAAATGAAGTTCTTGCAAGAATTAGATCCTTGCAGAGTGAGAGAAGTGACAAGTTTGCATGGTCATTCACTGGCTTGTCTTTCCAGGAGAGTATGCCAGAGTGTTTTTCATCATTTCAGGATGCTAGCAGTGCATCATAATAAAGTGAGGAAATTAGTTAGAATGTTGTATTATGCTAAGAGTCCAGCAATTATGCTTAAACAATTATGCACTGCTCTTTTGCATGGTTCTGAAGTAGATGTGAAGAATATTTGTGAAGAAATTGAGTTTTGTTACTTTGCAAGTAAAGAGAAGAATGTTGAAATTGACCCAGAAGAAGAAGGTAATGTGGAAGAGAGTGTACAGGTTTCCAGTACAGATAATTTTCAGAAGGAAATTGCCACGTTTCAGGTGAAATCAAGTGAGAGGCCTAATTTCACTTGTGTGTGTTGTCGACGCACTTATTATAAGAATCAGACTAAGTTAGTGGATTTATATGCAAAAAGTGAAAGGGAAAATAATAGTGAATGGAAGGATTTCGCAACATACTTGATGGTAGAAAATTGTTTTGATTTGGGATCGGATCAACGTGTGTGTACTTATTGTTGTAACAAATTAAATCAAAACCAGATGCCTGCTAGAGCGGTTCATAATAATCTGGAATTGGTTGAGATTCCTTCTGAATTGAAGGATCTAAATACTTATGAATCTATTTTGATTCAAAGTGTCCATCCCTTTCAGGCTATTGTACGAATGGAGCCAAAGACAGGGAAATTGCCTCCATCAGATTTACAGAGAGGATTAAAGGGAAGAGTTGTTTATTTGCCTCTAGATTTGAAGAAAAACATTAATACAATTGGAGTAGAGAAAGTGGAAGAGGAACCTCTGGTTATCTTAGTTAATGGTGTTCCGACAAAGAGGAAGAAAATCTGGCAAGATTTAGTGGATGTTAGGAAAGTCAAAAAGGCAACATTGTATTTGAAGAAAAACAATAAGTACTACAAGAATGTATATGTTGCAGAAGAGGAAGTAAGTGAAGAAGAGGATAGCGATTTGTGTGCTGGTCAAATTGAGAAAGTAGAAGCCTCTAAAAATGAAGAAATATATGAACATTATAGTGTTCATCCTTTGCATTCCAAGGAAGTCATGGGGAATGCTATTGAGTTGTTTCAAATGAAACAAGCCAAAAGAAGTCCCATTAGTGTTTTGGAGGAAAGTTTGGAAGCTCGGTGTTTCCCACAGCTATTTCCAACAGGTCAAGGAGGAAGATATGATGAGCGACCTGATCAAATTCCTGCTTCTGAATACCGGACTTTACGATTGTATGCAGAAGATCCTAGGTTCCGTCAATGCATTCCCTATTTGTTTCATCTACTGTTTGAAAGCAATCTGTCTGGACTGTCATATGCAGTGAACCTCATCTTGAAAAGTGGTGTACAGATGCAAAATATCTCGGCAAGGGACTTTATGGATAAAGTCAATGTGCAAGACAGTATTTTGGATTCTCACCTGATTAATCTCATGGCGTGTCAGCGTGGTACTAATGAGTACTGGTACCGTCGTCATGGTGATTTAAAATGTATGCTGAGGAACTTAGGAACTCCCACATGGTTCCTCACTCTCAGCTGTGCCGAGTATGGCTGGGAAGACTTACTTGAATTTCTACGAGAGGCAAATGGAAACATTGAAAATATCGAATTCAAGACACCCGGAGAACTGTGCTCTTTGGATCCAGTGAATGTATGCTGGTACTTCAATCATAGATTTGAAGCTATGATGTCTTTCATAATGAACAAGAAAAATCCACCTCTTGGAGAGGTGTTGGATTTCTTCTGGAGAAAGGAGTATCAAGCAAGAGGTGCTCCTCATATACATATGCTGCTGTGGATCAAAGATGCACCGAAATTTGGAACAGATCCGGATGACTTAGTGATGAGTTTCATAGAACAGTATTCTACATGTGCTGTTCCAAAGGCAAAGGAAGACAAAAGCCTAAGAGAACAAGTTTTACGCTTCCAAAGCCATCGTTGTGGAAAGTACTGTCGTCGTAAATTCAGAAACAAGGACAAGTTCTACACAAAATGTCGTTTCGCTTTTCCACGACCGGTGATTTCTAAAGGAAGAGTGAACAGTTTGATGTCTTCGCTGCGACATAATGTGATGAAGAAATCACCCTAAAATACCTACAATTTGAAAAGGAACGAAGAGTCCAAGTACATCAACGACTACAACCCAGTGATTTTGTCCATGTGGAATGCTATTATGGATATACAGTCTGTGGCTGATAACTGTATGGCTGTGGCTCGGTATGTGACATCTTACATCACCAAAAAAGAAAAGACAGAATTGAAGGATATGTGGCAGGACATTTCCCATGAAAAGAGCCTCAGTAAGAAGTTGTACAGTTTCAGTCTGAAGATGTTGTCGCATCGAGAAATCGGAGCTTACGAATGTTCTGACCGGTTGTCTTCAGCAAGTCTCTATGCCAAATCCAGGAGTATCATTTGGGCGAGTCTTGGTCTTGCTGCAACGCGTAATCGAGTTCTGAAACCTGTACGGGAAATTGAGTATTTGGCGGAAAAGGAGCCAAACAGTACAGATATTTTGAAGACCAACATGTTGGATACATACTATCCAAATAGAAGCAGTCACCTCGAGAATGTTTGTCTGTATGAGGTTCTACAAAATTACATATTCAAGAGGAACATCAAAGAAGATATTGATAAAGGAGTGTATGCTGTAATTGGAAGTGAGGGATGTCTGGTCAAGCAAAGAAAATGCCACTTGGTAAACCATCGAAAATTGAGTGGCGAATCTCCTGAAAGAAAAGAGTTTTTCTATTTAGCACTTTTGCAACTTTTCAAGCCTTGGTGTGCAGAAGAGGAACTGCTTGGAGATTTCGTCTGTTACGAAGATTCTTTCAATGCCGCTAAGGAGACCATAGAATGTCCTGTTTTTCCCAAATATCTAGAAATGTTGAATGCGGAAATCGAGCAGGAAGCAACGGTAGCAGCCGAGATTGCTAGAGACAGTTCTCAGGACAGTCAGAGTTCTGTTTAATTGAGTCAGGATCCACTAGGAGGACCAGTTATCGAAAATGAAGCTGCCACTGCCATAATTGAAGTGGAAAGAGCCATGGCACATGCTCAGGAGGAAGCGGTTAACTTAGAAGACTTGGAAAGACAACTTGACGTTGAGCAGAGGAAAATATATGATGAAATGACCAACCAAATAGATCATGGATTAAGTCATGAGAAGAAAGAGTGCTCATGTACGTCGTTGAAGCCTGTCCGACTGTACGTGAGTGGAGAAGCGGGAACTGGAAAAAGTTTCCACATTAAAGCAATTTCATGTTATTTGCAGGAAAGGACTGAGTCATCGCTGTCTTGTGTTGTCACCGCTCCAACTGGACTGGCAGCACATAACATTAAAGGTATTACTTTGCATCGTCCACTGATACTGCCAGTGGAGCATGATAACAAATTACAATACCACAAGTTATCTGGAGATGCTTGTTGTGAAGTTTCAAGAGTCTTGAGGAAAATGAAACTTCTTATCATTGACGAAGTAAGCATGGTTTCAAATGTCATGCTTGCCTTTGTGCATTTGAGAATGCAAGAAGTTCTCAAAACAGAGTATGATGTGTTATTAGGTGGCAAACACATCATTGTTTTCGGTGATCTTCTGCAGCTGACACCAGTGAAAGGACAACCTGTGTTCAAAATGCTCACGCATGAAGATACCAGGAAGTGCCTAGGGAGCATTGGTAACGTTAATATATGGTTAACCTTCAATTATGCTGAACTGCGTGAAAATATGCGTCAAGCGAAGGATGAAGATTATAAGAATATTCTTCAAGATGTTAGAATCGGAAAAGTGACCGAGCATGGGAAAGAAGCTTTACATGCACGATTACTATCAAATTTGTATCCAGAAGAAGACGTGCCTGAGAATATTTTTCGGAAAATTACTGAGAAGAAATCTGGAATATGTTTGATGCCAACTCTTGCAGAATGTGCCATCTTCAACAACAAAATGTTGAATTTAGAAAACCAAGAGATTGTGAAACTGGAAGCTATTGACAGAATAGAGCATATGGGAGCAACAATTATTTTGTCTGAGAATTTGAAATCAAAATTGGATTCATTAGAGAAGACTATATCTAAAACTGCTGGTTTTAAAAAGACTGTGAATGTGGGCTTAAATTGCCGTATAATTTTAAGAAGGAATTTACATGTTGAAAGAGGTCTGGTAAATGGATCAATGGGTAATGTTGTTGATTTTGTGAAATACAGAAATAGAGATGGAATTGAATTTTTAAAAATTAAATTTGATGGCATTGAGGAAGTACAGCTAATTGGTCGTTGCTCTGCTAGGTTTTTGCTTGTAAAAGACTTATATGTTCGCTGTAAGCAGTTTCCTGTTTGCTTGGCATATGCGGTGACAATCCATAAATCGCAAGGTTTAAGTGTAGACAGTGCATTGGTGAATATTGGCAGTTCTGTGTTCAAGGAAGGTATGGCATATGTGGCATTGTCACGAGTCCGAACTTTATCGGGATTGTACTTGATTGAGTGTGATGTCACAAACATTTGTGCGGATCTAGATTGTGTTAAGGAATACAATAGGTTAAGAAGAGAGTATGCGCCACATTTGCCTCAATAGCCTTTGTTTGAGAAACGTGTTGTAGGCCGGAAACGAAGAAATGTGACCAATAGTAGGGAGGTTGTAGCAAAAAGACGAAAAGTCGATGAACCCAAAATTATAAGCAGAAAAAAAATGGATTCTGTTGAAGATGTTGTTGGTTTTCAATTTGAAAATAGTTCTGGTGTCAACTGCTATGCTAATGTTGTGGTTAATGTTGTCTTTTCTCTAGAAACTTTAAAAGAAGAGATTGTGCTCAATTTGGATCAAAGATTTTGCAGTTTGTTGAATTCTGTGTAAGAGAAATGTATCACTGATAGAACAAAAATAGAAAGTGTGTCTGAAATTCGAAATATGTTAGACAAATGTTCAGGTCAAACGCAATTCTCTCAAAATATTCAGCAAGATTGTCAGGAGTTTTTAATGTATATGCTTGATGTATTGCAAGATGAAGGTGTAGATGTAGATCACCTGTTTGGCCTTTCTTATCACTGGCAGCATGACTGCGAGAACTGTAGGGTATAAAGTACTACTAGTGTAGACTCAGAAAGATTTATATATTTAACTTTGCCAGACAGTCAATCAGTGTCCTTTAATAAGCTAGTAAAAGCAGCCGATCACAACATGGAGTGTAGCCAATGTAAGTCTGAAATGTTGTCCACATTATTTATACGAACATATGGCCAGTATGTCATTTTAATGTTCCAACGATGTAGGCCTGATGGAACAAAATTGACAACTTTAATAAAAAATGTTGTGGCTTCGCAGTTGTCAATATCAGGAAGGACTTTTGTAACTGCAGCAATTATATATCATGACGGTCCTTCAACAACATCAGGACATTACACAGCTTATTTGAAGTCTAGAAACGGCTGGTCATTCTGCAATGATTCTGTTTTAACTTTAAAAAAGAAATTGCCTTTTGACCTTAAAAATTCGTACCTGGTGTTTTTACAACCAAAATTTTAGGGAAAGAATCTCGGGATTTGCTCTGAGGAATTTCAAGAGGTTCTAATGGCTCCTACACTATTTGGCCTTGAGGATAAGTGTAGTACAGAGTAAAAAGTTATTTTTGAGTTTTAAGTAGTTCCTGAAAAAAAAAGAAGGTTTTCCTACAGAAAGTGGTGGGCACGGATTAGTTAAAGGACAACAGAGTATTCCCCAAAGCAAACGGTGTTCTTACCATAACACTTGACGTCATGGAAAAATAACTGCACTTTGAATGAGTTCAGAAAAACTGTTTCTTTTAATAAGCTAATTCAAGCAGCCAATCAAAACATGGAGTAGAGGTAATGTAAGACTGCAATGCTGTCGACATATTTTGAACAAACTTTTGGTTATAATGTCATTTTAAAATTCCAACTATATAAACCTGATGAAAGTAAGTTTTCAACTTTAATTACAAATGTTGTGGCTACACAGTCGTTGATTTTAGGAAGAACATTTCTAACTGCAGCTATTATATGACATGATGGTCCTTTGACAACATCCACTTATTACACATCTTATTCAAAATGTAAAAAAAGCTGATGTTCCGGAAATAATTCACATTTCACTATGAAACAATGTTGCCTTTTTATTTAAAAATATTCTTACTTTCTGTTTTCAGAAGAAAGAATTTAGGGTAGGTAACTGGCCTATAATGATTCTAGGAGTTGATATAATTTTATGTACTGTTTTAAATTGCTTTGTGATTAAAAGTGATGTAGAGAATTAAATAATTGTAGTAGTGATAGAGGTAGTGTAAGTCTGCTTCATAGTAAGCAGTATCAGTGTCATAGGAAATGTGGAACATGAGTGAGCAAGAAGGGTGAGATATTACTAGTACAGGATTGTGAAAGTGATCTTGAACGTTTTCTTTCTGAAAGTTGCGGAAAAAGAAAATGACGGGATTTGCTTAGAAGAATTCCAAGAGTTATCAATGGCTCTTACACGATTTGGCCTTGAGGAGAAGTGCGGTAGAGAGCGAGAAGTCATTTATTGTATGTAACATATTTGTCAAAACGATGGAGCATTTCTTTCAGAAAGTGGCGGGCTGAAAATAATAACAGCACAACAGAGTATAAGCTGTTCATAGGACATCCTTCGACGTCATGGAAAGTAAGTTACTTTTGAGGAGTTCTGATTTCTGATTGGTTATGTTATATGGGTTTTTTAAACACAATCATTTTGATTGTGTTTTTTTTCCCCGCTGTTATATGATGAATACCTTCAAGTCACTGTTTTTAGTGAAATTTGATATATTCTGAGAACAGCAAAAATAAACCATTTAACATGTATAATTAATTCTGTACTTTTTGTATTTATGATATACATTTAGAACTGTGTAGGAGGCATGGAGAAACTGAGGCTTCTGTAAGTGTCAAGGGAGGTGAGTAATGTACATTGCTCTGTTGCATACAGTCCTCACCTTCTGCGTACTCTTGGATATGCTAGACTACATCTGTACAATGAGATACCTAAGCTGAGGAAATACAGGTGATGTGATTGTTAAATGAGCAAAAATATTTGCACGTTTTTCAATTATATCACCTGTGTTTCCTAACATTACGAATCACATTGTGCAGATGAGGTTTAGGCCTGTCCAGGGAGACAGAGGAGGTCTGGCCTTTGTTCAAGAGTGCAGTGGACATGACTCACTTCGTTGGTAGGCCTGCACATGTATTATCTCCTCTGTACTCTTCAACAAGCCTACATTTAATCTGTAACTCTGAGTAGGCCTCACCTCAAACAAATCTCTGGATAGGCCACACCTTATCGGCATCCTGAAACAATCATTTAAAATGTTATGGGCAGTTTTATGATGGCCGTCCGCCTCTTTTGCTCCACTTTTGTGACACAGCAGCAGTGCAAAAGATGCACCATGTTGCAAGATAGGCCTCACTTCATCTGCAACAAGATACCGTCAGTTTAAAATGTATATATTTAGGACTGTGTAGGGGGCATGGAGAAGCAGAGGCTTCTCTAAGTGTCAAAGTTGTTGCATACAGTGCTCACCTTCTGTGTAGTCTTTCATATGCTAGACTACATCTGCACAATGAGATACCTAAGCAAAGGAAACACAGGTGATGTGATTGTGGAATGAGCAAAAAAAATTGAAAGTTTTTCAATTACATTACCTGTGTTTCCTAACATTATGAATCACATTGTGTAGATGCCTCACTCAGTCTGTATCTGACACTTTTCCTTCACTTCCTCTGTCTCCTTTCTCCCTCACTCTCTTTTCCTTATTCGCCCTTTCCTAATATAGTTTACCTTACTCACTTTCTTTTAGTAGCTTACACAACTTCAATTTAGTTTTCTCTTCTATCCTTCTTTTCTGTCACTGAAAGTATCTTCTTTTTTTTTCTCTTAGTAATTTACTCTATTTCGATTTCTTTTTGTGTCTGACTGTCTATCACCGTTTCTTTCTCTTTTTTCTGCATGTTTATCTTTATTTTTATTTCTTTGTAAAATTGGATGATTGTCAATCTTTTCCCTTGTCTTTTCTAATTTTTAAATACATGTTTTAATATTTTTCAAATTTTTGTCCTTTCTTTCACAGATTGAAAGTATAAAAATAACAAGTGACTAAGTTAACGACAATTATAAAGTAAATGTTTTGTACTCTTTTCGTTACATTTCTATCACATTTAACTTCTATTAGTTCCACTGCTTCATTTCTTTAACCCTCAGTTTCCTGCTTTTGCTATTTCCCTCATTCCTTTCTCTATTACTTACTTACTCTACTCCTTCCACTCCTTTCCTCAGTCCCTCTGTTCACATAGTTCCTCACTCCTGTTCTATTACTCTCACTGTCTCTGACTGATCACTGTTTCACTACTTGTTCATTATGCTTTCTCACTGTAGTTCAAGCACACTAAGGGGCATATTATGAACACAGCCAATAAAATTATCACTGCTTTTATTAGCAGAAAACTGCCGCAAAAGCGGCTTTAGCTGCAGTTTTCTGCCTATAAAAGCAGCGAAAATTTTATCGCCTGTGTTGATAATATGCCCCTATGTTATTTACATTTCTTTGCTGTTTCAATCATTCCTTTTCTGTCACTTCTTCTTTTCTGCTTTCTGTTTTTTCTCCCTGTTATTCCACATGTTTTAACCTTAGTCACTATCATACATCTTGTTTTATTCCTATTTACTTTTGCTCACTGTTTTCTTAACACTTTCCCTCAGGATTGTTCTTTTAGTCCGGTTCTATCCCCACCTCTGATTCCCCATCCTTTACTATTTTTCTTCTTATTTTGAACATTCACTCACATTCTCTAAGAAACTCTTGTTTATTATTCTTCTACTCTCCTTTTTTTCTTTCACTTCCTTATCTATTTTGTTTTTCACAATTATACCCTCTTACATCTTTTCTTCGGTAAATAGATCTATTAAACAGTATCTCTCTGTTACTCCCTCTAGCTGTCTTTCTTTTAACATTACTCTCTGTTTCCTTCCCTTATACTAACTCTTCTTTTTTTTTTTTTTGGTTCGCTTCCGGTTCGCGTACCGGTGCGCGTACCGGGAAGAACTTTTTTTTTAATGTTTTTGTTGTTTTATATTTTTTTTAATTTTTCTGAACATTTTTTGTTTTTTTTGTACTTTTTGAACAATTTTATGTTTTTTTTGGTTTTTTTGGGGGGAAACAACGAAAAACAGCCATTATAAAGGGTTCAACAAAAAACAAGAAACAAAAAACTGTGAATTAACAGTGGCTCGAGAGGAGCAAAAAAAAAAACTACTGCTTTCTTCTCTTGCTGCAGTTGTGGTTGTCGATGGAAGCATTAATACGGTGAATGCTTAGTTCCCCTTAGCAGAGGGTCTTTCCGCAAAAAATGCAGACCATTTTTATTACAACAATTTTTTTTTTGTATATTTGGTACTGTTTCGCTCCCTTCTGGTGCTGCAAATGAAGATTCACCTGAGGAGGTGCTGGCCTGATGGTCTCTTTTTTTCTGAGCCAGATCCCGTACCTCAGCTTGTGCCAGATTGTTAGGGTGCCACCTCTGCATGTGTCGGATCATTGTGTAGTTCCCAAATGAATATTTTTTCTTTGGGTTGCCCCTGGACATGACCTCGTTGCAAATTAAGCATGTCACCTTCGGGGCATTCACTTTTTTTTGCCCAGAAGGGATGGAAAAATACTGCCATATATAATGAACTTTGACATGGCTTTGTCTTGGTTTTTCAGGCAAGTATGTTATGGTTTGTTGGTCCTCATCATCTTCTTCCTCCTCTTCTTCAACTCCTGGAAGGATCTGGGGTGGTGGACCTTCCTTTCTGGGTGGTGGTGGTGGTGGTGGGGGTGCACTAGCTGCAGCTACTACTGAAGCCATGTCTCACAAATAGCTCTTGCTTTCTCAAAGAAAAAAGTAAGAATGAGGAAAAGGGAGTTTACATCGCCCAGGATAAACACTGCTGAGGAGAGGCCCTCTGACGCGTGGGCTGCAGATCTTGCTGAGTTTTTTACCAGCAAGATCCAACTGATACAGGCCTCTTTCCCGGTGACCATCCCCGAGGAGCGGACTGTCAGTAAGGCCATTCGATCGCCCCCGGCGATGCCGGGCCCCACATTGGGCGCATTTCCACCTATTTCGGCGCCCGTCTCCTTAGCACTTTTGAGCAACTTGAAGTCCGGCTCGCCCCTGGATCCTTGCCCTGCTAAGATTCTGGCGAAACTAGCTGAGGTTATTAATCCTCTGGTTAATCCGCTGCTGAATCTCTCGTTGAGCCAGGGAGTGGTTCCGCAGGCTTGGAAGCAGGCGATGGTCATCCCGCTGCTTAAGAAGCCTGGCCTGGACCCTAAGGCCCCTGTTAACTATCGGCCTATCTCTCTGCTGCCGGCTCTGACGAAGGTTGTTGAGAAGCACGTGCAGACGGTGCTCTCCAACTTTCTAGAGTCGAATGAGATTCTGCATGCCACCCAGTCAGGTTTTCGCCCGGGTCTTAGTACGGAGACTGCGCTCCTCGAGGTCTCCGAAACAATCAAGGGGACCTTGGATTCAGGGGGCAAAGCCATGCTGGTGATGTTGGACTTGTCGGCGGCTTTTGACACCGTTCCCCATGATGGTCTTCTCGCAAGACTCTATGAGATAGGACTACGGGGAACGGTGTTCAGCTGGTTTTCTTCTTTTCTAGCTGGCCGCCGGCAAACGGTCTGGGCCGCTCCAGATTCCGCCGTGATGCCGCCTTTGGGAGTCGGGGTCCCTCAGGGCTCTATTTTGAGCCCGACCCTCTTTAATATCTTTATGACCCCTCTGGCGGCATTAGCGGAGTCGTTTGGGGCCCGGATCGTATCGTACGCCGACGATACCCAGCTCCTCTTCTCCTGTAAGAGAGGAGAGGACTTTGAGGGGGAGAGTATCCGGGATTGCCTTGGGGCTGTGTTTCAATGGTTCCATCTACACAGCCTCAAGTGCAATCCCGATAAGTCTGAGGTACTCTTCTTCGGGTGCGATGTGGAACCAGGGTGGCAGGCCTGGTGGCCCATTAACATGTCCCCCCCTTTGTGTTCATCCCAACTGGCCAAGAACTTGGGTGTGAAGATGGACACGGGGTTAACAATGAAGGCCCAGATCCTCGGAGTGTCGGGTATGTGTTTCGGCCTCCTGAAGATGCTACGGAGGTTTCTTCCCCTACTATCGGAGGAGCACAGGAGGCTGACTGTGCAGGCCCTGATAGGCTCCAGGTTGGATTATTCTAACGTTCTATACCTGGGCCTGCCAGAGTACCTGTTACAGCGGCTGCAAGTTGTGCAGAACGCTGCGGCGCGAGCAATCTACGGATTGAATAGACGTGCCAGTGCCTCGGCTCTGCTTCAGACCTTGCACTGGTTGCCAATCCGTAAGCGGATCGCCTTTAAGACCTTGACTCTGACTTATAAGGCGCTTCATGTGACGGGGGCTAAGTATCTCCAGAGGAGACTCACCTTTTACCAACCGGCGCGCTCCCTGAGGTCAGAATCTTTACGTCTGGCGACCGTTCCACGAGTGAAGCGAGCACGCCTGGGAGGCCGCTCCTTTGGTTTGCTGGCGCCCCAACTGTGGAACTCTTTGCCCCTGTCACTTCGGGGAGGTTCTAGTTTATTAGCCTTCAGAAAGGACCTTAAAACGTGGTTATTCTCCCAGTAGGCCCCCTGTGTCTTGTTTTGTTATTTTGTATCTGAAACTCTCTTCTTTTAATGTGTTATGTTAGTTTTACTGCAGCCTCGTTAATTAAAAGCGCCGGGACACTCTTTTTGAGTAGCCGTGCGCTCTACAAAAGCCACTATAACATAACATAACATAACAAAAAGGAGGGGGCTTTCATCATTTGTAGAAAAAAAAAGTTGAGAACCAATGAAAAGTGTTATTTTCAGGTCACATGTCCCGACGCGCTTACGCTACACGCACAGGAGCGCTTACGTTGCGCGCTCCGGGTCGTGCCACGGAGCGCATCAGGGTACGTTTACGGAGCACGCCGAAGAAATGCATCACGCGGTTACCCGATGCGTCACGTTTACGCGGCGCATCAAGCGACTACGCGAAACGTCATGATGTTGTTTTCGTTCGCGGGTAAAGCGCTCACGGGACGCTCACCCGTACATTCACCGGTACGTGCCCCGGGAGCGCCCCGGGGCGCGTACCGGGGCAAATAATAAAAAAAAAATATTTAAACATTTTAAAATTTCTAATAAAAATTATTACTTTCATACATATAGATATTTGCTATTAAAAAACCTATGAAATTCACTGAAAAAAACATAGGTTATAGACCATATATAGTTAGGAATTAGCATTTACAAAACCTTGAAAATTCACTGAAAAAACCATAGGTTATCGACCATATACAGTTAGGAATTAGCATTTACAAAACCTTATTTTACTCACACAAAACCATTGAAATTCGCATATATAGTTAGTTGTACTAACTATATATCGCGCACCCGCAATCCACTGCTGATCATGTCACATATTACATCATTCATGACATGGTCAGTGACATCACTGATGACATCAATGATGACATCTCAAATGACATCACTGATGACATCACTGATGACATCTCAAATGACATCACTGATGACATCACTGATGACATCTCATTTGACATTACTGAGCACATCACTGATGACATCATTCATGTGATAATACGATGAACCTCTTCAGACTCTAATATAACCTTAGATACACTCAGTGTAACCAGACACTCACAGACTGTCACTCATCCATGGAGTTACACACACCTAGTCAGTCATGCAAAGAATCAATCACACCTCCATTTCCTCAACTATACAGTTATACACACCTTACTTATTCAAACATATACTCCCTGATACAAGTTCACAATGATCCATACAGCCACTCACACATTCACTTACTCTTATGCACAGTTATTTATATATGTCAACTCTCACATGTACTGTGTTTTACATATGTACTTACTTTGACATGTAGCACTGAGATATCCATTCACTCACCAATACACTCATGCACACAGTCAACCACCCATACAGCTGTTTCCACATGCACTTTTGAACCCATACATCTAGTGAATCAACTGTTCACACATTTATGCACAGAGTCATACACCTCCCAGCCACCCACACACACACTCAGTCTCCCATACAAATACTTGGGCAACCAATCAATAACCCATATAGGTACTCATATAGCTAATGATCAACACATGCAGCAGATTACAGAACAACAGACACAATGATGCACAAATTAAGACAGTTTAGTCACTAACCCATGCAGTCAGTGAGACACATTTAATCACTCACTCATATAGTCAGTCATGCACCTACTAAATCCTTCATCCAGACACTTATAAATCCACTCATTATTCAATTTGTAAGACATATTTTAACTTTACAGAATTATACAGTAACTGGATGTAGTCATCAGTGATGTCATCAGTGATGTCATTTGAGATGTCATCAGTGATGTCATCAGTGATGTCACAGACCATGTCATGAATGATGTAATATGTGACATGATCAGCAGTGGATTGCGGGTGCGCGAAATATATAGTTAGTGCAACTAACTATATATGTGAATTTCAATGGTTTTGTGTGAGTAAAATAAGGTTTTATAAATGCTAATTCCTAACTATATATGGTCTATAACCTATGTTTTTTTCAGTGAATTTTCAAGGTTTTGTAAATGCTAATTCCTAACTATATATGGTCTATAACCTAAGGTTTTTTCAGTGAATTTCAATGGTTTTTTAATAGCAAATATTAAAAGCTGTTAAATGTATTCTTCTTTTAAAGGAAAAATATATTTTATATGTATTTAATATAATTTTTTTATGTATATAATTTTTTTTTTAGTTTCGCTACCGGTCCGCACACCGGGTAGCTTCCCGTTAGCTCAATTTGGTGCCGCGACCCGATCCGCGCACCGGGAAACGTTCCATTTGCACAACTGCCGCGACATCGTGACGCGCCGCGTAAGCGCGACGTATCGCGTTGCCGCGTAATGCGTCTTATGACGCGCCGCCTTAGCGCACTCGGAAGTGCTCCGGAGCGCGAACGAGGCACGAAGCGCAGCACCCCGGAAGTGCACCGGTGCGCGGAGCGGGACGCGTAACGTAAGCGTGACAGGTCATGTGACCTGTAAATAACACTTTTCATTGGTTTAGAACTATTTTTTTCCCAAATGATGAAAACCCCTCCTTTTTTCCTCACTCTGACTTTCATCGTTGTGAGAGGAAGACCTGTTTCTGCTTGTTAAAATAATGGCATCTGAAGTAGCTGCAGCTGGTGGACCCCCACCACCACCACAACCACCTAGGAAGGAAGGACCACCTGCACAGTTCCATTCCAAACCCAGAGGAAGAGGATGAAGAAGAGGAAGAGGATGTAGAGCCGAAGCAGTTCTTGCCTGAAGAGCCCCGGAAATCCCACCGCAAAGACCATTTTATATGGCAATTTTATTCTTACCCTCGAGACCAAAAAAAGGTCAATGCCCGATACGTGACATGCCTCATTTGCAAAGATGTTTTGTCTAGAGGTACAGACAAAAAGTATAGTTTTGGAAACTATACTATGCACCGCCACATGCAGAGGTGGCATCCAATCAATTACAGCGTTGCTGAGCTGCGTCACCTCCAGGATAACCCACCAACTCCTGTGGCCAGTACATCATCACAGGAAACTCTATCGGGACCAGAGGCGAGGGAGACGGTCCCAAGTATTCAACAGAATTTTGTGCACATGAAGCTAGTGTGCATTTATTGTGGTGAACTAATTTCATATGGGAATATGAGTATCATTTTAATTAATAGAGCATTTGAAAACCACAAGTGCTCAAAATGCCCCAAGAAGTATTTTTTTTTTGCTCCTGTTGAACCCTTTCTAATGCCTGTTTTTCGTTGTTCCCCCCAAAAAAACCAAAAAAACATAAAATTGTTCAAAAAATACAACAACAAAAAATGTTCAGAAAAATAAAAAAATATAAAACAACAAAAACATAAAACAAAAAGTTCTTTTCGGAACTACCTCCCATTTTTTAAAAAATTACTAACATTTTTACCACTCTTGACTTCATTTTTCTCATGGGTGCGCTTCCCGGTGCGCGCACCGGAGAGCGCCCCGTTAGCGCAATAAAAAAAACAAGAAAAAAAAAACAAGAGAAGGAGAGCATAAGAGAAAGAGAAAAAGAGAGTAATGTTAAGAGACAGACAGCAAGAGAGAGCAACACAGAGGTACTGTGTAATACATAGTAAAACAGTGTAAAAGATATAAGAAAGTGTAAGAGAGAAAATGAAAAAAATATAAGGCTGTGAAACAAAGAAAGTGAGAAGAAGAATACTAAAGCAGAGGCACATGAAGAATGTGAGTGGCTGTAAAGAGTAAAAGGAAAGAGAAAAAATGATGTACAAATAAAAGGTAATAACGGAACCAGATTTAAATAACACTGGTGAGGGAGAGAGAGAAAAAAGTAGCGTGCATAACTAAAGAGGGATGAAATAAGATGGATAAAATCGACTAAAGTTAAAACATGTGGATTGACAGAGAGAAAAAACTGAAAGAAGAAAAGAAGAAGTAACAGAAAGGGAATAATTGAAGCAGCAACGAAATGTAAATAACGTAGTGTGCTTGAACTTCAGGGAGAAAGCATAATGAACAAGTAGTGAAAGAGTGAAGAGACAGAGACAATTACAGTAAGAGAGACGGACTGAGTGAACGGGAGTGAAGAACTGTGAGAACAGAGGGACTGAGAAAAGGAGTGGAAGGAGTGCAGTAAGTAAATCACCCACACAACACAACAGCTACCCTACCTCAAAGCACTCTAAAATATTATTTTACTGTTTCTCTTGGCTTTCCCCTTGTTACGCTCCCCGGTGCGCTACCCATAGTATAAGTAAAGAGGGGTGAAAGAGGGAGAAATATTGAATTAGGATAACACATGGTGAGTGACAAAGAGAGAGGACAAAGAGAGTAAAGGAAACAGTACCTGAATGGTCTTGAGTAAAACAGCAACAAAAAGATAAGTAATGCAGTGTGTGTGACTTACAGGGAGTCAGTGGTGTAGGTCGGAGTGTGGGTGTGTAAGGTGTGTCTTTGGGTGTGGTTGTGTGGAGTGTTTTGGTGTGGGTAGAGATGAGGGTGTGTGATATATGTGTGAAAAGTGTATGAGTGTGGGGTGTATATATGTTCGATGTATGTGTGTGTATGGAATGTGTGTGTGTTTTTGAGGAGTGTGTGTGGGAGGTTTTTTTTGTGTGTATGAGGTGTGTGTGTGGGGTGTGTGTTACAGGTGTGTGTATGTGTTGGGAGGGGGATGAGGTATATGTGTAGGAGTAAGGTAAATAATTAGGAAAAAGAGAATGAGTGAAGAAGCAAAGGAAGGGAACAGAGGGCAAGTGAAGTAAAGAATAGGGATCAAAAGAAGTTGAATATGAGAGGGTAAATAGGGAAAGGGGAGTAAACATGGAGAATAAGAATAAGTGAGAGAAGCAGAGTAAAAACACAGGAGTGAGGTAGATTGAGAAAATGTTAGTGACCTTAAAGCAAAGGGTGATAACAAACTACATTTGTTTAGTCATACTTACCATATAATAAATGTAACTTTTTTTTTTTTTTACTACAGTTGGTATCTGTGAAAGAGAGAAGAAAAAATAAGTTATAATTAGTAAAATATGTATTTTAAATTAAAAGATACAAATGAAGAGCTAAAAACATCATAACACTCTATTTAGAAATAAAGTTAGAGTGAAGAACACAGAAAGGGAAATAAACTAAGGTAGAATGACAAAAAGAGGGAAAAAGTAATAGAAGGAGAGCAAATTACAAAGAGTAAGGCATATAGATTCACTAAGAAAAAGAGAGAGAAGAACAGAGAAATGAACTGAAGGTAAGAAAGATACTAAAACAATGTGAGTTAGCAAAACTAAATCAGGAAACAGAAGTAAGTAAAAAGATAATGATTGAGACAGAAAACAGTCTAATTAAGGATGCATTTAGAAGAATGAGGCATAGAAGATAACTGAGAGTAAGTGAAGAACAGTCATAGAGTGAAAGGATGAAGGGAGACAGAATAATATACAACAATTGAAGGAAATGGACTGAGGAAGTTATAAGGTAGACACACTAAGAGAAAAACTGAGTGAGGTCTAGTACAATGAGTGAGAAAAGAAAAAAAGTAAGTGAGCAAAAAAAAGGAAAGAGAGGAGAAGACGACTAAAACAGTGGTACTGAGAGAAAATAATTTGGTTATGAAAGTAAAGAGAAGGACATTGAAAGAAAGGAAATGATGGATAGTAACAGAACCAGAGTAAAAGAAATGGGATGAAGAACGATGAGAGAGGAGCAGTGAAGTTGTTGTAAAAGAAGTGATAGAAGGTAGATAAACACAAGTGAAAATAACACAAGCAGAGTGAGGCACTGAGCACAGAGAAGTAGTGAACGAAAAATAGAGAGAAGAGGTCAAAAGTAAGGAGCAAACAAAGATAAGCGAGGGAGAGTGGATGTCAGAGAATGGGAATACAATTTAATTTACACAATCCAAAGTATAGAATAACTTCTACAACATGTTACATAGTTTATTTTTGCTGTTCTCAGAATATATTGAATTTCACTTAAAGCAGTGAGTTCAAATTACTCATCCTATGACAGCGGGAAAACAAAAACACAATCTGAAAGATTGTGTTTTTAAAAAAAACTTATATACTGCCAAATGACATATGTACGCTAATCTTTGATTGACTTACTTTTCCTTGAGGCCAAATAGTATATCACGGAGGTCCTTTTCTCGTTGCATTGTATTTTGCTGTTCACTTAGAAATCCATTTCATCGACTTTCTACAAGAAAAGCTCCAAGAACATCTGAAATATTTTCAAAATTTTAATATACTCCTTTTTTCAGTCATGACTCTTTACTCATTCTTGCACCTTTCCATTTGGCAAATAGTGTCAGATGTATGAGTATATATCAGTACTCCTCCCGTCTTCATAGGCCAACTACCTTTACGTAAATTTTGGCTGTAAAAACACTAGGTATGAATTTATAAAGCCAAAAGGCAAACGTTGTTTGAAAGTCAAATGAGTGTCGTTACATTGGGTCCAACCTTTAGAAGTTTTAAATAGCATGTGTAATGCCCTGATGTTGTAGAAGGACCGTCATGAAAAATAATAGCTACAGTTGCAAAGGTTCTTCCTGATATCGATAACTGAGAAGCCACGAAATGTTTAATACAAGTTGTCAATTTAGTTCCATCAGGTCTACATCGTTGGAACATTAAAATAACATAGTGACCATAATTTTGTAGAAATAATGTGGACAGCATTGCAGACTTACATTGGGTACACACCATATTGTGATCCGCTGCTTTAACTAGATTATTGAAAGACACTGATTTGCAGTCTGGTAAAGTTAAATATATAAATCTTTCAGAGTCTATTCTAGTAGTACTTGATGAAGCACAGTTATCACAGTCATGTTGCCATTGATAAGAAAGGCCAAATAGATTTTTTATATCTACTCCTTCATCTTGCAATACATCAAACATATACATTAAAAATTCCTGACAATCCTGCTGAATATTCTGTGAAAATTGATTTTGACCTGAACATATATCCAGAAGATTTCTAATTTCTGAAACACTTTCTATTTTTGCTCTATCACTACTACATTTGTCTAACACAGAATTCAATAAACAGCACAATGTTTGTTCCCGATTTTCAACAATTTATGAATTTAAGACTGTGCATTGGTACCTACCTGTAGGTACCTAAATCAGCCACAGAACCCAAAAGCCCTTTTCAGGTCTACCCTATCTCTGATCACTCCAAATGATTATCTTTTTTTAACTTTTTTCACTATTTTTCACCATAGTACGCTCCCCGGTACGCTCCCCGGTGCGCGTACCGGACGCACCCCGCGAAAAAGAATTTTTTTTGTTGTTTATTTTTGCCTATTTGGGCCTCCTTAGACCCCCTCACAAAACATAGAGGGTCAAGGAGTGCCTACGATGCCCCCTTAAACCCATTTCCAACGTTGTTTGTCCTCCATTTTCTGTCTCAAATCTACCAAAACACAAAATGGAGGACTCCCGTAGCGCTTACCGGTACGCGTACCGGAGCGCATACTGGGCAGTGCTCCCCTAAAAAATTTCAAAAGTTAATTTACCTAAAAATCACTGGAGACACTTTCACCAAATATAGAATAGCTCATACTACATACCAGTCCCTACCATTTTCCCAAATAAAGTGGAATTCCATTGAGCCATTTGGCCTGTAGCCCTGTCTAAATATCCTGAGGTAAATTACATAACAAAAACACATCTGAAGTGTTAGAATTGACAGCCAATTAAAATGTTACTTTCATTTTCTATTTTTTTTCCTGACATTTGATTGGTTATGTACATGAATATAAATGAAAAATGAGAGGGAAACACGGCCATTTTGACTACAACTACCTGAGGTACATCTTGAAAGGATTTTCGCATTTTTTCTTCTTCACCTCTCTGTAAAGTAAGTTGATAATTTGTAAGGGGCACTTTAAGTTATTTTTTAAAAACATTTTCTGATAGTTATTTACTGTCCCTCTGCTATAGTTATAGATAGAGATAGGCTCCTCTGTTAAATTTATAGATTGACTTAGGCTTCTCTGCTATAATTATGAATTTACTTAAGCTTCTTCACAGGCACTTTTTAATATTTCTACTTCCTGCCTGTTACCATACATTGCCCAAAGTTAACTTCACTATTAAAAAATCAAAACTACCTGTCTGAACTTAAACCCAACAGTGCCATATTTCTACTGATTTTTTTTAATGCAAATTTCAGCACAAAAATGGAAGGAGAACAGAACATTTCCTTTGAAATTGTCCTAGAGATGAACAATGAGGAAATCATTGAACCCATTCACTTCGAATTCATGGATGAATCACGGGACCATGAACTTCTACAATGTGTAGAATCTGTGGATTTGTTAATTCAATATGAGGACGTTTCTGACAGTCAAATGTTGGAAGTTATGTTCACTCAACAAGAGAACATTTCGGACAGTCAAATGTTAGACGTTCTATTAAATTTTGAAAAAGAATCAGAAAAATAAATTTATATTTAATAATCAAAAATTGTTCGAGACATGATACATTATTATATGTAATTCATAAACTAGTACCAAATTGATTATAATATAAAGTCAGACTTATAGTATACTGTGCAACGTATTTGTATTACATAGTAATTTTGCTCATAGTTACTTCCTTTCTCCCACTATATTATCTCCAATGTGTATTTGACATCTCTTTTTCATCTCCTGCCTCCATGTTGTTTCTGCTTCCCTGACAGACTATGGTATAGATTCCATATACCACAATAACTTCTGTAACAACATGCAAATTATCTACAGAGGAGACGGTGTACATTGACTTTAAGACTCAGCATTGGTACCTACATGTTGGTACTTAAAACACCCAAACAACACAACAAATCTATTCAGAGATACCCTACCTCTAAGCACTTTAAATTATTATTTTAGTGTTTCACTGAGTTTTCCCCATGTGTAGGCGTGGGGGAGGTGTGTGTGGGGGATGTGCGGGGGGTGTCTGTGAGGTGTGTATGTGTGTGTGTGTGTGTCTGGGGGGATGAGGTGTATAGGTGTGTGGGGTATGTGGATGTGGGTGGGGATATGGGTATGTAAGGTGTGTGTGTGGGTGTGAGTGTGTGGGGTGTTTGGGTGTAGGTGGGAGTGTGGGTGTGTGAGGTGTGTGTGGGGTGTGTGTGGGTGTGGGAGGTATGTGTGTAGAATGTGTATGTATGTGTGGGATGTGTGGATGTGTCTGTGAGTTGTCTCTGTGTGTGTGGGGGGGGAGATGTGTGTGTGGGATGTGTGGGGAGTGTGTGTGAGATATCTGTGTGTGTGTGCGTGTGTGTGTGTGTGCGGTGGAAGGGGGGTGAGGTGTGTGTTTGAGTGTGGGTGTGTGGGATGTGGGTGTGGGTGTGGATGTGTAAGGTGTTGATGTGGGGGTGTGGGGTGTTTGAGTGTGGGTGGAGGTGTGCGTGTGTAAAGTGTGTGTGGGGAGTGTGTGGGTGTGTGGGTATGGGGTTGTGTGCATATGGGTGTGTGTGGGACACACTTGTAGGTACCTAAAACAGCCACAGAACCCAAAAGCTCTTTTCAGAGCTACCCTACCTGTAATCATTCAAAATGTTTATTTTACACTATTATTTTCACTATTTTTCACCTAAGTACGCTCCCTGGTACGCTCCCCAGTGCGCGTACAGGGCGCTCCCCCCGCAAAAATCGATTTTTTTTTTTTGTCCCACGGGACCCTTTTATGGCCCCCACATCAAACCTAGGGGGTCAGGGGGGTGTACCCTGCCCCCTTTTGCCCATTTCCCCCTTTGATTTTTGCCACCTCTTGTATCTCAATCCTACCGAGACACAAGATGGCGGCCGCTGCTGACTGTTTCGAATGTTTACAGTGGCGCGCCCGGAGCGCTCCCCGGTACGCGCACCGGGGCGCGCTTACAGATATATACATTTTTTTGAACCTAAATTACTCAAAATCCTCTGGACCACATATCTTGAGACATAGCAAAGGCACATCGGGCTACCAGTCCCTACAATTTTGCCAAGTTTGGTGAAAATCCCGACAGACCGCCCTATGGAAAATTATCATGGGGAAAACATGTTTTGGGACTCCCCTTTTATCTCGGCCCCCGCTTGACGGATCTCCCCCAAACTTTCAGGGAATGAGCGGAGCGCCGCGAGGCAAAGTTGCTGAAAAATTCAGCCTGATTGCTCAACCGGCGCCAAAGTTATTCTAAATAGAATGTTGCGATTTCCCTATGGAAATCAATCCTAACTATATATACCTACTGGCAACTGCCAGTAGGTAATATATATATATATATATATATATATATATATATATATATTCTCACCAGCCATACTTCACAATTCAAAGAAGGCGCTGACTCCGTGAATCTGAATCCAAATGTTTATTCTCAAGATCTGATGCTGCTTAGACGCGTTTCGTCGTTACCGCCTTGTTCACTACATCTGCTGTTATGTTTGGGGCCTGTATATATACACATAGAACATGGGTGTGTCTATCAATTAGTGTGACAGGTTGGAACCAGATGTTGCCATGGTTGCATATTGGCAGTGCCTGTCTGTGTTAGTCTTTTTACACTTTTTCTTAAAAAAAATATATATATTTTTCAAACATCACATTGGAAACAATTGTATATATGTTTATAAAGAAAACACCACATTAAAAAGTGTCTTTAGCTTTTCTGAGACCTTTTAGTCATTCAACATTGTGTCACAGTGATAGCTGAATTTAAGGTTACCAGAAACCAAAAGCAAGTACACGAAAATTATAATGTGAGTGACAGCCTTTAAATTAACACATTTTGTTTTCCCATTGCGCTCGTCCCTGCCATGAATGTTCCTGTATAAAGGCCCTGTTTTAGTAGCCCATCTGGTTTGCCTGTCTGTACTGACATGCGCCGTGCCATGTGGACGCTGCAGCATGCACTAGGAAACATTACACTCCGCTGATTCTCGTGGAAAGACAACGTATTTGTACAATTCATACTGACAGTGCTCGCCTGAATCCGGGTAAGTGTCCAGATATGAGGCGTATGTTGCGTGGCAGACTCTGTGAAGTAATTCGGTATGTTACTTGATTAATTACCGACTGACACGTGAGTGTGTTAGTGGTTTGCCGTGCATGGCTGTCAGTAAAGATTATATTATAGCTGACAGCCTGTGTCGCTTACTGCTTCCTCTGTGGGATTACTTGACAAATTACTGGGCTTTCCACGATGATGTAAACGGGGTGACACAGTGGCCTCCGAAATTCCTGCCTACTATAACGGGGGCTCGGTTAGCTAACGGTAATCAAGTGGACCTATAATTGTGCTAAAATATAGGGAAAAGGTTCTCACATGAGGGTCATGGCATGACGGGCAGGTCATGGGCCTATGTTAATGTGTTCGTGAGAAGTGTTAAAATAATGTACCATAATGACAAAGATTCTGTCTAATGGTGTGCTCAAAAGTGCCCCTGTGGAATCCCGTGATTAGTGTTGTGTGTGAACTGCAGATGTTATACGATTGGTCGAGGGAGGAGTGTAAACGAAGCTAGCATTTGACTTACATTACAGGTGGACACTTAAGGCTTCGTCCGCATTTAATCCAAATGGGACCTTGGAAATTAAAAGTATAATATACCTTGATTCCAAGCGGCGTAACGCCAATAGGCGGTTCCCTCCTCTGATGTTTCTTGGAATGTTATCAATCACGAAGTATTGGATATTGTTCGCATTGCCATTATGCGCCTTGTGAATGTGTCTGGCTACCGAATATGCCGGATCATGGTTTGCAATAGCTCGCAAGTGCTGTAGAATCCGCACGTGTGCTGGATGGATGGTGGAACCTACATATCTCTTGCCACAGGAACACACCAGTACATATATGGCAAAGTCTGTTTTACATGTGAATGCCTCTCTCAGTAAGTATGGTTTGTTTCTGAAAGGGATGTGTACTCTGGTTGTGTTAATGCCATGTGTGCATGCCTTACACTTGCTGCATTTTTTGAAGCCTTTTTGAGAGTTTAGCCAATTTTTTGGGTTTTTAAGTATTGGCGCATTGCAAACAAGTTCATTTCTCATTGATTTGGCTTTCCTGAATGTGATCAAGGGATTCTTGCCCACTGTATCCCCTATGCTGGTGTCCCCTCGGACTAATGGCCAGTGTCTTCTCAGAATTCTGCGGAGGTTCATGTGGTATCTGTTATATCCTGTTATTAATCTAGGAGGGGTTTTCTTCTCCTGATCTGGATCTTTTGCCACACTCTTGGGGAAAATTAATTCTGTCCTGTTTTTGACATCACATTTTGCCTCTGCCCTCTGGCATGTGTTCTCCGTGTACCCCCTCTTTCTTAGCCTATGGAATAGATCTTGTTTGGCACTGCTGAGTCCTTCAGGGGTGCTACAATTCCGTGTCATTCTGAGGCACTCTGCATATGGGATCGACTGTTTTAGTGGTGTGGGGTGGAAACTGTGAGCATGGAGAAGGGCGTTCCCTGCTGTGGGTTTTCTGTATGTGCGTGTCTGTATCTTATTGTCCTGCACATACAATTCAAGATCAAGAAATTGGATATTGACATTACTGGTGGTACACGTGAATTTTAAATTGAGCATATTTTCATTCAGAGTTACAGCAAAACTTTCTGCATCTTTGTCATTGCCCTGCCAAATGATAAAAATGTCGTCAATGTACCTCTTGTACATCACTATGTTATTTTGCATGGTATCACTGTGCTGAACTTTAAGTACCTGCTCCTCCCACCAGCCCATATGCAGATTCGCATAGCTGGGGGAGAAGCAAGTTCCCATGGCCGAACCCTGGAGCTGTTTATAATGTAATCTATCAAAAATGAAAGTATTGTTTGTCAGACACCACTCTGCCATTTCTAACAACATTTTCGTGTGGTTGTATAGTTCAATTGGTCTTTTTCCTAGATAATATTCCATGGCTTTCAGCCCATCCTGGTGTCTGATGCTGGTGTACAGTGATTGGACATCTAATGTCATAAATAGATAATCATCTTGCCATTCAATGTCAAACACCTTTGACAGAAAATCCCCCGTGTCTTTAATGTAGGATGGAAGTTTTTTGACCTCTGGTTGCAGAAAAGAGTCAATGAAGATACTCGTTTTTTCAAACAAACTGCCGATTGCTGAAATTATTGGTCTTCCTGGTGGTGTTTTTTCATTTTTGTGGACCTTTGGTATTAGGTATAGCTGAGGTGTTACTGGGTAGTCATTTTTCAGGTAGTTAAATTCATCTTTATTGATCAGGCCCATTCCTTTCCATTTATATAGCTCATTGTGATATTTTTCTTGAATGCCCACAATGTGAGTCGGGCTTATCCTCATGTAGCATTCTTTGTCTTGGAGTTGAGTGTTGGCTTCCAGGTTATACATTTGTAGGGGCCACAGCACAACATTGCCCCCCTTGTCCGACCATCTAACCACAATGTCAGGTCTGGATTTTATCCTTGTCATCAAAGTGTTATATTTTCTTCTCTGGTCTCCATTTTCTTTCCAGAATTCCTTTGTGCTTTGTAAAGATAGTTCCTTTAAGTCTTTGATGACATTGTCTGAGAATAAATCCAGATTGTCTTTGGGCATGACGGGCATGAATATTGATTTTGGCTTGAAATTTGTTCTCACTGTTCCATAGATATTCAGTTCCGATGTATATATATATATTTACTTTGCATTCTTTAACATTCTGAAAAAGACACAATGAAAAAATTGAATTACCCTAAAAACGTATCAAAAATAAATAACAATCAATCCCCAAGTGAACTGTATGAAAATTCATATTAGCAATCCAATAATCCAGATTTGTGTCTTCTGTCAAAATTGATCACAGTGCAAAAATAATTAAAATGTTCCTTTTAGTTCAAAGAGGTTTAAAAGAGCAGTTCAAGTGACTTTTCTCTTTTAAAAATTTTTTTTTTAACTGTTTTTATTACAACAGGAAAAACAAAATGTGGCAGTATATACTTTACATATTACTCAGATGCATTCTTAGCTCAGTTTAATCACATTACCAATTTAAAGCACATTTTGTTATTTGCAGTTCGACCTCTTCACCTCACTGGTTCTTAGCCCTAAAGTAGTCCTAACTTGTTCTTACCCCTCTTCTTCTTCCTCGTCTGTACTATCTATCTCTGATTCTGGTAGTGGATCACATATATCCCCCCGAAAAGTATTCCAAGCTGCCCATATTTTATTCCACTTCCGGGGGCTACCCCTGGTTGAATACACCGTTCGTTCTGTGACCATTATCAAGTCCATATTTCTGCACCATGTTGACAGCGCTGGAGCCTCCGTTGCCCCCCATTTCTGTGCAATGTCTCTTTTAGCTATTAGTAACCCCAACGTGACCCTGATTTGCATATAACGTGACAGGTCGTTAGGCTCCCACACGTTTAATAAACACCTTCTCGGTTCTGGTAAGAGTGAGACTTTTGTTGTTTGTGATATAGTGCGTAGTACCTGCCGCCAATAGCTTACCAAGATTGGGCAATCCCATAGCGTGTGTAACAGTGTCCCCTCCTCTCCGCAGCCTCTAAGGCAGAATGTGTGTGTTGCTCTCTGTATTTTATGTAAGGTGGTCCTGGTATAATATATGCGGTGCAGGATTTTGAGTTGCACTAGCCGGAGCCTGCTAGATATTTCCACCTCTTTAGGCGATGCCATGGCTTCCTGCCATTCCTGATCATCTAGTTCTCCTAGATCTGCCACCCATTTGGCTCTTAGCATGTGTGTCGGGTCCGGTAAGTTATTGAGTAACTTCCTGTATGTGAATGAGGTAAATGTCAATGTCAATGTCATGGTACTTATAGAGCGCACCTTGCGGTGTCGCCTATTCGGCTTCCTGGCGCTGATACTCATACCGCTGCGGAACCCCTCCTGGCTTTCCCTGTGAAGTGTCCACTCCTGGGCACCCCCAGGGTGAATCCAGGCATCCTTAGCGCTGTTGGGGCCGGTGTGGAGGCTAAGCAAGCTATTGCCCAGAGTTGCAGCGTGGGGCCCGTGATTAGAATAGACACCAAGGCGAGAATAAGCAGGTCTGAGGAGATTGTGCCCGAGAC
Organism: Lissotriton helveticus; assembly: GCF_964261635.1. Taxonomy (NCBI): domain Eukaryota; kingdom Metazoa; phylum Chordata; class Amphibia; order Caudata; family Salamandridae; genus Lissotriton; species Lissotriton helveticus. The sequence continues at coordinate 2,057,833,698 of NC_136061.1, forward strand.
CCTGCCGAGGCGGGAATAGAACCCTGGTCCCTGGCCAGAACCCTGCATCAGGGTCTGCAGCTCTAACCATTGAGCCACACTCCTCCACAGGTGGCCTTTGTTTCCATGAAATCTGTGAATAGCCGGTCTTCCAACGGGGAAGCCTCCGGGATCTCCGTATCAGGTGGTTTAGCTTTTATTAAGGCGTGACGTATTTGCATGTATCTAAATTTCTCGGACGTACTCAGTTGGTATTGTTGTTGTAGTTGCTCAAAGGGTATCGCCTTTCCCTTATCCCACAGATCTCCCATCGTGGAGATGCCTATGTTGTCCCACTGTGTGAAACCCTTGCTGCGACGCAGGTGCCCTAATGCCTTGGTGTCCCACAGTGGGGTCAACTTGGTTATCACCCCTCTCCAGCCCAGCCGAGTCTGTGCCGCATGCCAAACCTGTGCAGTGTGTTTTGTAGGGCCAAATAATTTCGAGATCGAGCCTTTGTTATAAAGCACCACCAGCATATTATTTGTCCCTAGCTGTTCCCTATCCGCCCTGTATGCCGGGTCGCCTTGGGGTATATGGATCCAGTGGTTTATTATTTTAAGTTGCGCCGCCCAATAGTATAAGCGGAGGTCTGGAAGTGCGATCCCTCCGTCGTACCAGCTTTTATATAGCTTCACCTGAGCAATGCGGGCTGGTCTGTTACCCCAGAGAAGAATCGAGACTTGTGCCGCTACTTGTTGAAAATAGCGTGGTGATACCGCTTCGGGCGTGTTTTGCAGGATGAATAGGAATCTGGGGAGTGCTTTCATTTTGTATAGTGCTGCTCTTCCAAGCAGCGTAAGGGGCAGCGATGCCCAATGTGCCACGTCCCGTGTCAACCTCTCTAGTGGCCGTGCCAAGTTTTTGTCATAGAAAGCGGCTGAGTTTCTGGTGATGTGTATTCCTAGATATTTAAAGGAGCTTTCTGCTACCAATAATGGGCAATCTGCGGGGAGTGTCGGCGATGGACCTTTAAGTATGAAAATGACCGATTTAGTCCAATTGATTGTATAGCCCGAGAGCCTCCCGTGGGAATTGCATAGATTAAGAAGTTCCGGTATACCACTCTCCGGCTCTGTAAGATATACTAACATATCATCTGCGTAGAGCGAAAGATGGTCTTCCCATCCCTCCTTCCAGGCGATTCCCTTAAGCAGCGGGTCGCTCTGATCAGTGTTGCCAGGGGTTCCAGTACCAGTGCAAATAATAACGGGACAGTGGGCACCCTTGTCGTGTGCCCCGAGCCAGTGGTATCTCTTCTGATAGGTGGCCGTTAGCCGTTACGCGGGATACAGGTTTGGCATATTGGAGGTGTATCCATGTGCAGAATGTCGGTCCAAAACCCACACGTTTCAGTACACTAAATAGATATTTCCATTCTACCATATCGAATGGCATTTTCGCATCCAATGATAATATCACCGCCGGGTTCGTTAGGAGTGGGGCTCTCGCCAGCGCCCCTTGTACGCGCCTCAAATTAAGTTCTGTGTTTCTGTGAGGTAGGAAGCCGGACTGGTCCCGGTGTATTAATTGTGGTAGGTGGACCATCAACCTATTCGCCAGTAATTTTGCTAGACGTTTTTGCCTCCGCGTTTAATAAGGAGATAGGGCGGTATGACGCACTTTCCTCCGGTGGTGTCCCAGGCTTGGGGATCGCCACTATTGTCACGATTCGTTGGTCCAGTGGAAGTTTGGCTTTCGCCAAACTTTCCTTATACATCCCCAACAGGGGTGGGCCCAGTGTGTCCTGCATTTGCTTAAACCACTCTATGGGTATCCCTTTGGGGCCCAGCGCCTTTCCTGATTTCACCTCATTGATTGCTGTTTGCAATTCTTCAAGAGTTAGTTCCCCTTCTAGCTCCAACGCTGTCTCTGGTGTTAGAGTTGGCATCTCTAGATGCTCAAGGGTGTCTTGTATCTCTGCCTCCGCTAGTGTTGTAGTTGGAGTGTATACCTCCCTGAAGTGTTCTGCCAGTAGGTGTACTATTTATTCTGGGTGTGAGTAAGTCGCTCCCTCCCGTGATCGTAATTGTCGTATGCCCTTCGTACCCTCTCCTTTCTTATCTAGCCACGCCAGCATTTTCCCAGCCTTGTCTCCTATATCGTAAATTTTCTGTTTAGTCCTTTTAATGTTGGTCCCAGTCTGTTTTTCTTGGTGATCCTTGAACTGTCGTTGCCGGAGTTTCAGGGTATGTGCTGTCTCTGGAGTTGGGTGTAGTGCGAACGCTTTATCCGCTTCCGAGAGTGTCAGTTCTAATTCTGTTAGTTCCCTTTCTTGTAGCCGCTTGTGCCCGGTGATGGATGCTAAGGCCTGCCCCCTAAATACCGTTTTGTAAGCTTCCCATACTGTTGTAGCCGAGTCCACCGACTCTGTGTTTTCCTCAAAATAGTGTTTATTTGCTGTGCGGAGTTCTTTCTTTATGGCAGGAACCTTTAGGTAACCTGGATAAATGGGGTATAGACGCCTACTCCCTTTTTCCTGACATGTAATGTAATGTAATGTAATTTTATTTTTGAAAAGCGCGACTTACACTCCACGGAGCATCTTGGCGCTGACCACTCATGTCTAGAGGTATTTGACCAGGGAGCTAGTAAGGCACTGGTGGTATAGTGTCTGGTGTCTCTAAGGATTAATTTTAGACTAGGGCTAAACAGGTTGTGTCTGTGAGTTTAAAAATCCATGTCTTTAGAGCCTTTCCGAACAGGGTCTCTGACGGGATCTGACGCAATTGGAGTGGTAGTTTATTCCAGGCCCTGGCTCCCAGTACTCCAAGGGATTTTCCTCCTTTCGTAGCCAATCTGAATTTGGGGGTCACCAGCAGGTTCAGGTTGGAGGATCTGAGTGGGCGAGAGGGCACATATCTTCCAAACCTTTTTGACAGGTAGGTAGGGCCCAGCTGGTGGTAAGACCTAAAGGTGATTACTAAGATTTTGAATAGCACCCTTTTGTGGATGGGCAGCCAATGCAGGATCTTAAGTGCTGCTGATGCTGACGACTTCCTGGGCCATCTCAGCACGAGGCGGGCGGTGGCATTCTGGACCATCTGTAGTCTATGCAGAACTGCTTTACTGGAGCCTGCATATAGACTGTTACAGTAGTCCAGACGTGATGTAATAAGAGCCACCGCCACCATCTTTCTGGCTGTCAACGGGAGAAGGTCGAAGAATCTTCTAAGGCCTTTGATTATGCTAAAGCAGGACCCTGCCACAGCACCTGCTTGTTGCCTAAATGACAAGGCTTCGTCAAACCTATTCCCGAGGTTGCGGGCCATAGTGATGGTGTTTGGGGGGACTTCTGCATCCTGTGGCCACCATAATTTGGGGGGAAAAAAGCTTTTGTTGTCCGAATGGTAAATTCTCGGTCTTGCCCGAGTTACATTTAAGATGGTGATTTCTCATCCAGTCAAATGTGGCGGTAAGACAATCTCTCAGATTTTCCTCTGCCTTTGTTGTTTTACTGTCTAGCACGAGGATGAGCTGAGTGTCATCAGCGTAAGATATAGTGCTGCTGTGGAAGGATGTAATAAGCTCTATCAGGAGGGTCATGTACAGATTAAATAGTATTGGGCTCAGACTAGAGCCCTGTGGTACTCCTGTTTTTATTGCTTTCTCCTCTGAGCGGTGATTCCCTAGCACAGTGACTTGCTTCCTGTGGCTGAGAATGTTTTCCAGCCATTCAAGGGCAATTCCTGCTATACCTGATTCTGCTAGGCGGCCAATTAATACGGGGTGTGAGACCGTATCAAAGGCAGCCGATAAGTCGAGCAGCACCAGAACAGCCTTTTTTCCTTGGTCCATAACAGTCTTCAGGGTCTCCACAGTGTGTAGTAGTGCTGACTCCGTGGAGTGTTTAGTCCTGAACCCCGCCTGGTTGGGATGCAGGATGTCGTTTTCCTCCAGATACCTAGTCAGTTGCTTATTCACTGCTGCTTCCGTGAGTTTAAAGAGAATTGGGAGCAGCGATATGGGACGGAGGTTTGAAAGCATAGTGGGATCTGCTAGGGGTTTCTTTTGCAGAGGTTTGACCGCGGCTAGTTTCCAGTCAGGTGGAATGACGGCAGTGGCCAAGGATGAGTTTATGATGGCATTTATGCTTGGATTCACTGTGTCCACTAAAGCGTGTAGCAGCAAGGGAGGGCAGGGATCAAATGGGGAACCGGATTTGCTGGATAGAATGGCCTGGCGGGTTTCTTCCAGACTAACCTGAGTGAATTTGGTAAACTGGGTTTTCTCAATGTCAAATCTTATGGGCTCTACAAGGGGGGGAAAACTGGTGGATCTGGGAAGTCTTTAGTGAGGTCGGATATTTTCTGTTTAAAGTAGTTAGCAATTGAATTACATAACGGAAGCGAGGAGGGGATCTCTTGTCTAAGGATCTTAGGATTCATGAAGTCGTTAACGATTTTAAAGACTTCTTTTTGTTTGTTATCGAAAGAGTTAATGGCTTCTAAAAAGTAGTTTTTTTGGCACTTTTAATCATTGCATGGTACTGCCTTCTAGAAGTTTTATAGATGATGAGTTCTTCATTTCTGTATGCACAACGCCATTTCCTTTCCATGAGTCTGACCTCCTTTTGTTTTTCTTTTAGGGGGAGGGAGGACCTTTTATTCCGCTTTTTGCTCACTTTGTTGGAGTCCTCTGGCCCACAGAATCCCGTGACCCATTTACGGAAGCTGTTATAAACGGTCTCCGTGTTTCCAGTCAGAGGAGGTTTACTGTCCTCGGCGATTAGGTGCTCGTTGGGAGTATCCCTAATCTTTTTCCACTCTTTCTTTGTGTAGGCTTCAGTTTTCATATGGTCCATTTTAACCCCTTTCCTTTCTACAGTCAGTTTAAAGGGGACTAGCGAATGGTCAGTCCAGGTCTGGATACGGGGGGAAACAACTATCATAGATTTAGTATTGGTACAGATACAGTCTAAGATATGGCCCGCTTTATGAGTGGGTTCTTCAGTCAGTATTGTAAGTCCCAAGACACTAGTTAGATCTCTCAGCCATACTGCGTTAGGGTCTTCTGCCTCATCAAGGTGGAGATTTAAGTCGCCCAACAAAGTAAAATTAGCAAATTTGAGAGTGAGGTTGCTGAGTGCTTCCCCAAGACTTTCCAGAAAGTCGTTCTGTGATCCTGGTGGGCGATAAATTAAAGCTCCTAAAAAGGTAGTCTCCTCATTTATCTGGATGCAGAAGCCCATGCTTTCTGCCCCCTTAATTTCCGAAAGTTCGAACATGGTGCATTTAATAGAATCTCGGTAAATGATGGCGAGACCACCCCCTCTCTGTTCCTGTCTATCCACCCTCTGAATAAGATAGCCTTGAGGAACTGTTAGGGTGATTACCGGGTTACACCAGGCTTTAAACCATGTTTCTGTCACGAAAAGCATATCAAGATGGGTCTCCGTGATTAAGTCGTGAATATGCGCCCCATTCTTGCACATAGATCTGGCATTGATCAGTCCTCCCTGAAGGAGGATGTGTTTTCCCGTGCTAGGTGGCCACGGCTCTGGGGTAAGATAAGTTCTACATTTGCAACAGCAGATTGGTCCTAGCCAGTTATCAACATTTATGAATTTGTGACAGTGTTTAGTCTGGTAATTTAAGGAGAGAATCTCTTCCCTAGTGAAAGTCAATATTTTCGCTGTGGTGGACGAGGTTAGGACAGCGTGGCTAGCCCTAGTCCCGGCCGAGGCACGGACGGGCACAGACGGGCTCGCCTTAGGCACGCCTTCGGCGCGCAAACGGCGCGCCCGCTGCGCTCATCTGCTGCGCGTCCGGAAAAGGCACATATTTATGGGGATAGATTATCGCCTAGCGAGGGCGTGTCCTCAAAAAGGGGCGTGGCCGTGGTTCGCGCCGGTAATGGCGGAAATGAGTTTTGTTATTTGCGTTCCCGCGGCAGCGCTAATATCCGCTGCGCGGGTGATGATAGTAGCGTGAGTGTGGGTAAGAAAGTCTCTGCTTTTAAAATTACTCACAAGTAAAGTAACACTCAATGTTAAAAAATGCGGCAAACAAGCTCCCGGCTTCCGCCTCAGGAGACACGAAGATCCTAGGTGTCGCTCGTATTCAGCGTCACTTAAGTAGAGAAGTGGCGGTTGGCGTGTCCTCAAAAAGGGGCGTGGCCGTGGTTTGCGCCGGTAATGGCGGAAATGAGTTTTGTTATTTGCGTTCCCGCGGCAGCGCTAATATCCGCTGCGCGGGTGATGAGAGTAGCGTGAGTGTGGGATAAGGAAGTCTCTGCTTTTAAAATTACACACAAGTAAAGTAACACTCAAATGTTAAAAAATGCGGCAAACAAGTTCCCGGCTTCGGCCTCAGGAGACACGAAGATCCTTGTGAGCGTTAACATAATTGGCCAGTGATCTGAGATGCCTCTTGGTTTTATGTATACCTCCTCGACAGTTTGAAGGCTGATGCCCAATAATAGAAAATAATCTATCCTGGAGAGACTGTTATGTACCATGGAATGATACGTGTATTGCTTTGTAGTAGGATGTGTATGTCGCCAGATATCTATGAGACCCATTGCTTCCAGGAAATCCTGAAAGCATGAGGGGCCAGGTGCCTGCTCTCATGCTGGAAATCTGTCTGACGCCGCGTCTATCGTGGTGTTAAAGTCCCCTCCTATGGTTAGGTCCCCTTCTGGTAATGTGAGTAGGAATTCGCCAAGCGCCGGTAGAGCGATCAAATGGAGTGCTGGTGGGATGTATACCGACACTATAGTTAGGATCTACCCTCCCACTGGCCCTGTACTGCTGCGAATCGAACTTGATCGTCAACCTTAGTCTGTAGGACCATGAATGGTGATGTTTTTCTAACCAGGATGCCGGTCCCCTGGACCCTAATGAAAATTCAGAATGTGCGATCATTTTGTATCCCCCATCTGTCTAGCGCTTTGCATGTTGTCCCTGTGAGATGTGTTTCCTGGAGGACGGCCAGTTGTGGCCCTTAGCGCTTCTGAGCGTGTAGTATCAATCCTCTCTTTATCTTGTCCCCTAGTCCTCTGACGTTCCACGTTAGAATTTTAAGGGGTGGTACCAGCAGTTTCTGTGCTCTGACCCTGGGGCTTTTTGGAATTGGGCTCAGCGCCATATGTGATGCCTTACAGTAAGAGGTATCCCAGTTTCTGGAGTGTAGATAGGTGCTGCATTGAAAAGGTGTTATTGGAGTTCGTAGAGGTGTGTAAACAATACCCTTCGCATGTGTGATAAAGCCAGATCTCTAGTGGGTGTCGTGCCACCTGTGTAAAAAGTTTGCCTCGTGCTCGCTGTGCTTCCCTATGTGCCTTGCCACTAACTATTACTAACCAATTACAAAAAGTACCAACTATCCCCCGCTCAACCCTCCCTACCATCCCTGCCTCCCTGCTTAGCGGTATTGCAACTACCCGCCTCTCCAACTCAGGAGAGTGCTCTAGCCCTCTCAGAAACTTAGTACTTGCTTGTCCGGGGGAAGAGGTCCAGTTGTGGCCCCAGCCCCTCTGGCCCTCCAGGACCCACCTTGGCCCGCCATCTCGGCCGGCCCAGTCCAGGTCATGTTATATGTTATTCATCGTTGTTGATCAGTTCCCCGGTATCCTATCAAGCGGTGGTTGCAACGTCCAGTTGTTTATTCTTTCTCCTGGCTCAGTGTTAGTTCCGATTCTGAGTGTCCTGTGCCTTGCGTTCCGGGGTCATCCTTCTCTTCTGGGCGGCGGCGGGGTCTATTTCCGCGATTTGGGTTTCCCACCGTTCTCCATCCTTCAATCCAATCCTGTGCTGCTTCAGGCGTGTCGAAGAACCATGTCCGTCCATCCGCAACCACTCGGAGCTTTGCAGGGAAGATCATAGAGTAGGGCAGTTCCTGTGTTCTCAGTATTTGTTTTACCTCATGGAAACTTCTCCTGCGTTTAGACACTGCTGCGGTGTAGTCCGGGAAGAAAGTTATTGTGGAGTTCTGTATTCGGATAGGTGGAGAAACTCTTGCCGCCTGCAGGATGGCATCCTATCCCTGAAATTAAACAATCTTGCGAGTACCGGTCTCGGGGGGGGGGGGCCTGGTTTTGGCCTTCCTCCAGGCACCCTGTGAGCTCGTTCTATTGAAAAGAAGTTGGATAGGCCCTTCGGTTGGAGTCTGGTCTTCACTAATTCTTCCACATATAAGTCCATCGCTTGTTTGCCTTCTGTCTCCGTTATGCCAATTATGCGTATGTTGTTCCGTCTTGTACGTCCTTCCTGATCATCAAGCTTCTCCGTAAGCATTTTATTTTATTTTTGAAGCTGAGAGACTGCTGATTGTAGCTCCGATGTATCCTCTACCAGTGATTTCGTCACTATCTCCACTTCCTTCACTCTGTCCGTCATTTTATGCAGATCAGCTCATAGTAGTGAAACGTCGGTTGAAATAGAGCCCACCGTGGTTTGTACTCCAGATAGTGCCCTCATGATATATTCGAGAGTGATTTTTTTCCCCGTTCCGTCCCCCTCTGGGCTCTTCCCTGTAGTTGTGCGTCCTTCCGATTGGGTTGTGGAGTGCTTTTCGAAGGCAAACTTGTCTAGTTTAGCCTGTGTGGCGCTGTTTCTGGGCCCCCGTCCTGCCTTGGTGTTCTCTGCGTGGAGTGGGTATGTGTCTGCGGTATGTGAGTCCGCTGCCTGGTGGGGTGTAGCAGGAAGGCTGTGGCATGGCAGGCTATGTCGTACTTCTCCAACCGGTGCACGCCAGGCGTCCTGCATCTCCGCTGTCCCGCTTTTTCTGTATTCTTATATTACCCCTTTGGCGTTCGTTTCTTGCCCGGGGCCCCTGTATTCCTCCGGTCCAGTGCGGCTTTCTCACAAAGGGGTTTAGTGGTAGGCCAGTTGCCACTGCCGCTCACGTACCCGTGGAGGGTTCGTGCTGTATTGCGCAGGGTTGAGGAGGCCCGTGTTTATGACACCTGTGGATTGTATTCGGGCCGCTCAGTGCGCAATGTACAAGTCCGCTGAGGCCCTGTATTATTCCGCTGTTAGAGGGCTGTGTGGATGGGGGGGCTGTTTCGCCGCTTTGAGGACAGCGTTGCTACTTTGGTTCACCCTTCTTGTAAATTCCGCCCGCCATACATCAGCTGCCCTCCGCTGTCAGGGTCTGCCTCGGAGCACTTGGATCGCCGCCCCGGGGCTTAGGAGCGCTATTCCCTGCCGCACTCCGCCGCTCAATTTACTTTCTCGAGCGGGGACGCAGGTTCCGCTGTTGAGTACCCTGACGCACTGTTTCTTCTGTAGGGGTCGCTTCTGGTCCCGCCGTGGGTGTTCCCTCTCACCGGCTATCGCAACCTGGTCCCCTGCGCACCTGTGATAGAAGTCGGGTCTCCTCCCAACTTTAGTCCCCGGTCTGCCGCTTACTGGTGGGCCGCTGTGGCGCACTCTGACTTTTCTTCACTTTCCGGCTTCAGATCGACTTCAGAGTTCGCCCAGCCGTTGCCGCCCAGTCGCGGGCCTCAGTTCCAGCCCCCGGAGGTCACTGGAATGACGGATGACTTATCAGATTGTGTGAAGGGCCGCGGTTTCACCGGAGCTCTTCTGCTAAGCGGCCATCGCGCTTGGCTGCTAGCTACGCCCCCTTTTCTCTTTTTTTAAATTATGTTGTAAAAAAATCAACTTTCCCGATGTGTGCATACCAGAACAACCTGTGTTGGAATGTAAAACTGGGAAAACATAAAGTACAACATCCATCTTTCCTTACAAGTATTTATTTTATTTATTGCACAGTTACTTAAAACCATTTGCAATAAATTACAACATAAAAAAAGCAAGAGAGTGATTCAATGACAATTATAACTCTTTTCTTTCCGTAGCAAAACATACAACAATATAAAAGTTAAAAAATGAATTAAGTTTAAAAAGATATTATCACCGAAGTGTCACTTCGTTTGTGCACATCAAGGCTATTTTCATGTAATTGTCTGATTCATTCTCTTTGTCAAGTCTTGAGAGAGCGTCCTGCATATATCTCCCAATTCTGGCCAGATCAGTTGTTTATGTGCAAGCGAATAGGGCTGTTACTGCTTCTTTTGTCATTTGAACACCTTTGCGTAGCAATATGGGCATTAGTAGCTTCCGCCGGGATTGGAAGAGCCCCGTGCAGTAGCACATCAAATGTGGCAATGATTCTGTTTTGAAATCGCATATTCTGCAGCGAATTTTATTTTCCAAGGTTTTCCAGCCCGGATTTAGCTCTTATATTGGGAGGGATGTATGTCACTACAACGCATGCTTTTACAACGCATGCCATTACGACGCAGGTTTTACAACGTAAGCCGTTACAACGACTTGCGTTGGGGGGCGCTGGATAGTGAATAGTTTATTTACTATTCCAACTCAAGTCCCCGTGGATAGTAGGGAAGGTGTTGGATAGTAATTAAACTATTCCCTATCCTAGAGCGCCCTCCAGCGCAATTCGTTGTAATGACTTGCGTAGTAAAAGTTGTGTCGTAATGGTAGTGCGTTGTAAAAGTTGCGTTCTAAAGGATGTTTCCCTATTGGGAGAGATACAAGTCTAGCCCATTGAATGTTTTTTAGGGCCTTTCTCCTAAGTGCTTGATCAAGATAAGGCTGGGATTTGTGATCCTTGTAGGTTGTTATCACCCCAGATTGACCTCTTCTTTTTTCAACATTTGTTAAATCGATTTCTCTTGACAATCGTTAGCATTGTTTGTTTATTGCCTTTTTAATAATCGGATAGGTAATGCGTTCCTGGCTCCAGTTTTGTGTTGCCAAGTCCAAAACTTCTACTGCTTCCTGCAGATAAGCCTGCCATGGGTTGGGTAAACCATCATAAATATGTTTTTACCTGCTCTTCAAGCTCCCATCCAGCGGTTTGAGTACAGAAAAGTAGTATTTGGCATATGCACCTAGGCATTCTTTGCTCTGGTGCACCAAGCCAAATTCCAGGCGAATCCCGCTATTGCATGTGTATTTTGGTAGTTTGAAAATACGTTTATTCGCCCGACACTGCTTTATCCAGCATTGTACTCATGTTGCCTGGTAAAGCCTGCTGGGCGTATCCCGCGACTGCCCTTATTTTTGATTGTAACACCTTTCTGATTGGGATGGTGGTGGAGCTCTGCATTTTCTCTTGTAGCTTGCACAAAGCATATATTGTTGATTCCACCTTAGATTATTTCATGTTATGTAAGTGCATATTAGCTTTTCCTGAGTCGCTCAACCAACACCCAAGGTAATTGTAAAACTTTGAGAGGGTTATTGTCTCCTTTCCCACGTGCCATTTTAGGAGTGTTTTTTTTTTACAGTTCCCGAAGATCAGTACTCTGGTCTTCTCTGGGTTTATCTTTAATTCTTTATTCAGATTGTAGGCATTTAGAACACTGAGTGCCCTTTGTAAACCTGTTTTTGTGTGATCCATCACCACAAGGTCATCCGCATAATAAGATTTGAGATTTGCTGACACCAATTTTTGGAACTGCTAGGTTAGCACTTTGGATCATCTTGCCCAAGTCCTCTGTATATAAAGTAAAAAGTGTTGGGGCAAGTACACATCCCTGTTTTAAGCCCCGATTTGTAAAGCACTTTTTTGTTGTGATGTTGTTTACCAATTTGAATCTGATCAAGGTATTGCTATATAGTGAGATAATGGCATTAAGGAGACCAGGTTGAATTTGCCAGTTGCGCTATTTGGACCAAAGCTTGCAACGTGGCACTCTGTCGAATGCTGCTGAATAATCTATAAAGTAGGCATAGACTGGTTTATTTTCCCTGCAATTGGCTTGCTGACCTAAATATGATATTGCCGTAATGTTGTCGATAGTCGAGCAGCCTTTGCGGAACCCTATTTGATAGAAGGAAAGAATTTCATTTTCTTCGACCCATCTGGTTAATTCTGTCAGCAGGGTATTTACATAGGCTTTCCCTTAGATGTCCAGCAGGGCTATTAATCTGTAGTTCTTTGGTTCTGTGTTATCGCCCTTCTTGAATATGGGTTGTAGGATTGACCCGCCCCATGAGTCTGGCACCTTGCCCTGTAATCAGCATTCAGTGAACAAGCCGGATAGGACTCTCCCCCAATAATTTGGATCTTCCCTGAACATCGCAGCCGGGAGACTGTTAGGTCCTGGTGCCCCATATTTCCTTATCTTTTTAATCACTTTTTTAACAGCTCTTACTTTCTGTTCTTTAAGCATGGCTGTGTTTGTGGGGTTTGTGGGTTCCGCATCATTGTTTATGCTCTCTTTGTACACCATAGAGCTTCCACGTTTAGTGAATTCTTCCTTTTCCACGTATGTTGCCTCAACATGTCTCACCCATGCGTCGGCGTGTACGGCATTACACGGGACTGCTTTATTATATCCAGCTCTGCTATATAATGCCAGGGTTGGTGTTGTTTGTGAGGTTTTGTTAATTTGTGGATTTTGATCCACTCTTCTTCAAGCCTGTTTTGCTTGATTGTCCAGAGCGGTTGTTTCTGTTCTTTGTGCAGTTCATTGTATTTATCCCGTGAATTTTTCGAGCTAGCGATCTTGTATGCTCTTTTTGCCCTTTTTAAATTGCGAGTTATATCAATCAATTTTTTATTATTGTCCGTGGATTGTGTAATGGTATTCTCCTTAGGATTGGGCTCAGCTGTCTTCAGGCATGTTTACAGGTCATTTGTCCAGTCTGACCAATTTTCCCTATTGGGTGCAACGCCAGGGTTGTTCCCTGCGTGTTCTTGTTTTTCTTTCCAATTTTTTTATTGCCGTCACCTGGTGAGTGTTCAATTTTGTTCTTCTCACCAGGGCGTGTTCTTCAGCGCCTGTTGATTGGGAGATCATTATAATTATTTCTCGTTCTTTGGTAGTAGCATTGAGTTCTACCTGGAGTAATGCATGATCACTTGTGTCATCTGTTTTGATTTCAAAATGTTCAATTTTGCAGGGTAGCTGGTCACATAAAAAATATAATCAATTGTGGAGCAGTTCTTAAATGTAGTTCTCCCTTGGTTGTTTAAGTCTGGCCTTTTTTGTAAGTACTCAGCTGAATTAAGTGTGTAATCTAGTAAAAAATTATTGAAAATTCTTTCAGCGCAAGTTAGGTAATTCCGTTTGCACTGTTTTGTTCCTAAGTGGTGCAAATTGAAGTCACCCAAAAGCAGTTTCGCCGGGGACCGATATGTGCATAGACTTTCCAGGATTGTTGTAATCATAGATTTTGTGGCCTTTAATTTCCATTGGGCTGCTGTGTTTAAATATGTATTAATTATAAGCAAAGAGACTATGTGTTCCTTGTCGATTTTTCCTTCCTTTATCAGTGCTTGTAACATGTTTGAATTGGTGTTTATATTCCCAACAGTTAATTGTTTTGCGTGTTTGACATAAATCGACATCCCACCTGATGGTCTTCTGTGATGGTTATGTTTGGTGGCAAGTTGATGGAAACCTGCATACCCTTCAAAGTGTACTGGTTCAGTTGCCCAGGTTTCTTGTAGGCATACAATATTGCCCTCTAGCAATTTATTTTTTGCTGTCACTTGTCTAAGGGCTTTTTGTAAGCCAGCCACATTCCAGGAGAAGAGTTTGAGACTTTGGTATATTTTTGGGACTTGACCTAGGGCCAGATGTAGGTAGAACTTATTTACCGATTCTTAATTACCGAATTTTACCGATTCTGTAATTAAGAATCGGTAAATAAGAAGGGGGGGTATGTAGGAACATCCAGATGTTCCATTTACCGAATCGGTAAATATCTGTATTTACCGATTCGGTAAATACCGACCGGTAATGCTCCATTCATTCCTATGGGCTTTGAAGCCCATAGGAATGAATGGGGCATTACCGGTCGGTATTTACCGAATCGGTAAATACCGATTTTGACAAGGGTGCAGGGGGTGTCACTTTGATACCCTCTAGCACCCCCAAAAAAGGTTCGGGGGCCATGTGGCAGGCATACCTGCCCTAAGGGCAGGTCTGCCTGTCATATGGCACAGGTGTGCATGCACACATGTGCATGCACACCTGAATCGGTATTTTACCATCAAATTGAATTTGATGGTAAAATACCGAATTTGTAGGGCTTGTGGGACTCAGAAGAGTCCCACCTACATCTCAATTTTACCGATTCTGTAAAAATACCGGTCGGTAAATTTACCGACCGGTATATTTACCGAATCGGTAAAATTACCGAAATGCCCTGTAGCAATCCCCCTACATGTCGAAAGCCAAATATCGGTCGGTAACGGCCGAATTCGGCCGTTACCGACCGGTATTTGGCTACCTACATCTGGCCCCTAGTTTGCCAGTGTTTCCCTCTATTAACACATTTTATCTGGACTTTGCTCTAAGATCCCCCAAAAAGTCTGCATTGTACTCTTTAGTGTCAGGTATGACAAATGGAAATCTGTGTATCACTTTACTTCCCCTTAAAATTCTCCCTCCATTGGGTTTTTTGGGGTGCCTCTTCTTTTATTATTCTATGTGCGGTTGCTTCCTCCTGGGTACTTACAATGATACTTAGATTATTGTAATTCTGTTATGGTTGTTTATTCGAGGTACCTTTCCATATGCTACAAGGGTGTTGCTTTACTTTCTTTATGTCGTTGACCATGTTTGATAGTTTAAGTAAGATTTGTGTGTATTTTTCTTGCTCATGTGTCGTGACTACTATACCACAATTTTTGAAAGTTTCTGTTTCCAAGAGCACAGCTTCTGCAATGTAATGATTTGTCCAGGTCACTACCGTATTTTCCTGGTTGGGGTTTTCGTCCCTTGGTTCGAAGTGAACACTCTCCATGTCTGCACTTGTTATGTTAGACAAAGATGGAATATGTTGTAGGAGCCTTAATAGGTTGCCCCTATTTATGATGTCATGTCTGCCCTTTGATTTATATGATGGCTGGACGACACTTACTCTTGCGCCTCTGCTATCAGCCAGATAGGAATTGTTGAAAGTTGCGTTATACCGGGATTTAGTTGCATCGGGCTTTGTCCCACCTGAAGGCTTAGATGTAGCCCCAAAAGATTGGGTCTTTCCTTGCCCCATTTTATTTTTGGGGTCTTCATTTAGTATTTTGTCCAAGCAAGTGGTTATTGTGCCCGTAAAATCCCTCTTTGCTGCCTCCTCTTGCTCGGGTTTCGTCTGAGTTTCTCTAATGGCCAGTTGTTCAACTTTCTTCTGCTTTTCTCTGGTGGCTAATTCAATTGGACTGTTCACCGTCTAAGTGCCAATTCCTTACAATAAATTTCTTCACCAATATGTTATAAAAAGTCAATTAAATTGTTCTTACCTGACCGCAGCTCCTACTTGCATCTGATTTTGATTGCAACACTATACCGATTGGAGAAACAGACGTTAAACCATTTACGTAACGGTGCAAAATAAAAACTAAAAAAGGACACATTCTTCAAGTGAATTCAATAGGAAATCATTGGAAAATATTTTAATTATGTTAATGATATGTTATATCTTATTTAAAAATATATTTTTGAAAAGAAACTATATTTTGTTCTATTTTTTAATTTTATCCCAAAAATTGAATATTTAGAATAAAATATTTATTACAGTTTTAGTTGATGTCTTTATAAAAATCTTTATTTAAATATTGTAAGGCATCTTTGTTATACTTGTATTCTGTAAAAATATATTCTTTTTGCAGTATTTCATAAAATTATTAGTATCTTATTTAAAGATTTGTATAATTAAAATTTATTACGAATTACATTTTGAAGAATTATTTAAATGAATACTCGCGGTTTATAGTGATCATTAACACACTTCCCCAACCATTACCTCAATTTCATTTACATCCCACTCCAAAAAAGTAACTTACATATTTAATACTCAGGAATCATAGTTGATACTTGAGTGTTTATACATTTCTCCTAGCAATTACCCCTTTATCCCTTAAATCCTGTACCTAAAAAACTTTATTGGTAATTTTTGTATAATTTGCGCACATTATTTTAAAAACATGAAATGTTTTATATATATATTACATATAAATACTTAGGTATCATGGTTGATAGGTGAGTATTTATACACTTACCCACCCATTATTCCTACCCTTATATCTCAATGCCAAAACTTTATCCATCAAGCAGGGTCCGAGAAAAAAGGAAAACACATTTTCCCCATGTTATGCATTTGGGGATTTTTCATTTTTTAAATATGACTGCAGCTCGAACTGCTGACTGGATTTACACCAAATTTAGAAGAAAGCTAGATGTTAGTCCAGAAAGTGTGCTTTTTGTGATTTGGTATAAATCCATTCCGTAGTTTCAGAGATATGTACGTTTAAAAAATATAGATATCTGGAAACCCAACTGCCTTCTGAGACCCTACTGAAATTTGATTGGCTGCCATCACTTCAACCAGGAAGTGTTAGTAGCCATCTTAGAACTCGGTTTAGCTGAGTCCCTAAAAAAATGTAAAGAAAAAAACAAATATGAAAGAAAAATCTTTTTTTTAAATTAAACGCTTGCTCTCATGGTTCTATTGTTGGCCCCAGGTGGGCCAGGCCTTGGGTGCATGTGTAAGTATGTAGGAGGGGCGGGGCTCATCCTCCTCCTAGACTACCTAAAACCCCGGAGACTGCCAAATCCCTGGGACATCTTTCATTACTTTTGCAGGGGTTGCCCTTGTGGCATTCCCGTGCCCAAGGCACTGCGACTTCCCCGGGGCATGTTTTTTAATATTGCATGGAGGCTCACTTTGCCCCCCCACACAGCTGCAGGGACCACCACCTCACTGGTGCTTTCCATAACAGAAATGCAGGGTCCACAAGGGCCCCCACAACCCCAGAAACAGCCTCCCCCAAGAACTAAATATCATATTAATTAGGGGGGCTTCACCCCCCACAGCCTGCGGAACACCACCTCTCTGTGGCAAATGCTAAACATTTAAAGTGGGGGGGGTGGCCACTCTCAGCCCTGGGGACCATCACCAAAAAAAGGAGGGTGGCTGTACACCCCCACCACAGCCCCAGGGATGGCCACCACCTGGGAAAATTGCCACAGAAATGCAGACATTCCTGCATGACCCCTTGCAGCCCCACGGAACACCACCTCCCCAGGGATAAATGAAACAAAGAAAGTGGTCTGCACTGCCCCCCCCTGGAGTCAAAGATGGCACTGGGGACCTCCACCTCCCAGTACCGACTCCAGCAATGTCCCAGGATTCCCACACCCAGGACATTGCAGTTTGCTTTGGACAAGCCATTTCAAAAACAGTAGCAATCTTGCAGCAAGCAAGAACAGAAAAGGCTCTTGCTTGCTGAATGCAGTGCATTTCTGTTTCCCTGCCCACTGTGAAGTGAGCAAGGAAATAGACAAAGGGGGTGATTACGATGGTAGACGGACTTCAGTCTGTTTGCCATCGTTGTGGAGAATGGGACCTCCTGACATGCTGTTGGTGGTCCCGGAGTAGGAATTAGGATCTGACCTCAACCACGGCGGTCACAATCGCTATATTTTACATTGCGGTGGGTGCAGTTGGCTGCAGTACACGCTGCAATGTAAAAACGGCACATGTAACATTTCCCTGCACTACATGGCAGGCACCATGCGGGCCCAGCCACATGGTGCAGGAAAATCTATGGGGCACCACTCTGCCCAGCAGTGGCCAAAACCTGGGTGGTGGGGTACTGCTACTGGCCCCCAATGTCTATCCCAGCCAGCTACTTCATTGAGGGTGAACTGCCATGGAAAGTCTAGTGGGGAGGCACATCCTTATCCCGATGGAGGTGCCTGATAGGCACTGCCACAATTATGGGGATGGGAACTCCTCCATCGCACCGGTGGGATCAAGGAGCCCATCAGATGCATGGTGGTCGGATTTTACGACCGATAAGGACCAACCCCGCCATTATAATATGGTGGGCAGGAAATGGCCTCAAAAAGGCAGTGAGCCCGTCATCGACAGCCTGTCGGTGGTGGGTTCACCATCATCATAATTAGTCCCAAACTGCTTTGAGTCCCTGGGTCTCAAAGCTATGCTGGATCGTGCAAGAGGTGGGCAGCTGGCAGGGACCACGGTGGCCTTCAGGCTCCCCTGCAGTCCTTATAGTTTAAAAAGTAGGTGCCATGGGTGGGACCAGAGCGCCCACACTACAGGCCGGCGCATGTGGTCTCAGGGGTCGAAGTTGTACCTGGAAGGCGGCTTCATGGCCCCCCCTCCCTTTAAAAAATAATACACATAGATATATAAAAAAGGTACAGGCCCTAGTGAATAGGGTCCCAGGATGAAAATGTCCCCTAAGGGGGGCCACTCAGCCCCCCTCTCTGTAAATATAACATTTAGAAAAAAAGAAAAGGCTGGGTCACAGGGATGGGGCCACATGGCCCCACTTTAAAAATAAAATAAGCCTAGCAACTCGCCTGAGGCCCGTCCCCTCTTTCTACCACTCTGCAAATGTGCCTCCTGATGCACAACTGGTTGGGAGATAAAGTCCCCTTGGTTGCTCAGAATCCTTAGTGGACAACACGACTTCCTGTTACTCCCAGAAAGCCCTACACAGTAGAATTTCTGAGAGGTGGTCAGAGGTCACAACCCCTTTCGCCGCACCTCGCCAACTGAGGGCCTCAGAACTAAAGTGGACTTCTTCCCCAAAGCAGTGGTGCACCAGGAGGTGCGTTTGCAGAGTGTTGCAGAAAGGGGGCATGGTCTCTGACAACTTCTCAGCAATCCAGCTGTGTGGGTCTTACTGGAGGTACGGAAAGGCTAGTTGTCCCCCAAAGACCCACAAGAGCCAAGGGATTTTCATCCTGCAACTACTAGTGCATCAGGAGGGGCATTTGCAGGGTGGTGGAGAAAGGGGGTATGGCCACTGAAAACCTCTCAGCAAACCCACTGTGGACTTGCTGCAGGCAACAGTAGGGTTAGTTGGCCTTCAAGGACCCTCAATAGCCAAAAGAGATTTCCTCCCCCTACTAGTAGTGCACAAGGACGCATGTTTGCAGAGTGGTGGAGATAGGGGACATGGCCTTCTATGAGGTCTCACTAATCCCATTGTGTGAGACTTACTAGAGGTAACAGGAGGGTTAGTTGAATCCAAGGATATGAAAAACCTTAAAAATACACTGAAAAACAAATGTTACAGGGACACTATGGTTAGGCTCAGATTTCCATTGTACAAAACAAGTGAAATTCAGCAGTTATAGCTACCTGAGCTAATTATAACTTAAGCATCTGCAATGCACTGTTTAGGACCCCACATAGTACATCACTCATGACATGGTCAGTGACATAACTGATGACATCACTGATGGCATCTCAAATGACATGGATATATGTGTACTGGCTGGGAGTGTGCTGTATGCTAAAGTAGCTAGAATTTGCGGTGTTGGGATCACCATGTTGGGTATATCTGGTAAAACGGTTAAAGGCTATATGGCTGGAACATGAAGGGTGTTTTGCCCAATTGTGTAAGCAAAAGGAAAAACAGGTATCAAATGGTCCAAGTCACATAGGATAGAATGGCCAGTTATCTAGACTGCCCATTAACTATGTATGCTTGTGCATAATGCCATGAAAAACACAACATATTCAGGTGTCAAAATGTGCTGCACAAATTCCATATCAAGGAAAGATCAGTCAAGCCCTTGTGAGCATAGCCAAGATAGCCACAACAGTCTGAGGCCTAGCTATACTGTGAATAGAGTCCCACCAGAACCAAGCTGGATAATGTAGTGGCACGTGAAATTGCTGGAGATCATGCCCAAGTCGCTAGGCAGGAATACTCTCCCCTAATTCTCAGCACCGTGATTGCTGACTATGCTCATCATAGGCACAGTACAGAGACCTGGATGAAAAAAATGTGTACAACCAGAAAACTAAGTTAATTCTCATTGCTGTAAGGACTGTCTGCAAAATGTCTGGTTACAGGGCATTACTGATCATTGTGTCTTATGGCTCTCATGTGTTCAAGCATATGTTTCTGGGCCTTGTGTATTGTGCTTTCTATGTAAAACCAATTGCATGCACATATCATGCAGTATACACACAATTCAGTATAGCAGGTAGTGAATTTCCTAATCACAAATTCTATCTTTGTATTTTAAATGGTTAAGCTAGAGACACTATAGTCATATGTCATCAGTAATGTCATCAGTGATGTCACTGACCATGTAGTATGTGACATCATCAGCAGTGCGTTGCGGGCACGCAAGTTATAGTTAGCAGAACTAACTATAACAGACAGAGGAATGTCTATGGTTTTGTACGAGTGAAATGTCCAGCTAACTATAACGTTAAACAAGAAAATGGTTCTGTTGGGTAAAACAAAATTACTTTTGTGACTGCTATACAATGAACTCTAGGAAGGATGCTCTCCTATACACATTATTTTTCAAAATAAAGTTAAAGTTTAACAAATAAATCATAAGATCGTCTGTTTGGCTGTACTGTATCACTTTATCAGAATTGAGTCATTCAATGATATTTCAACAATACATCGGTAGACTGTCAGCATATGTGGCAATGTGCGGTTTAGTGACAATTATGTTTTAAGTGCTCAAAAGGGTGAAAGATAATACAGTGTAGGCAATATCATATATACAAGATTATATAGGAGTTTCAGCGGCCAGCTAGCAAATTTTTAACCAAGGTTTCCTACTTTTACTTGTTGGAATCCTGGCTGTGCTGGACCCCAAGAAAAGCATTGACGTTTCGACCCTGTGGTGCCCCAGTCGGTAGTCAAGGCCGATCTTTTTTAAGACAGGAGTGGGAAGGACAGTTCAGGGATCTTGGTCGGAGCTTCTCAGCGTGATCCCAAAGTGCATTGTATAGCAGTCCAGAAAGTAATTTTGTTTTACCCAACAGAACCATTTTCTTCTTTAACCATGTACTACCCAGGTTCTGAGGGACAAAGGGTCACCCCTTTTTTCTTTAACAGCTAACTATAATACCCCTGAAACCTATGTTTTTTTGTGAACTTCTAAGGTTTTTTAAATGCTAATTTCTAACTATAACATCTCTGAAACCTATGTGTTTTCAGTGAATTTCAAAGCTTTTTTAAATGCTAATTTCTAACTATAACATCTCTGAAACCTACGTTTTTTTTAGTTAATTTCAAAGATTTTTAAGTGTAATATTAGTTATACCTATTTTTTAACTGATTTTATACAGTTTTTTAACTGTTTATTTATAAATATTTTATTCATTAAATAACATTATATATTTTTCTGAAAATTGCAAAAAAATGCAAACTGAAATATCGTTTAATTTTGTTGTTTTATTTTTTTATTTTAATATATTTATATTATTTTTTTCTTTAAAAAAAAAATTCCAATTTTTTTTCGGAGTTGCGCAGCCAAAGGGTACACATTAGACTGGGCGTGCGGATTTTAGCTGCCATTTTAGAAAAATCATGAAGGATCCGCGTACGGTGTGCGACGGCTGCGTGATTTTCAGTTACATCATATACATCATATACATTTAACATTATGTGATGTGTGTGATTGGTATGTGACCAGGACGTATGTGTCTTTAATATACATATTATGGCAAAAGTTTATCTAAGATATTCATAACAAATATATATTTGTACTTATAATAAATGTATGTTATTTTTAAATATATTTTCGCAAAGTTGCGTCGGGTGCATGCGTCATGAGCTCAGAGTGCGCGGATCCCATGTGACCTCAAAAAAAAAGATTTCATTGGTTCATAACATTTCCCACTGTATCTATTGAAGGACCCCACCCATTTTAATCATTCTTGTTGGAGCATCTTTTGAGAGACATCTCTTTCCCTACAAGAACCCTTTTTGCTTTTTGGAGTTTGGCCGCCGGATTGAATCCTGCACAGACCCTCAACCAATTTAATCAGGCTGTTTGCCCCCGCCCCTTGGACGCTCCGAATCTTGAAGCCTCAGACGTCTTATGACAGTGCTCCACTCACCTCAGACGTGCCTGCCTTCGTACTCAGATCGCCTATAATGCGTCCGATTTGATCACTGCTTGGAACCACTTGCTTGACTCTTCCGCTTATCATCATTTAATTCAGCACCCTCCAAACAACACAACCCCGTCCTGTAGATGATCCCAATTGATGACGATCAAAACGTCGTCGACAACACAGCGCAGTACATGGCACAGTCTTTACAATGGCTCATTTGAAATGCATATCAAAATCAGTCACTACTATAACTGAAATTACCCTTGAGCCGCATGTTCCTACTCACTGTATATATTTTGCACAATTATTCACTTTGCGCCGTTCACATTGTCCATTATTGTCACTTGCGTCGCCACCTATGTCACCTGCACATACTTGAGCACCAAATACAATCAGGTTGTTATTGATTTTTTCATACAGTGCTGCTTTAACTGTAAATTCTTCTCCCTCTTCTTTCTTGTAAAAAGTATATGATGAATAACAACCAAAACCTAAATTGATTCAAGTGTCCTTATTTCTGTACTAGTAATCCTTTCAGCATACATGCTTAATCGTCTCCAGAATATTACCTGTTGGGATATTGTTTGTTTTCTCTACCTTCCTACCCTGATCCCGACGTGGTTTACGGGTAACACTCCTGTAGTATTTCACTGGGGGTAGATTTAGGTTTTAGGGTAGTGCAGTGGAGTTTGTGTAGTGAAGGGGGTTGTGCTGGTGGTAGTGTTTTAGTGTTTAAGGTAGTGTAGTTATGTTTGGGTAGTGTAGGGTGTCGTGCTGGGGGTAGTGTTTTAGGGTATAGGGTAGTGCGCCCAACCAGCCTCCAAATCCGTGGACAAAGGGGATCCTGACTCTGAAAGAAAAAGTGGAAGGGACGTCACAACATTATATATGATGGACTGTGATATGATTGTATTTATTTATTTATTTATTTCCAAGGTTTTATTTAGCGCTACTGGACCCGGGGGTATCAGAGCGCTTTACAAGATAGGTAAACAATTACAATAAAGTAAAACAAGAACAATGTGCATTAAAACATGAATTACATAAAATAGGGTAATAGAATGTGCTGGGTGTTTAGGGGCGATGGAGATCAATAGGAGGAGGGGTGTTGAAGATCAGAGGGAGAAGGGAGTGAAGAAAAGGGGAGAGGCAGAATGAGAGGCGGGGAAGGGGTTGAGGAGGAGGCGAGAATCAGGGAGCAAGGAGTGTAGAGAGTCAGACATCAGTGAGGTTAGGTTCCTCAATATTTGTTGTGAAGGAGTATTTTCAGTCTTTTTTTTAAGAGAGGGTAGGAGGGGTTGCATCGAAGATCTTGGCGTAGAGAGTTCCAGATCGTGGCGGCGTTCTCAGAAAAAGCACGAGATTGGTCTGGGAGTGATTAGAACAAGGGAGTTGGTGCTCCTCAGGGACCTGCAGCATCCAGCTTTTTGCAGTTTCTCAGTCAGGTAGGAGGGCTGTTTAGGTGAAGGGCTTTGTGCGTGATACAAGCAATTTTGTAGGTAGATCTACCTTCTATTGGGAGCCAATTGAGGTTTTTTAGGACCGGAGAGATGTGGTCGAATTTTTTACAATCGGAGATAAGTCTGGCGGCAATGTTGAGGACAGATTTGAGCGGTGCTAGGTGGGCTTTAGGGGTGCCAGCGAGTGTGGCGTTACCATAGTCAATACGGGAAAGGACAAGCGATTGGACAACGGTTTTAAAGTCGTCTGCTGGTATGAAAGGTTTGAGTTTTTTGAGGTGGTGGAGGGTGAAGAGGGCAGCCTTGGTGGCATTTTTGATGTGTGAGATGAGATTCATGTTATGGTCAATGCTGATGCCTAGGGATTTGACAGTATTCAAGGGGGAGAGGGGACAACTGAGAGCTGTAAAATCCTTGATTCAGAGGTGAATGGGGAGGGAGTTGTTTTTAGGAGTGAAAAGGATGATTTCAGTTTTTTGGGGGTTTAGTTTGAGATGATTAAGATGAAACCAGGCTTGGATTTTAATTAGGGTCTCGTTGAGGTGAAGGATGCTCAATGTGAGATTTAATCCTATAGTATAGCTGGGTGTCATTCGCATAGAGGTGGTAGCATATTTTAGCTTGTTTAAGGATGAGGGTGAGAGGTTCCATGAATAGGTTAAATAAGGAACGGGAGAGGATGGAGCCTTGTGGAACACCAAGTGAGACAGGTTGGGGCTTGGAGAGGCAGTGGCTGAGCTTGATTTGTTGGGATCTATTTTGAAGGAATGAGGAGAACCATTTGAGTACGGTGCCCTCGAGACTGAAGCGAACTTCGAGGGTGTTAAGAAGGGTGGGATGATGGACAGTATCAAAGGCAGCCGAGAGGTCAAGGAGTATTAGTAGAGAGGATTCACCTTTATCTAAGGAGCGATGGAAGTCATCTGTAATATTGAGCATGGCCGTTTCAGTACTGCATCCTTTTCTGAAACCAGATTGGAATATGTCTAGGAGATTGAATGAGGTGATATGGTTATCAAGTTGGGTCAGGACACATTTTTCCAGGGTTTTTGAGAGGAAAGGTAGGTTAGAGATGGGACATAGGTTGTTTAGGTCGTTCAGGTCAGCGGAGGTGTTTTTGACGATGGGTGAGATTTGGCCTAGCTGAAGGGAAGCGGGAACACAGGCCATGGAAAGAGAGGAATTGATGATGTTGGTCCAAACTGGAGCAATGACATGTTTAAGTTCTTGGACCAGGTGTGAGGGGAGAGGATCTTTAGAGTGAGAGGAGGGTTTGAGCTAAGAGATGATATTGGTGACCGCGGATTCGGAAACAGGGGTCAATTCGCAAATAAAGTGAGGAAAGATATGCATATTCTTCACCTCCGTCCTGCCATAGAATTCATTAAACTTTATTCGATCTGATTTAGAAATATAGATCATAAAAGTGTACATAAAAACAGTAAATCCTCTTTCCTAATACAATACAGTGAGAATTAACTAAAACCAGTAGGTAAAAATGGGTGTTACATGCCCGGTTCAGAGCAACTTCAGGTTAATAGAATCGCAAAGTTCAATGTTTCCCAAGATCAATCTCATGTACTTCGTGCAAAATACGCATTAAGGGGTCCAAGTAAGATGTAACGCCACCCCCTGGGGCTGCAAAAGAATTGGGTTTGGGGGGACTCTGAGGTCCCCCCAGCCCCGGGGACCACCACACCCGGGGCTTCAAACAAATGTGCGAGGGGGCTCCTGGAGCCTTGTACAGGCACTGGGGACTACCACCCCCCAGGGCCGGTTCCTGCAGTGCCCACCCCTCAGACACTGCTGTTTGCAATGGCAGGGTGGGAGCAAAGCAGATTGCTTTTCCATAAGGGGAGCAGCATGTTAGCTGCTCTCCATATGGAAAAGCAATGCCAGCTCCCGCAGGAGGCGGGGAGCTGGCGGGACCGTGGAGAATTGGGGACCCCCCACAGTCCCCAACGAGAGGCCAGGCCCCGGGGGATGGGGTCCTCAGGGCCATAAGTGGCCTGGGAGTGGGCCAAGCCGCCTTCCTCCCCCTTTAAGTAAAAAAAAAGTCAATGGCTGTCCCCGGGGGATGGGATCCCTGGGGCCTTAAGTGGCATGAGGAGGGGGGCTACGCAGCCCGCCTCCATAAATATATTAAATAATGTGTCCATGCCCTGGGGGATGGGGTCCCCAGGGCCTGGAATTGGCATTGGGAGGGGGGCCACAAAAAAGTCAAAGGAAGGGGGGCCACACAGCCCCCATTTAAAAAAAAAAAAGATGCAATCATCCCTAGACCCCGCCCCCTCACAAACACACTCTGCAAACATGCCCTGTGGCGCATTTTAAATTGGGGAATTAATCCCCTTCAATATTGGGAGTCTCTAGGGGCCAACTAGCCCACCAGGTACCTCCAGTATGCGCCAGGGATCTGTGTTGAAGAAAGGTGTTTAGAGGCCACGCCCCTTTTTACAACACTCTGCAACGCAGCTCCGTGGGGCTTACTGGAGGTACCTGGTAGGCTAGTTGTACCCCAGGGTCCCTTAGGACTCAAAGGGACTTAATCCCTCAACTTAAAACACGCCACAGGGCGCGTTTGCACAGTGGTGAAGGTAGGGGGTGGGGCCTGAGGTGATATGTGTGCAAACACACCCTGTGGCGTGTTTTAAGTTGGGGAATTAATTCCTCTTCAATCCTCCAGTAAGCGCCACAGAGCTGCGTTGCAGAGTGTTGTAAAAAGGGGCGTGGCCTCTGAACACCTCTCTGTAACGCAGCTCCCTAGTGCATACTGGAGGTACCTGGTGGACTAGTTGGCTTCCAGGGGACCTCAGGATTGAAGAGGAATTAATTCCCAAACTTAAAACACACCACAGGGCGCGTTTGCACACATGTCACCTCAGGCCCCACCCCCCTTCCTTCATAATTATGCAACTATTCCTCTAAAATCAGTTGAACTACGAATTCCGATTTACTCACCTGTTATCAGGAGAGACCTCAGTGCTGCTTCTTTGAGTCCAGTACTGCTCCTGAAAAGTAATTCTAACCGTACTTAACAGTAACTTGTATTTCCTTCCATATGAATCCATCGTGTGGTTTTCACCAGAAAAGTTTCTTAGTGTCGATTTTTGAAACGTGCAAATATTCCTCTAAAATCAGCCGAACTACGAATTCCAATGTACTCACCTGTTATCAGGAGTGACCGCAGTGCTGCAACTTTGAGTCCAGTACTGATCCTGAAATGTAATTCTAACCATACTGACTAGTAATTTGTATTTCCTTCCATAGGATTCCATTGTCTGGTTTTCACCAGAAAAGTTATTAAGTGTCGATTTTCACAAACTACAAATGTTCCTTAAAAATCGCCTGTATGACTTAAACACATTCTTTCAACTGTTTACAGGAGATGCACCAGTGCTGAATCCAGGATCCACCTCTGAGTAAGAAAAAGTAACGATAACACTACTTACCTGCTAAGTGAATTTCCTTCCATAGGGTAACATTGACTGGTTTCACTTGGCAATTCTTCTAAGTGTGGAGTTTTGGAACTTTAAAATATTCACCTAAAATCAGCCAAACAACGAATTCCAATATACTCATCTGTTATCAGGGGAGACCTCAGAGCTGCATATTTGAGCCCAGTACTGATCCTAAAAAGTAATTCTAACCATACTTACTAGTAACTTGTATTTCCTTTCATAGGAATCCATTGTCTGCTTTTCACCAGAAAAGATTTTGTGTCTATTTTCACAAACTAAAAATATTCATTAAAAATCACCTGTATGACGTAAACACATTCTTTCAACTATTTACAGGAGATGCACCAGTACTGGATCCAGGATCCACCACTGAGTAAGAAAGAGTAACGATAACACAACTTTACCTGCTAAGTGAATTTCCTCCCATAGGATAACATTGGTGATTCTATGTAAAAACATTTTTTTTCAACTTTTAAAATACAATAATATTCCTTAGAAATCACTACTGTAACCAAAACGATTTTACTCAACTGTTTACAGGAGATGTCCCAGGACTAAATCTAGGATCCAGTCCTGTGGATAGAAAAGTAATCCATAAAGTAACTAATTGCGTTTAACTAGAAATTCCCATTCAGCTCAATGTTGCATTGTGTTTGAAATTGTGTTGTCCATTGCAACAACTGTATCTACTGTACTTAAAACTCTATCGCCTATTTACAAAGTATTTAAACTAAAGTAATTCATTCTGAGAAAGTATATTTTGTAATGTAATGTTTAATGTAATTATAATGTAATTTAAAAAATAAAATATCTACAAATTATTATTATTTTTTTTTGCAGAGTTTTATATAGCGCGAACTAGAACCAAACCGAATCAGTTATCAGAGCGCTTTACATAGCACCAGTTACGTTACATGAGGACACACTTTCATTTTTAGGCACGGGGAGATTAAGTGATTTGCCCAGCATCACAGGGGGTTTTTGGCGTCGTTACCGAGACTCGAACCCAGATCCCCAGGTCCGAGGTCGAGCGCCTTAGCCGTTAGGCCAACCCCTCTCCCCAGTTTTAGTTAAAAAAAATTTAGTACATCTGTATCACAAAAATAAATATAAGAATTAAAACATTTAAAAATTGTCATTTACAAAACCATTGAAATTCACTGAAAAAGCCATAGGTTTCAGACATGTTACAGTTAGGAATTAGCATTTAAAAAACCTTTGAAATTCACTGAAACAACCATAGGTTTCAGACATGTTAAAGTTAGGAATCAGCATTCAAAAGACCTTCACTGAAAAAACCATAGGTTTTAGGGGTGTTGTAGGTAGTTGGACATTTCACTCGTACAAAACCATTGAAATTCCCTCGTTATAGTTTGTTGTACTAACTATAACTCGCACACCCGCAATCCACTGCTGATGATGTCACATATTACATCATTCATGACATGGTCAGTGACATCACTGATGACATCTCCAATGACAATAACTGATGACATCACTGATGACATCATCCAGTGAATGTATGTCTTTCAGAAACATAAATATTTTTCATATATATATATCTAAAGGTCAATGGAAGAATAAATGGGTGAATAAGTGTCTAAATGGATTTTTTGCAATAAAAATGATTGCATAACTGTCTTATTAAGTGTATCTTAGTGAATACATATATTAGCGAGTAATATT
The DNA here is from genome assembly GCF_964261635.1 of Lissotriton helveticus. Taxonomy (NCBI): domain Eukaryota; kingdom Metazoa; phylum Chordata; class Amphibia; order Caudata; family Salamandridae; genus Lissotriton; species Lissotriton helveticus. The sequence continues at coordinate 2,057,862,155 of NC_136061.1, forward strand.
TAAATATGTAAATATCTGTATCAGTGTCTCACTTTGTCTATAAGTGGCTGCATGGGTTGGTGAGTAGCTACATGAGTGTGTATATTGGTTTTTAGTTGTTTTTTTGAGTATGAGTGTCTGTTTGCTTCGGTGGGGGATATTACTTAGCGCATAGGTGCATGAATGAGTGACTCACTGTTTGTATGTGTTTTGAAGACAGCATGTGTGCAGGACTGTCTGGGTGGATGAGTGTGTGTATGGGTTTGTTAGTGAGTGAATGACTGTCTCAATAGTGTTTTTAAGAGTAAGCACATATGTTTTAAACTAGTATATGTGAGTATTGATACATATAAGTGAGTATATATGAGAGTAAGAGATTGGAAGAGTTCCTGTATAAATAAGTATGTGTTTCTATAAGTGATTGTTTAAGAGAGTAAATATGTGTATGCTTCTGTAGAAGTAAGTGTAGTGGTGTGTGTATACCTGTATATGCAATTAAATGGATGTTTGATAGTGTATTTGCATGTGTGAGTATGTGTGTGAGTAACTCTATGTATGAGTCTAGGTGTGTAACAGGATATATAGGTGAATGAGGACATATGACGAGTGAGTACATGTATGAGTGACTATATTGAAGTGTTGGTGAATGAGTGGATGTGTATGTAGATTTTGGAATTACTGAATAGGTTGTTCTAACTGGTATTGGTATCTCCATTGTTTTGAAAAAATGTGTTTCTATTTTTCAATGTGTGTATCAAAGGTTATGTTATGGTGAGTGGAGGTCTGCTACTCTTTCACAAGGATGATGTCATCAGTGATGTCATCAGTGATGTCATTTGAGATGTCATCAGTGATGTCATCAGTGATGTCATGAGTGATGTCACTGACCATGTCATTAGTGATGTAATATGTGACGCCATCAGCAGTGCATTGCGGGTGCGCAAGTTATACTGAACTAACTATAACAGGGGCATTTCAATAGTTTTGTATGAGTGAAATGTCCAGCTAACTATAACATGTGTGAAACCTATGTTTTTTTCAGTGAATTTATAAGGTTTTTTAAATGCTAATTCCTAACTATAACGTGGCTGAAACCTATGGTTTTTTTCAATGAATTTCATAGGTATTGTAAATGGCATTTTTTAATGTATTAATTCTTATATTTATTTTTTTGATACTGATTTACACATTTTTTTATATTAACTATTTTTAGCTATTTTTTTTAATTACATTACATAATTTTAATGTAAAACAATAAAAAACAAAATTCAAAAATATTTTTTTTTCGTTTTTTTTCAATATATTAAAAATATTTTTTATATATATTTTTTGCATTTTTTGTGGTAAACTTCCTGTACGCGTACCATCCTCGCACTATCCCTTGTATCTATAATCGTACTGTATGGGTACATGGTCATACGTTATGCATACGTTTTGACATCTTGCGTCACATCTGCGCTTCCGCGTCACATCATGTACGTTTGTACGGCGCACCGTATGCTTACTGCGCGAAAGTTTCTTAATGTTTAAAAAGATATATCTATGTATTTAATGTAAAAAGGCAAGACATTATCTGAAATGATCATGAAAATAGTATGTATTTACTTTTAATGAGTGTATATTACTTTTAAAAGCAATTATGCAAATAGCAGGGTACGTCGTACGTACTCGCATCGTAAGCACACCCTACGTGACTTCAAAACAAGAGATTTGATTTCTTCATAATACTTCCTATTCTAATTGTTGAAGGACCCCACCCATTTTAATCATCCTTCTTTGACTTTCACTGAAGAACCATCTCTTTTCTGAAGCTTCTGTGTTTTTGAAGACATCTTTATTATGGCTGCACGCCAGGATGAAGATACATCTGAATACTCTTCAGAAGAAGAATTTGTTGCTGAGGTGCACAGCCAAAAACTAAGGAAGCTCTAATCTGGAAATGTTTTACAATTCCAGACAGAGAAAAGAAAGTGAATGCTGCCAAGGTCACCTGCAAGATGTGTGGGACCATGCTTTCTAAAGGTGATCCAAATAAAAAATATTCATTTGGAACCGCCAGCATGGTACGACATGTGAAGAATCTTCATCCCCGCAATTATGCGAGAGCTGCATGCGACAGGCTGCAAAAAGACCCTCCACCAGCTGTAGCCAGCACTTCCACAGCACCATCGAGTCCGCATCCGGACAGCCATCCCGTTTTTGCAGACCTCATTATTTCATGCAGATTTTGCAAAGTCATATTATGTAATGGAGAACAGTCTATTGATTTGATTTGTTTCCCTTGCAGACTGTTTTGTTTGCGCAGTTCCTTATTTTCCTTTGAAAAAAACAAAAAAATAAAAAACTGTTCAAAAAAGACAAAAAAGAATACAAAACTACAAAAAAGAAAAAAAAGTTCTTTTAAGAACTAACTTCACTGCTCAAAAAAAGAGCTACATTATTATGATAGTGTCTAAAAGCTTTTTGAATGAACGTGTAGTGTATAAATGAATGAAAGAATACATGAGGAGTGTATGGTGAATGTGAAAGTGCAGAACTATAAGGAAGTGCTACAGTATAACTCTATAAGTTGTTTACTTACAGTATACTGTAGTACTTCCAAAGCACATGCATGTAACATATGTACATAAATATGTTACAAGTCTATGCTTCCCTCTGCACTGCTGGTGAAACTGCCTGGGTGAATTTTTATGTGTTAGTGTATTAATGCAGTGAATGGATTAGTACATACCGCTGAATGCATTACTACAATAGTGGAACAGCAGTGACAGACAGCATAGGCGTTTGAAGCAGTACAAGTCCTAAGGCCTACTTTGCTGCATGAGTACTTGGGTACTGACTAAATGATGAGAGTTATGCAAGGAGAGTGTCTGAATTTATAAGTGCTTCAGTTTTAGTGTAGTGAATGGATTAGAACAAACTGCTGAATACGTTACTACAATAGTGGAACAGCAGTGACAGAGTGCTTGGTAGAAGTGTAAGGATACAGAATGCGGAATTGAAGGTATAAAAGACAAGTTTGCAGGTAGACTGCATACATACTGTATAAGGGTTTGAACCACTCTATGTCCCAAGGCCTACTTCACTGCATAAGTACTGGCTACTGACTGAATCAATACAATACTGTAAAGAGAGTGTCTTAGTGTTAGACCTGTCTGGCTTTTTGGCAATGTCCCTCCTAATTTTTATTTATTTTGTCCCCTTTTTGCCCCTCATACCCTTATTAATTTTTGTGTCTACTGACTTTTTATAGGTGTTGGCCAGGGGGATAGGTGTTCCCTCTCCCCCTCATAGTTTTTTACCTCAGGTCCAGAGGCCTGTTCTGACAGGAAAGTTGGCACCACCTAAAATGGTGGCCACCAACTGCCCCAACTGTCACCAACAGAACTTGGCCATAGCCTAACATAGGGCATTCCAGAACCTTCTGGTCCATTCTGGACCACTGAAGGGCAGCCTATATAAGGCGGAATGCGGGGCAGCCATTTTGTCTACCTGTGGAAGTCAGCTGGAGGACAGGCTGTAGCCAAGGGTGGGAGAGGTCAGACATAGGGTTGACCTCCTAGATAGGGAAGCTGCCTTGGGTTGTCACCTCAAAATTCCCCTTTTGGGTTATTTGTCCTGACCCCGCTGTGTAGGATTACTGGAGACCCTGGGCGCCTAGCTTGCCCCTTGTCCAAACTGTACAGGGGAGGTTTGAGGAGAAGGAGACTGCAGTGCTGCGGTGCGCAGTCCTCTGCCCAGCAGAAAGAGACTCAGGAAGGATAACCTTTCTCCCTAAAATCCCAACCCCTTCTTCAACTCAAGTGCTAAGAGGACTTTGTGAGGAGAACTGGGTACAGAATCAAGCTAGCGCTGTCCCTACCTTCCTGGGTGCTGGGGAAGGCTGGTGTCCTGAGGAGCCCTGGCTGGATCTACAGACAACTGGTCCCTGGAGTCCTTGGTGGAAGGCATCAAGCGTTTTGGTAAAGCGCCCAACCCCGGGATCCACTGAGCCTGGGAAGCTTGTCAGGGCTTCCCTTCGAAAGCGGGACCCCGGGGGCACCTTCCGCGCTCCAGTCGCGTTACCGAGTGGAGTCCCGGTTTACCAAGAAGAGCCTGGGCGAGACGCTTTGCTGAGGCGCAATCGCGCATGCCCAGTCGGCTGTAATAATCCCTCAGGAGGGGCCTAGGTCCGAGCAGGCCCAGTGCGGTGTCGCTTCTCCCCCGCGCATGCGCAGGAGAGCCCGGGGGCGTGTGGAAGCGCCGACGCGACGCTGAGGAGAGCTGTCCGGAGGCAGCCTCGGCGAGTGGCAGAGATCGAGTGGGGCGCCGAGGGACCGATCCTGGACGGTGAGGAGCAGCCCTGTGGCGAGGCTGCATCACCGTGTCTGCGCTCCGTTTTCTGTGTGCAGAAGAGGTCTCCGCTCCTCTGAGAGGGAGCGAGGGGGCCAAGTAGCAGCGGTGAAGAGCCCTCGAGTCCAGAGGGTGAGCGGAGGACTCGACTGTTGCCTGCTCATACAAAGTAAGCGGTGAGGAGTGAGGGGAGGCGAGGGAGAGCTGGTTAGGCCTCCTTTTCGTCTGGGTTCCTTTCCACACTGGTTGAGCCTGAAAAGAAGAAGGAGGGGGGAAAAGCCTGGAAAACGAGGGGCTTAACTGTGGAAACACTGCTTATAACAAGGAGCCTGGTTAGCTGAGGGGTGTAAAGAATATAAGAGTCCCAGTCAACCCCTGGCTCTTGTTCATTAATGACAGTTGCCCCCCCCCCTCTCTGATGGAATAGAGTGTTTGGAAGGCAAAACAGAAGCACATTGCATCATTAACTGTCCTATGGACTTAGAGGGGTTATCTACCAGACCTGGTTGTGGTGCACATTCAACTGTAAGGCGCTATTGGAATTAATTATCAATCTGCATAGTAATTTAAGAGTGTTATTGCTATTGCTGAGACCAGTTATAGAGTATAGGTCATCTTTAGAAACTATGCCTAATTAAGCGCTAGAAATGCTAGGAATGTACCACTGATGATTTAAGCTAGCACCTTGATAGAATCTGTAACAAATTCCCTGACTAATAAGATTTGTGCTTTCATCTCATAAGGAAATCTACTTGTATTTAGGTGTTGCTGGGGTTTTTCCTCCCAAGGTTCTAGCAGAAGTGATAAATAACCTGATTGATTCTAAGGTACAGGTTATCCTTATGTACAAGTGTAATAGGAGTTCAGGGATATAGCAACTGCTTTAAAGACAACGTGTTAATCTGCTATTAATTTCAAAAGTGTAACTGCTGATTCTAAAAGTGATCTGAAATGTTTTGAGCTAATTACATGTGAGATACTTATATTTGACAACCCAGAGAACATTATTTTTATATAAAGCAGTACGTATTTTCACATAATTATGATGTAGTGTTTTCTTTTTGAGTGCTATTGTGTGGAATTACTTTTGGGTGGTCTGCAACCTTTACACTGTGCCTCTGAATGTTAGTCTTGCCCTAGGCCAGGCTACCTAATTCCAACATATTGGTGCCTAGCGGTGGGATTGCGGACTTGGTTGCAGCTACTTACTAGTAATTTGACGTAATACACCTAACCTACACCAGGAGTTTTCTCCTTGCGGCCCTCCCAATTAGTCCTTTTGTTTTTTCTAAATTTATTCCTGGTGGTGGGTGGAGTTGGTTTTAGGTTACCCTTACCCCTCTGAAATTTCTGGTGTGTATCCAGGTTTGCCAGACTCACAATGGAGTTTGCAGTGGAAAACCTGGAAGTCTATTCCGTGCCCCAATTGAGAATGTTCTGCCAACAAATGGGGGTCTTTTTCAAACAGGGTGCCAGGAAGGGGGAGCTCCAGACTAGCCTTAGGGCCTGGGTGGAGGCACACCAAGAGACAAAGGAGGAGGATGAAGAGGTTGACCAGGACTTGGTGGGGGAGGTAGAAGAGTTATTCCGCGATGAGGGGGAAAACTTACTCACCGAACCAATGTCCTATTCCAGAAAGGGCAGTAGCATTTCTGGGAAAAGCCTAACAGAAGCCGAGCTCACCGATAGGAGGGAGAAAAGACAGCTAAAGTGGGAGTTGGCTAAGTTGGAGCAGGAGAAAGAGGAGAGGAGGATGGTCCACGAGTTTAGACTGAAGGAACTGGAGCTCCAAAGTCTGCGACGGGGGTCCTCTCCTGTTAGGAATGGTGGCAGCGAACCAAAAGAGTCAGCCAGGGAGACCAAACCCTATATCCCAAAGGACCTGATAGCGAGCTTCAGTCAGGGGGATGATGTAGCTAAGTGGCTGGCCGCTTATGAGGTTTCTTTGAAGGTTCATGGAGTGCAGGAGAAGCACTGGGGGGGTAGCTTGTACAAGTACATGCCTCCTGCTGGTCGGGACACCTTGCTGGCCCTGGATCCAGAGGAACAGACAAACTACCCCACCATGAAGCTGGCGTTATTGAGGAAGTTCGGGCTCACCCCAGAAAGGTACCGACAGAAGTTTAGGGGGAGCCACAAGATGGGCACTCAGAACTGGGTGGACTTCCTTGATTATGCCAGAAAGGCCTTAGAGGGTTGGGTCAAGGGCAGTGAGGTAAAGGATTATGAGGGGCTGTACAATCTATTTTTGAAAGAACACCTCCTCGAGAAATGTTTTCCCGAGCTGCGCCAACACCTGGTAGACAGCAAGCTGACCAATCCCCGGAAGCTTGCAGAGGAGGCGGACATCTGGACAAGTACTCGGGTGTCCTCCAAGGGGACTGGAGGGGAATCTCAAAAAGCCGGACAGGGCGCCCCCCAGAAGAAGGAGGGGGGGGAGAAAAAGAAAGAGTTCTCTAAAGGTCCCCAAAATAACTTCCAAGGGAAGGGAGCAGGTTTCACCCCTAGGGCAAACCCGCCCCGGAACCCTTATCCTGGCCAAAGCCAGCAGCCCAGGGTTCCCCACTGTTTTGAATGCGGTGGCGTTGGACATTATAAGGGAGATGTCAGATGCCCAAAGAGACCACCCCCTCCCACCGGAGGAAAGTCACCGGGAGTAGCTAGTGTAGCGCTCGGGGAGGAGTTGCCCTTAGATAAGGGGGGTGAGTGGGCGGGTGTCACCTTAGTGTCCCTGGGAGAGCGGGAGATGGTGCCAAAGATCCAGGTGCCCCCAAATACTACAAAGTATGGGCAATGGGTTACCATCAATGGCCAGAGAGGGGAGGCTCTGAGGGATACAGGAGCCAGCATGACTATGGTGAGAAGTCAGCTGGTGTCCCCAGAGCAGGTTGTTCCTAATGTACTCCACCCCGCCGCGATGGCTGACGGCAGAATGGGCCACTATCCAGTGGCTGAGGTTCCCTTTGAGTGGGAGGGGGTTGCAGGTTCACTTCGAGTTGCCGTAAGCCCTGCCGTGCCAGTCGATTGTCTGTTGGGGAATGACATGGAACACAACACTTGGAGAGAGGTGGAATACCGGACGCATTCTGCGATGCTGGGTACACCTAACTGGGCCTGTGTCAGCACAAGGTCTGCGACTGCCCGGAGAGGGAGTTCGCCTGGGTTGGAGCCTGGAACAATGGCCCAACCCGCTGCTAAAAAGGGTCAGAAACGGAGACAGGGACAGCCTGCTCCGGCTTCCACGCCCCATGAGACAGATCGGCCACCTGCAGTGGTAGGCCAGGAGTCCGTGGAGGGGGAAGTAGACTCTCTGGAGGATTTGCCCATCCCTGCTGAATGGCATGTGGAGGGAGGTCCTACCAGAGAGGACTTCTGTAGGGGGCAGAGGGAGTGCCCTACCCTTGAGGGACTGAGGCGTCAGGCCGAAGCCCAGGCAGCAGGTGATGTTACGGGACACTACCATCTTTACTGGGAGGATGGACTCCTCTACAGTGAACCCAAGGTACCTCTACCTGGCTCATCAAGGGCCTTGGTGGTCCCGCAGCAGTACCGAGCCTTTCTGCTGGAATTGGCTCATGCGATACCACTGGCAGGACACTTAGGCCAGGACAAGACCTTTGCACGGCTTGTCCTCCACTTTTACTGGCCTCGAATGAAAGTGGCGTCCGACACATACTGTAGGACATGTGTAACCTGCCAGGCCAGTGGGAAAACAGGGGTGAAGCTAAAGGCTCCCCTGGAACCGCTTCCAGTCGTTAGCACCCCCTTTGAGAGGGTGGGCATCGACATTGTAGGGCCATTGGATCCACCAACAACAGCTGGTCACAGGTTCATCCTGGTTCTGGTGGATCATGCCACACGGTACCCAGAGGCCATCCCTCTGAGGACTGTTACTGCACCTGTGGTGGCTAGGGCCCTGATGGGAATCTTTACTAGGGTAGGATTCCCAAAGGAGGTTGTGTCCGACAGGGGGACTAACTTCCTGTCTGCTTACATGCGGACCAGGTGGAAGGAGTGTGGGGTGACCTACCGGTTCACCACTCCCTATCACCCCCAGTCCAATGGACTGGTTGAGAGGTTCAATAAGACCCTGAAGGGCATGATAAGAAGTCTGCCAGAGAGTTTACGGAGGAAGTGGGACGTCCTCCTACCTTGCTTACTGTTCTCCTACAGAGAGGTGCCACAGAAAGGAGTGGGCTTCAGCCCATTCGAATTGTTGTATGGGCACCCGGTGCGTGGGCCTCTCAGCCTGGTGAAGGAAGGATGGGAGAAGTCTCCCAGAAAACCTCCCCAGGATGTGGTGAGCTACATGTTGGCCTTCAGAAGCCAGATGGCCAAGTTGTGGAAGCAGGCTGCTGACAACTTGGAGGCCAGTCAGGCAGTCATGAAGGAATGGTATGATCAGAATGCTCACCCGGTGGAGTTGGAGCCTGGCCAGAAAGTCTGGGTGATGGAACCTGGAGAGCTAAGTGCCCTTCAGGATCGTTGGACAGGCCCATTTGAGGTGTTGGAGAAAAAGGGTAAGGCCACCTACTTGGTGGATCTTAAGACCCCGCGGCAGCCCCTACGGGTGCTGCATGCCAATCGCCTCAAGCCCCACCATGAGAGGCCAGAGGTCATCCTGATGTTGGTGACTGATGGTGCTGAGGAAGCAGAAAGCGAACCTCTCCCAGACCTCTTTTCATGTCAAGAGAAGGATGGGTCGGTGGAGGGAGTGATTCTCTCCCCGTCTCTCACTCCTGAGCAACGAGAGGACTGCCGACAGGTATTGGGGCAGTACTCTTCACTGTTTTCCCTTGTCCCAGGAAGAACCCACCTGTGTACCCATGATGTGGACACAGGAGACAGCCCCCCAGTGAAATCCAAGACCTATAGGCTGTCGGACAAGGTGAAGGCAAGCATCCATGGCGAAGTTGCCAAGATGTTAGAGCTAGGAGTGATAGAACCGTCCAGCAGCCCTTGGTCCAGTCCGGTGGTGCTAGTCCCAAAAGCCGCCCCACCGGGCACCACACCAGAACTGAGGTTCTGTGTGGATTACCGAGGACTGAACTCAGTTACCAAAACTGATGCTCATCCAATCCCCAGGGCGGATGAGTTAATTGACCGGCTAGGAGCTGCCCAATACCTCAGTACCTTTGACCTCACCTCAGGGTACTGGCAGATCTCCTTGACAGATGGAGCAAGGGAAAGGTCAGCCTTTTCCACGCCCGAGGGACACTTCCAGTTCTGTGTGATGCCCTTTGGTCTCAAGAACGCCCCTGCCACATTTCAGCGACTGGTGAACCAGGTCCTCTCTGGAATGGAGGGTTTCTCGGCTGCTTACCTGGATGACATTGCTGTCTTCAGTAGCAGTTGGGAGGACCACTTGCCACATTTGCAAGCAGTTCTCCAGGCGCTGAAACAAGCTGGATTGACCATCAAAGCCAGCAAATGCCAGATTGGGCAGGGGTCGGTTGTGTACCTCGGACACTTGGTGGGTAGGGGGTCCGTGCAACCCCTACAGGCGAAGATTGAGGCAATCATGGCCTGGGAACCCCCCAAGACACAGACTGAGGTCCGAGCTTTCTTGGGCCTCACAGGTTACTACCGTCGCTTTGTGAAGGGGTATGGCACTATTGTAGCGCCCCTCACAGAGCTCACATCTAGGAAACAACCTCGACGGGTAGTTTGGACAAAGGCTTGTCAGCAAGCCTTTGAAAAGTTGAAGCAGGCAATGTGCGAAGCACCGGTCCTGAAGGCTCCCAATTTCTCCAAGGAGTTTATTGTGCAAACAGATGCATCCGAACATGGCATTGGGGCAGTGTTATCGCAACTCAATGAAGAGGGCCTGGATCAACCTGTAGTCTTCTTATCCAGGAGACTGCTTCCCCGGGAACAGAAGTGGAGTGCCATTGAGAGGGAAGCTTTTGCGGTGGTGTGGGCTCTGAAGAAGCTGCGGCCATACCTCTTTGGCTCGCACTTCCTGGTTCAGACTGACCACCGACCCCTTCGTTGGCTGATGCAGATGAAGGGGGAAAATCCCAAGTTGTTGAGGTGGTCCATCTCCCTACAGGGAATGGACTTTCGGGTGGAACATCGGCCTGGAGTGGACCACGCCAATGCAGACGGTCTCTCCAGGTATTTCCGCCTTAGTGATGAGTACTCCCAAGGGGTTGGGTAGTTCTCCCCACTTTCAGCTGGGGGGGAAGCGTGTTAGACCTGTCTGGCTTTTTGGCAATGTTCCTCCTAATTTTTATTTATTTTGTCCCCTTTTTGCCCCTCATACCCTTATTAATTTTTGTGTCTACTGACTTTTTATAGGTGTTGGCCAGGGGGATAGGTGTTCCCTCTCCCCCTCATAGTTTTTTACCTCAGGTCCAGAGGCCTGTTCTGACAGGAAAGTTGGCACCACCTAAAATGGTGGCCACCAACTGCCCCAACTGTCACCAACAGAACTTGGCCATAGCCTAACATAGGGCATTCCAGAACCTTCTGGTCCATTCTGGACCACTGAAGGGCAGCCTATATAAGGCGGAATGCGGGGCAGCCATTTTGTCTACCTGTGGAAGTCAGCTGGAGGACAGGCTGTAGCCAAGGGTGGGAGAGGTCAGACATAGGGTTGACCTCCTAGATAGGGAAGCTGCCTTGGGTTGTCACCTCAAAATTCCCCTTTTGGGTTATTTGTCCTGACCCCGCTGTGTAGGATTACTGGAGACCCTGGGCGCCTAGCTTGCCCCTTGTCCAAACTGTACAGGGGAGGTTTGAGGAGAAGGAGACTGCAGTGCTGCGGTGCGCAGTCCTCTGCCCAGCAGAAAGAGACTCAGGAAGGATAACCTTTCTCCCTAAAATCCCAACCCCTTCTTCAACTCAAGTGCTAAGAGGACTTTGTGAGGAGAACTGGGTACAGAATCAAGCTAGCGCTGTCCCTACCTTCCTGGGTGCTGGGGAAGGCTGGTGTCCTGAGGAGCCCTGGCTGGATCTACAGACAACTGGTCCCTGGAGTCCTTGGTGGAAGGCATCAAGCGTTTTGGTAAAGCGCCCAACCCCGGGATCCACTGAGCCTGGGAAGCTTGTCAGGGCTTCCCTTCGAAAGCGGGACCCCGGGGGCACCTTCCGCGCTCCAGTCGCGTTACCGAGTGGAGTCCCGGTTTACCAAGAAGAGCCTGGGCGAGACGCTTTGCTGAGGCGCAATCGCGCATGCCCAGTCGGCTGTAATAATCCCTCAGGAGGGGCCTAGGTCCGAGCAGGCCCAGTGCGGTGTCGCTTCTCCCCCGCGCATGCGCAGGAGAGCCCGGGGGCGTGTGGAAGCGCCGACGCGACGCTGAGGAGAGCTGTCCGGAGGCAGCCTCGGCGAGTGGCAGAGATCGAGTGGGGCGCCGAGGGACCGATCCTGGACGGTGAGGAGCAGCCCTGTGGCGAGGCTGCATCACCGTGTCTGCGCTCCGTTTTCTGTGTGCAGAAGAGGTCTCCGCTCCTCTGAGAGGGAGCGAGGGGGCCAAGTAGCAGCGGTGAAGAGCCCTCGAGTCCAGAGGGTGAGCGGAGGACTCGACTGTTGCCTGCTCATACAAAGTAAGCGGTGAGGAGTGAGGGGAGGCGAGGGAGAGCTGGTTAGGCCTCCTTTTCGTCTGGGTTCCTTTCCACACTGGTTGAGCCTGAAAAGAAGAAGGAGGGGGGAAAAGCCTGGAAAACGAGGGGCTTAACTGTGGAAACACTGCTTATAACAAGGAGCCTGGTTAGCTGAGGGGTGTAAAGAATATAAGAGTCCCAGTCAACCCCTGGCTCTTGTTCATTAATGACAGTTGCCCCCCCCCCCCTCTCTGATGGAATAGAGTGTTTGGAAGGCAAAACAGAAGCACATTGCATCATTAACTGTCCTATGGACTTAGAGGGGTTATCTACCAGACCTGGTTGTGGTGCACATTCAACTGTAAGGCGCTATTGGAATTAATTATCAATCTGCATAGTAATTTAAGAGTGTTATTGCTATTGCTGAGACCAGTTATAGAGTATAGGTCATCTTTAGAAACTATGCCTAATTAAGCGCTAGAAATGCTAGGAATGTACCACTGATGATTTAAGCTAGCACCTTGATAGAATCTGTAACAAATTCCCTGACTAATAAGATTTGTGCTTTCATCTCATAAGGAAATCTACTTGTATTTAGGTGTTGCTGGGGTTTTTCCTCCCAAGGTTCTAGCAGAAGTGATAAATAACCTGATTGATTCTAAGGTACAGGTTATCCTTATGTACAAGTGTAATAGGAGTTCAGGGATATAGCAACTGCTTTAAAGACAACGTGTTAATCTGCTATTAATTTCAAAAGTGTAACTGCTGATTCTAAAAGTGATCTGAAATGTTTTGAGCTAATTACATGTGAGATACTTATATTTGACAACCCAGAGAACATTATTTTTATATAAAGCAGTACGTATTTTCACATAATTATGATGTAGTGTTTTCTTTTTGAGTGCTATTGTGTGGAATTACTTTTGGGTGGTCTGCAACCTTTACACTGTGCCTCTGAATGTTAGTCTTGCCCTAGGCCAGGCTACCTAATTCCAACACTTAGTGAATCTATAAGTGCTTGACTTTCAGCACAGTTAATGGATTAGTATATAGTGATGAATACTTTATTATTATTAAACAATAACATTATTCTTCAGACATCTCATATTTTAACACAGATTCTAAAAGGAGTTCATCTGGTACTTCCTCCAGATCATACTGCTGGTTTCCCGTTTCAGAGTTTATAGCTTTCAGTAACTCTGCGTCATTCAGTGCTTCCAAAAAATCAGCATCATTGCTTTCATTTTCAAAATCACAAGTGACATCTGCAGTATTGTTGCTCATTTTTAATGTGTCTTCGGTAATATTCTCCTCTTGATCCAAAACAAATCCGTTACGTTCTAGGTCCTTGCAAAAATACTTCACTTTCTCAGTTTTATTAGTCCATAATACAAAAGTAGGTTTATCAACTATTGTGTCCCTTAAAAAATGTTATGTAAATACCATTGTCTAATAACATTCCAACAGTAGAGTTTTAGTAGTTCATAAGGTTATATAAATATAATTGCTTATAAAGATATCCTGTTCTTAAGTTTTCGTAAAATTCGAACAAGTCACTGCTTATGACTATGGAAAATCACTCAGGCTCTTATACTAAAATGCAGTACTAAAAAATTTAGAATATGTATATTCAACTCACCCCTTACAAACTACTAAATGTGTTTTAGTAAAATGCAAATGATACTTTTGCTTGTCTAGAATAACATTGTGAATCTGTGTGTGCATTTAGGTACCATTCTAACACTAGTTTTTGAATATTTAATGTGTTTTCACACACAACAATCCTTAAAGACCTATCCAATACTCACCTTTAAACATAATTAGAAACTAGTCATTGCTTATATAAATCAGAAATACTCACAGCAACAGCTATAGATCGTCCCTTCAACACAAAGTATTATGTATGATAAGGACATATTTACATAGAGAAGAAAAGCTACACACATTAACTTATCGTGTCCTTCTAAATATGAAGAGTATTTGAAAACACACTCTGTGACGTATTTTATGTTGACCAATTTGGTCTCTTTTAATCCTGAAAGTGCCTGATCTCTACTAACCAAGCATATCTTTCTATTCAATACCATACAGGTGCGTTGCAGAGAGCTGTTCGTAAGCCATGTCCCATTTTATACATCTCTGTAATAAAACTCTGTGGCACTTTTTGAATATCATTTCTAAGATAGTGGGTCCCCAGGGACACTCAGTATGCATATTAACTTCATAATATATCTCTAAAAGATACAAACCATCTTTGCACAGATATGTACTCCATCCAACTCTTGTTCCTTCAGTTGTGTACAAGGACAACGCATTGCCCATTTTGTATAGTTACTTATACTTACCTTAAAAATAATAAATAATAAAAAAAACGATGTATTATAAAATTAGCATCTGTGGAAGACAAGAAAAAATACAGTTACAATATATATTTTACAACACAACATAATTTGTAAAACATTTCATTTGGCTTTTTTGCTGTTCTCAGAATATATTGAATTTCACTAGAAACATTGATTTCAATTGTACTCATCACATCACAACAGCGGGCAAAAAAAAGACAATCAATAAGATTATCTTAAAAAAAATCATTCAACATTCTCAATAACATTTTACAAAATAGAAATAAAACATATGTTAAATGTTTTTTTTCTAAGAGCAATATCCTACGTAAATATGAAACAACTCAAACAATGATAAAACAACAAAACATTATTATTAATTTCCATTCACTGTAAATAATGTTCTTTAGAAATATATGCTGACAAAATATACAACAAAAAGTCCTTAATTGTTTTAGATACTTTTTCTCAAGGCCAAATAGTATGTATCAAACCCTTTGTTTGGAAGTTGTCCAATAGTAATCCTGAAAGGGCAAATTTTGGTCCTAAAACTTTGAATTTAAGAATATTAGGTAACAATTAGGTAATACTTTAGGCAAACATTGTTTAAAAACCAATTGACTATCATTGCAATGTATCCAACCTTTCTCACATTTTAAATAAGCAGTGTAATGTACAGATGTTGTAGAAGGACCATCATGAAAAATAATTGCTAGAGCTACAAAATTTCTTCCTGGTATTGATACTTGAGTAGCTACAATTTTTTTTAGGAAAGTTTCCAATTTTCTTCCATCAGCTGTACAACGTTGCATCATTAAAATTATATACTGTCCATATCGTTCTATAAATAATCTTGATGACATTTCTGATTTACATTGGCTACACTCCATGTTTTGAGTTGCTCCTCTAACTAGGTTGTTAAAAGAAACTGATTCACAGTCTGGTAAAGTCAAATAAATGAATCTTTCAGTGTCTATGTTAGTGCTACATGTAAACAAACTATTTGCACAATAGTGTTCCCATTTATAAGAAAGGCCAAAAAGATTTTCAATATCTATACCTTAATTTTCCAATACAACAAGCATATACATTAAAAATTCCTGACAATCTTGCTGAATATTCTGTGTAAATTGAGTACAACCAGAACATATGGCCAATAGATTTTGAATATCAGAAACACTTTTATCCTCATAAGACCTCCATAGATATAACAAATTCTCAACCTATACCGCCAAAGTAGTTTTTTTTAATTATCTAGGCTGAGTGGACTCAGCTGATGGTGTTTAAGTGGCACCCAGCCACACCACTCATCGGGAGCTGACCGAACGGTCTAATCATCTGATAGCACAGGTAGATTAAACATCAACAGCACCATCTAACAGGTTCCAGAAGCTTACAGATCTCCCTTCTTGCCAAGAAGACGAGGTAAAATACCAATTTACTCTCGAGGCCCGAGAAGCCCAACAATCCATCATGCTTCAATAGAAAACCAAAAATAATAAGAGAGAGGCTTACCTCGACCGCAATGCCCAATAGTTCAGACAAGGTCTTACCCAAGCTGCCCCAAAACTCTTGGATCCGAGGGTAAGCTGCGAAAATATGGACATCATCTGCGTTCGGGGCTCCTCATCTCGTACAATTAGCCTCTCCACCTCCTCTTATTTTCGCGAGCTTGAGAGGCGTCCAGTATATCCTATGCAGTGTGAAGAAATGGTTTTTCCTGAGTGCAGCAGTTTTAATTAGTGAATATAACATTTCCAAAGATACTTGCAATAACTTTTCCAGGTCTTCACTCGGCAAGCACTTCTCCCAGACCAGATATGGGTGTTCCATTTTCTTATTTGCTGCCTCAAGAAGATGCTGGTACCAACGACCAACTTCCTTTTTTTAACCTTTGGATCTTGCAACTCATCTTCCATGGCAGTGTCCTCTGGCATTAACCTGTTTAAACTTCTACACCAGGATGCTATTTGGTAAAATTTAAATCTGGAAAGGGCTCCGCTGGTAATATTCCACCATACTTCCCAAGGATAACAGATGTTCCCAACCAATATTTCCTTCCAGAATTGGACTCCAGCCTCTTTTAATGGGAGCGATGGTGCGTCTAAAAGGCATTCTGGCATTCCGGCATTCCTGGGGAGTCCCACACTGGAGCCCAATCACTGTCATATGGCAAGCCTAAAACAGCTCGACACTCTGTCCATAATTTAGCCGCCTTATATAAAGTCTTAAGCCTAATCTTTTTAAAGTATTTAGGGGCTCCAAATTTATATATAAAACCCATCTTATCCATATCAGAGAGCATGGCTTCAAACATACTACCAATCAAGGAGCTATCTGGTTTTAATTGTAGCATCCTGCAATTTTTTAATTGATATGCCCAACAGTACATCAGAAGGTCTGGCAGACTCAAGCCTCCTTTAACCATCTTTCGCCTAAGCTTCTTCCAGGATAACCTGATCCCTTTACTTTTCCCATACAAACAAGGAAATCTTACCCTGTATTTTCAAAATAGCGTTTTTATCGAATTCCAAAGGAATATTATTGAAAAGATAGGCAAATTTGGGGAGCACACACATTTTGATCAGGTTTACTCTCCCATAATGAGATAACGGTAGAATATGCCATCTCTTCAGTAAAAGCTCCACCTCCTTAGAGACTTTATCCAAGTTTGTTTTGGGGGATCTTTCCTATATCTTGAGTTACTAACACTCCCAGATACTTTAATTCTTTAGACAACCTAACCCCCTGTGAAACGGTATTCCAAGCCATAATCTCGGTTTTGTCACTATTAACTTGGTAACCTGACACTTCCCCAAAAGACTGTACTTCAGCCATTAGCTCAGATAGAGTCAAATTAACATTAGAAGAATATAACATAAGATCATCTGCATACAAAGCAATCTTCCTAGGAAACCCATTGATTTTAAAAGGTAAGATATTATCATTCTGTCTTAGACTTTGAGCTAAAGGCTCAATAT
Source organism: Lissotriton helveticus (assembly GCF_964261635.1). Lineage (NCBI taxonomy): Eukaryota > Metazoa > Chordata > Amphibia > Caudata > Salamandridae > Lissotriton > Lissotriton helveticus. Next base: position 2,057,879,334 of record NC_136061.1, read on the forward strand.
ATAGATCAAAGAGGATCAGTGATAATGGGCACCCTTGTCTTGTACCGCGCTGAATCGAGACTGCAGCGGAAAGATTATCATTACCCAAAATCACTGCCCGAGGGGAACTATATATTTTACTAAGAACTTCCCTAAAGTTAGCTCCATACCCAAAAGCCTTTAAAGTGTTGTTAAGAAAATGCCAGTTAACTTGGTCAAAGGCTTTTGCAGCATCAACCGTAATGATTGCAAGTAGGGCCCTAATGTTGTTGCCAGGTCAACCGAGCCAATTAAGGAATACACCAGATCCAGCATCTGCCTGCCCAGTAAAAACTCCTTTTGATCTTGGTGGATAATTGACCCCACTATCTTACTGAGCCGGGCATTTAACACACCCGCAAAAACCTTATAATCACAATTTATTAATGAAATAGGGCGGTAAGATTGACACTGAGTTGGATATTTGCCCAGCTTCAAGATTAGCGTAATGACCGCCTCATTCTAAGTATCTGGCAGGGACGAATTCCCTCTAAGGATCTCATTATACAACCTCAACCAGATCGAGATTATTTCATCTAGTAATAGCATATAGACTTCAATTGGGATTGCATTGGGGCCCGCTGCTTTCCCTTTCTTAGTATTGTCTAAGATTGCACGTAGCTTACCCTCCTCTATATCTTGGGTCAACATTGCTTGGCTCGCTAAATCCAATTTCGGCAGTTGTTTTCCAGCCAGCCACTGATCGATGACCTCATTCTCAACCAATAATTCTTCCCTGTACAAGCCTTGAAAGAACTCCACAAATGCCTTCTCAATACCCCTTTTCTCCTCTACCACTTTGGCTCCTACCTTGATCTTATTAATAAAATTACGCGACCTAGCAGATCTACTTTGTATAGCAAGTAGTTTGCCACAGTTCTCCCCCTAATCGAAGGCGCTCATCTTGCTTGCCTCCCACTTTTCAAGCATTATTGTTTCGGCTTTAAGCCTAAATGTCCTCTCTAGATGCTCTTCAAGGGATTTTTTCTCCAAGGTGGGCGTTTGCGCTCTTTTTAGGGCTGCTTCAGACGATGCTAGCTGCTTTTCTAGCTCTTCAATGTAAATTTTTTCTACTCTAGCCCAGCCGACGACAACGCCCTTTAAAGTCCCTCTAAGCCAAGGCTTAAAGGCGTCCCACACTACATGTAAAGGGGCGGAATCTAGATTATTTTGGAAAAAGGTAGCTACCTCTTTCTTTATAAACTCAGGAGTTGACGGTTACAAAAGAAATCTTCTGTTCAAGGTCTATCGCCTCCGAAGAAGTTCCATTGGAAGGGCCAAATTTAAGATCATAGCACCATGTTCTGAGATATGGATCGGCTGATATCTAATTGATCTTACTGACTCTACTTCGGAGAGGTCAATGAAAATGTAGTCGATTCTCGAATAATGGTGGTTCTTTTTACTATGGAAGGAGTACTCTCTCTTCTCTCCCATTTTTGTCCTCCAAATGTCACAAAGGTGAAAGTTATTTAGCATCGTCACCAAGTATGCTTTTACTCGGGTTACCGCGATTTGTGTTCTGGGAGAAGATCTATCTAATTTATCATTAAGCAGAACATTAAAATCGCCTGCTAAAATTAAGGGAGCATCAAAGTCCACCAAGGCTGAGCACAAGTTACTCAAAGGGTCAATATCATCTTCATTAGGGCCATAATAATTGGCTAAAGTGTAACTAATACCATGGCACCTCACCTCCGCTATTGCCCACCTTCCTCTGATATCTATTTGCGACTTAATAAGTTCTACTTCTGCATTTGATTTAATAATTATAACTACCCCCTATGAACAACATGGTTGATCAGACGCAATTACCTTCCCCACCCATCTTAAATTCCCGAACAGCGCCCTGCATTATGACTGCAACAGGTGAGTCTCTTGAAGCATAAGAATGTTAGCTGGATTATCTTTAAGATGTTGCAAAACCAGTCGCTGTCTCCTCCTAACTCTCAGACCATTCACATTCCAGCTTAAAATCTCAAGAGACTCTACCCCAGATCTATCACCTTTCATAATCTTCACTCTTACTCCCACCCAGACTGAGACCACAGATAGAAATTAAGTCATATGAGGTCATATTTTGGATACTTTTTTGTATTTTCTCCCCAATACTCCCCACCCACACACATGTGACACCCCATCACCCACCCACTCCACCCTAGGGAACCCTTCCTGGATGTTCCCTGGCAAATCCATTTTGCCAATTTCGGACCTAGCCCACTAACCTAAAAAAAAAAAAGAAATTATAACGAAAGTGTTTTTCTGCTATGCTCCCTTCATTGAACTCCATGCTTCACTTTTATTTAGCTGCTGATTTTTTGTGTATCAAAAAGTTGTCCACCTAAAATCTAAAATTGTACATCTTATTGTCAAGCATAACCTTCAGGAAAGCCGGAAATCTCAATTGGACATTCGCTCCCAATTCTTTCAAAGAATCCATCCGCTTATCCAGTTTACATCTTCTGTCTTCTGTAATGTGACAAATGTCTGATCTTATTCTACAGGTTGACCCTTGTAGCTGGATAGATTTAAACTTCAAGGCAGCCCCAAGTAATTGTTCCTTGAAGGAATACGATTGAATGCACAGCAAGATTTTCCTTGGTTTCTTCCATCCTTAAATGGATCCCTATGGACCCGTTGAATCTCGTCCTCCCATACAGAAGCTGCGGCGACCTGGGGAAATAATTTAGTAAAAATCCCAATAACAAAAGCCTTAATGTTATCCCCCCTACTACATCTAAAACCCTGATGTTGTTCCTTCTGGGATTATTTTCAAGTCTTTCCAGTCTTTCAGAGAGGTCTCTTTCTCTTTCCTTTAGCCTACTAAGTTCTAAAGTGTACCCATTTACATCTAAGGAGAGCTCACCCAGCTTCTTCTCCAGCTCCTCGGTACGTTTTGCTAATGCATCCATACTTTCCTCTAAATTGGAACAAGTATCTTGAATCTTTTTTTGATTTACTTCGGAGGTCGAAAAACACTCTTTTATCTCTCGGGACAGCTGTGCCAGCATCTCCTGAATAGAGTCTGTGCTAGCTATTATGGTCTCCTGACCCCTGTCGGGAACTTCATTCCTCTTATCGGTACTGCTCAGATCAATATCTCCCCTAGCCGAAAGATCGACCAAGGGGCTGGCCTCTGATAGAACTGCATATCTGTTTGCTGAGAGAATAACTGATTCTGGTGGCATGGAATTCTGGGCCAGGGCTGCCCCCTGCTTCTCACCCTGCCTCTCTGCTTCCTTGTTACCCTGCATGTTCAGTTTAAAATAAGACCTCAAAGATGAGGTCACCCTAGCTGGGGCTTGAGTAACCTTCGTCATCCTCACCTTGATTGGAGTCAGTTTGCCGTCCTTACTAGCCTTGTCGGGCTGACTTCTATGTTTTGACTTGTTAGGGACTCGACTAGGAGGTAGAGACTGACACTGCAAAGCCTCTTTCCCTAAAAAGGTACTTGATCTTAGTTTAAATCTTTTCGTCTGAAGAGTCTCACTGGTATGGGCTGAACTGGCCAAGGAACAGGAACTACAATTCTGATGCCCTAAACAACCCTCATTAAATAGCTGAGTCCTCCCTCCACACTGCTGGGGAGCTAACACCATGAACTTAGTTCCTCTCCTGTGAGTCGGGTCATACCTAAGCTCTTCCTCCTTGACCTCAATAGGATGGCTGCATAAATCTAAGCAACGAGGTTTCCAGATAACTAGAGGATCAGCAGAGCACTTTGTGTGAGGCCAATTTGACCTGCCTGAACTTACTGAGATACAACACCCATTATGTACATAGACCTTTCCCTGATATATCTGATAACAGGGAATCAGCTTGGTCTGCTCACAGCAGCAGAGATGAGCTCGACGCAACTCCCCAAGCACTCTGGCAGCCCTAAAACAGTCTTAAGACTGGACCTCCACACATCAAGTTAGTGAGAGAGAGTGAACAGAAGGACTGAAAAAAGAATAAATAAATAAATAAAGAACATAGATGAAGAGAGGGAACTGCAATACCCAACTTGCTGGAGCAGAACAAGCTATATTGGAGATAAGGCTTGAAAAAAACACTAATTTTTAGTATAATAAACTAAAGCCTTAAGCCTTAAGTTATTAGATTTTTAGCTCAACCTTCTCTTACTCTGTGTTGTCGCAAATATGTAGCAGCACCCTCGAGCATCCAGCCTCGAAATCCCAGCCTCTCTAAAGCAACACAAAAGCAATAATGGTAATGGTATTGGCGGCAGCTAACAATGTCTGAGTGCCAGTAGCAATTAACCAACTCTTCTGGGGCTCTGAACTATACAGATTATACCCAGTTTATATCAGGTATACCAAGCTCCAATGAAGTTTTATTTGGTTCAAGAAAAACCTGGCCTCAGCAAAAAAAAATCCTAGCCGCAGTAGTCACTCGGCAGTCACTCCGGTACACCCACCCACCGCCAGGTTGCTTCAATTCCAAAAGGAAGGGAGAGAAAAAAAAGAAGAAAAACACAACCCCCCAGCACCACCTCCTCACCACCCCTGTACCCAGGCGCCTGACCCCTGCCCTCTTGGGGTCCTCCGGAAGGCTCCTCTGCACGCCACCTGCGAACACCCTTGGCTCCCAACAGCCGCCACCTGCTCGTTGAGAGCACCCCCGAGGCAGTCAGGCAGTCAGGCGGGACGGGGCGGGACCGCAACTAACGCAACCCAGGGAGGCGGAGCAGACGCAGGCCCAACGCGAGCCCAACCGGTAAAATCGGCAAAACCAACAACCACCTAACAGGCTCGACAGAAGGGGACCAAGAAACGCCGGTTGACCACCGCCGCCAACCCGCAGCACCGCAGCACAACAAGCAAAACAGAGAGGTTAGTGCAGGCTACTCCCGTGACCGGCTCCTAGCTGACCACCATGTTCCCCTCAGTATCAGTATCAATACATTTTTCAATTTGTATTTCACTTTTATCATTACGGACAAAATCTTTGTTCCCAATTTTCAACAATTTGCAAACTTTCAAGAAAAAAAACAACATTAACAACTACATTAGCATAGCAGTTGACACCAGAACTATTTTCAAATTCATAACCAATAATCGCTTCAACAGTGTCCTTTTTCTTTTTGCTTGCAATCACAACTTTCTCTATACTTCACTACAGATATTCTCATATCTTCTTTTTCGACCTACCACACGGTTTTCAAACACTGGATATTGACTTAAATTGGGAGCATATTCTCTTCTTAACCTATTATACTCTTTCACACAATGTACATCTGCACTAAGCTTTCTCTCATCAAAATCAATCAAGTACAATCCAGATAAAGTTCTGATTCCAGACAAAGCAACATATGCCATACCCTCTTTAAACACGGTACTTCCAATATTCACCATAGCACTATCTAAACTTAAACCTTGAGATTGGTCACCGCATACGCCAAAGAAACAGGGAACTGTTTTCTGCGAACATATAAAACTTTTACAAGCAAAAACCGAGCTGAACAACAACTGAATTGTTGTACTTCCTCAATTTGATCAAATTTGATTTTCAAAAATTCAATACCATCTCTATTTGGATAATTAATGAAATCAACAACTTTACCCATTGCTCCATTTACTAAACCTTTTTCCACATTAAAATTACGTCGTAAAATTACTCGACAGTTTATACATGCATAAAGATTCTTTTCTAAACCAGCAGTTTTAGATTTCAATTTCTCTAAAGAATCCAATTTTCTCTTCAACTTTTCTGTCAAATGAATAGTGCTCTATTTTATCAATAGCTTCCAATTTTATAATTTCTTCATTTTCCAACTTTAACCTTTCTTCATTAAATATAGAACATTCACGTAGTGTTGGCATTAAGCAGATTACAGATTTGTTTTCTGCAATTCTCATATATATTTTCGCAGGAACAATATTTTCATTTGGAAATAAATTGGAAAGTAAGCGTCTCTGTAAAGCTTGTTTGCCATGTTCAGTCACTTTTCCAATTCTTAAATCTTGAAGAATAGTTCCATAATCAGCATCATTTGCCTGTCACATATTTGTAATAAGTTCCTTATATTCAAAATATGACCAAATATTAACATTTCCAATGCTACCCAAAGACTTTCTGGTATCTCTATGTGCAAGATTTTAAATACTGGTTGTCCTTTTACATGAGTAAGTTGTAGTAGACGTGTTTTCCTCCAAATGACAAGTCGTACTCTGTTTTAAGAATTTGCTGCATTCTTAAATGCACAAAGGCAAGCATTAAGTTTGATACCATGCTTACCTCATCAATAATAAGAAGTTTCATTTTCTTTAACACTCTTGGAACTTCACAACAAGCTTCTCCAGATAGCTTGTGGTATTCCAATTTGTTTTCATGCGCTACTGGTAGCATTAGTAAACGATGTAAAGTAATTCATTTAATATTGTGTGCTGCCAACCTAGTTGGAGCAGTGACAACAAAAGACAAATGTGACTCAGTTCTTTTCTGTACAAAAGTTGTAATTACTTTAATTAAAAAACTTTTTCCTGTTTCATCTTGTCCACTCACGTACATTCGGATAGGTTGAAATTACATCCATGAGCACTCTTTCTTTTCATGAAGTAATCCATGGTCAATCTGTTCTCTGACTTGCTCATATATTTGTTAAGCATAGGCTGAAAATTCGTTCCGCTCGCGAAATCTGTGCATTTTTGGCAATTTCACGTTCTGCGAATCGTGTGAAACTGCCAAACAATCCACAATTCACAAGTTCGCGAATGTCTTTTGCTTCTTCGTGCTTCAAAAATACAATCTTGCTCGCGCTGCGTTGACTTACCTTGATTCTGAGTATGCCGAGTTGTTTTCCTCCTGCAAACAAGATGGTCGAGCCCCAAAAAAACGCATAGGTAAGTTCGCAGTAGCCGCGCTGAAATAAAACCCTGCGAACACGGCAAAATAAAAAAAATTGCGGATTTCGCGGACCGCGAATACGCAAATTTCGCCCATATTTAATATTTGTTTATGCTCAACATTTAGTTGTTCTTCAAGCTTCCTATGTTTGTTACATCTTCTCGAGCTTGATACATTGCTGTTTCCACCTCATCCATGGCAATTGCTGATTCATTTTGAACAATGGGTTCTCCTAGTGGATCCTGACTCAACGGAGCAGAAGTTTGACTGTCTTGAGAACTGTCTCTAGCAATCTCAGCTGCAATTGTAGCTTCTTGCTCAATTTCGTCGTTCAACATTTTCACATAATGAGCAAAAACAGGACATTCTATAGTATCTTTAGTAGCGTTGAGCGAATCTTCATAGCTCTGAAAATCTCCAAGTACTTCCAATTCTGAACGCCATGGCTTTAAGAGTTGCAAAAGAGCGAAATAGTAAAATTCCCTTTTGTCAGGAGTATCGCAACTCAGTTTTCGATGATTAATCATATGTCCTTTACATTGTTTCACCAAACATCCTTCGGAACCATTCACAGCATATATTCCATTACTGATGTTTTCTGTAATATTCCGTTTAAGAGTATAGTTTTGCAGCACTTCATAGAGACAAATGTTCTCAAGATGATGACTTCTATTTGGATAATATGTATCCAACATATTTGTTTACACAATATCTGTACTTTCTGGCTCTTTTTCAGCTAAATATTCAATTTCTTCTACAGATTTAAGTACTCGATTTTGTGTTGCAGCAAGACCTAGACTCACCCAAATGATTCTTCTAGATTTAGAGTACAGATATGCAGATGATAAGCCATCTGAGCATTAATACGCTCCGATTTCTCGATGAGAGAACATCTTCAAACTGTAACTGTATAATTTCTTACTTAGACTCTTCTCGTGGGAAATCTCTTCCCACATTTCCTTCAATTCCGTCTTTTCCGATTTTGTTATGTAGGATGTTACATATCGAGCAACAGCAATGGAATTGTCTGCAACGTATTGAATATCCATGTTAGCATTCCACATGGACAAAATAACTGGATTGTATTCATTTATATATTTTGACTCTGCACTTCTTCTCAAATTATTGGTATTCTTTGGAGACTTTCTTGTGATGGTATGTCTCATAGCTGACATAAAACTGTTTACTCTTCCTTTGGATGTTACAGGACGTGGAAAACCAAAACGACATTTGGCATAAAACTTTTCCTTTTACTTGTACTTTCGACGACAGTATTTCCCACAACAATGGCTTTGGAATTGTAAAACTTGTTGTCTTAAGTTCTTTTCTCCTGTACTTTTGGGTATAGCACATGTAGCATATTCTTCAATAAAAGACAGCACAGTATCATCCGAATCTGTTCCGAATTTGGGAGCATCTTTGATCCATATTAGCATATGTATGTGTGGAGCACCTCTTGCTTGATACTCCTTTCTCCAAAGAAATCCACAACCTCTCCAAGAGGAAAACTTTGTTTTTTGGTGATAAAAGACATCATAGCTTCAAATCTATAATTGAAATATCTGCATACATTAACTGGATCCAAAGAGCACAATTCTCCAGGTGTCTTGTGTTCAATATTTACTAGATTTGGATTTGCCTCTCGAAGAAATTCAAGTAAATCATCCCAAGCATATTCAGCACAGCTTAGAGCAAGGAACTATGTAGGAGTTCCTAAGTTCCTTAACATGCATTTAAGTTCTCCATGACGATGGTATCAGTACTCATTAGTACCACGCTGACATGCCATGAGATTAATCCGCTGAGATTCCAAAACATTATCTTTCTGGTGTACCTTATCCATAAATTCGTTTGCTGAAACATTTTGCAGATGTACACCTGTTTTCAAAATATGGTTGACTGCATAAGAAATTCCAGATAAGTCATTCTCAAACAAAAGATGAAACAAACAACGAGCTTCCAAGCGCTTTCTTCCCATACACTCATGGGATTTCCCTTTGCTTCCTTCATTTGGAATAACTCGATAGTTTTCCCCATCACTTCTTTGGAATGAAGTGGATGAACACTGTAATGTTCATAGATTTCTTCAGTTCAGACAATTTGTCCAGTTGACGAGTCAGTATCTTCTTCTAAAGTTACATCTTCTTCTCCCACATACACATTCTTATAGTACTGATTATTTTTCACTAGATACAACGTTGCCTTTTTCACTTTCCTAACATTCACTAATTCTTGCCAGATTTTCTTACTCTTAGTAGGAACGCCATTAACTAGAATACCTAGAGGTTTATCTTCTACATTTTCTACACCAATTGTTTCAATATTTTTCTTTAAATCTAGAGGCAAATATACAACTCTTCCCTTTTGTCCTCTATGTAAATCTGAAGGAGGCAATTTCCCTCTCTTAGGCTCCATACGAACAATAGCCTGAAAGGGATGCACACATTGAATAAGAATAGACTCATAGGTATTTAAATCTATCAGTTCAGAAGGAATATTTACCAACTCAAGATTATTATACACAGCTCTAGCAGGCATTTTGTTCTCGTCTAATTTGTTAAACAATATTTACAAATACGTTGATCAGAACCCAAATCAAAACAATTCTCTAGCAACAAATAAGTTGCAAATTCCTTCCACTCATTATTTTCTTTTCACTTTTTAAATACTGATCAACAGTCCTAGTCTGATTTTTATAATGAGTTCGTCGACAACTGATACAAGAATAATTTGGCCTTTCACCTGAAATAACCTTAAACTTTGTAATTTCTTGCTCCAATTTTTTCGTACTAGAATGTTGTACATTCTCTTCCACATTTCCTTCTATTAATGTATCAGTTTCTGCACCAAAGTAACTAAACTCAATTTCTTCACAAACGTTCATTACATCTGATACTGATCCAATCAAAAGAGCACTGTTCAACTTTTTTAACATTACTGCCGGACTTTTTGCATAATACAATGTTATGTTATGTTATGTTAATTTAGTCTTTTATAGCGCACGGCTACTCCATAGAGTGTCCCGGCGCTTTTATTGAAAGCCTGTAGCAGAATACTACAACACAGTAAAATAAAACGGACCCAGCAGAAAAGAGGAGCATACTAAAGGGCAAAAAGCCAAGTTTTAAGGCCTTTCCTAAAAGTCAGCAAATTAGAAGTGCTGCGCAATGCCAAGGGCAGAGTATTCCAAAGCTGTGGCGCCAGCAGCCTAAAAGAGCGACCTCCAATGCGGGCCCTTTTTACTCGAGGAACCACAGCAAGGAACAATGATTCAGATCTCAGAGATCGGGCCGGATGGTAGAAGGCAAGCCTCCTTTGGAGATATTTTGCTCCCGAGGCGTGGAGAGCCTTGTGGGCCAAGGTCAAGGCCTTAAAAACTATCCGCTTCCGGATAGGCAGCCAGTGGAGCGACTGCAAAAGGCCGGAAACTCTGGCTCGCCTAAAGAGGCCAAAAATGGCCCGCGCAGCCGAGTTCTGGACCACCTGCAGCCGTTGCAGGAGATACTCTGGCAGGCCAAGATATAGGACGATGGAGTAGTCCAGTCTTGAACCGATTAAGGCCTGCACCGTAGTCTTCCTATGATCTTCTGAGAGCAAAGGAAGGAACTTACGGAGCACCCTGAGGAGGCCAAAGCATGTTCCCGTGAGACCAAGGATCTGAGATCTTAACGTCAGACCATTATCAATCTTGATCCCCAGATTCTTTGCTAGCTGGGACAAACGCGCTGGAGGAAACATATTAACAGGCCACCATTCCTGCCAGTCTAGGTCAGATGGACAGCCAAAGAAGAGTACCTCAGATTTGTCTGAGTTGCACTTGAGGCTGTTAAGCTGGAACCATTTAAAAACAGCCCCAAGGCAACCACGGATACTCTCTCCATCAAACTCTTCTCCTTTCCCGCACGTAAAGAGGAGCTGAGTATCGTCGGCATAAGATACGATCTGGGCCCCGAAACACTCCGCCAATGCCGCCAGAGGGGTCATAAAGATGTTGAAAAGAGTCGGTCTCAACACAGAACCCTGCGGGACTCCGACTCCCCAAGGTGGCATCACGGCAGAGCTATGTCCTGACTAATGTCCTGACTAATTTCCTCATTTGAGTATGATGTACTGCTAACATCCTGAAATGGTGAAAAACCCTTCAACATACTTTTTTAGAAAGACAAGCCAGAGAATGACCTTGCAAACCAGTATTTTCTCTCACCTTGCAAGGGTCTAGTCCTTGCAACACCTTAATCTTTTGTTTAACACTCTTCTAAGTATAGTCACGTGAGAAATTGCGTAAAAAAATCAATAGATTCCTGCCGTACACTACAAATACTACTGCAATTCTAAGTGTACACTGGAGCTTTAGGACGTCTCCCTAAAACTTCATCAGCTAACCCCTCTTCTGCATTTCTGGGAACAATTTTCTCTTTCTTAATAGGACAACCATTTCTAAACTCATAAGCTCGACCACTACTGTCAACTACATGCAGCAAATCATTACTCTGAAGATAACTCTCTTCATTAAAAAAGGCTCAGAACTTGAACTGTGTTTCCATTCACCCAAACAAATCAGAAAAATTTGTTTTATTAATTAGTCTTCTCCTCTTACTTTTGGCCTTCATTAAATGGATTGGTTTATCTAGTGATCGAATTCTATTGATTACTAAAAATAAATACATTTTTCTTTAATTCAAAAGCCTTCTCAACAATACTTTCAATATGTTTCTCCTTCTTGTAAAATGCTGATTTTCTTTTACATTTCTTTACATCCTTTAATAAGTTTAAGACAACTCTATTGTAAAACATTCTTTTTCTAATTTCCTGAAATTGATTCTTCCTCCTTTTACTATAAATTTTTTCTTTAGGCCATGATTTCCCATCATTTACATTTTTTTTTTTTGCAGATACATTCTTTTTATGTTTCACATTCTCCACACTATTACTAGTGTTTAATAGCTTCTTTAGAAAATCCTTAGTTCTCTTACCAGGAGATTTTTTCTTTTTCACCACAGACTGTTGCTCAGGTAAATCTTATGGATGATTTCTCTTGAAATAATAAGCTTTATTAAGTTTTTCCCTCTTTTCACTTTTTCTAGGCATGATCAATTTCTCTTAGTGTTGATAAATAGAATCTGTTATAATAAAAATATATGATGTTATAAAATAAATATATATAAATATATATATATAAAAATAAATATATAAATATATAAAAAATACTATTCTGTAACTAAACAAATACAATATTCAATGACTAAGTATAAAAAACAAATGTGTAACTGATGACAGAAGTGCATACACACTGCAGATGAGTTTCAAGAACTACATCCGCAAGTAGAGTACCTGAATGAATTTATAAATGGTTGGATTTTGGAACAGTGAATGGATTAGTACATGGTGCCCAATGCATCACTAGAACAGTACAAGGTGAGACACAGAGTGTTTGCTGCAACATCATGGTAACTTACTGGGGAATTGAAGGTATGAAAGACAAATGTGCACGAGGATAGAAGAGTGCATGCATACAGCATACGGGTTTGAAGTAGTCCATGTCCTGAGGCCTATTTCTCTACAAGAGTACTTGGGTACTGAATGAATAATTGCAGTACTGTAAGGAGAGAGTCTGAGTGAATCTATAAGTGTTTGAGTTTTAGTGCACTGAATAATCAGTACATACCGCTAAATGGGTCACTACAACAGTGCAAGAGCAATGACAGAATGTTTACTGGAAGTGTAAGGATACCGACTGGGGAATTGAAGGTGTGAAAGACAAGTGTGCAGGTAGATACAAAACTGCATGCATAGTGCATAGGGATTTAAAGGTACTTCATGCCCTAAGGCCTAATATATATCTAACTACTGCATTTTACTGTACAACCCTAACTCATTTTGTAAATACATAAGCAATTTGCTGCACTATTTGCAACAGCATTACATCTAAAAAGTGACACAATACAACTACAAAGAGTGGCACAAGGGGCTTGTAAATCTGCCCCAAACTGTCTGCAGCAGTGTATGTGTACTGACTGGGGAATTGTAGATTTGAAACACAGGTCTCATTCTAGACAAGCAACACTATTAATTACTCTTGAAGGGCTAATATGACTGCAAATATTCTAGAAATATAAATACTGCATTTTACTGTACAACCATGAGTCATTTTCCAAATAGAAAAGCAATACCTGGTTTCTAATTCGATCAAAACTAGAAAAAAGGATAGATTTTTAAGCAGTTACATGGCTGCAAACACAAAACATACAAAAATGCTTCTCTCCGAAAAATGTGTAAATGCACACAGACGCACAGTGTGATTCTAAACAAAAAATATTAGACTTTGCATTTTACCAAAACACATATACTACTCTAAAAACTGTGGATTTATAATGCTACACCACACACCTTTTCATCGCAAACATTCACATCGCCGTCTTTACATCGCACACACATTCACAAAGCACACTGACACAACGCAACCCATTACTTTGCTCCACCATTAAAATGCATACAAAACACAACCAGTGCGCCCACAAACACATCGTATACTTTAACATCGCATTTTTTCACCCGAAATAACACACACTACCTCCAGCACAAGCACACCCCCTACGTCCGTCACCCTAAACCTGTACTCAAAACTCAGAAACAGCATCTTGAGTATAGGCACAGAAAAGCTAAAAGATCGCAGTGTATATGATTATATGAATACTTAATTTTTCTTATAAACTGATAAAGAGGGACTTATCCCGCACAGTGAAAATATTTGAATGTGCATTAAGATAGCCAATGCGTCATCCCTACATCCATCCAATGCCTCATCTACACATCGATCCTTCATCCATCCACCCTTGCATCCTTTCATGCATCCTTCATCCATCTACCCTTTCATTCTTCAATCCATACATATATTCTTCATCCATCCACCCTTTCATCCATCCATCCATCCATCTATCATCCCTCCACCCACCTTTTTACACATCCATCCATCCATCCTTCATCCACCCACCCTTTCATCCTTCCATCCATACTTCGATACTTCATCCATACACCCTTTCATCCTTCCATCCATACATACATCCTTCATCTATCCACCCTTTCATCCACCATTCATCCACCCACCCTTTCACTCATTCATCATCCTTCATCCATACACCCTTGCAAGCTTCCATCTATCCATCCATCCTTCATTCAACCACGCTTTCATCCTTCCACCCTTACAAACATGCTTCATCCATCCACCCTTTCATCCTTCCATCCCTACATCCATACATCTATCCTTCACCCATCCATCCTTCCATCCATCCATCCATCCATCCATCATTCATCCACCTTTTCACACATCCTTCCATCCATCATTCATCCACGCTGCATCTGTCATATGTAAACTTCCGTATCCAGCATCATCTATCATTCTCAAGCACTTGCTGTCACGCGTTGTAATGGGGCTCCAAAGAAAGATATTTAGACACTGCCGAGAAGAGTAAAAGAAGCAGCCAGGCTGTGCTTCAACTGCCGCCAGCCGGACCAATACACCATGGAGCAACTTCAATTAATCACTATACCCAATGAAGCACATCGGTGCATAGCCCAAAATACTTAGGAAATGTAACAATATACCCCTAACAAAAACCTTACGCCAAAGAAAACAAACCAGACCATTTAAACCAGATTCAGCCAGAAGATGCAGGGTACTGAAAGACACATGTAAGTTAGAAACACTATGCCCAACAAAGCACATGGGTGCATAGCCCAGCCAGAAGATGCAGGGTGCTGAATGACCCTTCAATTAGAAAAGTGACTGCGCACATTCTACATTTTTTAGTACTGCACTTTACTGTACAAAGGTGACTCACCAAACACATTAACTTACCAAATGCTTTTATCACAATGGTTATCGAAATGCAGACAAACTCATAATGTCATTCAACATAACTAAACTACTCCTTGCAATTTAGAACGATAAACACATTACTCTTATTAAAAACAAAATGCACCACATACATCCCCTTACAAGTTAACAACTCACCTTTCAAATTGATTTACAGATTAAGAAGAATGTCAGTAACACAGCAGATATTCTTATACACAATCTCTATACTTCACCGTTCATAAGAAAACCGAAAAATGGCAAGGTTTCCCTCTCATACTACTCACATATACATGTAAATAACAAATGACATTTCTTCCCACATTAATTCAAAAGCAAACACACATTTTTATTGGTTGAAGTTTTGAACCCTATCCAACCGACATAACTTTGAACCCTATCCTCATTCTGCCTTCTGCCTGTTACCATAGAAACACTTAACTGAGCACACAGGTCAAAAGTTCATCACACAATGTTACTAATCAAAACAGCAAGTATGCTTGTCTTTTCAACATACCAGCTTATTTTACGTACCTTTCAATCACTTTTTGCTAACCAATAAGAAACATGCTTTTAAAAAATAGAAACATGCACCCTAATTTTCAGTGTAGAATGTTCTCAAACAACCAATCATTTCTTATATTTTTTCGAAACTGCATCTTATCCACCATTTTAGAAAAATCTTAGTTTTCAAACTGCCATTTCATTTTCAGAGGCCATCTGAGTGCATCCAGACCTCTCTTCAAAATGCTTAGAGTATGGATTGTGGGACACAGCTATATTTTCTGGAGCCAAAGGTACGCAGAACAGAAAGGAATTCACAAAGACCTAGGTTTACCAAATGTATACATTAAATGGATTGGACAGAGAGGGTTAAAATGGCGTCAATTAATGCCATTGGTTGAATCCTTTTTACATCTCCAACACCCTGACCTCATAATTGTGCACTGTGGTGGCAATGACCTAGGCACTTTGACTGGGGTAGGTCTGGAAATGCTTAGGAAGGACACCTTTGGAGAATTGATGGCACTTTTCCCTCAAACTTCCTTTGTCTATTCTAATATATGCCAAAGGCAGAAATGGAACTGGTCCAACCAATATTGTCCACAGAATGAGAAAGCTTGAAAACATGTCAATAAATCTGTTTCTGCTTATCTCCGAGACTATAGAATGGGGTCCATTTACCACAACAATCTGCTTTTCAATATGCATGGCATCCATAGGAGATATGGTCTACATTTTACAGATGAAGGGAACAGAGTCTTCCTCTTGAACTTTAGACTATGCATCGGTACTTACTTGTCGGTACTAAAATCTCTCAATAAACACAAGGGCTCTTTTTAGAGCCACCCAACATCTAAACACATAAACATGATAAATATCTGAAAATATTTTTCTCTTTGTTGCTTGCATATGCATATGGGACGCCTTGTAAACCAGGTAGCATAAGGGGGTACGGTACGCGTACCCAACGTGTGCACACCAGAGGTCCCCAGGGCCACCACAAACCTCGAGGAGGGGGGGGCGTACGGCCCCTTCCCAACATTTAAAAGCCCCGAGGGGTGGTGGTCCCCAGGTCTGGGGGGTCTGTCACGGACTCCCTGATTTAAAAATGTAGTGCCCCGGGGGTGGCGGTCCCCGGGGCTGCGGAGGGGCCGTGAGCCCCCTGCATGCATAATGTCAGAGCCTCGGGGTTGACGTCCCCGGGTCTGGGGGGCTCTCAAGACCCCCCATTATTATAAAAAAAAGAAGCCCCGGGGAGTTGCGGTCCCTGGCGCAGTGGGGACCCTCTGAGCCCCCCATTAAAAATAACTACATTGTCCCCGGGATTAGGCCCCCTCGGAGGCTAATTAACAATAAAGCGGGCTTCGGGTTTTTTTCTTTTTCACGGGGTACGCATCTTTATGTGATTACTCTACAATAACAGGATGTGCATGCAACACTGATTTCCACAATTAAGTTGTACAGTGTACCAGAATGAGAACATACGTATATAAATTAGCTGCCCTTCATATGCCTTAAACTACAACTTAAACCTTTCACAGACCTCTATTACTAGAACTACAACACTCCACTGAATGTACAAAAAACATTCACAATCGCAGAAATACGTCATATCTACCATATTTTATGTGTATTACTATAAAAGAATATACAGTCAGTCATACCCGTACTAAAAATCAATGCTAGTGGGGAAACCTCAAGTAGGATTGAGGATATGGAGTCCTGTCTCCTTTCCATTTTTTCAGAACTGTATAGAGAGGATCTTGCACCTCTACCGAGTGTTATCCAGTCATTCCTTAGGAATAAACATCTTCCCTCGCTGTCAGAAGAAAGTAAGAAAGAATTAGACGCTCCCTTTACTTTAGAGGAGATAGCTGATCAGATCAAAAAGTCTAAGAACAAAAAAGCTGCAGGCCCGGACTCACTCCCGAGCAAAATTGATAAGCTCCTCAAAGAGGAATTGATAACTGCAATGGGGGTTACCTTTAACTCAGTCTATTGTTCAACCGGAAAGGTGCCCAAGACCTGGAAGAAGGCAACAATCGTTCTGATATTAAAAACTGGTAAGGACCCTGAAAAGGCGGACTCCTACCGTCCAATCTCCCTGCTGAATGCCGATTATAAGATCTTTATGGGCATATTGTCGGGGAGATTGGCAAAATTGATCCCGAAGTTAATGCACCCGGATCAGAAAGGGTTTGTTGCAGGGAGACATATTCAGGAGCAGACGCAGCTCTTAATAGGCAACATAGATCTGGCCATTCAGAGGACTGAACCCATGGCCGTAGTCACTCTAGACGCGGCCAAGGCTTTTCACAGAGTCTGTTGGGTGTATCTTTGCGAGGTTCTGAAGGTAATGGGGTTTGGTTCCATCTTTATACAAACCTTGCAGAACTGTTATCAGGGTGCCTCCGCCCGAATCCTGCTAAATGGGCTACTTACACCTAGCTTTAACATCCAGAGAAGAACCAGGCAGTGTTGCTCGATCTCACCCCTTTTATTTAATATATATATGGAGCCATTGGCACATGCGATGAGATTAGACGATCTAATCTATTCCTTTACATCTGAACGATATAGTTCTAAAATAGCTCTTTATGCCGATGACCTAATATTGTACACGAGTGACCCTGAGGTGGCGATCCCGAGGGTAGATGAGCTTATGGGTGAATTTGGGTCCTTATCTGGGTATTTAGTCAATAAAACTAAGACAGAGGTGATGTGCTGGAATCTGGAGTGGTCAGGAAGAGTCAGCGCAGAGCTGAGATATCTGGGGATTTATATCGTCAAGGACTTGGAGAAGATACCTCATATTAATCTCCATATGGTCATTAAAGAAATAGATGGCCTCTTTAGTAGATGGAGGAACCTTCCCTTAATCATTTATGGAAAAACCAATTTGGTAAAGATGGTCATTCTTCCCAAGCTGTCTTACTTATTTTTCTCCATACCATTAATATTTATGAAAAAAAGCTTAAGTAAGGTACAGAGTAAGATTGGGAGCTTTGTGTGGGGAGAAAAAGGGGTCTGATTGGCGTGGAAAAAACTTAGCCGCAGATTAAAGAAAGGCGGGCTAGCTCTTCCTGATGTGAGGTTATATGCAGCAGCATTCCAGTTTAAAAGTATCCGGATGCTACTTGTTAAACCAGACGAGTCAGCTTGGGGCAGGCTGCTAGGAGAAATGGCGAGAGCGGAAGGAGGAGGAGATGGTGAGGCTTTTCTATATAAGTTTGGGTCACCAAAATTCTTCAAGCGGGTATGCCTGAAGGTTTTGAGGGCGGCCTTGGAGCTATGGGATTGGCTCAGATGTAGCTGGGGCATAGGATACTATTTGGACAGTGCCCCTGTTTGGGATGCACCAGGAACACGGTGTTGCCTCAGAGACAGTTTGGCGTTGTCCATAGGAAGGGCGGGCATCACTACCTGGGCCGAGCTTGTAGACTCTGGGGGGATACACCCATGGGAATACCTGAGAGCAAAGATTTGGGCCAGGGTTCTCTAGATTTAAATATCTACAGTTGGTGTCATGGTACGACGCAGAAAAGGGGGAAGTCAGTGGGACTGGAGAGATCGAAGGGCTGTGGCAGTCTATCCTCCCAACTAAGAAGGAAATCTCAGTGTGGTATAATAACTTGTTGGAAGCTGAGGATCTCGAGGTCCCCCCTTTAGCTGCAGTATGGACCGAAACTCCCCTAGGGCCATCAATAGAGTTCTTATATGAGCCCTCTTTAAAGGTTTTGTATAAATATGTTAAGCCTGCTTGTTTGAAAAAAAAAAAATCTTCGTTATTAACAGGCTCTACTACACTACCGCTAAGATCTCCAAGTTCGCCCCGGAGCCACCCCCTAAATGTCCAAGATGTCTGCTACCCCTAGCCAATGACTTACATGTCTTCCTAGAGTGTCCAGTACTGGCAACATTTTGGACAGAGGTGGGCAACAATATCCGAGATATTCTTAACACCACTATAGATATCAACATGTAATTAGTATTTTTTGGAGATGATGGCCGACTCAGTCGGAAAAATAGAGGCTTATTAATCTATTTGGTATTGCTGGCCCGAAGGGAAATCTGTAAAAGGTGGAAAGACCCCCTACCACCACAAAGGGAGGATTGGCTCAAGGCCTCATTCGTCATGGCTCGCCTAGACTACGAGGGTACTGAAGATTAGCCATCAAACATCTGGCATCTTTTTGTGAGTTGGGGCCAAAATTTAAGATTAATATAATTGGTCTAATGATTACACCAAGCTCCCTCACGAAAAGGGATCGGTCGGACGACCCAAGCGAATGCGGTAAGCCGAAGGGGCCACAGATCGCAATAGCGGATCCGTAAGACCCGCAGAGGCTTGATAAGTGAGATGAGGACCAAAAAAAAAAAATGATACCCCGTACCTTCCATGTTGGCCAAGTTGTAGAACTTTACAGATATAATGACACATTTACTTTTAAGACCCGGGTGACCTCAGCACTACAAAACAGACACTCAAATCACATGATTTTTCATATAGCTCACAACGTGACCATGCCCATAGCTCCGGAATCATGCTTCAGAAACTCGCGCAGTACTAGTGTACGTCAGGCCAGCCCACTCTGCTTACGCTACCAGGAACAGACAACAACACTACGTTGCCCAGATTTCCATTGTAGTGATTTCTTAGTTCCAGGTCTAGTTGTCAGAATGGCACACACACTCCCTCATGGCTGTTATACACCCACACCACACCCATCCAGCACATGCGTCACAACACACATGACCCTACCTATAAAAAAGACGGGGCGCACATGCTCTACGCCATTTTCGAGTTGCTACCATATGCACCGCTGTGATACTCCGTCTTAGTACTGCGGACGCCTCATGTAGGCCCAAACTACTGAACAAGGAGGCCTACTACCACGTGCCTGGCCTCTTTGATCACTGAGTTAGTAGTACCCAAAGAACTGAACGGGTGAAGAACCTGCAATGATGATGATGAGAGCACGAGTATGTCGTTAGCCATACCGATATCAAGACTCAGTACCATATGTTAGATTTCTTGGTGGCAGATCGGGACTACATGATGTAGAAGGTGTCCTGTTGACGAAAAGGTGAGCACTGAGGCATGGGTGCGCATCGGAGGGAGTTGAAGGGCTGCACCAAACTGCATACGAAAAAGCGACGCAGTGATTTAGACGAACGCAGTCCTATATAGTGTATCAAATTACATATATATATTTTTTTTTCAATAGCAGGAACGTTTTTATTCGCTCAAACGTCCGGAATATAAACTACACAAATAGTTATTTTAAATGTGAGAAGGAATGTGTGCGAAAGGGCGATGTTATTCAACTCCACATAAGGATAGTAACAATTACCAATCATAACATCTTTCTTTTATTATCTTTTAGATGTAGAGCTTCAGGGTGCATTACGTCCCGACACGTAGTGAAAAACACACTGATGACAAAGAGTTGAGCTGCGAGTATTCTTTTCAGTCAATCTCTCACTTCCTCTCTGCTTTGATTAAAAAATTACACACAATGTTAACTTCCTTTTTATCTTACAGGTTGTGTTTCACAAATTGGCGTCACCCCCCCCCAAAAAACTTACAAAGCTCTTCGTTCGTGTATTCTGCGATGATTTGTCGCCATCGTAACAACGTCTGAGAAGGCTGCTTCCAAAATGTAGTGCACCCTCTTTGAATCAAGCCAATGGCACAAGGTGAGCAAACAAGCTTGTTTCCGAAACAACTACAAGTTATCTGTGAAAGGAGAGAGTGGGTAGTGTGCAGCAGACGCGCAACACCCATTAGGCTCACGGGGCTTCAGCCCCTCCCCCGTCGTGTGTGTCAGCACGGGCAGAGACAGCTTCGCGGACTGGCATCTAATTGCAGCCGTAGCCGAGTACTTAACAGGTCTATAAAAGACTATTTACTTGTAAATGAGGCTTTTGTTGTATGTTCACCCCTTCTTACAGCCACTCAGTCTATGGTTGCAAAAATTAGTCCCCTCCCCAAATATTTTTCAGCCCCTCCCGAAATTTGTCTCTAGTTGCTTGCCTGGTGTGCAGCAGCTTCACTGCGTAGAAATATACAATTACCTCCGGGCAGTGAGAATAGATAGGTTACAACAGTCTGAGGAACAGATCTACAAGCTTCATGCAACACTTTCTGTCACTTTTAACATGGGAAAAGTGGTGCAAGGAGCTTGTAAATCTGCCTCTGACTTCTCAAAAAAAACACTCACCTCCAGACTCTGTGAGTCAATGGGGTGCAACAGTCTAGGTACATAATATTGAGAACTTGCCGCTATGCAGTGGGAGTGCATGGGATATACTACTTTGGAAGAGAAACAGCGCACAGACACCTCCTTATAGTGGAACTTGATAAAATATTTACCTGAGTGTAAAAAAAATGAAGCAAACATATACATGTGCAGTTGTATGTACTATGTACTAACTCTATATACTATCTTTAAGATCTCTAACCTGAAGGGTGGACTATAAACCAGAACATGTTTGGACACACAATGCAGGCAAAAGGTGAGCTACGAAGATTTTCTCCACTATTAGTGGCTCCACCTATAACTTTCTCCCACGTGTTAATGTCATTTTTCTCTCTTTCTCTTTTAAAGTTATGGGCGCTGCTGTCCACTCTTCCGTGTACAATCTTAGCTGAGTTCAAGTAGTGAACTCTGGTGGCCACAGTGAGCCTGCTTCGACATGTAGTGCACCCTGCTTGAATCACGCCAATGGCACTAGGTGAGCAAAGAATCTTGTTTCTGAAACAACAATAAGTTATCTGTGAAAGGAGAGAGTGGGTAGTGTGCAGCTGCTTGACTCCGTAGAAATATACAATTACCTCCAAGGAGTGAGAATAGATAGGTAACAGTCTGAGGAACAGATCTAGAACCTTCTTGCGCCACTTTTGTGTCACTTTTAACATGGAAAAAGTGGCGCAAGGAGCTTGTAAATCTGCCTCTGACTTCTCAAGAAAAACACTCACCTCCAGACTCTGCAACTCAATTGGGTGCAACAGTCTAGGTACGCAATTTTGAGAACTCTCTGCTATGCAGTGGGAGTGCATGGGATATACTACATTGGAAGAAAAACAGCGGACAGACATCTCCTTACAGTGGAGCTTGTTGTAATATAGTGTCCAGACTGTACAAAAAAATAAAGAAAAAAACGTGCAGTTGTACTAACTTTTTATACTATCTTTCAGATCACTAAACTGGATGGTGCACTCTGAAGCAGCACGTGCTTGGACACAACGGAGGCAAAAGGTGAGCTATGAAAATGTACTCCACTATTAACTATTCCATTTATAACTTTCTCTCTCTCACGTTTTAATGTCGTTTTTTCTCTCTTTCTCTTTCTCACTCTTTCTCACATAATTTCTCTTCCTCTTTTAAAGTTATGGACGCAGCTGTCTACTCTGACGTGTAGAACCAAAGCTAAATTGAAGTTGTGAATTCTGCTGGTCACAGTGTTTACACAAGGTAAACAGAGCGGCCTATATATACAATGCCTCTGATTAATTGCATTAGAAATAAAAGAACTTATTTACAATCCCGTTGCGACTCTTTTGCGTCACTAACGCAGTAGGCACTTTCATACAGACACCGCCTCAACGCGGGCCTATAACACAAAAAAAATGTACCAGGCGCACTGTACTCGTAAAATCCTAGTGTTACCTTGACTTGTAATGTTTGAACTCATTTAGTCACATCGATCTAATTTTAAACAGTAATTTTCTTTTTTGTTTTGCTGATTACCTACCATACGTCTATTGGAGTCCCCAGCACATTTTGTTTATTATATTGTTTTATTAAAGTTATGTTTCTAGTTCTTTATTGTATTGTTATCTTTAAGTTAAGTTTCCAGTTATTTATTGTTTTAATAAAAGTTAATAAAAAAAGTATATACGTCTTTTTTTTTAGGAGAGTAGGGGTTCCCAATAAAAATAATATTTATAATTTGAAGTGCTCTGGTAACAGGCAGAAAACCGTTTGGAGGTAGGGTTGAAAGGTACTGGCTGTACAAAAACTGTTATGTTTACCCTGGATCCTCTACAAGACAAAAAGGAAAGCAAACTAAAACAAAACACTGTGTACCAGATTTACAACCCCCTTGTGCCACTTTCGCGTCCAAGACCCCCCCCTACAACATTAAAAGGATGTGGGACTCAATGACGCCCCTCAAACCCCGGGAACAACCACCCCCCAGAGATTTGTGTATTGTGGAGGCAGGTTGCTTGACCCTCCACCTGGTGCCCTCGAGAACCCTGGACACCGCCATGCCCACAGCCGGCTCCTACAGTGTCCTGGGGAGCCTACCGCTGGGAAACTGCTGTTTGCTATGAGACGGCGAAGTCTTGCAGCTCCCGCCCTCCAATAGGAAACTTAGGCCCCCATTAGGATGGCGGCCGGACTTTGTCCGCACACCATCCCATCGGTAAAAGGGACCGCCCGCCTTAAGGGCGGGGGTCCCGATGTATGCATTAGGATGCGCCTGCCACAGTGCCGGGCGCATCCCTCATTTTTAACATTGTGACTGGCGGTGCTCACTGCACCGCCCGCCACAATGTTAAAAATGTATGCATGCATTTGCATACACGAAGCGGCAGGCACCGCGTGTTGCCTGCTGCTTGGTGTATGCAACTGCTGGGGGGTACCACAGGTACCCCCCGTGTGCACCCTCCACCCCTCAATCAGAGGGGCATCGCCACCACGGAAAGGCATCTCTCTTGGCCCATAATAATATGGCTGGCGGTGTCAATTAGACACCGCCGCCATATTAATCTTTTTCTGCCCTGGGCGGAAAAGCGGCGGACTGTCTATCCGTCCGCCGCGGTCCCCCCAGCCATACTAATATGGCGGGGGGAATTCAGTTGCGGATGTCGGGAGGATTGCCCCTGCCAGGCCGGCGGTGGCTACCGCCAGCCTGGCGGGGGGTTTCCGCCCGACATACTAATGGGTCCCTTAGTTTTCAATTAGAAAGACAGAGCAGTGAAATCTGTTCTAACTTTCAAAATCCAAACAAGAGTCCATTTCCGCATGCAAGTTAGCATCTCCCCATGTGTAAAAGCAATGCTGGCTCCCGAAGAACGCGGGAAGCCGGCCGGACCCTGAGGCCATAGTGGCTCCCCTCACGGTCCCCAACATCTTTTATAAGACCCGGAGGATACGATCCCCTCGAATATTAGAAACTTCTGATAGGGGCAAGTTTTTTTACGGAAAAAGTAAAAGTTGCGCTCCCTGCTCAGTGCGGACCCCTGTTGTGCATGCCCTAGATGCACGACTCATAATCCCGCGATTTAAAAAAAATAAAAAATGGCCATGGGGGTCCTTGTGGGACCTCCTGAACACGCCTAGGGGGTCAGAGTGTGTCTACCCTGCCTCCTTTGTGTCTTTTGCGCACTTCATTTTTAGTTTTTTTTGTGCCCCGATTCTACCGACACACAAGATGGCTGCCAACACTTCCTGGTTTGGAGTGTTGACAAACAGTTGACAGCAAATTAGCATGCAGCTCCTGCTCGTAAGCGTGCGCGTATAATCCTCAGACGGTACTTCGTCCATAGATATATCTATGATTTTACTTTTGATTTTCTCAGGAAGCAAACTTAGTTTACATTTTGAAAGACAGAGCAGTGACATCTGTTCTCACTTTCAAAATCCAAACGAGATTGCATTTCCACATGCAAGTTAGAATCTCTCCATGTGTAAAAGCAATACCGGCTCAAGAAGAACGAGGGAAGCCGGCCGGACTGTGGGGGCATAGTGGCTCCCCTCACGGTCCCCAACATTTTTTATAAGACCCGGAGGATATGATCCCCAATAATATTAGAAACTTCTGATAGAGGCTATTTTTTAACAGAAAAAGTAAAACTTGCGTGCCTAGCTCAGTGCAGATACCTGTTGTACACGCCCTGAATGCACGACTCATAATCCCACGATTTAAAAAAAATATTAATACTGTTTTTGGGGCCTTGGCGGTCCTTATGGAACCCTTGAGCAGGCCTAGGGGGTCACAGTGTTTCTACCCTACCCCCTTTGCGTCTTTTGCACACTTCTTTTTCAGTTTTCTTGTGCCTCGGTTCTACCGAGACACAAGATGGCTGCCAACACTTCCTGGTTTGGAGTGTTGACAAACAGTTGACAGCCAATTAGCATGCAGCTCGTGCTCATAATGGTACGCGTATAATCCTCGGATGGTACTTCGTCTATATATATATATATATATGATTTTACTTTTGATTTTCTCAGGAACTACTGCACGGATTTACAGCATTTAACAAAAAGCGTCATCTACGAACCAAACTCTACCTCTCTGCCACATTTGGTGTAATTCCGTTCAGCTGGTGTATTTTGATCAGTGTGATATTATATAATAGAAAAAGAAATACTTTTTAAAAATGTATAGTTTTTATTCAAATATTTTTTTGCTATTACATTTTGTAAGATTGCTTTTAATACTATGAATGTTTTTTTTTCTTATGATAACTATCTTTTTTTCTATATATTTTTTTATTTCCAAAAAAGGGTTGGGAATTGAACCTGATCCTACGCGATGGGTTTACGGATCAGGTATACGAATCCAACTCTCAAAAACACATTTCGAATAAATTAATGTATATTTTAGACATAGAGGTTTATTACTGAGTACATAAAAATAGTAATAAAGGTGTTCTAAATATGTTTTGAAATGTTTTTAACAGATTTTTGTGGATGCGATTGTATTGCGTATGGACGCGGTTCTATGCGGCAGGTGCGCGATTCCTGCCATCATGTTTTGGGATGATCCTACGGCTATCACCGAGTGGATGACTGCCAACTCTCTCTAACTATACTCCAGCAAATCTGAGTTTCTGCTGGTAGGTAGAGACCCAGTGCTGTGGCGCGAACAATGGTAGGCGACTATGCTGGGCTGTGCACCCACCCCTAAGCAGGTGGTAAAAGATCTAGGTGTCTGGGTTTACTCGGCCCTCCACTTTCAGTCTCACACTAAGAAAGTAGCAGAGACCTGTTTGGCATATTACAGGGGCTCAAACTGCTGCTAGGGTTTTTTGACCCGCCCATCAGGCAGATGATTATTCAGGCCGCCATCTTGTCACAAATGGACTATCCCAATGTACTCTATTAGGGGTTGACAAGACTGAAGTCCTGAGACTGCAAGGAGTCCAAAACACTGCATCCTCCGTGAAACCTATTCCACCTCCAGTGCTATTTGCCGGCTATACTGGCCAACCGTGTGGAATTCAAGGCCCTCTGTATCCTATTCTACCTCGCATCAGCTTTTCCCCGGGTGAGAAGGGCTCAGTCGGGCAGGCACTCTTTTCATTTATTGGCTGCCTAACTTTGGAGCGCTTTGCCAATATTCATTTGTGCAATGAATAAGCTTTCCATAAGGCTATCAAAACTCACCTTTTCCTTTCGTTTTCCTTCTGTCATCAGCCTCCATGTTTCTGATTTTAGCGCTGGGATGCCTCTTTGCTGGGGCAGCTGTGCGCTCTATAATACAGGCTAACATAACATAACATGTATTTCCGGGTTCCCGTAGGAGACGCGACTTCAGCATAATTTCAAAAGTATGAAATATGACTGTTTCTAATTTAAATAGCAGTTTTGCATGAAGAGTTTTCATTGAAATACTTTGAAACACAATATCCTGATAGGAATTTACAGTTGTATATGACATTTACTACATTTTACGAGAGCACAACGGATACGCGTAGGGTGCGCGACCCCTACATGACTCCATGTGACATAGAAAGAAGCTTCTTATTGGTTGAACAGCTTTTCATTCTTTTGGTGGGTGGAACCAATTCCTCTTACAGTCCTTTCTTTTTGGGTATGTCTGATTGAACACTACCTATTTTGTAGGCTTTGAGTATTTTGATTTTTTTCTGTGTGCTTTTCATTTATTAACATCGCAAAATGGCACTATCTGTCACAGTTTTATTATCAAGAGGGTCAGAGTAGAACTACTCCTGTGGTACTTCTTTGATGAAAAAACATCTGGAGACCATGCATCCTATTGGCCTGGTCTGGGAGGTGGAGCAATGAAGACAGGAGGAAGCAGCCAACAATGATGGACAACAACCATCAACATCTGTATGGGTTATTTTGACAACTCCACAACCCCTGATAATTCCTGAGTTGGCAGATGGTGCCATCCACTGCTGCTACTGTCTTACAACTTTGTATGTGGGTGAACTGTTGATTGATGCTATCAAGTTGCTCACAAGATCACAAATGCACTTTTTTATTTTTGTTTTATTGCCTTTGTTTCTATTTTAAACAGAAACAACAGAGTAGGACATTTTTACTTTTATTTTTAATGAAAACCACCCCTAAAAAAATGTTCAGAAAATATAAAAAATAATAAATAAATTTGTTCTATGAAATAAAAGTTTCTAATGGAACCAGCTAAACTGGTAAAACATAGAAAAAATATATACTTAATGAAAGTGATTGATTGTATGAATGTATGTATGATTAATGTTAGAATTGTGTATAAGTAGTATCTCAGTGAGTGCATGAGTGCATGGGTAGTATTTGAGGGAATGGATGAGTTCTACAGTAATGCCTGAGTGATTGCATGCATGCATGTATAGTGCTTGGATGATTGCATGAGTGCAGGGGTACTGCCTGGTTGATTGTATGAGGAAGTACCTGAGTGAAAGTATGAGTGCAAAAGTAATGCCTGGGTCATTTGACGAGTACATGGGTAGTGCCTGTGTTAATAGATGAGTGCATGGGTAGTGCCTGAGTAAATGGTTGAGTGGAAGAGTAGTGCCTGAGTGAATGCATGAGTACATGGGTAGGGCCTGGGTGATTGCATGAGTGCAGGGGTAGTGTCTGAGTGATTGGTTATTATTATTAGCTGAGCTTGTAAAGCGCCTGGTTACACTAATCAGTGTGTCCCCGAGCTGAAAGTGGTCAGAGAGATCCCTAATACAGCCAGGAAAAAAGCAATTCAATATTTAGGGAACAGATATGTTTTAAGTTCCTTGCGGAAAGTTTTTTCGGACGGCTCCATCCGGAGTCTCAGAGGAAGAGTGTTCCAACTCCGTGCTGCCAGAAGACGGAAGGATCTGCCGCCCATCCTGGCCCTGCAGGTCTTCGGGATACACATTAGCCCAGTGCCCTCCGACCGGAGGGACCTAGTTGGGTTATACAATGTGAGCAAGTTCCTTAGGAAACTAGGGCCCTTACCATGGGCGATCCGATGGCCTATACACAGGATTTTAAACTGGGCACGCTCTTTAATTGGAAGCCAATGGAGCGTCCCCAATGCCTTTTTGGTGGAAGATCTTTTTGGCAATGATAACACTAGGCATGCAGCAGCATTTTGGATACCTTGCAGACGTTGAATACATCTCACGTTAGCTCCCAGATATAAGGCATTCCCGTAGTCCAGCCTGGAAGTCACCAGGGCATGGACCAGGGCCCTTCTTGCTGACACTGGGAGCAGGTGGAGTGTCTTTCTCAGACAACGGAGAATGCCGAAGCAAGTACCAGCTACACGTCTAGTGTGATGCTCAAAAGATAGTTTTGAGTCCATCCAAATACCCAGATTCTTAACCTGTTCTTTGGGTTGAGGTAAGGGGCCTAGGGACTGGGGCCACCATGCGGACGTCCAAACAGACGGAGACTTGCCTACGATCAGCACCTCCGTCTTGTCTCCATTTAATCTGAGACAATTGTTTGACATCCAGTTAGCCAGGTCTTGCAGGCAGGATGTGAACTGACTGGCTGCCTGCTCAGCTGGCTGAGAAAGAGCTACAACCAGCTGAGTATCATCCGCGTAAGTCACCACAACAACCCCATGTTTCTCCGCAATAGATGCCACTGGGGCAACATAGAGGTTGAATAAAGTGGGACTTAGGCTCGAGCCTTGGGGAACTCCTTGGCTCAGGGCGATAGCTCTGGACCTATGGGGCCCCTGCTCCACACAAAAGCTGCGACCATGGAGAAAGGACTTCAGCCAATGCCACGCTTTGCCAACAACTCCTCCCTCTCTTAAGCGCTGAAGCAGAGTGTGATGGGCCACGGTGTCAAACGCGGCACTGAGATCTAAGAGAATCAGTGCCGCAGTTTGACCTTCATCCGCATACTTCCTGAGCATCTCCGTGGAGTAGAGGAGAGCAGACTCCGTGGAATGGAGAGCACGGAAGCCAGCCTGGGTGGGGTGGTAGAGTTGTTGGGTTTCAATGTGGGCCGTAAGTTGTTGATTCGCCATTTTTTCCGCTATTTTGGCGATATAAGGGAGAAGTGAGATAGGCCGTAAATTGCTCATTTGAGCGATGTTAATCTGTGGTTTCTTCTTAAGTGGAATTACCACAGCCTGTTTCCATGTCATTGGGACCGTGCCAGAATCAAATGACAGTGTCAGGAGATGCTTGACATACGGCGCTAATGTCTCCATATTGCTTCTCAGAATTTTGGCGGGTGCCGGATCTCTAGGAGAGCCTGATTTTATACTTCCAGCCACCTTTTTTAGTTCAGCAATATCAGGGGTCAGAAAAGCACACAGCTTATCTGTGGCTGAAAGTCCCTCATCCAGCAGGGTTTGGTCACAAGAACCGGCCCTAGCTGTGTTGGGGAAGGAGGCATATATATCCTGTACCTTTTATGAAAGTAGTCAGCTATCTGATTGCAAGATTGCACCGAGGTAGCTGCTCTTTCTTCCAGGCAGGCCAGAGATGATAGTTCCTTATACACTGTGAAGAGTTCTTTGGCGGAGCAATCGGCCTTAGTAATCCTCTCAGACCGACACACACAAAGGCAAACCACACCCTTTATCCCCCCCATTCTCAGCCCCCACTTCCACCCATTAACTAATCACACAGAACACACCACCTCCATCAACTCAACTACACCCCCTCAAAAAAGAACCATCTACAATCCCACTTCCCCCCCCCCAGTCTCACCCCCCACTACCCAACATCCACCCCCTTCACCACTAATAAACGCCCATCCTCCACCCTGCACTCACCGCCTACCACCAATACCCTCATCCACACCACCAACCTCTCCCCTATGTCATCCATGCCCGACCCTCCCATCCCCACCTCCAACACATTTCCCACACTGGACTACATTACGGCCTCCCTCCTCCAGCTCAAAGAAGACATGCATATCATCAAACAACAACTACTCTGTCTATCACACTCCAGTCACCCCTCACCCAACACCCTCCACCAGATCAAACAAGACATTCACATCATCAAACAATTACTCAGCACACACCCCAGACACCCCTCACGTGCCTCCACCATCACCTCCCCTCCCAACTGGTCCTCCACCCGGGCGGCGAACTCTTGCACTCGACTTCCACCGCACTGGACCTCAATCCCTGTTCACAACCGCGAAAACCGCCCCCATCGCTGCTGGAACCCTCTCTCGGACCTCGACACAATCACCCTCCTCCGCTCCTACGACTCAGCTCCCCATAGCAACACACCCGACACTCTCACTGCCATTCCTACGATTCACTCCAATCCCCTTAGACCCCCCACACTGAACAAGAGAATCGCTATCCATAGTAACCTGAGTAAAGTCCCCCTCGCTCTAGAACACCCTTCCACCTTCGACACACCCCGTCTCAAATGCACCCTCCTCAACTGCAGATCAGCCGCTAGACACTCCTCCGCTATCGCCGATCTCATCCTAAAATTGGATCTTGACTTAATCATCATGACTGAAACATGGCTAACAGAATCTTCTACACCTATAATGGAAATTCTGGTTCCCCCCAACTACCGCATCACCAGACTTGACAGGTCTGGCAATAAAAAAGGTGGCGGAATCGCATGTATATACAGGAGCAACCTCTCTGTCTTGAAAGTAACTTCCCCTTCCCTACCCTCCCCAACCTCCTGTGAATACATCTGCCTCGATATTATCAGTGAGGACAAACCGATCTGCACTCTTCACGGCGTTTACCACCCACCCGGCGACAACCTTACCTTCTCCCAACAAATCATGGATATGATCTCAACCAACTCTGGGCGACAACTCACACAAATATACCTTGGTGACTTCAACCTCCACTGGAACGCTCATAATGATGCGGTGGTAAAAGGTCTGAAGAATTTCCTTAACGCCCTTGACCTCACTCAAATTTGCAACAGTCCAACACACGAGAAAGGCTCTACCCTCGACCTTATCATCTCCAAAGAGGCCTCTATCCAACTCGAATCTATCCAACCCTGTGACTGGTCAGACCATCATATTATCACATTCTTCATCAATGAAAAAGTTAAATTTAACCCTGTTCAAGCCGTCAGGCCCAAAGTCTGGAAAAGAGACATGAAAAAACTAAACTCAAACTCTCTGCCCCCCAACAGCTGCAACTTACTACTTCCTCCTACTGGCGTTAAGGACGTCCTATCCTTGACTGATCACTATCTTAACACTATGACCTCAATAATTAATGAAGTCGCACCCTTGCAGCTAAAAAAAGCCTCCGCAAAAATTTCCAATCCCTGGTACGACGGGAGTCTCAATGACGATAGACGCGCCATGCGAATGGCAGAGCGCACCTGGAGATCAGCTCCCTCTGCACTGAACCTAAAAACCCTGAAGAAAAAGAGAAATGCCTACTTCAGAAAAATAAAACGCTCAAAATCAGACTTCTTCAGCCGTCAGCTCGACCAAGCCAAAAATCGTCCGAGAAAGCTGTTTGAGCTTATCCGAACACAATCCAAAGAACAACCCCAACGTCTCAACACTATGTGCGAAGCTCCCTCCTGCGAAGACTTCGCCTCCTTCTTTAACCAAAAAACTGACAACATAAAGAATGATCTCCTCATGGACGCAAGCCTCTATCCCAAACCCCACTGCATAGCACCCACTAAACCAAAAAACAATGCCACTTGGTCAACGTTTGTCACCTACACGGAAGAAGAAATTCGCAGACTGCTCAGCACTCTGAAACCATCCAATCACCTCACGGACCCCCTTCCTGCTAACGCTGTCAAAGTCCTTACCCCGTCGCTCCTTCCACTCTGGACTAAAATCATTAACAGCTCACTTCAACAAGGGACCATTCCCGACTCCCTCAAAGTTGGACAAGTCACACCTTTGCTAAAGAAACCTACAGCCGACCCCTCTGACCTAAACAACTACCGTCCCATTACCAACATTCCGACTCTTGCCAAACTGCTGGAAAAATGCGCACAAATACAATTGACTAAACACATTACTCAGTTTGATCTCCTCAACTCTCATCAATCAGGCTTCCGAGCAAATCACAGTACTGAAACTGCTATGACTCACATAATTGACGACGCCCTTCAAATCCTAGATCATAACGATACCTGCCTCCTCATCCTCCTTGATCTCTCCTCCGCATTTGACACCGTCAAACATGAGAATTTACTTGAACTATTAAACACAAGAATGGGCCTATCTGGAACTGTGCTCAAATGGTTCACGTCCTTTCTGCATAACAGGTCGCAGAAATTCAAGAGCAACAACTTGATGTCCGCGCCAAGACCTGTATCGCTAGGCGTACCACAAGGATCCTCCCTATCCCCAACTTTGTTCAACCTAGTTATGGAACCTCTCACCACCTTACTACAAGAATCCAATGTACACTTCCACATGTATGCTGATGACACCCAACTTTATCTCAAACTACAATCACCCAAAGACATCACGCTCTTGAACTCAACGATCAGAAGCACCCAATCCTGGCTGGCCGCTAATCATCTCAAACTCAATGCCCTTAAAATAGAGTTCCTTCTGATCTCACCTCCCGCGAAAATCACTACCGCACAAATGTGGCTTAAACACCTAACGGCACTCAATGTTCATCCCACCATCGTGGACTCAGCAAAATCTTTGGGCATAACACTTGACACCAATCTCAGCATGCAGGAACACATCAACAAAGCAACTAAGGGAGCGAACTACCAAATCAACACCCTTAGGAAACTTAAACCCTTCCTTCCAGCCAAAGACTTCCAAACTGCGGTACAATCACTAGTCATACCTCGAATAGAATACGGTAGCACCGCCCTCTGCGGTCTCCCCCTAGCTACTACGGCACCCATAAGAGCCTCTTTAAATGCCGCAGCGAGACTTATCACTGGATCAAAAAAACACTCACACATTTCCCCTGACTTTAAATCCCTGAACTGGCTGCCTTTTGAAGCCAGAATACACCTTAAAAAATCGCTAGTTTGACGCACAAGGCTGTCCACCTGAGTTCACCTAGATACCTCGCTCAGAAGCTGACGATTTCTGGAGGCTCCAGAAACACTAGAGGCACAAACAATCTTTTGCTAAAGCCTAAAAGATTCCGCAAGGAAAAAACGTACAAACGCTCTTTCTCAGGAATGGCCCCCAGGATTTGGAACTCACTCCCCCCTGAAACCAGGCTCATCCCCTCCACCATACTTTTCAAGAAAGAAGTAAAAGCGATCCTCATGGCTAAATACACTTGAACCACTACTGGGGATCAACTTCAAAGACTCGATACTGATCTGTACTACTTGTTCGAACCCTTTGCATTTTTGTTTGACTTTGAAATAGACTTACTTGATTGTTTATGATATCACTTCACTGTACTTTTAACACTATGATGTATCTGTGTATATATGCTCCCCTCCTCTGTAAAGCGCTCTGATATCTGCGAAGATCTTGTTCGCGCTATATAAAACTTTCAAAATAAATAAATAAATAAACATAACAGGCACCGTGCAGTGCCTGCCATGTTGTACTTTGAAACGCAGGGGGGTACCATATGTACCCCCCATGTGCACCCCCCACCCAATCCTTCATCCTGAGGGCCCGGAGCGGGCCACCAAAACAAAGAACGTATGCCTTTCCACTGCGGCATCATAGGACCGCAGGCATCGTAATATAGTTGGCGGTGTCTCGCAGACACCGCCACCATATGTATGCACTTTTTCCGCCGGTCGCAAAGGCGACCGGCGGGAAAGCGGCGGACGGACCCCCCAGCCATCTTAATGAGGCGGGGCTCATTTCAGTGAGAATGGCGGGCGGATTGCCCCCACCAGGCCGGCGGCGGCTACCGCCAGCCTGGCGGGGGCAATCCGCCCGCAATCCTAATGGGCCCCATAGTTTGGTTTTTCAGATGAAATTGTCTTAAACTTTGTAATTTCTTTTGCAAACTCGTCAATACTAATATCTTTCACATCTTCTTCAACACCTACACTTATCAAGCTCTCACTTTCTCTACACTCCTCTTGTGAACCAAAGAAACACAACTGTATATCATCACAAAGTTTTTTTACATCTGATACTGAACCATGCAAAAGAGCAGAATTTCCTTACTAACTTCTGCATTTCTGAGTGGTGAATTGCTAACATTCTTAAATGATAGAAAGTACTTTGACACACCTTACATGAAAGACAAGCTATAGAATGACCCTTCAAGTTAGTTTATTTTCTTACTTTACATGGATCTAGTCCTTGTAAAATCTGAATCCTCTGTTTAAGGCTTTTTAAGGCATGTCCTTGTAAAAACATTCACAACATGTCAATAGATTCCTGTTGAATACTGCAAATACTACTACAATCTTACTTATACTGGAGCTTGTGTATGCCTTCCTTGAACTTCTTCAGCTATTACTTCTTCTATATTACTAGGAACCATCTTTTCCTTTGGAATGGGACAACAATCTTTCATATCAAAGCATCAACCACTTGTATCAACTGCATGAACTAATGTGTTCTGTTCATTAAAGAAAGGCTCAGTACTGGAAGTAAGCTTCCATTCACCAGTGAAAGTTTTACAAAAGTTACTTCTATTAACCAGTTTCTTTCTTTTGCTTTTCTCCTTCATAAACAGCATCGTTTTATCCAGTGTTTTCATTCTCTTCAATATTAATATACATCATTTTCTTTTTATTTCAAAAGGTTTTCTACTACACTTTTAATCTGTTGCTTTTTCTAATAAGCTGCTGATCTTTTATAGTTTTTATAATCTTTCAACATATTTTGTGGTACTCTACTTCTATACATTCTCTTCCTTATGTCTTTATATTCTTTCAGCCTTCTTTCAACATGAATTGTTTTTCCATAACATGATTTTCTATTATCCTGGCCTTTTTTCCTTTCCTTACGATTTCTTGTTGAACTTTTCATTCGTTTCAACATTTTGAAAATACTTTATATTCCGCAAATGCCTTAGTTGTCTTAACAGAAGTCTTTTTCTTCAGTGTAACACTTTCCTTAAATAGTACTGTTTTTTTCTTGTCCTCTCTTTTGATCTTTTTTTGCCATAGTCTATCTTTCTTACCAATAAATGTAAATATCTGAAAAATAAACAAAAGTTTAAATCATTTGTTAAAACATGTTATACTTTAAAAATAATTATGTATAAATATTCATATCAGTAAATAAACAAATACTTTCAATTACATTGCAAATGTCTCCATAACACATACATATTTAGAATATTATACTTTATAAATTAACAAACATGTAATAAGAACACACATGTTTAAACAGTAACATGGTTGAAATTGCTGTTTTAAACTGTGGCTAGTCTCAATATTCTAAGCAGTTGGTCGAAACTGAAACTTTAACAGAGTGTAAGGTTTAAGACATTTTGACAAAAGAATTAGAGATTACACTACTCGTTATCACTTTGTGCAACTGTACACTTGAAGTATAAATTTAGATGTCTACTTGAAATGAAAAAATGTAGTCTGTAAAATGTAAAACTCTGCATGCTCTTGTAACTGAGGTTTGTATCTACTTCTACATCTATTGTCTTATCTCTTATGCATCTAAACATTGTAGCTTGAAAACCGAGTTTGTTTAGCTACTGGTGGACAAATCTCTCAGTTCTGCTATACCATTCAGTCGCACAGCCTCTGATGTCTTCAGTATATAGGTGTGATGGAGCCGCTGAAATAGCCTGTTCAATTGCCAGGTGCCATGTTTTACGAGCGGAGAGGAATAAATAGGCTTTTTATTTTGCAAATTTAGACATATATAGTGTGAAACACAGGTATTCAAAAATACACAGAGTGATGTCTGTATGCCTTGATAAATATGGTGAGACTTATATCAGCAATATAGTTGAATATGTGTGTCTCAGAGAGCATGCTGTCTAAATTTGCGTATAAAAAGCGTATGTATTCATTTCAGCTCATAAAATATGGTATCTGGGTATTGAACAAGCTATATCAGACACTGCACAATTCCTTCATTCAGAAGACATCACAAGCTCTGCAACAGTTTGACAGAGCTGAACTAAAATATTTCTCTACCTGTAGGCAAACAAACCAGGTTCAGATGTATAGCACATCAGACAATAGATGTAGACACATACGTTATTAACAAGACCATAAAGACCATAAAGTTTCTAAAACTTTACAGACTGCCATTTCCATTTCAAGGGAACACATACATTTAGGCAACATACTTCAAGTGTACCTCTACACAGATTCATAACAAGTAGCCTAATCACTAATCCTTTTCCCAACACGTTTTAAACCTCACTTTTCTCTTGCAGCTTCAGGTTCCAACAACTACTCAGAATCTTGGTCTAAGCCAAATTTATAACAGCAACCCTTCTAAAGTCACTGTTATAAGTCTAAACATGATTCTCAAAGCATGCATGCATATGTCTGTACCTTTTGCTAGCGGCAACATACAAATAGATGTATACCTGTATCTTACACACTAAGGGACCCATTAGGATGGCGGGCAGACTCAGTCCGCTCATCACCCTAGCGGTGCTGGGACGGCCTGCCAGTGGTACGGCGGTCCCAGACTGGCAATTAGGATGCCACCATCACGGTGGCAGTGGCATCCCGCATATATTACATTGTGGTGGGTGGTGCTGTAAGCAGCACCCATCACAATGCAATATATGCATGTTGTTCATTGGTATGCATAACGTGACAGGCACACTACACTGTGCCTGCCACCTTGTGCATGCCAATGTTGGGGGGTACCGTGGGTACCCCCAAGTTAAACCCCCTACCCCACGACCTCCCTGGGGGCCCGCAACAGGCCCCCAAAGTGAACTCTACATGGAAAGGCATTGAAAATGCCACATCATAATACAGATGGTGGTGCCTGCAAGACACCGCCACCATATTATGGACCTTTTGCCCCCGGTAGGCGATTCCGCCAGCCGCGGTACCCCCCACCGTGCTAATGTATAACTGTGTTTTATATGTCTAGCATCTTCAGATGGATAACATGTATCAGAATACATGTGTAAGTAGAGACATACGTCAGTCACAAGACTATGCACGCCTTAAAACTTCACAGACTGCACTTCCGATTTCAAGCAGACACTGAAAATTATGTGGTGTATTTCAAGTGTAGCTTTCCACTGGCTCATACAAAGTAGCTAATCACTAATCCCTCTGCCAACATGTCTTAAACTTCACTTGTGAGCTGCAGCTTCACCATTCTACTACTACGCAATGTGTAGGGCCTTGCCAAATACAAAGCAGCAACTCTTCACATGTCTCTGTTGTAATTCTCACCATTTTCCTGAAAGCATGCATGCATATGTCTGTACCTTTTGCTGCTACAATCATATATAAAACAAACATCCAAATATACATATACCTGTGCTTTAAATGCCTAGTATATTCAGATGCATAACTCATATCAGAATACCTTTGTAAGTAGAGACATAACTCACTTACAACTAACCCTGGGCGTAGTACTCGTAGTCGCGCTACGCGAAGCTACGCGAAGACGTTCTCGCACTACGCAAGCTTTGCGAGCGTGCGTCGTAGCTTGCTGGACCCGTTCGCGAGCCGTTTTTCTTGCTCGGGAGCACGTTGTGAATGTTCGGGGAGCTGTCTGCGTGCTCGGGGGATCGTAGCGTGCGACCTTACCCATGCGGTGGGCTATGGCCACGGCCATCTTGTTTTTTCAATTGTCCCGGCCGCTCGCGTTTCCTATTTCCTCTTCCGGGTCACGCATAACGTGTTCGCGTTGTGCAAGTCATGTTCGGGAACACAACTACTTGTTCACGCAGACAAAGTGCGTGTTCGCGAGAAATCGAGCGCAAACTTACCCACATGGTCGCGATGGGCGCGGCCATCTTGTTTTTCATACTCTATGCTATGGTTCTGGGCCTAGTTTTCTATCCACCTTTTATCTTTGCAATCTTTACTTATTTTCACAGTTTGTCTGACTTTTTTTACTTATCATCTATCTATCTCTGTCCCTAAGTTTATATTTTGCATTTTATTTCTACTTTTCCACCTTTTTTTAACTTTTCTACTGTTTTATTTTACTTCTTTATTTAAGATCCTACTTCTTCCCCCTAACTTTTTTCCTTTTGTTCTAACTTTTCTTTTCCACCTCCACCTCTACCCCAGAACCATGGCAAAGGGCAGCAGCAGAACTGGCTCGAAGGGCAAGGCGCCTGCGCCCAAGAGCCAGCTGCCTTGCGGCAGAATGCGACCTGCAGGTGTGCAGGCCCGGAAACTTTTCGGGGAGGCATAGAACCGGTTTGAAGTTTGTTTACTGAGTGGTAGGCTTAGCAGCAATAGCATTGTCACGTCAGTCAGTAGCAGTTCATATGACGCACACAACCAACAATTTCGTGTATGCACAAATTTATGCATGTGTCCTCCATCTCATCTAGGCATGTTTGCGGGCAAAAATAAAATGGAAATGCCGACTTACTGAACAATTGGCCCGCCTGGATTCTGGTATAGGTGGTGTAGGTCAGGTGGTACTGGCTTCGTTAGTATATTCTGCAATCAGAATGTTTATGGAACATTTGATTAGTGTCCTATAAGTCTGTGAATCCTGCAAACCAGTAGTCATTTAGACTTCGAAGTCAAGTTTATTGGAATTGTTGTTTCCTAAAAAGTTTGAGAGGATTTTTGAATGATGTATTTGTTTCACAGCACTCAATGTTTCTCTTTCTTTATTATTTCTTACATGATCCGCACCACCCAGAGGCAAAAAGATGGGGTCCGAGTCGGCGGGACAACCACCAGAGGAGCGCTCCTCTACCGAGGATCCTGCTGCTGGCCCCAGTAAGTTCTACAGTGCTAATATTATTAACAATTATATTTCCCTAACTTTTTAACACACCTTATTTTTTCCAACCTAATAAGATTCCTTCCTAATTCAATGTTAGCAAAACCTTCTTTGGTATTCAATTTGTTTTCCAAATTTTGGGTATCCAATGCCATCCCTGACTTTCAGTTCCTTCAAACTGCCTCTGCCCTATGACTCTCTGTGCTACTACTATTAGACTGTCTGTAGCTAAGCTTGTCCTGTTGGCCACTCTTTAGTTAAGGTATTCTTTTGAATAAAGCTGTGATAGAATAGCTGGAGCAACTGGGTCCACTCCTGTCTTTTGCATTGTCCTCTGTAATCTCTAGTCTTTGTCAATTCCCACCAACAAAATGCGCAACCAGATGTTTGCCTACTAATTTTTGTTAGGTTAGTATACTACTACTACTGTTGTGGTTATTCTCTGCACAGCCACATACAGAACTATGCACAAGAAAATAGGATGTTGGTGATAGGGAGGTTGGACCTTACTTACACCCTAGTCACAGAACTCAGTCAGAAG
This sequence comes from Lissotriton helveticus, assembly GCF_964261635.1. Classification (NCBI taxonomy): domain Eukaryota; kingdom Metazoa; phylum Chordata; class Amphibia; order Caudata; family Salamandridae; genus Lissotriton; species Lissotriton helveticus. The sequence goes on from NC_136061.1 coordinate 2,057,919,088, forward strand.
AACCCACAATTCACTGACCGGCTACCTACCTAAGTGTCTCAGTCATAGTCATTTGTCCCACTCCCGACCCCCCACACGAAGATAGTTAGATATACCCAATGATTTTATTACACAACCCAGAACAGAAGAACACCCTTTCGCTCACTCACTCGTTTAAGTCCACAACACCCCAGACACTCAAAATATACCACATAGTCTATGTGCAAGTTCAAAAACTTTATTTTTTTAATAACAAGCTTTGTATTGTTGTAACTTGTAAGTTGTTCCATGAAAAAACTCCAGCTCCACCATGCAAAACAAAGAAGAAATAAATACTATACATTTTGTACAACTAGTGCACGATAGAGAACTGTGGGAATTGTGGGAGACCCCTCACAGTTGAACGTATACTGGTTACACATGCATCTTTTGAAAGCTCTGCAAATCTCTGGTTCGTAGAAGGCAATCTTCCCATCTGCCTATGAGAAAAATGTTGCACGTTAGACAGTGAATACAACTATGCAAGTTTTTAGCAGTCATGCCAAAAAGTGTAACATTATGGATAAGCAAAAGGGACTAACAATACTTGTTTGTCAACCTCTTTAGTTGTATGCAACACTCATGTGGCCTCAAAGGTGTCTTTCCTACTGTGCAACAAGTTGTGAGGTAACATGGGCAAAACAGTAGACCCTGATCTAAAATGGTTACATGGCTCAGGCTATCTTTCCAAAGACTAGAGTAGGAGTAGAGATAAGATGACCCTAGGGACCATCTAATAAATTAAAACTAAACTCTGTCTAATGACTGCTGTACAGTAGTACGCAATTTGGACTAGTTACAACGATTTATGTTGTACGTAACTGTTTTTTCAATCTTCCTTCCTGGTGAAAAAAGTACAACTAGTAAAATAGGGGGTGGTGTGCAGGCATCTAAAAAGGTGTACTTGCTTTTATAGGTGAACAATCACTACCAACCACCAGTGCCGACGGGGCCAGCCGCGATGCTAATGCCATCCAGGAGGGGACCGTGGCTGCGGCACCTGCAGGAGCACCAGTGGGGGAGGAAACGTCAGCGGTGGGCGGTGGTAAGTTATATTCATTACTTATTTGCATCACTAGGTGGAAGGGGAACATTTCCCTCACTGTGCTATGAGACTTATTAAGAAAGTATGAATTTGAAGTTGTACTGGACAATATACAATGGTTGAAGAAGACACCCTTTGCAGCATTGCCAGCGTGAGTTGAGTAAACAAGGCCTCTTCTATCAGACTGCAACTCAGCTGTGAAAGTTATAGAGAAGACTAAAAGTCAGATCAGATGACCTTGAGGGATGTGTTGAACAAAAAGGGAAAGAAGTGAACTTGGGTGGAAGGAGGAAGGACGAAAGAGATGTAATAAGACTACCATAGAAGGATACTTTGGAAGGTTAATGCACGTGGCTGATATGAATCCGATGTATGGGTTGTTGAAGGATGGGTAGAACTGGAAGGGGAAAGAAGAGGCATGCCTGGTTGGGAAAAACAATATGGGTGCGTGGATATAGTGGATAGCAAGAATCATGAGCGGAGTTTGTGTCAATCAAACCCATGGCAAGGAAGGAGTGGATGTATGGGTGGTTGTTGGTGAAAGTGAAACCAGCTAAGGCGATAATAAAGAATGATAGACATTTACTTTTAATGGCTGGATGCCCCCTGGATGTATTGTATTCATCATAGGTGGAGACTGTCACTGGAAGCAGAGTCTTACTTTGAAAATATAAAAGGAGATACAAAAAAGACTGGTGTTCTTCTGTGTACTGAAGTCCACCCATAGTACTAGGGCAAGTATAATGCCGGAAAAAACTTCAACAAATGTTACAATCAGGGGAAGCAGGAGGATAGATTAGATAGATACTAAAAGTTGCCACCAATTGTATGTACTGCCCTTGGTAGTGCTACTATGCCACTATGTGTTGAGTTTCAGTTACAATTCTGTTTCTTTTTTTATAGATACTCATACTCCTTCCCAAAAACCATCACGGAAGGAGTTGGCAGCCAGGGCCCGGCAAAGGAAACTGCTGGCCATTGTGGATGAGTACCGCCAGCTGGTGGCTGAGGCCGAGAAGGAGGAGGAAGAGGCGGCGGCAACAGCTGCTGCCTCTTTCAATGCCCCAGGCCCCAGCCACGCCCCACCTGCACAAGTACGGCGCCGTGGTCAGGCAGCCGAGCCCCGCCGGCATTTCACAACATCTGCCGCCCCCCACATCATGGATGCAAATGTAGGTGCCGTGCATTTCGGCAACAACTTCTCCTCCGGGTGGCCAAGCTGGAGGACCAATTAGAGGAGCGTGTCAAAATAATAGTGGACAAACACCTTAAGCCCGCCGATTGTAATGGACCCTGTTCATTTGCCCCTTTTTTAATACTTTTGTTGGTGGGTGGGAATTGGGTATTGGGGTTATTTTTTGTGGGACATTCTTTAGACTTGGACATTGGTTGGGGTTAGAGTGGGGATAGGGTAGGATAGGACTAGGAGGACATTTTTTTATGTACATGAATAAAAATTATTTATTTTCAACGTACACATATGATGTTGTTTTGTGGTGGGGTTACTGTTGTATGTCACAAGGTTTACTCTAGATGCAGGGCAGCGGCCAGTGTTTGATTTAAATAATGTATTAATTGACCACATGTGTAACATGCAAACAGATAGATGCGGTACCCCTCACTGAGTTATATTTGTCCTATTAGTACTACTAGTCTCTCCTCCAGCAAACTTATCCCAGCAAACTTCTCTTCTTACCTGTGATTGATAATGATTAAGTTTGGCACCGTAAGGGCTGCATGGTTTACCAAGACAACGGAGAATATGCCGTGGTTGTGTGATGGTAGTAGTAGACTAGACACTGGCACTAGCATTGGCAAACAAAAACAAAGAGACAGTCATTTGCCTGAGAGAGAATGTGGGAGAAGTAGAAAAATACAGTACATAAGACTGACAAATAAATAAAAACAATTTTGCAACTGCTAAACTCAAAGAAATCAATGGTGTTGGGGACTGACAAGTACAAGAAGATAACTGTAGTTGTGTTGAAGGAGTCAGTAAAACACAATCCAATTCGTAAACTTAAATGCTGTAAAATTAAATTCAAACAATGCTACCAATTATTTATATTTATTCGTTGGGTTACTTTGGGAAATTAATTGCCTTGTACAATAGTACATACAGTGAGCTTGGGTGGGCAAGCAGAAGAAGAGCCTTGCCCTGCCTCGTCGACATTTGATTTCATTAGTGTTGCTTTCGCCACATCTGCCCCAGCAAGCGTCTGATCAATTGTTGGTGTAGATTTAATGTAGTAACATCACACCTCAATATAAAACCACACAGCCCGGGGGAAGAGGGTTAGGGTTTGATGAATGGATGGGAACGGGGGTTTGGGGAAAGGTTTGACAAAGAAAAACAGTACGCATGGAGACAACAAAAGCAAAACAATGAAGACGATGATTGATGATCCACTAGGAAGAAAAACTAGATGCATGCACGATGAAGATAAGTTATAACTTGATGGTTAATAATATATAATGAGTGGTACTTAACTACTACTACACAATTCAAAGGAAGTATTTCTTATATATGATATGAATATAACTTTTGCCTAGGCTGTACGCCCTCCGAGAAACCGTAATACCTGCTGTAGTGGGCTGAAATCTAGCAAAGAAAATTAAGAAATAGTTTAAGTGAACAATCAATTACCAAACACAAGCGTAAAATAAATAAGGAGGAAAAAGGAATAAAAAAAAAAGTACAAAAATGATACTAAAGTTAATGTATTATCCAGGTCCAAATGTGTAGTTGTATCTCGTCATTCATCTTTGTCCTCCCTTCCATGGACACTGTGACTGAATATCATTCTTGGGCGCCTCTGGCTGGATGATGAGGAGGATTGGTAAGGTAAGTGTGAGTTGTTGCTCCAAGTATAATAGCGCTGGGTAAAAGGCCGGCCAGTAAGTGTTGATGAAAAAAGAAAGGAGGTATTACAAAATAAGTTAACTGAATGAAAACATAAAAATCAATTACGGTGTAGTGCAAAAAAGACAAGACTCGTGAGCGAGAAGACTTTCAGACTGAGGCGGCTTGGATACATTGTGTAACTCTACTCTTCTAGTTGCACAGCAGTCATCGAAAAGAACAACAAGATAGGAGCCAGCACAGAACAGTTACAGGACCACACCACAAAACCGGGCCGTGAGTCTCTGGCCCAAACTCCATTTACCTACATTTTTCACAGTACCATACAAAACGCATTTACAGCAACCTAGCATTTTCCAAATCAAGTGATTAAATCAATGCGCCATTGTCAGTCAATCATACCACTATTCTATTCCACCACTGCACACACATGTAGCCTAGGTCTGCTGTGGTTCTTGTTGATTGGTTGTGTTTACTTTGTATTCCACTTCCTGAACGTATTCCATCAGTCATCTCAGATCAAACTGACTGACAGCGTGCAAAGATGGTATGGTGGTCATCATCATCCTGTGTGGCACGTATACGTGTTGTCCAACAGACTACCAACAGAAACTCAGTCTGTAGTGAGTGACTACGATTTAGTCCAGACTGCACCTGCAGTAGTAGGAGTACAATTGGATACATATTATTGAACAACATGGAAACATTGACCATCACTTGAGACACAAGTACTTTGTTATTATATTAAACTACTAGTGTAGTTCTACTTCATGCACATTTGCTCAGAGTCAGCACGCATTCAATGCAATGTATGGCATCATTAATTTCATATACCTGTCTTTCTCTTCTCTGTGGCAGTCAGATCACAGATGCAGCAGAGCCTTCTGAAAGTGATGACGAGTTTACTTTAATTTTGGAGCCCTGCTCAAGTTCTGACAGTGAAGAGTTGTGTATGCCTGCAGATAGAGGTGGTAGCTTTAAGACAGTGATGAGTTTCAGATTGGAAACATAACAGAAGATGGCTATAGTCACGTACGTTTCACTTGTTATGGAGGGACTGTTAGAGGCTGCATTATTGTACTATTCTCCATCTCCATCCAATGTATGGCAAGATGGAAATGTATTTAGGGTGAGTCAGGAAGATGGAGCAGGACTCTGAGGAGTGGAGTGCGCAGTTAAATGCACAGATGTGCACCTCCAATAGGTAATTAAAAGTAAGAGAAAGGATGGTGTTGGTTTTGAAGTTTGAACCAGAAAGACAGATACACACAAATAAAGGAAGGGAGAATGTAACAATTTAAAAGCCTGGTTGTCAGGGAAGAGGAGCTCGTCCTCAAACGCTGGTGGTTCTTCTGACAGAAGTAGGTCATGTAACCCACTAATTATGTCTTCCGACTCGCTCTCCTCTTCCAGCTGTGATTCACAAATGTTGTAGTTTGGTGGTATGAAGTGCTGATTTATTTTGATCATGGTTAACCTCTCCACGCTTTTGGGCGAGAGACTGGTCCTTTTCACAGTTACAATGGCACCAGCAGCACTGAAAACACGCACAGAAGAGACACTTGCAACAGGGCAAGCCAGATAGTTTATCGTCATCCTGCTGGGCACCGGCCATTGGCTCCTTTTCCTATACAAATACACCAATGGGCTTTGCTCCATGAACACCTCTGTTGTGTCATCCAGATAGGCCTGGACCATCCGCTCAATGTTCAGTGGTGCTCCGGTTTGCTTGTCCTCTTTTGGCTTTGCGACAGCAACGGACTTACCCATCCCTTTCTGTAGAAACCAAGCAGCTATTTGTTTGGTTGTGTCTGATGAATCAGATCCTGTTGGTGCTGTTGTTGTTATTGGTAGTGTTGGTGACTGCTGGGTAGCAAACGCACTGCTCTCATGCTGTGAAGAAGAACTTGACTCTGTAGGATGTTCAGTAGTACTTGCACTGTCCTGGGCTGGCACTGGCAGGCCTCTAATTGAGAGCCGTTCATTTTCTAAATCAGTGGCTTCCTCGGCTATTACAGTTTTGCACTTGGCAACATCCCCTTCTGAAAAAGGAATTACTGCATTAGTGTTCACAAATAATTTGTACCGTTGATCCAAAATTGTGGCAGTAATCTAATGTTGATGTGACACAATCTTATTTTGAATCCTTGTATTCTCAGATAAGCGGCCGGCTAAGGCCTTAGTCAAATAACATGCTTCAAGTTTTCCTTCAACACCTTCGTATGTTTCATACACCTCCTTCAGCTCTTGCTCTAGCATGTGCAACAATGGGATAGCTTGGCCCATAGTGCAGTCCTCCCTGCTGACTGCATGTGTGAAGACCTCAAAAGGAAGTAGCATCTCTGTCAGGCATTTAATGAGGTCCCATTGCCACATCTCAACGGTCATGGCTTTATTGACAGTAGGATCCCCAGATCTTCTTGTCATGACATAAGCATTAAGTGGTATGTACTGCTCAAACAGCCGATCAAGCATGCAATAAGTAGAGTTCCAACGCGTTGGGAGCTCCTGGATGAGTGCTTTGACTGGCATTTTGTACTCACGTTGAATGACCCGTAGCTGCTTCCGGGCTTTAAAAGAATGGTTGAAATGCATGCAGATTCTTCTGCAAGTGGTCAGTAAGTTGCTGACTTTGCTTTCATTTTTCAAAAAGTCTTGAACAACAATGTTAATGCAGTGTGCCAAACACGGGACCCTGAAATAGCGACCATCTTGCATGGCCTTAACTACATTACTGCCATTGTCGGTGGCAACAAAACCAATGTTAAGGCCTCTGGGTCGCAACCATTCAAAGACCTTGCTGTTAAACTCAGCCAAAATGTTTGCAGCTGTATGCGATTTCTCCATAGCAAACATGGCTACAGTTGCATGTCTGCGAGTATCATTAAAAATCTCAACAGTGTCAATGCCTGCAGATACCTTGTCTCTAACACCTGAAAAAGAGATCCAGTGTGAAGTGATGCACATGTAATCAGTGGCTTGGCAACTGGTAAACATGTCTGTTGTCTGGTGGGTACTATGAACAGCATTCTGCTGCAAGGCTTTTCCAAGCAATTCCAGCATGTCGTGGTATAGTGCTGGAACAGCAACTCTGGCAAAATAGTAGTGGCTGGGAACATTCCATTTTGGGCAGATGGTTGTCACAAATTCCAGGAAACCCACCCCTTCAACAAAATAAAAAGGGAGAAGGTCCAGTGCTAACATTTTAGCAAGCTTAGCATTGTACAAACGTGCTATTGGGTGGTTGCGCTCGTACTTTTCCTCCTGCCTAAACATGCTAAGAATGGTACGCTGCCTGGTATTTATTTCAGTTATGCTCGATGCAGTACTTCGCGTCCCAGACTCTGCACCCGTACTCCTTGGTGTGTCCGGGTTACTCTTACTCTGGTGCCACTGAGATGTTGCTGATGCAGAGGATGTGGGCTCTACCACTGCAGTGCTGGGGACAGGGGTACTTTGTGTACCACTACCAGATAGAATGTCTCCTTCTTCTTCCTGTTCAACCGTGAGTGGACCTTCTACTACTTCCCCACCAACATTAATGGTTCCTGCTTTTATGCTACGTAGGTGGTCCTCCCACTTGATTGCATGGTGTTTTTTCAAATGGGTCATTTGGCCTCCGGTACCATAGTTTGTACCAAGCTTACCACGACTAACAGAGGAATGACAAATGGAGCATATAGCAATGTTGTCCTCATTTGCGCTAACCGTAAAGAAGTCCCACACTGGGTAGCTTAACTTTTGTCTCCTGCTAGAGGTGCCACTTCCAATGCCGGATGAAATGGAGGTTGTGTGTTGAATTTCACTATGTGGCTGCGCAGTAGAACCACTAACTACTTCTGCTGAGGTGGAACTTGTGCTGGATGTAGGACGCTGCCGGCCCTGTGCAAATGTAAAAATGGAAGCTGGAGGTAGTTTTTGTGTGGCCTGTGTTGGAGGTATGTGTGCTACATCCCTACTAGTCGCAGCCATTCTCGATAGGGTTAAAATGTTGGTCTCCATGTCCTCAGGCCCAGGAGTAATGCTTGTTATGACTGAGTCTGACTCGTCATCACCATCATTATCCGGCTGTTCAACATCACACTCCATAGGTGTAAGGCTTCCTGGAACCTTCCTTTTCCCAAGCCTGGTCTTCTTGGGATGTCTCTCCCTCTCATGCTCAGATTGTTGTGGGTCCCAATTGAGATCAAGATCATCAGAAGGGATGCTTGGCGAAGAACTCGATGGACTAACCCTCCTTTTCCTTGGTGGGGATTTGGAAAACAATAGATCTCCTGCATGAGGTGCTTCCTCTTCTTCTTGCTCTGCATCAGGCTCAATTTCCTGAACTGCCCCGACTTCGGGAGGAACAACAACTACTATTGCGGGTGGTGTTTGTTGAACAACTACTATTGCAGGCGGTGGTTGTGGTTGTTCTTTTCGTTGAGCATCTACTATTGCGGGCGGCGGTTGTTGAACAACTACTATTGCGGGAGGTGGCTCTGGTTGAACATCTACTATTGCGGGCGGTGGTTGTGGATGCTGTTTTGGAACATCTACTATTGCGGGCGGTGGTTGTTGTTCACCACTTTTCTGCTGTGTTCCCTCTTGCGTGGATTGTGTACTACTTTGAGATAGCGATAAGTTTAGGTCAGGCTCAGTATCACTGCTTTCCACCATTAGGCTGGCTACCTCTTCCCCACTCGTCTGCTTGGGCCTGGGTTGGTGGCTTGGGCCCACTGAGGCGGAGGTGCAGGCCCTAGCTTGGACCCCGGTCACCGCTGCTGCAGGCGTACTTTTTTTTTCCCAAAAATGGTTTTCGGGTCAACACCAGACTTAAGTGTCACTTCATTCTTCTGTTCTTCCTTCTTCTTCTCAGCAATTTTCATGGTCTTCGAGGACCTGTTACCTGCTTTCTTTGGGCCCATCTTCAGATGCCAGCAGCAGCACACAGTTGCACAAGTTGCTGAGAATGATGTCTGGTCAGGTGAGTCACACCACGCATGACGTAGTACAGAAGGACGTCCGTCTGACAGTAGAACAGGCGATGAATGATGACAGACACCGCCTCTTCAGTCTTTTGTGCACCTAAATGCAAAGGAGGCATAAAAACATCAGTCGAATGTGGAATTTTTTTAGCTTTAATTTTAATTACTACTAGAAGTATTAGTACACTCAGTAAGAGTAAGAATAGCAAAGAACTAAAATGCAAATGTAGTGGGAGTGGAACTTGTTTATCCTTAATTTGTGCATCATTTCGGATAGATGCAGCATCAGTGACCTGCAGCAGATAGCAATGGGGATGTGAACAGTTGTAAGCCAACAGGAACAATGGCAAGACACAGGCCAATTTGTCAAAAACAAAACAGCACACTACTACTACCACCAGAGCTCCCAGCCACATAGGCACTCATCACAGGTACATGGGTAAAGGCCAGAAAACAATAAACTCAAGCAGGCCTATATCCCTATATGGCCAGAAAAAGGAGGATGCCTGTTACACATCTCAATAACAGTTGAACAACTTTCATGCACCCATGATGATGACTCTAGTAGTATCCTTGGGCCTACTGGCAGAGTAGGCCACAAGCTTGGAGGCCTATGGCAAAACAAACAGTGACTACTAGTACCAGAAAATGGCAGCCACGACATGGACAGGCGGTCACAAAAAAAATAAGAAAAGGAATAAAAAAAATAAGAAAGGAATAAAAAACAGACAAAGCAGGCCTATGGAAAAAGCAAAATGCATGGCTTCCCCAAATGGAAATGGGCACCAGCCCCATGGTCAGCCCACCAACAAGAAAGTACATACAATTTAAATAAACTCAAGCAGGTCTATCTATAGCCCTATATGGCCAGAAAAAGGAGGATGCCTATTACACATCACAGCCTAATGCAAAAAAGAAAATCCCCATGGCTAAAAGGTTTGAAAGTTACACAACAACAACACAAACAACAAAGGCATTTACAGTTTTTTACACACACCCAAACAGTTAACTACACCCCAAACACCACATTTGGAAATTAAATGCATTGCCACCCATGCCCTAAATGATGTTAAATTCAACAGACAAAATGGAAACCGCTACATCAAGCACCCCCGCTGACTACCTCTCGGACTCTAGGCCTACTGGCAGAAGAAATCACAGGCCTGCGACAAAAGCACGATGGAAGGTCACACAAAATCGCCACCCCCCACATGGCCTGGCCACCCCCAACAACATGAAAAGAAAGAGAAGACAGACAATACATGCCTATGGCAAAAGGACAATGCTTGGCTTCACAAAATGGCCGCCCCGCCACCCACATGGTCAGGCCACCCTCAAACAACAAAGTACATAGAGGACAGAAACAGTAAGTGGTCCATGTTCCAAAAACTACAACCAAATGACAACCTGAAGAGTTTCTTTAGCAAAATGAACAGCATCAACATTTTCGAGAAGATTTTATGCAACTTGAGACATATTGCTCGCGAGATTGCAAATTCGGCGTGTTCGGCAGCACGAATTGTACAAAACGTCGTTATCGCGTGCCCGAGCACGCACATTGAGCGCGCGAAGAAGACAAAAACTGTAAGGTTGCGTTGTCGCACCGTGCAAAGTTACCAAAACTACGCATTATCACAGTCGCATGGGATTGTGCGGCCGGATTCCAAAAATCGTAGCAAACGCGACCGGGAGAGAAAATCGAGAAAGCGTACGCAGAACCACGGTAAGTCATTACCGCGCACACGAGAATGCTATTGAGTGCGCAAGGAAGAAAAACTACTATGCTACGCTGTAGATTGTGAAGTAGTCAACCACTTGGCGCTCACTGCGAAGCGCGAAGTTGCCGAAAATTCGCAAACTCCGCGAGCGGAGCGTAGTTCTCCGCCCAGGGTTACTCACAAAAACATGCAGACATCAAAACTTCAAAGACTGCACTTCAAATTTCAAGCAGACACCGAAAAATATGTGGTGTATTGGAAGTGTAGCTTTCCACAGACTCATACAAAGTAGCCTTATTACTAAACCCTCTGCCAACATCTCTTCAACTTCACTTTTGAGCTCCAGCTTCACCATTCTACTACTCACAGTGTTGGGCCTGGCCAAATACAAAGCAGCACCCTGTCACATGTATCTGCTGTAAATCTCACCATATTCATGAAAGCATGTATGCTAGTCTCTATACATTTTGCTAGTGCCATCAGACATAAAGGAAACATACGACTAGATGTATACCTGTGTTTTAGATATCTACATCTTCAAATGCATGAGATGTATGAGAATATATGTGCGAGTAGAAACATACCTCAGTCACAAGACCATGCAGACCTTAAAACATCACAGCCTGCACTTCCCATTTGAAGCAGACACCTAAAGTTTTGCAAAGGATTTAAACTGTAGCTTTTCACAGACTCATACGAACTAGTCTAATCACTAACCCCCATATCAACATGTCTTAAACCTCGCTTTTGAGCTGCAGATTCTACTACTACTCAATGTGTAGGGCCTAGCCAAATTCAAAGCAGCAACTCTTCACATGTCTCTCTTGTAAGTCTCACCATATTCCTGAAAGCATGTATGCATGTCTCTGCACCTTTTCCTAGTAACATCATATGTAAAAGAAACATAGAAATAGATGTATACATCTGTATACATCTAGCATCTTCAGATGCATAACACGTATAAGAATACATGTGCAAGTAGACACAAACCTCAGACCCAAGACCATGCAAATCTCAAAACTTCAGAGACTGCACTTTCCATTTCAAATTATGCAGTGTATTTCAAGTGTAGCTTTCCACACACTCATACAAAGTAGCCTAATCACTAATCCATCTGCCAACATGTCTTAAACCTCACTTATGGACTGCAGATTACCCATACTACTACTAATCGGTGTTGGGCTTACCCAAATATAAAGCAGCAATCTTTTGTATGTCTCTGTTGTACATGTCAACGTATTCCTAAAAGCATGTATGCATGTCTCTGTACCTTTTTCTAGTGCCATCTTCCATAAAATAAACATACAAATAGACGTATACCTGTGTTTTATATGTATGCATCTTCAAATGCATGAGAAGGATGAGAATACATGTGTAAGTAAATAAAGACATACGTCAGTCACAAGACTATGCAGACCTTAAAACTTCACAGACTGCACTTCCCATTTCAAGCAGACACCAAAACGTATCTGATATGTTTCAAGTGTAGCTTTCCACTGACTGATACAAAGTATCCTAATTATTAATCCATCTGCCAACATGTCTTAAACCTTAGTTTTGTGTTGCAGCTTCACGACTGTAATACTACTCAGGGTGTTGGGCCTACCCAAATATAAAACAGTATTCCTTCACATGTCTCTCTTGTGAGTGTCACCATATACCCGAAAGCATGCATGCATGCTCGTGCACCTTTTCCTCGTGGCATCATATGTAAAAGAAACATACAAATAGATGATTACCTCTGTTTTATACATATAGCATCATCAGATGCATAACACGTATAAGAATCCATGTGCAAGTAGACATGTACCTCAGTCACAAGACCATGCACACTTTAGACCTTCAGAGACTGCACTTCCCATTTTAAGCAGACAACTCCTATTTTGTGTTTATTTCAAGCATACCTTTCCACACAGTCATACAAAGTATCCCAATCATTAATCCCTCTGCCAACATGTTTTAAACCTCAGTTTTGTGCTGCAGATGAACCATTCTGGTGCTACTCAGGGGGTTGGGCATAGCCAAATATTAAGCAGCAACCCTTTGTATGTCTTTGTTGTAAATCTTACCGATTCCCAAAAGCATGTATGCATGTCTCTGTACTTCTTGCCAGTGCCATCATACATAAAATAAACATACAAATAGATGTATACCTGTGTTTTATATGTCTACATCTTCAAATGCATAAGGTGTATGAGAATACATGTGTAAGTACAGACATACGCCAGTCACAAGTCTATGCAGACAATAAAACTTCACAGACTGCACTTCCCATTTCAAGAAGATACCCAAAATGTTGCGGTGTATTCAAGTGTAGTTTTCTAGACTAATACAAAGTAGCCTAATTTCTAATCCCTCTGTCAACATGTCTTAACCTCACTTTTTAGCTGCAGCTTCATCATTCTACTCCTATTTAGGCTGTAGGGCCTAGCCAAATACAAAGCAGCAACTGTTCACATGTCTCCGTTGTAAGTCTCACCATATTTCTGAAAGCATGCATGTACCTGCCTTGTGGCATCATATCCATAAGAAACATACAAATAGACGTATACTTGTGTTTTATACTTCTAGCATCTTCAGATGCATAACACGTATGAAAATGCATGTGAAAGTGCACACATACCTCACTCACAACACCTTAAAACTTGACAGAATGCACTTCAAATTTGAAAGAGACATCTAAAATAATGTGGCATACTTCAATCGTACATTTCCACAGACTCACACAAACTAACATAATCACTAACCCATCTACCAGTGTAGACATATTACTATGCACACACTCTTTCAATCATCAGTTTAGCACAATAAAACAAAACACAATACACTTCTATACATTTCATAATATTTTCAAACATCACACTTCTCAAATAATTTCAAAACTTTAAAAACAAAGCTTTTCAAATGTAAACAGATCACTACAAAGAGTGAAGCACTACTACATAATATATAAGACAACTTACACATTTTCAACTCACTATTGAAATAGTACTGCAGAATATGAAATATCAGAAACTCGTAAAAGATTTTCTTTGGAACACATTAAATTTAATGCACCAGTCTCAACAAAGTAAACCCAGTAATGGCAAACTTTTCCTCTCTTTCTGTACTTAAATAAATGTAAGTAACAAATCAAATTGCTTTCTTCATCATTTCAAATTGTATAACACATTTCTATTCATTAGACATATTAACCCTTTCTAACTGTCTTCTAAAAGTGCCAAAACTGGTTCTGTAAATTTCTGGAGTCGGGACACCACCTTGTTTGTTGACGGGAGCAGACCCTTTGCCACTGAACCTAAGCAGCGGACCAGTGCTTCATCTTGCCGCACCCGCTTTGCGGGTGCCGCTTCGTTTTCCAGAGACAGCGGGAGCAGCTTCCCACCTGGACCACAGGGGGCGAGGACTGTGGGGAGAAGTGTACCATCGAGTGGGCTGTGTGAGGCGTAAGCAGGGACTCAATCTCCCTGGAGTCCCTGCGATGACCGATAGCACCTGGTCCCCCCTTGATTGCCAGCCCCGCCCACAGGACGCCGTGTGGATTTAGTCAGCCTGTTCTCCCCCATCCGCGGGACACCACCTTGTTTGTTGACGGGAGCGGACCCTTTGCCACTAAACCTAAGCAGCGGACCAGTGCTACATTTCGCCGAACCCGCTTCGCGGGTGCCGCTTCGTTTTCCAGAGACAGCGGGAGCAGCTTCTCACCTGGACCACAGGGGGCGAGGACTGTGGGGAGAAGTGTAACATCGAGTGGGCTGTGTGAGGCGTAAGCAGGGACTCAATCTCCCAGGAGTCCCTGCGTGACCGATAGCACCTGGTCCCGCCTTGATTGCCAGCCCCGCCCACAGGACGCCGTGTGGATTTAGTCAGCCGGTTCTCACCCATCAGCGGGACACCACCTTGTTTGTTGACGGGAGCGGACCCTGTGCCACTGAACCTAAGCAGCGGACCAGAGACAGCGGGAGAAGCTTTTCACCTGGACCACAGGGGGCGAGGACTGTGGGGAGAAGTGTAACATCGAGTGGGCTGTGTGAGGCGTAAGCAGGGACTCAACCTCCCCGGAGTCCCTGCGTGACCGATAGCACCTGGTCCCGCCTTGATTGCCAGCCCCGCCCACAGGACGCCATGTGGATTTAGTCAGCCTGTTCCCCCCCATCAGCGGGACACCACCTTGTTTGTTGACGGGAGCGGACCCTTTGCCACTGAACCTAAGCAGCGGACCAGTGCTACATCTCCCCTCACCCGCTTTGCGGGTGCCGCTTCGTTTTCCAGAGACAGCGGGAGCAGCTTCTCACCTGGACCACAGGGGGCGAGGACTGTGGGGAGAAGTGTAACATCGAGTGGGCTGTGTGAGGCGTAAGCAGGGACTCAATCTCCCAGGAGTACCTGCGTGACCGATAGCACCTGGTCCCGCCTTGATTGCCAGCCCCGCCCACAGGACGCCGTGTGGATTTAGTCAGCCTGTTCTCCCCCATCAGCGGGACACCACCTTGTTTGTTGACGGGAGCGGACCCTCTGCCACTGAACCTAAGCAGCGGACCAGTGCTACATCTCCCCGCACCCGCTTTGCGGGTGCCGCTTCGTTTTCCAGAGACAGCCGGAGCCGCTTCTCACCTGGACCACAGGGGGCGAGGACTGTGGGGAGAAGTGTAACATCGAGGGGCCTGTGTGAGACGTAAGCAGATACTCAATCTCCCAGGAGTCCCTGCGTGACCGATAGCACCTGGTCCCACCTTGATTGCCAGCCCCACCCCACAGGACGCCGGGCGCCCTATATTTTGGTTCCAGTCTACCGCTGCGCGGGAGCGCGCGAGAGCGTCCCGGGACAAGTGCGAGGCCATCTGTGGCCGTCCGGGGCCAGAGGAGGCCGGGACGGGCCACCCCCCCTACATTCATGGCTGGACAGTATTAAAGACACTAACAAGTAAGGTGCGAGACATTGTTATACTAGGCCTACCGCATTGACATACTTGGTTAAGAGTCTTATTTACCTACGTTTAGGTGTATCCTATTGTATTGTTATGGCTAAAGGGAACCCTAAAGTGTGCCCTGGGGTTAGTGGGGTCGGGACTTTAGATGCCTTCCTCAAACGGGCCGAATCTGCTGTGGCCAAAGAAATTGAACTTGTAGAAAGGAGGTGGTCCCTGGATCCATCTTGTCACATTGTTCCTCCTATATTAACCCCAGACATGTTGGTTTGTCCTATCTGATCCCACACATCTCCCGCAGGGTACAAACGGGTCAGTTCTAGACGGCAGTTTATCTATTAGTTCGGTTCCTTCCCCTGCTATTAGTCTACCTCCTTCACCTCCGGCAACACGCACTAGGCAACATCCGGCCTTGCCGGCGAGTAATGCTAAAATCACAACGGGTAAAAGAAAGGCTAGCAATGCTCCCAAACGAAGCTGGCAACAAGCTAAACAGCCTAGGAATATAAATCCCTCATCTGGGCTGTGTGGTCAGCAAGATAATGTTCTACCCAAGGCCACTGAAGGTAGAGTCACAGGAAGAAATGAGCAGACTGTGCAAGAAGTAGTGGCTAATAAGGGGTGTAACATGTCTGAGTTTATGAGGCTTATGGACAAACGGCTTAGGTCCTTTATCTCACCATTAATGGCCAAACTTGAGCTAATAGAGGATAGATTAAATGTCATCGAAAAACACATTCTAGCCCACAAAAGTCCAACGCCTGGGAATGATCCACCGTTAGCTCAATCTTTGAGTACAATCACAACTAGAGTAAATGACTTGGTGGATTCTATGATGAACCCTCTACCTCAAGTTACAGCCCAAGTTGTAGCACCTATACCTCCAGCTCTAGGAGTCAGGAAGGGAGTAAAACACGGGCCACGGGGCCCGGTAAGGAGATTAAGTCAACTGGCAAAGCCCTCCAAAAAAGAGTTCTCACTGCACCTTCCCCCAGAGGCATGCCCATATTCAGCAATTCTGGCAAATGTTCCAAAAACCAGGATGGTCAGGAAGAACATTGGACCACATTAAAAAATAAAGCCCTTCATTTTCTGGCTACTAAAACTGTTTTGGGTGAACACTTGCACAATAACTTTAAGATGGTGAGAAGGGTACCATGGGTGGGCAAGTCCAAGAAAAGTATGGAGGGCGAATGTGTCGTGGTGAGTTTTAGCTCCCCCAGAATGGTCGATGACATTCTGAGGCAGGCGGGATCAGCTAGAATTCACCACGACTATGTAAATGTAGTTCCGTTGAGGTTTTTTTACCCCCCCCAGAACATTGGAGCCATCGGTAAGAGACCGCCCAGTCCTCAAGCAGTTCCCCATATTGATTTAGTCACATTAAGAAACAGATATGAGGTCCTGAGTTCATTGGACACTAATGACTGACTCGAGGATGTTAACACTAGGGCTCAGAGAAGGGTGTGTCTAGCTGATGTAAATAGAGTGCGTTTACCAGTGGAAATTGGGGTGCAAAGTCCACCAGCACAGTTAACTATTCCCACTGGGGGCAGGGGCCCAGATACAATAGAGACAAGGACCAGAGCTACTGAACAATCTATAGGGGTTAGAGGGTTGGATCCAGGGCATGCCGGAACCTCGGATGAAAAAAGTGTTAGTGGAACAGGGGAAGCAGCGGAAGTAGTAAGAATTATCTCCTGGAATATAACTGGTCTGGCATCCAAATGTATTAACTATGAGTGGCGTCAATATATCAGCAGGTACCAGATAATAAGCCTCCAGGAGACATGGGTGGTTGACAACAGCCCCTTTCACATCCAGGGGTACAAATTTTTTTAGTCCCGGCACTGAAATCACGATCGGGTAGAGGCATGGGAGGACTGTCTATATACGTAGATTTGAACCTCCAGGGCACATGGTCCGATACGGACTGGTGCTCGCATGAACTACAGGCAGTACGGTTTAGGGGCAAAGGATTAAGCTTGACCATGTTTAATGTTTACAATAATGGGGCTAGTGGAGATTACAACACATTTACACGGGAACTGGATGACAGCTTGAGCCAAGAAACCACAGCTAGGAAGGGGGCTCACGCCTCTACTATTCTCATTATGGGAGATTTTAACTGTCACCTATGCCCGGCTTTAGTTCCGATAGACGCGGAATGGTCACATTGCTCCGTGGAGAACGGGCCGCATTTTGACCACACGCTGGAAGGTCTGGCCTTTAGTAAGCTCTTATATAACCATGATCTAGAGCACACCATTAACATGATGGCTGTGGAGAGGGACGGCAGTCTACCCCCGACATTCAAGGGCAGAAGGTGTTCCTCATTTATTGACTATATTCTAGCTTCTAGAGTCTTAAAAACCAGAATTTTCAGTGTAGGGATAGAATGGAGCCCTTTTAGTGATCACAATTCCCTAGTTATGGAGTTTCGCTACTTGGCTCGGCCCAGGGCGGGAGAGTCTGGTATAACCATTGAGAAGGTAACAGACCAGGGTAGACGGCTGAGGTGGTTTAAAATAGACGGGGAAACCTTCTACAAAACCTTGATGGATACTGGGAAACCCGCTTTCGAGGATTGCCTAGATATGTCAGTAGAAGGTTCTGCGTTACTCTTGGCATTTGGGCAGATTGATAGCTTGATAGATGGGTTGTTAAAAACAAGGGCGCCTATGAGGAAAAATTGTCAACCAAGATGGTTTGACAGCGATTGCTCCCATGCTTTAAGAGAGCTTAAATGTAGCCTCAAAACTAGACCTAGGGATATCCAACAAGTAGCAATGTGTAGACATAAATATAAGAGTGAGACCAAGAGGAGGAAACTAGTCCTACAGGGGGAAGCATGGGCAGACTTAAGAGAGGCAGCAGAAAAAAGGGACATGTCCGAATTCTGGAGAATTATTAATAGACCCAGCTTCCAGGATGACAATGCCCCCGAAATAGGGACAAACATTTTGCCAGAACAGTGGGTCACTCATTTCAAGGGGCTGTACAACCACGAAGCAGGAATGATTGAAGAGAAGGTAGGGACGGTGCAGCAGGGTCATCCAGTAGTTTTTTCCAATAAGGAAATTACTGCTGGAATTGAGGGTCTGTCAAAAAATAAAGCCTCCGGCCCAGATGGGGTCCCGCCTGATTTGTTCCTGAGCTGTGTGGAGCTGTGGGCCCCTATAATGACTAGAATTATAAATGCAGCTATTAGTTGTGGTTTGCCGCCTTCATGGTCAACGGCCATAATCGTCCCTATCTTTAAAAAGGGCAATAGGGACAACCCCCAGTGCTATCGCCCGATTTCACGGATTGACCTGTCTGCTAAACGTTTGGGTCGGAGCATCCTTAATCGTCTGTCTGAGTGGACCGAGGAAAATAACACCATCTCGGACACTCAGTACGGCTTAAGGATAGGGAGGTCTACCTGCAATCAATGCCTGAACCTCTATATGCTGACTGCCAAATACACCAAGGCCAGCAATGAAGCCATCTATATGGGGTTCATGGATTTGGCAGCCGCCTTCGATCATGTGAATAGGGATAAGCTCTGGGCTATGATGACTCTTATGGGGATTGATGTTGGCCTAATTAACATCTTAAGGGAGCTTCACAGTGACACCTCAGCAAAAGTACGGTACAATAAGGAGGGTGGGTTGACAGAATCATTCCCATGTAGGAGCGGGGTACGGCAAGGCTGTAACCTCGCCCCTTTTTTATTTTCACTTTATATAAATAATTTAGAGCAGTTTTTGTTAAATTTAAAGACAGACTGCCCGAGAGCAGGGTCTCGTCATATCCCCGTTTTACTTTACGCGGATGACGCGGTCCTGCTCGCGCGCACGCCAAAGAGTCTACAGATTTTAATTGACGGATTTGTTAAATTTATGGAATCCCTAGAACTGTCCGTCAACCTGGGCAAGTCATACGTGCTGTTGTCAGGCAATAAACCTTGCACCAAATCCATTTTTACGATAGGAAGCCACAAAATAGAAAGGGTTAAAACATTTTCCTACTTAGGCTTACTATTTGATGGGTCTTTAACATTCAATTCCCTGGTAGAGGAGCGCTGTTGCAAAATGATTGCCACCAATGGTGCTATTGCAAGGTATGGGCGGAGGGTAGGCAGATTGTGCCCCGAACAGGTGATGAACCTTTATGGCTCTATGTGCTGCTCCAAAGTCATTTATGGGGCGGAGGTATGGGGCTTTGCTAACATTACGCAATTACAGCAGGAAGAAAATAAATATCTACGATCCATTTTGAAAGTCCCACAAAGTACCCATGCTGTTATAGTACAAAGGGAATTAGGGAGGCCATACCTCGAAGATTTGGTAAAGCTCAGACCTATCCTGGCTTGGCTGAACATTTGGACAAATCCCGAGGCGTCCTTAAGTAGGGAAATTCTAAGCGATTGCCTAGGAAGAGATAAATGCAGGAGCATCCCATGGTTCAACTATGTAAAGGCCACCCTAGAAACCCTGGGCTATAAGGATCTCTTTGTGGATCCGGTAGCAATAGTACCTCAGGACAAAGTGATCGTAAAGAGAGCCTTTTTAGCCCAGAAAATAAAACACAGAGCTGAGGTTGAAGGGTCCAAAAAAACTGTGAGTGCCCATAGTCTTGTCAAAAGTACTGAGGGAATGGAGCCATAATTATACCTTATGTACAATGCTCAGGATAGGTTTTTAATGTGTCGTTTTAGGCTCAATTTATTACCATATTTATTAGCGTCCCCATCAGGGTTTTTAACTACAATCGAGCAGAAGGGACCCTGCGGCTGCGACAATAGGTCTCCGCAGGACTCCCTTCATTTTTTATTATTGTGTTCTTTTTATTCAATGCCCAGGCGAAGATTCTTGGTAGATATTTTAAAACAAGCTAAATTGAAATATGCTAGAGCTGCTATAATTTATTTACAACAAGCGATTGACCCTTTTACACTGTGCTGTATATATGAATTTCATTAAAGTGGCAGTCAGACTGAGGGTAACTAGAGGGGGGGATTGATTGATAAGACCTTCAATGTATTTGTATTGTTTTTTTTTTCTTTTAAAAATTATATTGTACCACAAGCAGGGTTCTGATAATGATTTAATGGGATTTTAATTAGCTGTATATATATGTGCTTTTATGGTGATTTTTAATCATCGAATAAAGAACTCTTGACTTGACTTGACTTGACTCCACCGCGATGCCGCAGTGTAGCACCCTGATGGAGCTGAAAATCCATATGGGAGTTCAAAAACCTATTACTAATAATACTAGCATTATTTTTTAAGATCACACCACTTCTAAACAGTACTGATTTGAGAAATCTTACGTTAATAACATATCAGACATATAAATGACAATTCCTATTTTAAAACCTTCACCCATTGTGCTTTATCCCAGTTTCCATAGTAGCAGTTTCTGAAACATTCAACTGTAGTGACAGGTCACAAGTTCACCATATGTTCAAGGTCAGCACAGCTTCCAAATACAAATAGCAGGTGTGGTTGACTGTTGCAAAATATTACCTTATCATATCTACTGTACTTTTCAAACTTTTTTTAATAACCAATAAGAACCATGCTTCTTCAGGAAAGTAACTTGCATCCTATTTTTGAGAGCACAATCTTAATGAACAGCCAATCGCTTATCAGCTTTTTAAAAAACAGCATGCTCTCTACCATTTTATATACCTCTCATTATGCCAACTGACTACCTGAGCTACCGACATCTTCTCATTCCTTCCAGACATCACTTCAAGATGCTTACAGTGTGGATTGTAGGGCACAACTATGTTTTCAAGTGCAAAAGGTATGATGAAAGCAGAGGCTTTGCCAAAACCTAGGTTTGCAAAATGTGGATATTAAATGGATTGCACTGAGGGAATTATAGTGGCACCAATTGATGCCTTTGCTCAAAACCTTTTTGCAGCTCCAACCCCATGACCTCATGATTGTGCACTTTGGTGGCAATGACCTAGGCACATTGACTGGGGTAGGTCAGGAAATGCTAATTAAGGACACATTTGCACAATTGATGTTGCTTTTCTCCCGAACTGTCTTTGTGTACTCTAATATATACCAAAGACAGAAAAGGAAGTGGTCAAATCAATTCTGTCCACAGTTTGAGGAAGGTAGGAAGAATGTCAATAAAGCGGTTTCTGCTTATCGAGAGACCATAGCATGGGCTCCAAAGCTGTTTCTGCCTACCTGAGATTTCATAGGATGGGCTCCATCTATACCAACAATCTTTGTTTTGATATGGATGACATCTACAGAAGTCATGGAGTTTACTTCACAGATGAAGGAAACAGAGTATTTCCCAACAACCTTAAACTGTGCATCTGCACTTACATGTAGCTCCAACAAAGTCATAATGAAAAAAGGGCTCTTTATAAAGCCACCCTATAACCCAACAGTGAATCTTTTTTTTTAAACATACATTCTCTTTTTTAATTTTTGGAGGATTTGCGACAGTCTCCCGAATCCACAAAACAAAACCACAAATTCAATGCACTACAACACAATACACTTTTCAAGTTTGAATTTTAAATTGTTTTTTTATATTATTACTAACTCTATCAAATGTAATGTAATAATTAACTTCAACCCCACCTTCTAACTTACATATTAATAAATTATTTATTTAAGGTAGATCCAGGAATCCACCGCAACATTATACTGGGGGGCCGCGCTTAGAGCCTTGATGGGGCTGCAACTCCTATGACGAGAGAAAAAAAAGCCCCCACGTTCCATTAGCTGATATTAGCCCTGGGGACCCCATACCCCAGGGATTGACAATTTTTTATTTTGAAAAAAAGGAGAGGGGCTGATTGATCCCCCTCCTGGGCCATTTTTAGCCTAGATGACCCCATCCCCGGGACCTGCCCAGCATTTTGTTTTAAACAAATTTGGAAGTGGGCAGCATGCCCTCCCCATCCCCAAGGTCCTGGCATTATCTTTAAAAAAATAATAATAATTAAAAATGGGAGGAGGGTTGATTAGCCCACCTCCAGGGCCATTTTTGGCCTCGGACCCCATCTCTGGGGCCTGGCCTCACTTTGGGGACCGCAGGGGAGCCCCAATCCACCCGTAGTCCTACTCCCTGCCTGCTCCCCACCTCCTGTGGGAGCCGGCATTGCTTTTGGACAAAGGGAGCTGCTAACATGCACCTCCCTTTCCCCAAAATTGGTGCTCCCCAGAGCCAAGGAGGTCACCAGGAGGGAGGCCACCCTCCCACCAAGTTTAAAGCCCAATGAAGGTGATGGTCCCTGGGGCCAGGATTCACAATGGACCCCCACCTTAATTTATGTATGGGCCGGGGGTGGTGGTTCCTGGGGTAGTGTGGGGGCAGGAGCCCCCCACACATCATTTTATTTATTGTTGCCCTGGCGAGGTGGCAGTCCCCAAGACTTGGGGGGGTGCCAGGCCCCCCCGCATTCACACATTAAAGCCCCAGGGAGATGGCAGTCCCCGGGGCACGGGGGACCGTGAAGCCCCACTATTCATAATTTAGGAATGTACCGGGGAGGTGTGGGTCCCTGGGGCAGCATGGGGGTCAGGAGCCCCCCACGCTTTTTTATAATTAAAGAGCCCCATGGAGATGGCGGTCCCCAGGGCTCCAGGGGTCAGCATGGCCCGCATAAATTTTGAACATTGCCCCCAAGACCTGGCCCACTCAGGGGCTTCAATATATATCAATGGTTTTGTATGAGTGAAATGTCCAGCTAACTATAACAACCCGAAAATCTACAGTTTTTTCAGTGAATTTCTAAGGTTTTTTAAATGCTAATTTCTAACTATATCAGGCCTGAAACCTATTTTTTTTTCAGTGAATTTGCAAGGTTTTTTAAATGCTAATTCCTAATTATGATGTGTGTGAAACCTATGGTTTTTCTGTGAATTGCTAAGGTTTTTCAATGCTAATTCCTAACTATAACGTGTGTGAAATCTATGTTTTTTCCAGTGATTTTATAAAGTTTTTTGAGTGCTATTTCCTAAATATAACGTGTGTGAAACCTATGGTTTTTTCAGTGAATTTCCAAGGTAATACATTGACTGTATCCTGTAATATGCAACGGCATAGCTAGTTTTTATGATTTGAATAAAGTTAAACAGTATAGTCTACATCTTCAATCAAAATATAAACAGTCAAATTTGTCAATAAATTGTTTTTTTTTGCAACGTGCACGCAATGTGCACGCGCCTCGTGTTTTTTTTTTATTAAAACATTTTTTTTTTGCCCTTTGGGGTCCTTTAGGGACCCCATGAGAAGGCCTAGGGGGTCTGGCAGTCTCTTCCCTGCCTCCTTTTCACTTTTTTAAAAGCTTTTACGAAAATCGGGTAAAACGTCATTTATATGCGACGGTCGCGCAACGTGCACGCATGCGTGCGCACACGTTGCGTGCATGTAAAGTCATGTGACATGAAAACAACACTTTTGATTGGTTTATAGTAGTTTCTTTTCCAGAATCTTGAATAAACCCACCCACTTCCCTCACTATCTCTTTAGGTTTCCTGAGAGAAGGATCTCTGCTTTGTTCCAGCTTTTTTCATATCAAAATGGCAGAACGGCAGCCACAGGATTCTTCTGAGTTTGTGTGTGGGAACTCTATAGATGAGTGTCCGTGTGTAATAAGATGTACAGGTGTATGAGTACATATGATGAGTGAGTATATGTATGAGTGCCCATATAGAACTGTGAGTGAATGACTGGATGTGCATGTAGATTTTGGAATTACTGAATAGGTTGTTCTAACTGGAATTGGTATCTCCATTTTTTTGAAAATTTTAGTTTCTATTTTTGAATGTGTGTATCAAGGGTTATATTACGCTGAGACGAGGTCTGCCACTCTTTCACAAGGATGATGTCATCAGTGATGCAATCAGTGATATCATCTGAGATGTCATCAGTGATGTCATCAGTGATGTCACTGACAATGTCATGAATGATGTAATATGTGACATCATCAGCAGTGGATTGCGGGCGCGCGAGTTATAGTGAGTACAACTAACTATAACGGGGGAATTTCAAAGGTTTTTTAAATGGTATTTCCTAACTATAACGTGGCTGAAACCTATGGTTTTTTCAGTGAATTTCAATGGTTTTGTAAATGATAATCTTTAAATGTATTAATTGTTATATTTTTTATACTGATGTACTACATTATTTAAAATTATTTATTTTTAGATATTTTATTTTTTTAAATTAAATTACATATTTTTAATATAAATTGAAAAAAAAATGTTTTTAGACCTCTCTGCAACGCAGCCCCCTGGCGCGTTTGCAGAGGGGGAACTAATTCCCCTTGCATACTGGGGGTCCCTGGTGGCCAACTAGCCCACCAGGAACCTCCAGTATTCCCCAGGGGGCTGCATTGCAGAGAGGTGTAATGAGGCCACACCCTTTTTTCACACCTCTCTGCAGCGCAGCCCCCGGGCGCGTTTGCAGAGGGGGAACTAATTCCCCTTGCATACTAGGGGTCCCTGGGGGCCAACTAGCCCACCTGGAACCTCCAGTTTGCACCAGGGGCTGCATTGCAGAGAGGTGTAATGAGGCTATGCCTCTTTTTACACCTCTCTGCAACGCAGCCCCCTGGCGCGTTTGCAGAGGGGGAACTAATTCCCCTTGCATACTGGGGGTGCCCTGGGGGCCAACCAGCCCACCTGGAACCTCCAGTATGTGCCAGGGGGCTGCATTGGAGAGAGGTGTAATGAGGCTTTGCCCCTTTTTACACCTCTCTGCAACGCAGCCCCCTGGCGTGTTTGCAGAAGGGAAACTAATCCCCCTTGCATACTGGGGGTCCCTGGGGGCCAACTAGCCCACCTGGAACCTCCAGTATGCGCCAGGGGGCTGCATTGCAGAGAGGTGTAATGAGGCCACACCCTTTTTTTACACCTCTCTGCAACGCAGCCCCCGGGCACGTTTGCAGAGGGGAAACTAATTCCCCTTGCATACTGGGGGTCCCTGGGAGCCAACTAGCCCACCTGGAACCTCCAGTATGTCCCAGGGGGCTGCATTGCAGAGAGGTGTAATGAGGCTATGCCACTTTTTACACCTCTCTGCAATGCAGCCCCCTGGCGCGTTTGCAGAGGGGGAACTAATTCCCCTTGCATACTGGGGGTCCCAGGGGGCCAACTAGCCCACCAGGAGCCTCCAGTATGCGCCAGGGGGCTGTGTTGCTTTGCCCTGGGGGACGGCGGTCCCCGGGCCAGTGGGGGGGGATTGGGCCCCCCCACACTTCTTTATCACTATGTCCCCGCGATTTGGTCCCCCCGGGGGGTAATTTGAAAAAAAACAGAACGGGTTTTTAAAAAGAAATTGAGGACCTTGGGGGTCCTTGTGGGACCACCTGGGCAGGCCTAGGGGGTCAGGGTGTTTCTACCCTGCCCCCTTGTTATGTTCTACACGTTTGTTTTTCTGATTTCTTGTGCCTCGGTCTACCGAGCACAAGATGGCTGCCAACACTTCCTGGTTTGAAGTTTTGAAAGCCAATGAGCATGCAGCTCGTGCTGATTGGATGCCACTGTCTGTCAACACTCCAAAACAGAAATTGTTGGAAGCCATCTTGTGCCTCGGTAGAATGGCCATATTGGAATTTGGTAAATGGGGGAATGATTCCCCAAGATCATTATCTCCCTTTTGTCCCTATTCATTTTCAGGAAGGAATCATTCATCCAGTTACCAATTTCTTCTAGGCAAGGACGAAGACTGGAGGGGGAGCTTACATCTTGATTAAGTTCAACCACAAGTTGCGTGCTGTTTGCGTAGGTAATTACATGTACGCCAAAAGGTAATACCACCTCTGCTAAGGAGCACATGTAAACGTTGAATAAGGTGGCGCTCAAAGATGACCCCAGTGGGACTCCGCAACAGAAAGGCTTCTGAGTAGAGGTCACCGTATTATCAAAGACCTGAAAGGATCTGTTGCTCAGAAAGTACTGCAGCCAAGCCAAAGCAGTTCCGGTGACTCCCAGTCCTCTGAGTCTGTGGACCCGAATACAATGGTTTACTGTCTCGAAGTCAGTGCTGAGGTCCAGCAGAATGAACACAGTGGTGCCTCCGGAGTCCACAATGTTCCTTGCCTCTTCCACTACAGATAGCAAGGCCGTTTTGGTTCCGTGGAGGGGTCGGAAACCTGTCTGGATGGATGTGGGAGATGATGTGTCTCTAAGAATGTTTCAACAAAAAGGAGGGAAAGAGGGGGGGCTTTTTAAAGAGGTCCAAGGTCTGTGCCCACCTGGGACCTGTTCAACAAAGCGAAGTGGAGCTGTTCCTCTGGAAAGGTGACCAACCATCAATCAGTATTGAGGATGGTGGTGAGGGGTAGGAAAGAAAATGGAAGTGGGATGGGGGGATCCTGCTTTGGCGGAACTAGGGTCCTCACACTCCCAGCAAGCTAGGTGTCATGCTTCATCATCTGGACCTGCTCCTCGTTGGACCGGCGCTGCAATGTCCAACGGGCACCCGCGAAGGGGCTCTTTATTGGAGATCTTTTGTAACCTTTGCCGTATGATGAAGTGGGGGTGTGTGGGCCGTGTGTGTGTTCAGATACTAAGTGGTGCAGTGAGTGTGTGAATTGTTAAAAAAGGTTGGATATTCCAAGTGCATTTATTTATTCTGGCTGGTAAATTCCATTTTCTTTCCTAACCCTCACCACCATCCTCAATACTGATTGATGGTTGGTCCCCTCTCTAAGAATGTTGACAGTACTGAGTTGATGTGTTTTTCAGTGATTTTGCTGATCCCCGGAAGAAGCGATTTAGGGCGGTAATTTCCCAGTACTGAAGGATCAAGGCTGGTTTTTTTTTTTTAAGTGCCTCAACCATTGCTTCCTTCCATAGGGGAGGGACCACTCCAGAAGAGAATGAGGCATTAATCAGCTCTAAGATGACAGGGGAAACAACTTCCACCACCTGCCTTAATTTCTTTATGGGTGCTGGGTCTTTAGGTGACCCACTATTTACCTGGGACAGAATGCTTTCCAGTGCTGGCCTATCCATCAATGGAATAGTTTCTAGGAGTGGTTGGTTACTGTGAGTATTGATGTGACGTGTGCAGTCCTTAAAGAGGGGAAATGAGGAGAAGATAGTTTTGATTTACTTGACAAAAACTCAGCTAGTTCGCTACAGTGAGTGTTTGAGGTGTCGGGATAACCTGTGGAGAAGGAGGTCTGGAGAGTGTTTTGGCAATCTGAAAGATCTCACGGGCGGATTTGGCCGCTGTTAAGATTTTATCTTCGTAGTAGGCTGCATGGGCAAGGTTAATTTCAGCTTTATATAGTTTGATTGCCTCTCTGTATTTCAGTTTCCTATCACTTGAAAAGTCTTTCCTCCAGTCTCTCTCGAGCTTCTTAGTCTGTTTTAAGCCCTGGAGTATTGTTGAGAAAAATACCTTTCTATTGCTTCTTAGTTCGGTTTGAGTCAGTTTTACAGGAAGAAGCACGTCTAGGGATTCCTGAATCCAATTGTTAAAATTATAATTAGCAATGACCGCATCCGAAGTTAGCACTGGTCTAGTTTCTTCTAGCACTGTGGTCCATTGTTCCATCGACAATTTGGGTCAGGGATGTGAACTTGTATAAATGGGCTTCCTATATGACATTATGGGTGACGGAGACCAGGTAAGTGGAATTAAGAAGTTATCTGACTATGGTACTGATATAGGTTTCTCGCCCCATTAAATCCTCCAAATTTGAACAAATGGGTCTAGTAGGTGCTCTTTTATGTGAGTTGGCCCACTAACTGTTTGTTGGAGCTGATAGGCCGCCAGCTCCTTTATGATTTCAGTTCCGGCCGCCTGTTAAGGGTCATCGAAGTGGAGATTGAGGTCTCCCAGTAATGTGAAGTTAGCCGATGTACTTGCAAAATTACCTGCCTGGTCCGAAAAGGAGTTGAAAAATAGCACTGAGGGACCAGGGGAACGGTAAATTAAGATACCCGAGAAGGGGAGTGTTGATGAGAAACCTATGGAGAAAACAGCATTCTCACAGTCTAATACTAGGCTGCCTGTCATGCAGCAGGTTAGATGGTTTTTATGGATAATGGCGATCCTGGCCCCTTTCCCTGTTTGCCGGTCAAGCCTCTGTATGGAGTACCCAGGGGGGAGTGTCTGGACAAAGTCAGGGTCAGAACAGGGTTTAAGCCATGTTTCCATCAGGAACAGGACGTCTGGCCCTTCTTCTTGCAGCAGGATCGGGATTTGTGACGTATGTTTGGTCAGTGACCTGCAGTTTAACAGGAAAATTTTTTATGATTTGGTAGGGTTAGTGTGTATACCTGTTGACAGATGGTAATAACACTAAGGACATTCAAATGGATCATTATCTGGTGAAATAGAGTGCTTACATTTATTCATTATTGGCCCTGCTAGACTGAGTAGTTCCTCTGCTTCATAATACATCCGTTGTGGAATGCAAGACCTAGGGGTTGTGGCCCCTAGCCCCGGCCGGATGCAGACGGGTGCAGACTGGCTTGTCTTTGGCGCCAGCGGCATGCCCACTGCACGTCCGGTCTGACATTCTGCTTAAAAGTATTCTGCCCCCGGAAGTGAAGGAGCCACCTCCCTCCGCATCAATCAGCTAAGAGCTGCGACAGACCGGGGTCTGGCTTGAGCAAGTTACAAAACTGATGTAACAATCAAATGTTAAAAAGTAATTTAAAAACTGTTAGGATATCGGGAGGTTAAAAAAAACAATGCTGTCACCTAGTGCTGGCGCTACAAGTGTATACGCGTTGCTGCTACTTCTGGGCATCCATCTGGCTTCTGCTTAATAGTATTCTGCCCCCGGAAGTGAATTAGGTGGGGGGAGGAGCCACGTCCCTCTGCATCAATCAGCTAAGAGCTGCTCACAGTGTAATCGCTAAAACGGGATGTAGAGTTCAAACACAGTTTTGAAAAAAAATTCTACAAATATATGTGTACAAGCATGTTCTTTAAGTTAGAAAGGTGTGTGAATTGCAATTTTTTATTCAAGTTTTTGAATGTGGTGGTGGTCGTTGATGTCTGGTTTTGTTTTGTGATTTCGCAACATGACCGCAATCATTGTGATCTCACCACAAATTTCAAAAAGTCTGAAAAGCTAAATATTTGACAAACAAATGAACAACATTTTGAACTCTTGGGTGGCTGTGACAAGAGCCTTTGTGTATACTACAGATCATAGGTTGCATTAAAATTATAGTTGGGAAATAGAATTTGAAAAACCTTAGAAAATCACTGAAAAAAACAAAAGGTTTCAGGGACATTATAGTTAAGAAATGTAATTAAAAAAAATAGAAATTTACTGAAAAAACAAAGGTTACAGAGAAGTTATAGTTTTGCTCGTTTCACTCGTAAGAGAAATTCAGCAGTTATAGTTAGCAGAGCTAACAATAACTCATGCCCCCACAATGTACTGCTTATGACCTCACATCTCAAATGACATCACTGATGACATCATCCAGGGACTGAGACTGTTTTTTAAAAGGTTCATGAGTGTTAAATATATATACCAAGGTGTATTGGTGAATCAGTGGGTGTATGAGTGCCTGTATGGATGACTCCTTTGGTGTGTGACTGACTGTATAAGTGAGCTATTAGTTGCCTCAGTGAATATATGGGTGAGTGATTAGGTTCTGTTAATGTCTGTCAGTTGGTATCTAAGTGCCTGTATGGGTTGGTGTGTGGGTATGTGAGTGGTTGTATGGTTGATTGATTGGTTATCTGAGTACCTATATGGGTATATGAGTGTCTGTGTGGGTGGGTGAGGGTGTGTGTGACTGCCTACATGGAGGAGTGTGTGGGTGAGTCAGTGCCTGTAATGGTTAGTGAGCACATCTGTGAGAAGCTGTATAGGTGACTGAGTGTGTGTATGGCTGTGTCTGTGAGTGAATTGATATGTATGTGGTATATGGGTGAGTAACTGCATATGTGAAAGGCAGTGTAGGTGAGTGTTGGAGTATATGAAAGACTTTATGTGTAAGCGAGTGATTGTAAGAGTGGCTGTATGGGTGAGTGTGTGCTTGTGTCAGTGACTGTATAGGTGAGTGAGTACATGTTAGTATCTGTATGAATAAGTCAGTGGGTGTGTGTATAGGTGAGTATGTAGCTGTGTGATGGACTCTATTTGGGAGTGATTGGGTATGTGAATAGCTCTATGGGTGACTGACAGTGTGTGAGTGGCTGCTTGGTTGTATGTGTGGATATATCAGTGGTTGTATTAATGAGTTAGTTGGTGTATCGGTAGCGGTAGCGTGTATGAGTAGATGTGTGTGTAGACCTATAAATCAGTTAATGGGTGTGTAAGTACTGGTATGAGTGTGTCAAGGGTTTTGAGAATGGTAGTGTGGAAGTTGGAGGGGGTGTATGAAAGGTTGTAATCTGTGATGTCATCAGTAATGTGAGATGTCATCAGTGATGTCACTGACCATATCATGAGTGATATAATTTGTGAGGTCTTAAGCAGTGCATTGCAGGAGTGCGAATTATAGATAGCTCAGCTAACTATAACTGCTGAATTTCCCTGGTATCGCATGAGTGAAACTTGAGCCTAACTATAACATCAATATATATATATAGTGAAGTGCGCCATCACTGCCTGAAATCGGACCGAAGATGGCAGCGGCGCTACCAAGAACTTGCACTTGGTTCTGGCCCCTACACACTTGAAAAGTAAATATGCAAGGGAATCACGAACTCCAACAAGCAAAATATCCTTAAACATTACCTTAAACATTACCCACTGGAGGGAATAAATGTTTTGGGACTGGAACTGCACTACAATAACCAGAATGCCAAAGCAAAGAAAAGCCTATGAGAGGGCGGAAGCCTACGAGAGGGCAAAGATTGAAAAATGAATCTAATTGGTTGTGGTTGGTTCCAGCCCCTTTTGAGAATTCTGGCGCACCCTTTGAGAAAGGTCGGAGACAGACCGAAATGCATCAGGAAAAAAGACAATGCCAGCGCTTTTGAAAATAAAATAAACCTGCCGGTTTTCGTGATTGTGTGCGGCTCATTCCTTCAGTCAGAGGGGTTGTTTCCATATTACCTACTGGCGGTCGCCAGTAGGTATATATAGTTAGGATTTTTTCCCTATGGGTTTTTTGAAAATTCTATGTCTAATAACTTTGGCGTTTGTGGACGGAATTGGCTGAAATTTTCTGGAAAATGGAACATTTTGTTTCTGAGCAGCCCTTGAAAATTTGGGGGGTGTTCGTCAAGGGGGGGCCGAGAAAAAAGGGGGGTCCCAAAACGTGTTTTTAACATTGAGTTTTCCATAGGGCGGTTGGCCTCACTTTTAGCCCGAACGGCTGAATGGATTTGCACGAAACTTGGCAAAATTGTAGGGACTGGTAGCCCGATGTGCCTTTTGTAGGTCTCAATATATGTGCTCCAGTGGATTTTGAGAAATTAACGTTTAAAAAAAGATATATATCTGTAACAGCGGACCGGGCAGCTCCCCGGTTCGCGGACCGGGGCGCGTACCAGAACTTCGCGTAGCGAAGCTGATTGGCTCTCCGGTGTCTGTCAACATTCTAAACAGTCCGGAGCGGCCGCCATCTTGTCTCTCGGTAGGATTGAGAGACAAGAGGAGGCCAAAACAAAGGTGGAAATAACCATAAGGGGGCATAGTAGATCCTCCCTGACCCCCTAGGTTTAATGTGGAGGCTTTAAAAGGGCCCCGCGGGGCAAAAAAAAATAAAAAAAATTTTTGTTTTTTTGCGTGGGTAGCGCCCGGTCCGCGAATCGGAAAGCGTTCTGGGCAGCGTACTACAATGAAAAATGAATGAGAGACTTTTCAAATGCAGTATGTTAATTGATTGTTGGTTTTGTTGATTATTTTTTATTTTCTTTATTTTTTAAGCATTTTTTTTTATTGTGATTGTGTTTCATAATTTATTAAACTTTCTAACATTTCATTGTCAGAAATTTCATAATTATCATGGAATATACATTGTAGTCTCTGAGGGTGTAAAATGTCCTCATTTGCAAGGAGGTTATCTACTGCTTGTACACATTGCAGTAGTTCATTGTCCCAAGTTTCATCGAAAAATTCAATGTCAATTTGATCAATTGTATCAATCAATTCTTGGCTGCTCTCTTGCAGGTCCATTTCAAAAGAAACTTGGTTTTCACCTTCCATTTTGCCTGAAATTTGGATTAAAAAAATATATATTAGTAGAGATAGGGCAATGTTGGGAATAATTTTAGATAGGCATTTTTTATCAGTGAATTTATCTTTGGGCAGTGTATAGTATCAGAGTGGAAGTAGGAATATAAAAAAGTGTATGTGATTTAACGTAAGTAAATTCATAATTATACAAGAGAAGCCTAACTCCATCCATAACTATAACAGAGAAGTCTCTCTAAATCTATAACTACTACAGAGGGATAGTATATATCTATCAGAAAAAGTTTACCATATTAACTTATAGTGCACAATATACTTCAGTTTTAAAAATAAAAACTTACCTTTAGAAAGAAGTTGAAGGAATTAGTGAAAATACTATTGAAATGTACAGCAAGAAGTAGTAGTCAAAATGGCTGTGTTTTCTTCTCTTCCTTTATATATATTTAGGTATATAACCAATGAAATGTCAGGTAAAAAAAGTAGAAAATGAAAGTTACATTTTCATTGGTTGTCAATTCCAACACTTCAGATGTGTTTTGTGAAGTAATTTACCTCAGGGTATTTAGAGAGGTCTACAGGCTAAATGACTAAATGGAATTCCAATCAAATTTGTGAAAATGGTAGGGATTGGTATGTAGTATGAGCTAATCTATATTTGGTGAAATTGTCTCCAGTGGCTTTTCTGTGAACTACTTTCCCACCTTTTTTGATGGTGCGCTTCCCAGGGAGCGACCCGGTACGCGAACCGTTGAGCGCCCCGGTTCGCGAACCTTAAGCGTTCCGGGAGTCCACCATTTTGTGTTTCGGTCGAATTAAGATACAAGATGGAGGGCAAATAATGTTCAGAATGGGTAGAAGGGGGCACGGTAGAGTTATCTTGACCCCCTAGGTTTTCTGAGGGTGGCTTAGGAGGCTTATATGTGCGAAAAAAAAACATTTTTAAAAAAGATTTCGCGAGGTTAGCTCCCGGTTCGCGTACCGGGTAGCGCCCCAGGGAGCGTACTTTGTTGAAAATTAGTGAAAAATGTTAGAGTAAAATAATAATTGTGAGTGATTAGATGTAGGGTAGCTCTGAGAAGAGCTTTTGGGTTTATGGTACATTTAGGTACTTATAAGTAGGTACCAATGCACATTCTTAAATTCAGAGTGAAAATTCTGTTGCCCTCATCTGAGAAGTGAACTCCATCTCCTCTGTAGATATCTTGCATGTAGTAACGCAAGTTATTGTTGTACATGGAGCCCATTCCATGGTCTCTCATGTAAGCTGAAACAGATTTGTTTACATGCTTCCTCGACTTCTCAATTTGTGGACAAAATTGGTTTGACCACCTCCATTTCTGTCTTTGGCATATATTTGAATATACCAAGGCAGTCTGAGGAAAAAGTGCCATTAATTGCTCAAAGGTGTCCTTTAAAAGCATTTCCAGACCTACACCAGTCAAAGTGCCCAAGTCATTACCTCCACAGTGCACAATTAACAGGTCAGGTTTGGGCAAATGCATAAAGGTTTTCACCAATGGTATCAATTGGTGACATTTTAATCCTCTGTGGCCAAACCACTTAATTTCCACATCTTGTAAATTGAGGTTAGGTAATTTCCTGTTTTCAACGTACCTTTGAGCCCAGTGAATATAACTATGTCCAACAATCCAGACAGAAAACATGGTGAGAGAAGGTTCTCCTGCAGTCAGATGAAGTGTGGCAATGAAATGGCAGTTGAAAAAATGAGAGTTTAAAATGAAAAAAACTGTGGAGTTTCTGTGTTCATGAAGCAGTAACAGTGATTGGTGGATTTTGATTGCTGAAAACAGAAAGTTAGGGTGCACGGATGTGTTCTTTGAAAGATGTATTTTGAATGCTCAATAAAAAATCATTAAATGAAAGAATGCACTGGATATGCAGGTGCACTGAGAGTTCAGAGTTCAATTGCAACATTGTTGTGTGAACTTGC
Organism: Lissotriton helveticus; assembly: GCF_964261635.1. Taxonomy (NCBI): domain Eukaryota; kingdom Metazoa; phylum Chordata; class Amphibia; order Caudata; family Salamandridae; genus Lissotriton; species Lissotriton helveticus. The sequence continues at coordinate 2,057,953,676 of NC_136061.1, forward strand.
AAACACCAGAAGTCTTCCAAGAGATGGTTGCCATGCAGAAAAGGCAGAAAGGGCAGAGGGGGGAAGGGTTTTCATTTGAAAAAAAGTGAGGGAAGAGTTTTGATTGGGTGACATGAGAGATATGTGTGAAGAATTACAGCATGTCTGTGCTTTTGATAGCTGCAGACTCTGGAGTGCATACCTTTTGCTCTGCTGAAGACAAATTGGTGTGTTTCTGAGACTGTTTTCAAACTCAAAGTATTTGCTAAGGTGAGAAAATATTTCTTTAATTTAGATAGAGAATAGTGTGCTTTAAGGAGAAAATTATGAATTATGTGGCGCAAATTGCTTGTAAATATGCTCCCACATGTGCATGGAAAATTTAGATTTTGAATGTTTGTGTTACATAGCCATGTTAAAAGTGATACAAACATGATGCAAAGGCAATCAAAAAACGCTTTTATGTGTCTTAAGGACATTTTAAGTAATTTTCCCATGTGCAGTGTTTTGAAATTATGATTTGAAAATCGTTTTTGGGGAAAAGGAATTGTTTTTAAATTTATGACAAGGACATAATGGTGTATGCTTCTTTATACGGCAATTGACTGTCCCTGATGTTATTTTTCCCATTTTAATGTAAGACCTTTCTCTGTGGCGCAAGTTGCTTGTAAATATGCTCCGACCTGTGCATGGGAAATTTAGATTTTAAATGTTTGTGTTACATAGCCATGTTAAAAGTGACCCAACCATGCTGGAAAGGCAATAAAAAAAACACTTTCATGTGTCTTAAGGACATTTTAAGTAATTTCCCTGTGGGCAGTGTTTTCAAATTATGAATTGAAAATCGTTTTTGAGGTAAAGGAATGTTGTTAAAATTTATGTGCGCCATATGCCCCCAAATTTCGTTTTCAGGGGTGCAGCAGGGTGTTCTTGAGACACCCCTGCACCTTTGGAAAAATTCCTAATTTGCGATGAGCTAATTGCTAATCGCAAATTGCACCTTCATTCCTATGGGCCTTCTGCTCCATGGAAATGAATGGGTAATTTGCAATTAGCAATTTGCTCATCGCAAATTAGGAATGGTAAAGAATCGCTATTTATTCCTTAAAATTCGCTATTTTGGAAATGCAAAATAGTTATATGATACATATGGCGGTTGATGTCTAACAAGATAAGAAGCTTAGGGATACATTTATGATGACTGGAGCAATGAAGTGGACATCACTTACTTCATTGGTAGAGCTTTACATGTATTATGTCCTCTGTATTCTTCATCAAGCGTAACTTTAATCTGCAATCCTGAGTAGGCCTCACCTTAAACAAACCTCTGGATAGGCCACACCTTATCGTCATCCTGAATTAATCATTTAAAATGCTAGGGACAGATTTATGATAGGTGTATGCCTCTTTTGCGCCACTTACAAAACACTGTCCACGGGGAAATGACTTAAAATGTCCTTAAGACACATGAATGTGTTTTTTTAAAGCGTTTGCAATTTTTTGGGGTGACTTTTAACATGGCTATGTGACTCAAACAGTCAAAATCTAAATTCACCATGCACAGGTGGGAGCATATTTACAAGGAATGTGCTCTATGGGGAAAGGTCTTATAATGTAATATGGGAAAAATGACATCAGAGACACTGAAATGCCTTATAGAGAAGCATACACCATTATGTCCTTGTCATAAATTTGCAAACCATTACTTTTCCCCAAAAACGATTTTCAAATCATAATTTGAAAACACTGCACATGTGGAAATTACTTAAAATGTCCTTAATTCAAAATTTGCTATTCCTTATTTTGCGATTGCACTGAAGGATTTGCAAATTTTGCGATTCCTTAAATGCAATGTATCAAACAAAAAATATGTAAAAAATGATATTAAGGATTTGGAAACTACCACCAACTTCTAGTTTGTGGTAATTTGCGAATTCTTTTCAAAAAGCATTTTTTTCCAAAAAACAAAAGGTGCCATATGACGCCTATACATGTCCTTAGGGCATGTATGTGTGCCATATGCCCCCAAATTTCTTTTTCAGGGGTGTAGCAGGGTGTTCTTGAGATACCCCTGCACGCTTGAAAAAATTCCTATTTTGTGATGAGCTAATTGCTAATCGCAAATTGCAACCTTCATTCCTATGAGCCTCCTAGCCCATGGAAATGAATGGGTAACTTGCAATTAGCAATTTGCTCATTGCAAATTAGGAATGGTAAAGAATTGCTATTTATTCCTTAAAATTTGCTATTTAGGAAATGCAAAATAGTTTGATGGTACATATGGTGGTTCATCTGTAACAAGATAAGAAGCTTAGGGATACATTTATGATGACTGGCGCAATAAAGTGGACATTACTTACTTCATTGGTAGGCCTTTACATGTATTATCTCCTCTGTATTCTTCATCAAGCGTAACTTTAATCTGCAATCCTGAGTAGGCCTCACCTTAAACAAACCTTTGGATAGGCCACACCTTATTGTCATCCTGGATTAATCATTTAAAATGCTAGGGACAGATTTATGATAGGTGTATGCCTCTTTTGTGCCACTGTGCGTCACTTTTATGATGCAGCGGCGGTGCAAAAGATTTGCTATGAGGCGACAACATTACAAATTGATGCATTTAGGCAGATATGTCATGGTGTAAAAAAAACGTACCACATGAAACCGATGCAGCAGTGATGCAAAAGATGCACCATGTCGCAAGACAGGCCTCACTTGGGGCCATATGTATCAAGCTAATTAGCATTCGCAAAGATCAAAATTCTACGAATTTCGGCCTTTGCGAATGTTAATTAGACAAATGGTATGTATCAAACAAGTTTGATGCAAAATAAGGAGTAGCAAAATTTGCTATTCCTTATTTTGCAATTGCACTGCAGGATTTGCAAATTTTGTGACTACTTAAATGCAATGTATCAAACAAAAAATATGTAAAAAATGACATTAAGGATTTGGAAACTATTGTGGTAAATTGGTGGTAATTTGTGAATTCTTTTCAAAAAGCTTTTTTTCAAAAAAACAAAAGGTCCCATATGACGCCAACACATGCCCTTAGGGCATGTATGTGTGCCATATGCCCCCAAATTTCTTTTTCAGGGGTGCAGCAGGGTGTTCTTGAGACACCCCTGCACCCTTGGAAAAATTCCTAATTTGTGATGAGCAAATTGCTAATCGCAAATTAAACCTTCATTCCTATGAGCCTCCTAGCCCATGGAAATGAATGGGTAACTTGCAATTAGCAATTTGCTCATTGCAAATTAGGAATGGTAAAGAATTGCTATTTATTCCTTAAAATTCGCTATTTAGGAAATGCAAAATAGTTTGATGGTACATATGGTGGTTCATCTGTAACAAGATAAGAAGCTTAGGGATACATTTATGATGACTGGCGCAATAAAGTGCACATTACTTACTTCATTGGTAGGCCTTTACATGTATTATCTCCTCTGTATTCTTCATCAAGCGTAACTTTAATCTGCAATCCTGAGTAGGCCTCACCTTAAACAAACCTCTGGATAGGCCACACCTTATCGTCATCCTGGATTAATCATTTAAAATGCTAGGGACAGATTTATGATAGGTGTATGCCTCTTTTGTGCCACTGTGCGTCACTTTTATGATGCAGCGGCGGTGCAAAAGATTTGCTATGAGGCGACAACATTACAAATTGATGCATTTAGGCAGATATGTCATGGTGTAAAAAAAACGTACCACATGAAACCGATGCAGCAGTGATGCAAAAGATGCACCATGTCGCAAGACAGGCCTCACTTGGGGCCATATGTATCAAGCTAATTAGCATTCGAAAAGATCAAAATTCTACGAATTTCGGCCTTTGCGAATGTTAATTAGACAAATGGTATGTATCAAACAAGTTTGATGCAAAATAAGGAGTAGCAAAATTTGCTATTCCTTATTTTGCAATTGCACTGAAGGATTTGCAAATTTTGTGACTACTTAAATGCAATGTATCAAACAAAAAATATGTAAAAAATGACATTAAGGATTTGGAAACTATTGTGGTAAATTGGTGGTAATTTGTGAATTCTTTTCAAAAAGCTTTTTTTCAAAAAAACAAAAGGTCCCATATGACGCCAACACATGCCCTTAGGGCATGTATTTGTGCCATATGCCCCCAAATTTCTTTTTCAGGGGTGCAGCAGGGTGTTCTTGAGACACCCCTGCACCCTTGGAAAAATTCCTAATTTGTGATGAGCAAATTGCTAATCGCAAATTAAACCTTCATTCCTATGAGCCTCCTAGCCCATGGAAATGAATGGGTAACTTGCAATTAGCAATTTGCTCATTGCAAATTAGGAATGGTAAAGAATTGCTATTTATTCCTTAAAATTCGCTATTTAGGAAATGCAAAATAGTTTCATGCTACATATGGCGGTTCATCTGTAACAAGATAAGAAGCTTAGGGATAGATTTATGATGACTGGTGCATCACCAGGGATGTGTCAGTCATCCTGCGCCGCTGTTCCGCCACCCATGGTGTGCTGCATTTAGAATGCGGGGCATCATGGGGCAAAAATGGCACAGATGCGTGACGTATCTGTGCTGTAAAGGTAGTGATTGCTGGAGTTGTATCGCAAGTGCGATGCAGCTCAAGCAAGGCTCAGGGGTGCCCCATCTCCACAATGTTGCGTCAAGACCTATGCCTACTTAAAGCAGGCACAGGGTTTTGACGAAGCTTTCTCCTATCTGATTGTAAATACGGCACACCATGGGTGGCAGAGTAGTGGTGCACGTTAACTGGTGCATGCCTGGGGATGTGCCATTTAACATAAATCTGCCCCTTTACATTTAAGTATGTGCAGGACACACAGAGTCGGTGAGGCTTATCCAAGGTTAAGAAGAGATGAGTCCTGTTCACTGAAAATTTAGACATAGTCTTCACCTGCTCAGCATTGCTGGACATGGCTAAATAATAGCTGCAAAATATTACTCTTGTTAAACAATTTTACTATTATAATCTCTGAGATTTGTCTCTTACTCTGCAACATCTCATTGTTGTTATCTTTCTTTAAAGATAAAGACAACCTCAACATGAGCGACAATCTGCAATCAGTTGATTTTGACCTCATCATTGAACTTGTAATTGAAACATCAGTGGATGTTGATCCCTTGGATGATTTAAATCCTGAGGATGAAGAAGAGCGTGATGAGGATGCAGATTTGTCCGAATTATATGACATAGGATGGGAAGCTGACCTGCTTGAGCCTATGGAAATATAAACATTTATTTTTAAAATTTATAATTAATAAAAAGTAAAAAGGTAAACCGTTTAATTTAAAAATAAAGACACCTTCAAAAGCAGGTTATGTGTAGTGTCTTCAATAAAATATTAAAATATGCTCATAAAATTAGATCAGATTCACATATAAAATAGCACAGGTAACATAAATATAAATGTCATTTCTTTTCTGCTATTTCTGTATTGTAAATTTGCAAGGACTAAAAAATCTTCTATTTAAAATGTCAAGTAGTGTGTTAAGTTTTTGATCACTGTTATTGTTTTACTGTTTGGTAATAATGGTTAATAACATTTTTTATTATATTTTACCACAGATTCAACTGCAGATCATTTCAAGATTTCACCATGCCAACAATAGAAAGACAGAGAAAGGCTGCAAAACGTCAAAGACAGCAGGTGAAAGAAAATAAGCAGCAGTCCTCTAACAAAAAGATTTGTCAAGTCACGAAGAAAGCACCGGGTAAGAGCACAAAATATTTCATAAGAAATATGTGTAGTAAAAAAAATATTACTACAGAAAATGTTTCAGTCCATAAAACGAGAAGGAATTCAAATGGAAAGGAAAGGCCAATCAAAAATGTTACTGCTAGAGCAAGAGATAACTCTGTGCATGATAGTAGAAGGAAACAACAGTTTAGGGAGATTCGTAAACGAATGTTCCGCAACAGGATAATTGGCAATTTGTTAAAAAATATTAAGAAAGGTCAACAGAAACTGGTTTTTTATAAGAGAAAAAAAAAAGTTGAGAAAGTTATTGATCAGGCATTTGAAATTAAACGTAAGTTATTTATTTTGATAATCAATAGAATTAGGAAGCTAAACAAGGCAATTTATGATTTCAAAAGAAATAGTAGATGGAAGAGAATAGTTAATCGTAGTAATTTTTGTGAAGTTTTTTCTGGAGAATGGATGCATAGTTCAAGCTGTGAGGCATTTTTTAATGAGGAGAGTTATTTCCAGGATAATGATTTGGTGCATGCAGTTGACACCGGTGGTCGTGCTTATGAAGTGAAAGATGGTTGTCCAGTTGAAAAAGAAAAACTTGTGACAACAGAGGCAGAAGAGGTGTTAGGTAATGAGGTTTTAGGAAGACGTGCTAAGGGTCCTGTGTACACCTGGAAGTGTAGTAGTATTTGCAGTGTGCGACAGGATTCCATCAATTTGCTTTGTGATTTTGTACGGTCATTTAATAAGAAAAGTTTGAAGCAGAAAATAAGGTTGTTGCAAGAATTAGATCCTTGCAGAGTGAGAGAAGTGACAGGTTTGCATGGTCATTCACTGGCTTGTCTTTCCAGGAGAGTATGCCAGAGTGTTTTTCATCATTTCAGGATGCTAGCAGTGCATCATAATAAAGTGAGGAAATTAGTTAGAATGTTGTATTATGCTAAGAGTCCAGCAATTATGCTTAAACAATTATGCGCTGCTCTTTTGCATGGTTCTGAAATAGATGTGAAGAATATATGTGAAGAAATTGAGTTTTGTTACTTTGGAAGTAAAGAGGAGAATGTTGAAATTGAGCAAGAAGAAGAGGGTCATGTGGAAGATAGTGTACAGGTTTCCAGTACAGATAATTTCCAGAGGGAAATTGCGACGTTTGAGGTGAAATCAAGTGAGAGGCCTAATTTCACTTGTGTGTGTTGTCGACGCACTTATTATAAGAATCAGACTAAGTTAGTGGATTTATATGCAAAAAGTGAAAGGGAAAATAATAGTGAATGGAAGGATTTCGCAACATACTTGATGGTAGAAAATTGTTTTGATTTGGGATTGGATCAACGTGTGTGTAGTTATTGTTGTTGCAAATTAAATCAAAACCAGATGCCTGCTAGAGCAGTTCATAATTATCTGGAATTGGTTGAGATTCCTTCTGAATTGAAGGATTTAAATACTTATGAATCTATTTTGATTCAAAGTATCCATCCCTTTCAGGCTATTGTAAGAATGGAGCCAAAGACAGGGAAATTGCCTCCATCAGATTTACAGAGAGGATTAAAGGGAAGAGTTGTTTATTTGCCTCTAGATTTGAAGAAAAACATTAACACAATTGGAGTAGAAAAAGTGGAAGAGGAACCTCTGGTTATCTTAGTTAATGGGGTTCCGACAAAGAATAAGAAAATATGGCAAGATTTAGTAGATGTTAGGAAAGTTAAAAAGGCAACATTGTATTTGAAAAAAAATAATAAATACTATAAGAATGTATATGTTGCAGAAGAGGAAGTAAGTGAGGAAGAGGATAGCGATTTGTGTGCTGGTCAAATTGAGAAAGAAGAACCCTCTACTAGTGAAGAAATATATGAACATTATAGTGTTCATCCTTTGCATTCCAAGGAAGTCATGGGGAATGCTATTGAGTTGTTTCAAATGAAACAAGCCAAAGGGAGTCCCATTAGTGTTTGGGAGGAAAGTTTGGAAGCTCGGTGTTTCCCACAGCTTTTTCCAACAGGTCAGGGAGGAAGATATGATGAGCGACCTCATCAAATTCCTGCTTCTGAATACCGGACTTTGCGATTGTATGCAGGAGATGCTAGGTTTCGACAATGCATTCCTTATTTGTTTCATCTCCTGTTTGAAAGCGATCTGTCTGGACTGTCATATGCAGTGAACCACATCTTGAAAAGTGGTATACACATGCAAAACATCTCGGCAAGTGACTTTATGGATAAAGTCAATGTCCAAGACAGTATTTTGGATTCTCACCTGATTAATCTCATGGCGTGTCAGCGTGGTACTAATGAGTACTGGTACCGTCGTCATGGTGATTTAAAATGTATGCTGAGGAACTTAGGTACTCCCAGATGGTTCCTCACTCTGAGCTGTGCCGAGTATGGCTGGGAAGACTTACTTGAATTTCTACGAGAGGCAAATGCTAACGTAGATAACATCGAATTCAAGACACCCGGAGAACTGTGCTCTTTGGATCCAGTCAATGTATGTAGGTACTTCAATCATAGATTTGAAGCTATGATGTCTTTCATCATGAATAAGAAGAATCCACCTCTTGGAGAGGTGTTGGATTTCTTCTGGAGAAAGGAGTACCAAGCAAGAGGTGCTCCTCATATACATATGTTGCTGTGGATCAAGGATGCACCTAAATTTGGAATGGATCCAGAAGACTCAGTGATGAGTTTCATCCAACAGTATTCTACGTATGCTGTTCCAAACGCAAAGGAGAAGAAAAGCCTAAGAGAAAAAGTTCTGCGTTTCCAAAGCCATCGATGTGGAAAGTACTGCCGTCGTAAATTCCGAAACAAGGACAAGTTCTACACTAAATGTCGTTTCGGCTTTCCACGACCGGTGATTTCTAAAGGAAGAGTAAACAGTTTGATGTCTTCGCTGCGACACAATGTCATGAAGAAATCACCTAAAAACACTTACAATTTGAAGAGGAACGAAGAGTCCAAGTACATCAACGACTACAACCCGGTGATTTTGTCCATGTGGAATGCTAACATGGATATACAGTTTGTGGCTGATAACTGTATGGCTGTGGCTCGGTATGTGACGTCTTACATCACCAAAAAAGAGAAGACAGAATTGAAGGATATGTGGGAGGACATTTCCCATGAAAAGAGCCTCAGCAAGAAGTTGTACAGTTTCAGTCTGAAGATGTTGTCGCATCGAGAAATCGGAGCGTACGAATGTTCTGACCGGTTGTCTTCAGCAAGTCTCTATGCCAAGTCCAGGAGTATCGTTTGGGCGAGTCTTGGTCTTGCTGCAACGCGTAATCGAGTTCTCAAACCTGTGCGGGAAATTGAGTATTTGGCGGAAAAGGAGCCAAACAGTACCGACATTTTGAAGACCAACATGTTGGATACATATTATCCAAATCGAAGCATTCACCTCGAGAATGTTTGTCTGTATGAGGTTCTTCAAAATTACATATTCAAGAGGAACATCAAAGAAGATACTGAGAAAGGAGTGTATGCTGTAATAGGAAGTGAGGGATGTCTGGTCAAGCAAAGAAAATGCCACTTGGTAAACCATCGAAAATTGAGTGGCGAATCTCCTGAAAAAAGGAGTTTTTCTATTTAGCACTTTTGCAACTTTTCAAGCCTTGGCGTGCAGAAGAGGAACTGCTTGGAGATTTCCTCTGTTACGAAGACTCTTTCAATGCCGCCAAGGAGACCATAGAATGTCCTGCTTTTCCCAAATATGTAGAAATGTTGAATGCGGAAATTGAGCAGGAAGCAACGATTGCAGCCGAGATTGCCAGAGACAGTTCTCAGGACAGTCAGAGTTCTGCTTCATTGAGGCAGGATCCACTAGGAGGACCTGTTATTGAAAATGAAGCTGCCACTGCTATGAATGAAGTGGAAAGAGCCATGGCACATGCTCAAGAGGATGCGGTTAACTTAGAAGAGTTGGAAAGACAACTCAACGTTGAGCAGAGGAAAATATATGACGAAGTTACCATGCAAATTGATCATGGATTAAGTCATGATAAGAAAGAGTGCTCATGTATGTCGTTGAAGCCTGTCCGACTGTACGTGAGTGGAGAAGCGGGAACTGGAAAAAGTTTCCTCATTAAAGCAATTTCATGCTATTTGCAGGAAAGGACAGAGTCATCGCTGTCTTGTGTTGTCACTGCTCCAACTGGACTGGCAGCACATAATATTAAAGGGATTACTTTACATCGTTTACTGATGCTGCCAGTGGAGCATGACAACAAATTACAATATCACAAGCTATCTGGAGATGCTTGTTTTGAAGTTTCAAGAATCTTGAGGAAAATGAAACTTCTTATCATTGACGAAGTAAGCATGGTTTCCAATGTCATGCTTGCCTTTGTGCATTTGAGGATGCAAGAAGTTCTCAAAACAGAGTATGATGTGTTATTTGGTGGCAAACACATCATTGTTTTCGGAGATCTTCTGCAGCTGACACCAGTGAAAGGGCAACCTGTGTTCAAAATGCTCACGCATGAAGATACCAGGAAGTGCCTAGGCAGCATTGGCAACGTCAATATATGGTTAAACTTCAATTATGCTGAACTGCATGAAAATATGCGTCAGGCGAAGGATGAAGTTTACAAGACTATTCTACAAGATGTTAGAATTGGAAAAGTGACCGAGCATGGGAAAGAAGCTTTACATGCACGATTACTGTCAAATTTATATCCAGAACAAGATGTTGTGCCTGAGAATATTTTTCAGAAAATTACTGAGAAGAAATCTGGAATATGTTTGATGCCAACTCTTGCAGAATGTGCCAAATTTAACAACAAAATGTTGCATTTAGAAAAGCAAGAGATTGTGAAACTGGAAGCTATTGATAGAGTAGAGCATATGGGATCAACAATTATTTTGTCTGAGAATCTGAAAACAAAATTGGATTCATTAGAGAAGAGTATATCTAAAACTGCAGGTTTTGAAAAGACTCTGAATGTGTGCTTGAACTGCCGTATAATTTTAAGAAGGAATTTACATGTTGAAAGAGGTCTGGTAAATGGATCAATGGGTAATGTTGTTGATTTTGTGAAATACAGAAATAGAGATGGAATTGAATTTTTAAAAATTAAATTTGATGGCATTGAGGAAGTACAGCTAATTGGTCGTTGTTCTGCTAGATTTTTGCTTGTCAAAGACTTATATGTTCGCCGTAAGCAGTTTCCTGTTTGCTTGGCATATGCGGTGACAATTCATAAATCGCAAGGTTTAAGTGTAGACAGTGCATTGGTGAATATTGGCAGTTCTGTGTTCAAGGAGGGTATGGCATATGTGGCATTGTCACGAGTTAGAACTTTATCGGGATTGTACTTGATTGAGTGTGATGTCACAAACATTTGTGCGGATCTAGATTGTGTTAAGGAATACAATAGGTTAAGAAGAGAGTATGCGCCACATTTGCCTCAGTATCCTTTGTTTGAGAAACGTGTGGTAGGCCGGAAACGAAGAAATGTGACCAATACTGGGGAGGTTGTAGCAAAAAGACAAAAAGTCAATGAACCTAAAATTACAAGCAGAAACAAAAAGGATTCTGTTGAAGATGTTGTTGGTTTTCAGTTTGAAAACAGTTCTGGTGTCAACTGCTATGCTAATGTAGTGGTTAATGTTTTGTTTTCTCTAGAAAATGTAAAAGAAGAGATTGTGGTCAATTCTGATCAAAGATTTTGCAGTTTGTTAAATTCTGTGTTAGAGAAATGTAGCACTGATAGAAGAAACATAGAAAGTGTGTCTGAAATTCGAAATCTGTTAGACAGATGTTCAGGGCAAACACAATTCTCTCAAAATATTCAGCAAGATTGTCAGGAGTTTTTAATGTATATGCTTGATGTATTACATGCTGAAGGTGTAGATGTAGATCAGCTGTTTGGGCTTTCTTATCAATGGCAGCATGACTGCGAGAACTGTATGGTATCAAGTACTACTAGTGTAGACTCAGAAAGATTTATATATTTAACTTTGCCAGACAGTAAATCAGTCTCTTTTAATAAGCTAGTAAAAGCAGCTGATCACAACATGGAGTGTAGCCAATGTAAATCTGAAATGATGTCCACATTATTTATACGAACATATGGCCAGTATGTAATTTTAATGTTCCAACGATGTAGGCCTGATGGAACAAAATTGACAACTTTAATTAAAAATTTTGTAGCTTCGCAGTTGTCAATATCAGGAAGGACTTTTGTAACTGCAGCAATTATATATCATGACGGCCCTTCAATAACATCAGGACATTACACAGCTTATTTAAAGTCTAGAAATGGCTGGTCATTCTGCAATGATTCTGTTTTAATTTTCAAAAAAAAATTGCCGTATGACCTTAAAAACTCTTACCTGGTGTTTTTAAAACCAAAATTTTAGGGAAATAATCTCAGGATGTGCTCTGTGGAATTTCAAGAAGTTCTAATGGCTCCTACACAATTTGGCCTTGAGGATAAGTGTAGTTCAGAGACATAACTTCTAACCATAAGACTGGACGTCATGGAGAAATACGTACACTTTGAATGAGTTCAGAAAAACTGTTTCTTTTTATAAGCTAATTGAAGCAGCCAATCAAAACATGGAGTAGAGGGAATGTAAGTCTGCATTGCTGTCTACTGTTTTACATTGCTTTGTGATTAAAAGTGATGTAGAGAATTAAATAATTGTAGTAGTCATAGAGGTAGTGTAAGTCTGCTTCATAGTAAGCAGTATCAGTGTCATAGGAAATGTAGAACATGACTGAGCAAGAAGGGGAAGATATTACTATTCCAGGATTGTGAAAATGATCTTCAACATTTTAATTCTGAAAGTTGCGGAAATGCCAAATGACGGGATTGGCTTACAAGAAATCCAAGAGTTATAAATGGCTCTGACAAGATTTGGCCTTGTGGAAACTTGTGGTAGAGAGCAAGAAGTCATTTATTGCATGTAACGTGTTTTTAAAAACGATGGAGATTTTCTTTCAGAAAGTGGCGGGCTGAAAGTAATAACAGCACAAAAGAGTGTAAGCTGTTCATAGGACATCCTTTGACGTCATGGAAAGTAAGTTAACTTTAAGGAGTTCTGAATTCTGATTTCTTATGTTGTATGGGTTTTTTAAACACAATCATTTTGATTGTGTTTTTTTTCCCCGCTGTTACATGATGAATACCTTCAAGTCACTGATTTAAGTGAAATTTGATACATTCTGAGAACAGCAAAAATAAACCATTTAACATGTATAATTAATGTTCTACTTTTTGTACTTATGATATACATTTAGAAATGTGAGGTAGATATGGAGAAACTGAGGCTTCTGTAAGTGTCAAAGTTAATGCTTACAGTGCTGCACTTCTGGGTACTGTTTTTTTTTTAAAACTGAATAGGCCTCACCTTAAAGAAACCTCTTGAAAGGACACATCTTATTTGTATCCTGAAAGAATCATTTAAAATGTTAGACACAATTTTATGATGGCTTTACATCTTTTTTGCGCTGCTATTGCATCACTATTGTGAGACATCAGCAGTGCAAAAGATGCACCATGTTCCAAAATAGGCCTCACTTCATCAGCATCAAGATACTGTTTGTTTAAAATATATATCTTTAGGATTGTGTAGGGGACGTATAGCAGCAGAGGCTTCTGTAAATCTCAAAGTTTTTGAAAAACTGTTTCTTCTTGAACCTTTTCCCTTGTCTTTTCAAATTTTTAAATACATGTTTTAATATTTTTGAAATGTTTCTTCTCTCTTTTACAGATTGAAAGTATGAAAAAATATTTGAAAAAGTTAACAAGAATTATAAGGTAAATGTTTTCTACTCTTTTAACCCGCAATCCACTGCTGATGATGTCACTGACTATGTCATGAATGATGTAATAAGTGGACATGACTTACTTCATTGGTAGGCCTTCACATGTATTAATGCATACACTGCTGCACTTCTGCGTACTGTTTCATATGCTGAACTACATCTGCACTATGAGATACCTAAGCAAAGGCAACACAGGTGATGTGATTGTGAAATGAGCAAAAGAAACTCCACGTTTTTCAATTACATTACTTGTGTTTTCTAAGTTTACGGATGACATTGTGCAGATGAACTTTAGGTCTGTCTATGGACACAGAAGAGGTCTGGCCGTTGTTCAAGAGTGAAGTGGACATGTTTTACTTCAATGGTAGGCCTTCACATGTATTATCTCCTCTGTATTCTTCAACAAGCATAAATTTGATATGCAACCCTGAGTAGGCCTCATCTTAAACAAACTTTTGGAGAGGACACACCTTATCGTCATCCTGAATCAATCATTTAATCTATCACATTTAACATCTATTAGTTCTACTGCTTCATTTCTTTAATCCTTACTTTCCTGCGTTTGCTACTTCTCTCATTCCTTTCTCTATTACTTAATTATTCTACTCCTTCCAGTATTTTTCTCAGTCCCTCTCTTCTCATACTTCTTCATTATTATTCACTCATTCTGTCTCTATTAATGTTACTGTTTCTGAATGATCTCAAAAAATTTTTAAAACAAGAACAGTAAGTATAAGGATAGGAAACAGACATTTATGTTACAAGAAAGACAGCTATAGGAAGTAAACAAAAGATACTGTTACTCGCAATCCACTGCTGATGATGTCACTGACCATGTCAAGAATGATATAATATGTGACATGATCAGAAGTGGATTGCGGGTAACAGTATGTTTTCTTTACTCCCTGTAGCTGTCTTTCTTGTAACATAACTGTCTGTTTCCTTCCCTTATACTTACTGTTCTTTTTTTAAAAAAATTTTTTTGGTTCGCTCCTGGTTCGCGTACCGGAGTGCGAACTGGAAGCGAACTAAAAGAAATAGAGGTTGGCAGAGTTTCAAAAATTCTACCAATTTTTTTTATAATGGGGAGGTAGTTCTGAAAAGAACTTTTTTTTTGTTTTTTGTTGTTTTAAATTTTTTTTATTATTTTTCTGAACATTTTTTATATTTTTTTTGTTTTTTCTGAACATTTTGTAATTTTTTTGTTTTTTGGGGGGAGGGGGGAAACAAAAATGATTCATTGAAAAGGGCTCAACAGGAGCAACGAAAAAAAGAAGAATTTATTTTTTGGGGCGTTTCGGGCAAACATGATTATTGATAGCTCTCATTATAAGAGTAATGCTACTTTCTCGGTAGCAAAGTGTTTGGTTGCACCACACGCACACTTGCTTTACTTCCCCCATGTCCATTTGAATGTTCGGGATCACCTCCCTCGCCTCTGGTCCCGATACTTCTTTGACAACAGATCTTCTCGCCATTGCCGGGGGATTTTGCTGTTCATCACGAAGCTGGGCAGCACTATAATTATTTGGGTGCCACCTACTCATATGCCTGTGCATCGTATAATTTCCGAAGCTGTATTTCTTCTCAGTGCCCCTTGAAAGTCGATCGTCGCAAATACGGCAAAACACATATCTGGCATTGACTTTTTTTTGCCCTGCTGGAAATTAAAAAAATTGCCAGATGTAGTTTTCTTTTCTATTGTATCTTCTGGGCTCCTCTCGCAAAAACTCAGGCTCTTCCTCCTCTTGCTCCTCTTCTTGATCTTCCTCTTCTTCTATGATTGCTTGAGCAGGTGGTCCTTTCTTCCCTTGAGGAGGTGGGGGTGGTGGTGGGGGAACACTAGCTGAAGCAACAATGGAAGCCATTTCTCTAGAATGTAAAAGGGTCTTTCTCTCACCAAGATGAAAGTCAGAGTGAGGAAAGAAGGAGGGGTTTTCATCATTTGGGAAAAGCAAAAGTTCTCAACCAATGAAAAGTGTTATTTTTAGGTCACCTGACCTAGCCTTACATCATTATGAAACCAAAAGTGAAATGAACCAATGAAAAGTTTTATTAACAAGTCACATGACCTCTCACGCTCATGTTACGCGCTGCGGAACGCGCCCCGGTTAGCTTCCGGGTCGCTGCGCTTCGCGCCTCGGTCCGCGCCCCGGGACACTTCCGGGTGCGCTAACGCAGTACGTCATAAGACGCATTACGCGGCAACGCGATACCGTCACTATGTTGATTTCTTATCGGTTCGCGGACCGGGTCGCGGCATCTATTTGAGCTAACGGAAAGCTTCCCGGTTCGCGGACCGGGAGCGAAACAAAAAAAATATTTAAAAAAAATTATTAATAAACATATAAAATATATTTTTGTATTTAAAGAAGAATACATTTTACAGCTATAGATATTAGCTTTTAAAAAACCAATGAAATTCATTGAAAAAACCATAGGTTATAGACCATATATAGTTAGGAATTTGCATTTACAAAACCTTGAAAATTCACTGAAAAAACCATAGGTTATACACCATATATAGTTAGGAATTAGCATTTAAAAAACCTTACTTTACTCACACAAAACCAATGAAATTCCATATATAGTTAGTTGTACTAACTATATATCACGCACCCGCAATCCACTGCTGATCATGTCACATATGACATCATTCATGACATGGTCAGTGACATCACTGATGACATCACTGATGACATCTCAAATGACATCACTGATGACATCACTGATGACATCTCAAATGACATCACTGATGACATCACTGATAAAATCTCATTTGACATTAATGATCACATCACTGATGACATCATTCATGTGATAATACGATGAACCTCTTCAGACTCTAATATAACCTTAGATACACTCAGTGTAAACAGACACTCACAGACTGTCACTCATCCATGGAGTTACTTACACACCTAGTCAGTCATGCAAAGAATCAATCACAGCTCCATTTTCACAACTATACAGTTATACACACCTTACTTATTCAAACATATACTAAAACATATTTACTCACTTATACAATCCTGGATACAAGAGCACAATGATCCATACAGCCACTCACACATTCACTGGCTCTTATGCACAGTTATTTATATATGTCAACTCTCACATGTACTGTATTTTACATATGTACTTACTTTGACATGTAGCACTGAGATATCTATTCACTCACCAATACAGTCATGCACACAGTCAACCACCCATACAGCTGTTTCCACATGCACTTTTGAACCCATACATCTATGCACAGAGTCATACACCTCCCAGGCACCCACACACACTCTCAGTCTCCCATACAAATGCTTGGGCAACCAATCAATAACCCATATAGTTACTCATATAGCTACTGATCAACACATGCAGCAGTTTACAGAACAACAGACATAATGATGCACAAATTAAGACAGTTTAGTCACTAACCCATGCACTCAGTGAGACACATTTAACCACTCACTCATACAGTCAGTCATGCACCTACTAAATCCTTCATCCAGACACTTATACATCCACTCATTCTTAAATATGTAAGACATATTTTAACTTTACAGAAAAATACAGTCACTGGATGTTGTCATCAGTGATGTCATCAGTGATGTCATTTGAGATGTCATCAGTGATGTCATCAGTGATGTCATTTGAGATGTCATCAGTGATGTCATCAGTGATGTCACTGACCATGTCATGAATGATGTCATATGTGACATGATCAGCAGTGGATTGCGGGTGCGTGATATATAGTTAGTACAACTAACTATATATGGAATTTCATTGGTTTTGTGTGAGTAAAATAAGGTTTTTTAAATGCTAATTCCTAACTATATATGGTGTATAACCTATGGTTTTTTCAGTGAATATATATATATATATATATGGATATATATATGGAAACAACCCCTATATATATATGCCGCCACTAGGCAATATATATATATATATATATATATATATATATATATATATATATATATATATATATATATATATATTGCCTAGTGGCGGTTGCCAGCAGGGAGTTATAGTTAGGACCATGGTTCTGTATAAAAAGCATTTTTTGACTTGCCTATATCTTTAGTGCTATTAGATGATTCTTCACAAAATATTCCCAAACAAGTGCCTGAGTGAGTCTAGTTGTGGATGGAAAGTTATGGGGTGATCCATCAAGCACGGGCCAATAAAAAGTGGGGGTCAAAAAACGTGTGTTCCCCATGTTAATTCTCATAGGGGCTTTGAACACAACTACAGCTCAAACCGTTGGATGGATTTACATGGAATGTGGCAGAAACGTAGCTTTTGGTTCATAGAATATGCATTCAGTTTTTTTGGTGTTAATCCATTCAGTAGTTTGCAAGAAGTTGAAGGGAATCCAGATTTATATATCTTCGATTTCGAACTCTTTTAGAATAATAATGAGCTCCTGCAGATGTTTGCAGAGCGCTGATTGGCTGCCAAAACTTCGACAGCCATCTTGTGACTCAGCTTCACTGAGTCCCCCAAAAAATACCATAACAAAAGAAAAGGAGCAGGGCACGAATACCCTAGTCCTGTAGCTTTGGTTCCGTGGTCCCAGAAGGACCTGAACAGGGCAAAATATATATATTTTTTATAATTCACAATGGAATTCCTGAATATTCACAAATATCGCCATGAATTTAAAACAAACACAACCACATTCTCCTGTGCTTGATTTTTAAGAAGCCGCCAGTGGACCAAGGTAATGGGGCATGCCGATATTTATAAAATAGATTGAGCAGGTTGCACACGGCTCCCCTCCAAGGGCATATTTATACCCAGGGGACTACCACCTCCCTGGGGCTATATACATATTTATGAGGGAGCCATGCAGACATCCCTACTAGAGCTACTGGAATCCACAGAGGGACACCACCTCCCTGGAGCTCAGTAAAAAAATGGGGCAAATGCAAAAATAAAATACGGAGGGAGCCTACACGTCCCTCTTTCAGGGACATACACAGCCCCGGGGTCCACCACCTCACCAGGGCCAGCGTGTGCAGAATAATTGAGGGGGCCATGGGGACACGTTCTGAACCCAATAATGCCCCTTTGGACTGTCTCCCAGTGCAGGCTCCTTGCTATGTCCTAGGGTGCCCACCCCCGGAGCATAGCTGTTTACTTTTACTTGGTGGGAGCTGTGACAGCTGTCAAAGTGCTCCTGCTTGCCTGATGCAGAGTTTTAATGTCTTTACCTGCCCACAGACATGCGGGCAGGGAAAGAGATGAAACTATTGTTCTCACATGCTGGGAGCTGCCTTTTCATCAGCTCCCTGCATTCAAGACCAATGCCGGTTCCTGCGAGAGGTGGGGAGCCAGCTGGGTCCATGGGGCCTGTGGCTTCAGCCACTGTCCTACTTGGTCTCAAACTGAAATCATGCCACAACTTCTCAATAAAATTTTGACTGCTACCCGAGGGATGGGATGGGATCCCCAAGGCTAAAATCTGCCCAGGGAGGTGGGCCACTCACCCCCCACCCCTACCCCCATGAATCCATGACCAGTCCCAGGTGCTCATTTAAAAGAAATGAATCCTCAACTGGAGCACTTACAAATGTAAAAATAGCAGGTCGCTTCATTGAAGCTCCATTTCTGTAAAGGACAAATGATCCTAACTCCTGGGTTTAGCAAAGGCAAAGCAAGTTTGTTTTCTTGGCAATTCCATTTTGAAAAACTATCTGAAATCCTTTGTGGAGGTGACTGAATAATTCATCTATTGGAGCGCAATCTATAT
This sequence comes from Lissotriton helveticus, assembly GCF_964261635.1. Taxonomy (NCBI): domain Eukaryota; kingdom Metazoa; phylum Chordata; class Amphibia; order Caudata; family Salamandridae; genus Lissotriton; species Lissotriton helveticus. Next base: position 2,057,972,885 of record NC_136061.1, read on the forward strand.
GTGACTGTGACGAGTTGATCCTTTGTTTCCCTTTCTCATTCTCCCTTTCTATTTGTTTGAGTATTTAATTGTGAAACTCAATTGAATGCTCTTCCTGCTTGTCCCTGCCCTGTCCACCTTAGTTAGACTTCCTGCTGCTTGTCAGGATGATAGACAGCTTAACAAGCTTCACTCCAGTGCATTTCTCGCAGATATTAGAGATATTTCTTGATGCCGAAGGAAAATAATGGCATCTCTATTAGAGAAAGGACCACTTACTTCATATAGTTAAGAAAAAAAGGAAACCTTTTAGTGGAGATTTACCACTTTGCAGTTTCATCCACTCCATAGAAGGAACCATGTTATTTTCTGTAAAAAAGACGCACCTGGAACGATCACATTGCCAAAAGGCATCCAATGTCACAGGTCACATTATCTCATGGTCCATTATGCAGCTGTGGTGCAGAATATATACTGGACATTTACCCAAGGAGCTAGCAGTTAGCAATTAGCCAGTAAAAATAACTTCATTGGGTAGATATGTTGTGCAAAACTGTGAAATCTTGTTGGATAAAATGGTAGGTTCAATCCCTTTATGTTTGAGTCACTGGCACACCCAAACAGTCACTTTGACACCCACTCTGCACACCCTAGCAGACCCACTCAGATATGTACACCCACCCACAAACCCACTCAGACACTAAGGTACCCGCTCATAGACCCACACAGCCACTCAAATAGCCACTCATGAACACATTCAAAGACTCAGACACCCACTCACAGACCCCCTCAGAGGCTAACACACCCACTCACAGACCCACTGAGACTGTTATGCACTCACTCACAGACTGATTCTCACACTCATGGAGGCACACAGAAACCTACTCAGACAATCTCACACCCACTCACAGACCCACTGAGATACTCACTCAGACACTCATGCATCCACTCAGATACCCATTAAAACCACTCAGATACCCATTCAAACCACTCACAGACCCATTCAGACACTTGCACACCTACTCACACACCCAGTGAGATACTTATGCAGTCACTTCCATACCCACACAGACACTCACATACACACTCACCAGCCACGTTCGGTATGGGAGTACCTGCCGGGGCGGTGACGTGGGGAGGGGGAGGGGCAGGGTGGGGGTTAGTAATGTATGGATAATGGAGGTTTGCAAGTAAGTAAACATTTAAATAAATCAAACGAATTTCCTTGCGCGCACAGCATTGCAATTGGGGATGCAGTGCGCGCAACGAAATTCGTTTGATTTATTTAAATGTTTACTTACCTGCAAACCTCCATTATCCATACATTACTAAACCCCACCCTGCCCCTCCCCCTCCCCACGTGACCGCCCCGGCAGGTACTCCCATACCGACCGCGGCTGACACACTCACACACCCATTGAGACATTAACAGGCTCACTCACACAGTCACTGAAACATGTATGCACTCACTCACACACTCTCAAAGGTTACAGGATACAATCCTAAAAACTAAGCATGGGCGGATTTTGCGGATTCGCAATCCGCGAATTTGCAGATTTGCGTATTTGCGGATTGCGAAAATCCACGAAATCCGCGAATTCTCGTGGATTTGCGTACTTTTTGGGGGTGTGTGTGTTCGCACGGGTTTCTGCAAGTTCGCGAGGGTTTTGTACAATTTCGCAAATTGCGAACTTACTTGTCGGGTCGCCAGTTTTGCGAACTTGTTGTTTCTACGTGCCCAGCCTGTTTGCAAGGCTTTCTTCATCACTGCCACCCTCTGTCACCACTGGCACTCTCTTTGGTCACCCATGCCACCCTCTGGCTCACCCATGTCACCCTTTGTGTCATCACAGCACCCTCTGGTTCACCAGTGTACATTATTGGGGCAAAGCAAAGCACTGCCATCCTCTGTCAACACTGGCACTCTGGTTCACCCATGCCACCCTCTGGCTGGCACACCCATGCCACCCTCGGTGTCATCACAACACCCTCTGATTGACCCGTGAGTGCACACCTGCTAAGTGCTATAAGTTTTGCAAACAACAACACCTGCCCTGCCCCAAATGACATTAATGAAGGCTGGCACCTGCTTGTCTGCTCCCTTTCCTTTTTGTTGCAAATGCAATGTAATTTTTTTTTAACAGGATGCAATGGCATACTTGTAACTATTCTGTGACTGTCAGAGCAGGGTCACACAATAGTTGCAAGTAGGCAACCGGATTCTGGAGGGCCCCTTCAGGAAGCACTACAGGTAAATGGTTACAAATGATGAGCTCGAACTTTTGCACCTGCTCGTTGGTTTTGCTTTTGCAAAACTCGTTTTTCGGTAATTTCGCCCTATTCGCGAGGCGCGGCGTAGTGCGAACTCGCCCGTGGAAGCCGCGAACTCGTGCGAGTTACCCCAAGGTTGAGTATGGGCGCCGCCATTTTGTTTGCGTGACGTATTTCCGTTTCCGCCCGCTATGTGTAATCTCGCGCAATGCGCGCCTTGCGAATGCAAGTTCGCACGAGTTCGCGAGAGAAATCGCGTGCGAACTTACTTACGCGCACGTGATCGGGCCGCCATCTTGTTTTTCATTCATTCCTATGTGTCTGGGTATGGTGTTTCTATCCTCTGTATATCTCTGCCATCCTTTGCTTGTTTTAATATTTTTTTGATCTATTTAACTTATTTTCTATCCCTCTATTTTTCTAGATCTATATTTTTGTGTTTTAGGCTACTTTTGTTTACTTTTCAACTACTTTTTTAAACTTTTATTTCCTTCTTCCCTACTCTTATTCTTTTTCATTTTGTCTCTTCTTTACTGCTAACACCTGCCCAGAACATGGTCAAGACAGCTGTTAGGCTGCCCAAGACGGGCACCGCAGCCCGTGCCCGGCTCCCGTGTGGTCGCTTGAGGGCGGAAATGGTGGTGCCCCGGGAGATCTTCAGCCCTGAGGAGGTGGGCGCACTTGTTTTTTATGTGCAGCCCCGTCTCCCCAGGACCATCGCGGCAGGCGGCAGGATCGCTGCTGGTTACACCAACAGCCAGGAGCGACGGAAGCGGTGGGGGCAGGTGTGCCGGGCCCTTTTTAAGATCACGGGGGTCCAGCGCACCTACAATCAAGTCACCCACCGCTGGACCGATATCCTGGACCGAGAGCGTGACCTGCTAGACGTGCTGGGAGTGGAGGTCCCCGGGCTTGGTGAGTAGTAGTAGCAATTTTTTCATCACTCACTACTCTGTTTTTTCTCCTGCTCTGTGTGACTGTGTTATATTGCAAATGTTTGCTTTAATTTTTTTACAAAGAGCAATAATGCTGCTGATTACATTGATAAGAGAGGTACATTAATATTTCAAAATCTTCTGTGCATTTCAGGTGCACTGTTCTCCTTCTCTGTGCCGGTGCCACTGCTTATTTGTTTTCTATTTTGTGTTCATTTAATTGGGCTGAGTAATGTATGAGTGTATTTTACAGAACTGCGTAATGCTAGACACAAAGGGGCAGATTTACAAGCCCCTTGTTCCACGTTTACACTGCCTTACCTGATGCACAGCGACGTAAACGTGGCGCATCCCTGCGAGTCATTGTACAACGTGATCCATCTAAGGAGATGCGCCACGTGAAGGCCTGGGCCTGCGCCACAATGGGTGCGTTCCCACGCAAGGGGGGGGGGCGGGGGGGTGGCGGTCAGGCAGATGTGTGCCTCGCAAAAGTGCCTGCATGAAATCTACAAGATTTAACGCAGGCACTTCCGCGACGCTGCTATGTCAATTCTTTATGCCTGCTTGCTTGAAGCAGGCGTAAGGACTGATGCGGTATGTTGAGTATTAGGCAGCCCTGAGCATTGCTATAGTTGCATCGCGCCCGCGACGCGACTCTAGAGATGCGCCCCTCTTTCGTCACGAGATGCGTCACGCATCTGCCTACCCTTGCGCCAGGGTTTGCCGCATTGTAATAGCGGCGCATCTGCCGTGACGCAAGGTTAGTTTTGCGTTACGCATTTGTTCTGGTGCACATCTGGAGGTGTCCAGCTCAGAACTCGTAAGTATGCCCCTAAGTGTCAGATTAGCAATTACCTGCGCATCCCTGCAAAGTGTGCGGCACGCCAGCACCACCCATGGTGCGCCGTATTTACAATGCGGCACACCATGGTCCCAAAACGTCACCGAAGCGTTACGCATCGGTGCCGTAAAGGCGGCTCATTGATGGAGTTGCGTTGCAACGATGGCGCAGCTCCAGCAATGCTGCGTCAAGCCGTAAGTCTGCTTCTTGCAGGCGCAGGGTTTCAGTGACGCATCATTGTCCTAAATGACTGATTGAAATTTTATATATTCCCCATAGCCACTTTTAGCATGCGTTCCTGCGCAGGAACGCCCTCCCTTGCGCTGGAATGCTCCCTAATGGCGCAGGGCTTTAGAATGGGATGCATCTCCCATATGCGTCACGTTGTTAATATACGCCACACCATGGCGCCTCTCTTGTTGTGGCGCTGCGTCACAAAATTGACGCAAGAATGGAGCAAAAGAGCTGCAAGGGGCTTGTAAATCTGCCCCTAGAGTAGAGGCTCAGGTGCAGTCCTTCCTTTGTAGCCATCTTTTTGGATGAAATAGTTGGTTCTTGTTCTTTCTAAATGTTTGATTTGGTTGACAAGGACATCGGCAAGCAGCAATCATCAATGTTTTCTGTTAATTCTTTCATGTTGTACGTCAGGTCCGCCCAGGGGCAAGCGGACCGAAAAATCGGATGCAGTGGCTCCAAAGGAGGAGGATGCAGGCCAGGGCGGTGAGTGCTCCTTTGCTGGCCCCAGTAAGTTTTCATTTAAATATAGAGGACCTATTGTTGTCCAAGCGTTCCTAATTTAATTGTTTCGAAATAGTGTTTAGATAGGAGCAAAATCAATAATCCTACTGTTGCAGGGACAATTCTCCACAAACCGAACTATGGACACCAAAGACCAGAGTAATAATATTTCAGAGTGGCGTGTTTGGCACACTGTATAAATAAACCTGGCAGTGTCAGCGGCACGGACTCCTCCTTGCAAAAATTGCAAAACTTTTCGCTCAGTCACTCTAGTCTGGAGGACTAAAAACCACAGATTCTATTCAAGTTTAAAAGCTTTATTAAAAGTTTAAGTAAACACATATATTAAAATAAAGTTAGTTGGAAATGGAAAAGTGCTTGGTGCTGAGTTGATGAGTAATGGATTGGAACACATTTCTTGTGGTCGAGCCGAGCTTTCACCTGGTTTGAAGTTGATGTTGCTCTTGTCCTTAGAAGTCCAGTTTCTGTCTGTTCAGAGAAAAATAGTGTGTGTTAAAATTAAGCAAGCATTCAACAATTGTGACAAAAAAATGAAGCAAGACAACAGCTTTCCCTGGAAGGAGGGACATTTTTACTTTAGACTAGAGTAGACAGTCAATTAATTTTTCTGTTGTTTTCACATTTTTTCATTCATAGACCAAATAGTAGTGGAGTGGTGTAATCTAACATTCTTAAATCTACTTTGTAGGTGGAACATCTGGTGGCGGGGCCAGCTCGGATGTGGTGGTCATCATTGACTCGGAGTCCGAGGATCAATCTGGGGAGGAGGCGGCGCTAGAGGAGTCGGACCAAGAAGTACAGACTGTGAGGAAGGAGACAGTGGCGGTGGCGAGTACAGGTAAGCTGGATCATGGTACTATCTGACTCTTAGATAGGATATGATGTGTATCCAGTGGTGGCCCAATGACAAATTACAATATGGTAATTACAGCAGGCTGGGACCGACAGACAGATAGAGGCAGAGACAGAGAGAGAGGAAGACAGAAGGAGAGAGAGAGAGGGAGGGAGCCAGAGGGAGGGTGAGGGAGGGAGACAGAGAGAGAGAGAGACAGCGAGGTAGAGGGAGACACAGGGAGACATAAAGAGGGAGACAGAGAGAGAGAGAGAGAGGGAAACAGACATATCGCCTGGGCTTCTGCCAGATCTCTTTCATATGAAAGAGCATCAAACCAAGGATACAAGTGAGTTGTGGGAAGGGAAATGGTGATTCAAGCGCCCCCCCTTGCCCCTCCCTGCGGACGCCCATGATACTGGCCTGAATAGTTTTGTACTGCGCTGGCTAGTTGCTAGTTGTACTGTGACACAACTTCCTGCTGAATTATTTTGTGTTAATCATATTCTTAAAGAGCATTGGTTACATATTATGTCTTTCTTTCTTCATATAGTTGGCAATACTAAAACCTCAAAACCGACGAGGAGTATGCTGGCTGTACTGGCCCGGCAACGAAGGCTGGAAGCAACTGTTGCCGAATATCGGCGGCTGGTGGAACTGGAGGGGGACGACACGCACTCCAGTGCATCAAATCTAACATCTACATCCTCCTCCGTGACCCCACGTTCTGCCGGTAAGCGCAGTGCTCCAGCGAACCGGAGCCGTGCTGGAAGACGCCACCGCCGAGCAGCAAAAGCTGCACCTCGCAGTACTGTTAAGGGTCGCTTGCGCCGTGCACTCCGCAGAGTGTCCGACCTAGAGGCGGAGGTCCAGAAATGGAACAAGTATCAGAATGTGGTGGAGGGCCTCCGCCTAGATCACGCCATCCTCCAGGAGAAGTATGATGCCCTGGCCCTAAGGCATGATGCCCTGGAGGCCAAACTTAACAGCTTGCATCCCTAGAGTGTCCCTTGCCCCTTTTTTAGAGACTTTTGGGGGGGTGGGAATTGGGAGTTGGGTTTTTTGGGGACTTTTGAAGGACTATTTATTTGTTGGGGTTAGGGAGGGTCTTGCGGGAGATTATTTTGTTAGGGATATAAATATACTTTTTCAAACTTTATCTGAGCATACCTGTTTTTTTACTACTTTTGAGCTTGGTGGGTGGTGGTTTTGCAGTAAGTTCATTTAACTGAACACTGTCATCGTGTTGGTTCACGTGCAATAGGCCAAATGTTTTCCAAAGTAAATGCCTGTCACAGAGTTTGTTAATTCAAGAGCCCTAGGACTTTACTGCTAGTACCACTGTCACTCTCTCGCCTCTCCGAATACTCCATTATACTACCTCCCATCCAAAGGCTTATCTTACCTGTAATTTGTGTTTGAGGGCTGGCTCCACCTGGAATTCACAGTGGGGGACTCGTCAACGTAAGTTTCTTCATTGTGCAGAATCCAGGCATCAGCATTATGGGTAATGGATAGGGTGAGTCTGGAGGAGGAGGACTCAGGATAGACGACCAGGACTGAGTTCTTGTCAACTAACTGTTGTGAACCTGAGGAATGCTGCGGCATCAAAATCAAGACAGTTCTGTTGATGGGCTTGTTGTTTTATGGGTTGATTACAGTTTTGTTGGGAATGTAATGAAGCACTTGCTAAAGAAAGACAGACACACAGGAATAAAAGTGAATAAGGAGGACTAATTACAACTAATGAATGATTCGATCATTTTCAGAACTCGCTGTCAGGGAAGCAGAACTCGTCCTCATACTCTGCTAAATCATCAGTCGGGGTTACTTCTGGTAACTGAGGAGAACTTTCCTCAGGTAGGTCGGTGTCCTCTTCTTCCTGCGTGGATTCTCGTACTCTGTAATCTGGTGGTATGAAGTGCTGGTTCATCTTTATCAAGGTGAGCCGCTCCACATTTGCGGGCAAGAGGCGGGACCTTTTGGAAGTCACAATGCCACCAGCAGAACTAAAAACACGTTCTGAGGACACGCTTGCGAGTGGGCAAGACAAGTAATTGATAGCCAGGTTGGTGAGCTCTCGCCATATTTTTCTTTTCCCATGCCAATACGCCAATGGGTCCTCAGTAATATTGACCTCTGTTGAGTCATCCAGATAGGCTTGCACCATTGAAAGAATGTCCTCCCGGATTCCTGTACTTTGCACTTCTGTGTCCTTTCTAGGACAAGGAAACCCTAGCTGAGTTAGCCAACCCGCTTCAGACATATCGCCTGGGCCTGGTGCAGATGATACAGTTGCTGGTGTGGTTAACGGCTCAGAGGAAAAGACACTCACTTCTGCCACAGGCACAGATGCAGAAGTGCTTTTTTGGGACGCCTGATGGCCTGCTGATTCACTAGTAGTACTGTCTTCTCCTACAGTTTCCTTCCGCTCTCTTTCAAAACGAATGGCTGACTGAGCTAGCCAACCTTTGTACTCTGTAACATCCAATGTTTCAAAAGGAATTATTACTTTGCCAAACAATGGCTTTTTGTAACGTGGATCCAGAATAGTAGCACAAATGTAGTGCTGTTGTTTCTTGATATTTACAAGCCGTTCATTGCTAACTAGGCGTTGTAATAATCTCTGCGCCAACTCATGTGCTTCGTTCTTTCCAGCGTCCTTTAATTGTGAAGACACCACCTTGACTTGGTGCTCGAGCTTCAGCAACAATGGGATAGCTTTGCTCAAAGAACAGTCCTCCCTGCTGACGTCACGCGTGAAGACCTCAAAAGGACGAAGCATGTCTGTCAGGCTTTTAACTAGCTGCCATTGCTCCACCGCTAGCATCATTTCTGTCGTATCACCACCCAGGTTGTAGAAATACTCATTGACTACTGGAAACAGCTCATGCAGACGCTCAAGCATGTAGAAGGTTGAGTTCCAACGTGTTGCCACCTCCTGGATAAGTGCTTTCACTGGCATTCTACGTTCATTTTGCTTGCGCCTCAGCTCCTTCCGGGCCTTAAAAGAATGGTTGAAATGTGTGCATATTCTTCTGCAGATGGTCAGTGTTTTGTCGACTGCAAGTTCTTTTTTCAAAAAAATTTGCATAACAAGGTTGATACAGTGCGCCAAACATGGCACTATGAAATAGAAACCGTCCTCCAGGCCTTAACTACATTCCTGCCATTATCTGTAGAAACATAACCAACCTTGCAATTTCTTGGGCGCAGCCATTGCAAGACCTTTTTGTTAAAGTCAGCCAAAATGTTGACTGCAGTATGACTTTTCTCCATGCCAAACATGGCTAATGTTGCATGTTTACGAGCACCCTTAAAAATCTCGACCAAGTCACCACCTGCATTTATCTGTTTTATAACCCCTGAAAAAGAGACCCAGTGTGCAGTGATGCACATGTAATCAAGGGCTTGGCAACTGGTCCACATGTCTGTTGTCAGGTGTATAGTGTGAACAGCACTCTTCTGCAAAGCTGCCCCCACCAACTCAAGCACCTCTTTGTGTAGTGCTGGAACAGCAACCCTGGCAAAATAGTACCGGCTAGGAACCTTCCATTTAGGGGCCAATGTTGCCACGAGTTCAAGGAAACCCACACCTTCGACAAACGAAAAAGGGAGAAGGTCCACCGCTAGCATTTTTGCCAGCTTAGTGTTATACAGGCGTACAGTTGGGTGGTTGCGTTGAAATTGCGAATCTGAGGAGAACATGGCTGAAATGGTGCGCTGGACAAATTTACGGGATGATGCTGATGCCTTCTTCGACCCACTTCTGATCAGTGTTGACATTTTCCGCATTGGTGTGTCTCCCAGACTCTCAGTGTGCCTGCTATGTGTTACGGAGGGTGTGGTGCTGCCAGGGGTACTGGGTGCAACCGGACACATGTCTGACGCTTCTTCTACCTCCCCATCATCTTCAGATGAAACACCTACTATGGGTATATTTTGGCCACTTGCCCTTTGGGATCGCTTTCCCTTGACGTTTGCTAGGTGCGGAAACCATTCGACAGCGTGCTTTCTTTCAAGATGACCTATCTGGCCTCCGGTTCCATAGTTGGTACCAGTCTTACCATGGCTAATGCTAGTCTTACAAATGCAACAAACGGCTATGTTATCATACTTTTCATGGACACTAAAAAAGTTCCAAACTGGGGACTGGAAACTTCTAGTTTTGCCGCACGAGGTGATACTGCTGCCAATGCCAGATGAAGCAGTGGTGGATGAGCCTTGCAGACATCTACTGGGTTGTGCAATTATTGCAGCAACCTTACTTGAGGGAGTCGAGCTGGATGGAGTCCCCCTCTGGGGAGAAAATATGGGAGCTGTAGGTTTTGTTGAACTTGTGGTACTACTTGACTGCGTTGGTGGTGCTACCAGTGGCACGTCGCCAGGGTCACGCTCAGCATGACGTCGGGATAGGGTATAAATGTCTGTCTGCTGCATGGCCGGTGTGGCTGGACTGACATGTGTGATGACTAGGTCATTGCTGTCATCCTGTTCAACAACATCAGAATGCACCACTTCATCAAGTCCGACGTTCGGATCCATAAGTATGAGCTTTCCGGGGCCCTTCCTTTTAACATGTGATACCTTTCGCAGCTCATGGTGTGCCTCCCTCTCAGACGTCAGAGATGGTTGCCAATCTAGATCCAGATCATCATCTGATGGAGCGGGGCTTGAAGAGGAACTTCTACACACCCTCCTTGATCTTTTCCTTGCTGGGGAGCTGGGAGAAAATGAATCATCAGGAGGAGTGGCTCCGTCTTCCTGACATGATACCCCGGCTCCAAAGTCAATTTCCTCCTGTGCCCCTACTTCTGGAAGAACAACCATTGTGGGCACTTGCACCGCTCCATGCGCCGCTACATGGGCATCTTCACTGACTCTACTTGCAAGTCTCCATGGACCTCTCCTTCTCGGCCTTCTCCTTCTCGGCCTTCTCCTTCTCGGCCTTCTCCTTCTCGGACAGCTCCTTCTCGGACAGCTCCTTCTCGGACAGTTCCTTCTCGGACAGCTCCTTCTCGGACAGCTCCTTCTCGGACAGCTCCTTGCGCATGTACTTCTGCTTGTACTAGTAGCCCATGCAGTTGTTGTTGCGGCTTTGGTTGTTGAATAGTACTTGTGAGATGAGTTAAAACCTGTGTTGATGGCTTTCTTGCGATGATCCCACATCACTGGTCGTTGGTGATTCAACAACTAAACAGGCTACCTGTGCAGCACTCATGGTGGGCCTTTGTTTTTTTTGTTGTTTTTCCCCAAAAAATGTATTGGTTGAGCCACCAGTCTCCTTGGTAAGTGGTGCCACTTGCTTCTTCTTCTCCTTAGTAGAGACATCTTTCTTGCAAGAGGACCTACGGGCACCTCTTTTTGGAACCATCTTCTTCAGATGTCGGAACAACAGGCCGCAGCAGCACTTCTTCCTGGCACTGATGCTCAACGATGATGCGGAGTTTTGTGCACCTAAAAGCAAACGAAGACAGAGGAACATCAGTAAATATATGTTGCATATGTAGCGCTTGAATAAACAGTTTGCAAGTAGGCATTTATGAATACACACGTGCACACCACACAATATGGAAATTTCTAAATTAGGAGTTGCTAAATTTTTGGGAAACAGGAATTTAACATTGATCCAAGAGAGCACACACAGAGAGGGTTGTACTTTCATGTACCCCTGACTCCGCCTGGGCACAATGGGTGAAAGCAAGGCACAATGGGTGCAGGCCTATGTCTCAAAGCTCACTGCCTGCCTTCAAAATGGCCGCTTGACCCCCCCATCCACATGGCCAGGACCATGCCTCAAAATGGCCACCACCAACATAGCCAGCACCCAACCCCTACTCCAAAAAGTGAAAAAACACAACACAAATCAAATCACCACAATCCAATGCCATCCATCAAGTTTCAGAAGGCTTATGCTGCCTTCTGGTGGTTTTCCGGTGCAAAATTGCAATTTTTACAATTTCGCGAGTGCGAGATTGTTGCTTCACGGCGCGAACGTGGCGAAAAACACGCAAAATACGCGAACAGACCGATTCTGGGCCCCCCTGGGCATAATGGATGACATCAGAGCACAGTGGGTGCAGGCCTATGGCACAAAGCACACAAACTGGCTTACAAATGGCCCCTAGACCCCCACCCACACGGGACCAGACAATAAAATGGCCCCCACCCACATAGCAAGCCCCCAACACCACCCCAAAAAGTCCTAAAACACACAAAAATCACCACAATCCAATGCCATCCATGCCCTGGCCAGAATCATGTTAAAAAAAAAATTCAACAAAACAGTTGTATCATGCATGCACCCATAAATAAGCCTGGTGGTTTTCAATTCATGTGCAGAATTGTAATTTTTACAATTTCGCGAGTGCGAGATTGTTGCTGCGCGGGACACGAGCAGTGCGAACACAAGCAAAAACATCCTCAGCTCGCGAACTTGCAGATTTTCCCCCCAAAAAAGTCGATAAAAAAGCAACACACACAAAAATCACCACAAACAAACAACATCAACTTACTTCTTTGTGAAATCAAATTTCGAATCCAAAAGTATTCCAAAAGGCCTCAAATCCAAATATCCAGCAGCAACCACAAAAAGTAATCCTTCCCAGTCAAGATCGAAATCAAAGTGGCCAGGAAATGGAGGAGCTTGCTGGACAGGAACAGGAAGTTGGAGACTGGGGCACTTCCTTCACCCCACCCCTATGGGAGGAGCTTGCTGGACAGGAACAGGAAGTTGGAGACTGGGCCACTTCCTTTACTAATTTTTGTACTTTCGCTAGTGCGAGATTGTTCCTGCCCGCGCCGCGGACCGCGAGCAGTGCGAACACAAACAAAAAATCCGCTTCGCGCGGATTTGCGTATTCTCGCCACATCCGCGAGAGTTCGCGGATTGCGGATTCTCCGAAAATACGAAAAATCCGCGAGCGTAACGGATTTTACGCCCATGCTTACTAAAAACCTAATAAATTTACTTACAAAAACGAATAGTTACAGGGATGTCATAGTTAGGAACTAACATTTTTTAAAACATATAAATTCACTGTAAAAACCAAAGGTTACAGGGACGTTATAGTTAGAAATTATTTGTTCTTCAAATCTATTGACAAAGAGGTTCACTACATCCGATGGGGGCCTGCTTCGCACCGGATGTAGAGAACCTCTTTGTCAATAAATTTGAAGAAATAATCATTTTTTTACCAATCTGACCCTTACCACTTCAATGTTAAAAACTGGAGCAGGTTAATAGATTATGTATTTTCTGTCTGGCAAGATAGTGCAGTTGAATTGAGGAATTTTGCCATGTGGATATACATTTCACCATGCAATACAACAAAAAGGAATTACATTTATTTTCTGGAGCCTTTTTGTTAGGCCATAATAGTAGAAAGCTATATACCACATTGTACAGGAAGCTTACTGATACCATCTCACTTAAAAAGTATAACAGCCATCACTGTAGATAATTTCAAGATAACCTGCCATCCAGGCAGTTTCTCTGCATTCAAAGGAGCTTTACAGGAGCCAGGAGCCAGAGATATTAAAACGCAAACGGTTGGAGAGGGCAACCCTCTGAAATGTATCTTCAGGGCATTAAAACAAGCATTGTTTTGTCCATGTGAAGAATTACTAACACCCAGGACCAAGGACGTGGGACAGAAGAGAATAGTGATGGTTAGCACCTTTTCACCTGTCAGCAATGAGGTCAAAATGATCGTTTTATGGCATTGGAGTATGCCAAATGATACATGCACACAACTCCCACTGTTTGCTTCCAAGAGCAATAGGAACATTAGAGACTATATGATGAGGGCATATGGAGAACAGACAAGTAAGGTGGACATTGGTACCATATGACACTCCCATCCATGGTAGGACACTATGGATATGGTGACTGTTCAGTTTGTGACATCACGGCGTACACTAATGACTAGAGAAAAAAAGAAAAAGTGTAATGTAATTCAATGCCCTTGTATGTTGGATTATGTTGGCCAGAAACCTCAAATGATAAGACAGTGTATCAGGCAACTCAGGAGCAGAATACTAGAGTGGTGTTGAAGGAGCGTCGTTGGTAAAAAAATTCAAAGAACATAGCCATTCAGAGGATGGCCTTTCCTGACAAGATCTAGAACTCATTAGGGTACTAAAAGAGGGTGCAACCTGGAGAATCTGTTGAATATTAAGGAGTACAAATGGATGGACATTTTGGACAGTACCAATAGTGGACTCAATAATGTCAATGACTTAATACGATTAGAAACTATAAGAACCAGAATTCCCACTGGCTGTATTCACTATCAGGTTGTCATATATTTATGGACACTGTATCACAGGTATTGATGTACTGAATCATTTTGTTTCACCTCTAAAGTGTGGCCTGACTGTAATAGTTCTGCATCACTTTGGGTTAAGTCTTTAGTATATGGAGAGTGGTCCCTTGGGGAATGTGTTATATACTTCACACTCTAGTTCACTATTTCAAGATTCAGGCATTTGTAATGTTTAACTGGGCACATCATGTTTAAGATAGCTTTGAGTATGAACGCATGTTGGATAGCACTGAAACAGATATGATAATGTTCCAATTGTAAATGTGTAAGGGACATCCATTCTCCCCAATGTTGGCGTGAACGTTGACCTGGTTGGCATGATTCATGGATTACTTTGTGTCTAGTCACCCTTATAACCAGAGTGGTTCCCAAGAGATTGGGTTTTCAAACAGTAAGTTACCTGATGGTGAAGTTCTAGATCACATTATTACTTGTGATATCAATGGTATTCCTTACTATGTAAAAGAAATTGCAGGAGATGGATTTGTATTACCAAAAATTCCATAAATACTGTCACAAATGTTCCCCCCTAAGATGACAGGTATGTGTTTATGGTCTAGCTGCTAAGACAGAGGGAGACTAGATACCACTGGCATGCTTGCTGCTTTTTTCTTGAGACTTGCGTTTTTGAGTGCAACTTTTGTCAGTGGGAGGGAGTATTTTTGCCCTGTGTTATTTTCCAAAAGTGGTGACTGTTCAATCTGGACCGCACGTATATAGTTGGTAAGTGAGGTAGTGGTGCATGGGCTTTTTGCTACCCATGTTGGACCCTTGTAGGTTCATATTAACGTGTTAACTCTACTCAATAATTTTTTTACCGTAACATGTGGCATTGAGACAGCATATATATGGAGGTACGGTCATCCGTTGCTGCTCCTAATATAATGTAAGTTGTGTTTGTTTTCGACTCCTATTGGTTGGACTCACTCCACTATTCAAATTGGTGATTATTGATCATGAAATGGTATTGTTTGGTTTATTCCAGCCATTTGACTCCGGAGTTCATTGGATTGGTTATCAAAGTTAAACAGATAATCTTGCACAGGTGAAAATGTGTCATCTGGTGAATGGGTAGTGATTTCATTTGTGTACATACTTTAGGACAGTCACAAAAGTTTTGGGGAGATTCCCCAGGCCTTGATGTTGTGATTCACACCATGGATAGTGGAGGTTTTGAGCACTCTGGTGTATCACTGGGATGTATGGTGTGTGTTCCATGGATTGGTTTAAGGCAACACTTGAATGATTAAACTTAGGGTGATGAGGGCTATAAATGGTGAGATGGCTATCATTGCTGGACTGTGACCAATTTCCATTTTTTTTTTAATTATTTAGGTGTGTATGGTAGATGATGAAGTCCTGAGGAGACTTCACAAGTGACTTAGGGGTCAAAATATCGACATAGTTTCCCAAATGGTTCATGACCTTTGAATGAAACAATAATATCATTGGGAACTGCACAGTGTGTTATGTCTTGTTTGTATTTACGCCTTTAAATAGGAGCACTGCGTCAACTGCACTATTCTATTCACTTTTCCCACTTGAATATATTATGTGGGTATTTGTGCTGAAATTTTCAATGAATAGATATATATTGTCATTCATTTGGGTGTCCAGTAGTTTTATTTCAGTATTCCCAACATCAGTACTTTTCAGATTTTTATGCATAAAGATCTACGCAAGTGAGTTCCATAAGACGGTAAACATCCTTTACAACGCAACTTTTACCACCCAGTGCCTTTACGACGCAACTTTTACAACGCAACCATTACAACGCATTGCGCTGGGGGCGCTCTAGGATAGGGAATAGGTTTAATGTACTATCCAACACCTTCCCTACTATCCATGGGGACTGCAGTTGGAATAGTAAATCAAACTATTCACTATCCAGCGCCTAAAAAGCACTATGCGTTGTAAAGGTATGCATTGTAAAACTTGCGATGTAAAGGTAGGCGTTGTAAAAGTATGCGTTGTAACATCATACATCCCCATAAGACATCTGTGATGAACACATAATGTGCCTGTGTGTGTGAGTCCGTCTATCAGTGGGTGCATGTGTCTCTGAGTGGGTCTGTGAGTGGGTGTGTGAGTCTCTGAGTGGATGTCTGAGTCAGTACGTGAATCTCTGAGTAGGTCTGTGGGTACCACTTGTGAGTAACCCTTACCCTTTACAGCGTGTTGTTGGTGTCCACTCTCTATGTTAGTTTCTATGTTTTCCTCCATGCTTCCTTCAAGTGTCCCCCATATCAATTGGTCCTGATGAGACCCTGCATTACAAAGCAAGTCAAAATGCTGCCGGCATTCCTTTGAAATTAACAATTTCTACAACTATTTTCAATGTTAGGAGGGTCAGAGTGTAACATTATATATATATATATATGATTATTACCGTTGGTAGTTTGTCATAATTTGGAAACCTGTTGTTGGCCTTTTTTCTGTATTGCATGTATAATTGTATTGTTTGCACTACCTTGCTTTGTATTGTTCCTTTTTTACGTAGGACACTATGCACCTTACTTATTAGTATTGTTAAATACAGTTTACAATTCCTTTTGCCACAACCAGTGTTGGACTACTTTATGTTGATTTCTCTGTCTACTTCTTCCAAACAGTCTCACTGTGTGAGTGTGCTTATTTTTACATCAAGTATGTGTTTATTATTCTGATAGGAGCACGGTGTTTGATAACATTGACCAGGAGTTAAGCAGCACAAGTGCAGGGGTGGCAGCATATTGTGAAGTGACCAGTAGAAATGAGGAGTTCTTCTTACGTATGGCACTAGAGTGAGGCCCTCAGACTCATTTATTTATTGATCCACTGCAACTTGCTATCTCACCGTTGGCCTACATTGGTTTGGTGTGTAGAGGTGTGCAGGGAATGTGTGTTTTACATGTGTTAAGTGTATGTGTGCATGAGAATGGTACAATGCAGAGATGGTGCAGTGCTATGCAGTGCATGTATGTTATATGCATGTGCTGGGTGCTTATGTGCTGGGTGAATGGTACAATACATGTGACATGTAGTGTTATGCAGTGTGTATACATTTTATGCA
This sequence comes from Lissotriton helveticus, assembly GCF_964261635.1. Taxonomy (NCBI): domain Eukaryota; kingdom Metazoa; phylum Chordata; class Amphibia; order Caudata; family Salamandridae; genus Lissotriton; species Lissotriton helveticus. The sequence continues at coordinate 2,057,989,881 of NC_136061.1, forward strand.
TGTGCTGGGTCTACGTGTGCCAGTGAATGGTACAATACCGGGATGGTGCAGTTCTGAGTTGAGGTACAGTTTCTGTTTTTTAGCATTTGTTGTCAAAAAGTGATGCTGTGCAACTTTTGGGAAGAAACAAAAAACACCCCAAAAATTCAAATTGTTAGAAAACCCCAGAAAATGATAAAAGGTTTAAAAAAGGTCCTTGCTTGACCCACCTACTCCAGTTTAAGAAAGAAAATGTTGTATGTTAAATGTACATTGGTAAAAGTATGAATTTATGTTGTTGTGTCAATTTGTATGTTATTGAGAGTTTAAATTAGTATATGGTTGTGTAACTGATTCAATATGTGAATGAGTGCATGTACGAGAGGCTATATGATTGCGTGAGTAAAATTGTAATGATTGTGTAGGTGAATGACTGAATGTGTGAATGACTATATAGGTTACTGAATTTGTGTGTGTGAGTGGCTATATCAGTGAGTAAATGGGTATGTGATAGTCTGTAAAGATGATTTAAAGCATACTTGTTTGGCTGTATGGGTGACTTAGTGGGTTTGTGAGTACTTGTATGGGTGTCTTAGTGTGTATATGAGTGAGCGAGTGCATGTGCGAGTATGTATATGAGTGAGTGAAAGGCTGTATGGATGGATATATGGATGAGTGAGATGGTGGATGAGTGGCTGCATGGATGGGTGAGTGAGTATGTGAGTAACTGAATGGCTGCATGAGTAGCTATATAGGTGTGTGAGAGGGTATCTGAGTAAATGTATGGGTAAGTGAGTAGCGGCATGACTGTCTATATGGGTCAGTGAGAGCTTGTGTTAGCGGCTAAATAGGTGACTGAGTGGGTGTGTGAGTAGCTTATTGGAGATTAAATGGCTCTGTATATGCCTGTATGTTTGAGTGAGTGTGTGTGTGACTGGTTGTACAACTGCATGAGGGTATGAATACCTGTATGAGTGAGTGAGAGGGTGCATGAGGGACTGTATGGGTGAGTGAGTACATGCATGAGTGCTGATATATTTGAGTGAGTGTGCAGGTACATGAGTGGCTGTATGGGCTGTATGGGTAAATGAGTGGGTGTGGTTGAGGGACTGTATGACTCAGTGAGCAGGTGTGTGAGTGGCTACATGAGTTAGTCAGTGTATGAGTGCTTGTATGACTGACTGAGAGGTATAAGAATAGCTGTATGAGTGAGTAAATTACTGAATAAGTAGTAGTGTGGATGAAGTGTGGTTGTATAAGTGAGTACATAGGTAAGTGAGAGCATGTCTTTGTATTTGTATGAGTAAGTGACCGGGTGTTTGTCTATCTTTAAAAAATATATATATATAAAAATTCCACAGTATCGCAAAATACATATATACATATATGTTAAATCAGTACACAGTAACAATTCCCCTGTGCAAAAGTCGATATCAATCCATCCTATGGACACACAGTGCCTCCCAAAATATCAAAACATAGGGGCCGATTAGGATGGCGGACGGACTTGCGTCCCTCCGCCACCCTTGAGTTGGAGGGACCGTCCGCATGGGCAGCGGCGGTCCCTCCATAGCAATTAGGATGTGACCGCCACCCTGGTGGTCACATCCTGTATGTTTTACATTGCGGCGGATGCTGCTTGAAGCAGCATCCGCCGCAATGCAAAAAACGAAAGATGTGCATTTGCATGCACAAAGCGGCAGGCACCGCGCGGTGCCTGCCGCTTCGTGCACGCAAGGGCAGGGGTGTACCATAGGTACCCCCCATGTGCACCCCCCACGCAACCTTCACCCAGGGGGCCCGCAACGGGCCCCCAAAGTGACTGTCCGTATGCTTTTCCACGGCGGAAAAGCTGCCGCGGAAAAGCATGACTCACCCTGCATCCTAATATGGCTGGCGGTGTCTGATAGACACCGCCAGCCATGTTATTGCTTTTCCGCCGTGGTCGCCTTCCGACCGCGGCGGAAAAGCGGCGGACGGATTGGGAGACCCACCAGCCATCCTGATTTGGCGGTGGGTCTTTCAGGCCTCCTCGGCGGATTTCCCGCATACTCAGGGCCGGCGGTGGCTTCCGCCGGCCCGGAGTATGCGGGAAATCCGCCATCCTAATGACCCCCTAAATACATACAACCATATCTTAAACTAAAGAACAGCAACAATTTATATCCATTCCCTAGCATAAACCTTAGTATCAACCCATCATATGATCAATCATTGCCCCCATACATAGAGACCAAGTTTACGCTTTCTGGGCCCTTTAACCGAATATAAATTAAACTCCAGATTAAAGGTGTTATAAAACCTAGCACCCCACATTTCAAAAGATGGACCGTAGCAAAGTGGACGCTAAACATATCCGCACTACTGCCTTAGCAATAAAAATTAAATACCAAAATGTATACATTGGCATCCCTTGATGTAGGTCCTCCCCAATCCCTTACAACATCATGGAGGATGAGATTTTTATGGACACTCTAGTAACCTCTGATAAGAGCCGTTCTATAGCTCCTACATATGGAATCAAATTTGCGCACATGTAGAATGTATGAAGGATATCAGCATTATCTGCACCACACCGAAAACATTCCCCATCATTTTCACCCCCCCTTTTCATCATCTTCGCAGGGGTGTGGTACAAATTGAACAATGTTTTATAAAGCTGTGCTCTTAGGCTGGCTCCTCTGAGTATTTTCCCTGCAATATCAATCAACTCTTCTAGATAGACCGACTGTTCTCCCAGCCAATTTCCCCATTTAACTTTATATCCAAGTCATCCAACCTAGCAGCTAACAATATGATATAAAGAGACCCTATTTTTTCGTAACGCCTGATAGCTTCCACTATCATATGTGGTGTCTTAATAGTTGACTGTTACTTAAAAAAACATGTATTTGCAAGAATTTAAAGAATTGAGTTTTAGGTAAATGGTTTTTCTCCACCAAGCATGAAAAGGAAGAGCATACCTCCCCCCACCCTGATAAAAGTCACCAATTTGGGTAATGCCCTTCAATCTCCAATTAGCTGAAACAAAATCCCAAACACTCAATGGAAGTAACCCTACTGTGGAGGTAGGTATATAAAATGATAGCCTTGAAATCTGTTAGTTTTTTTGAACTATTGTAGTGTAGTTCCTATATTCCCAATAGGCTCTGCGCATTGGAATAATATAAACAGCAGTTCCGACGTAGGACTGAGGTCATCTAGGTCTCTACTGCCTATATTAGACTTAAGGTTTGCCAGCTAGCTCAGAGGTCACTAGAAACTTTCTCGAATAAAGAAGGAGGAGTTAAACTTCCCTGGATAGACAAGAAGGGATTAGCTTCCGACAACCATAAAACATGACAACTTTGCTCCCTCAGAATAAGAGTGTATCTCTAGAGTCGTGTGAAAACAATAGACAGCTATTTCACTCAGTCAAGTGTGCATACTTAGTTTCACCAGATTGCAGAGAATAGAGAGACCGGCGTTTTCAATAAAAGGTGTTATGTATTGAGCAGTCTTCTTTCTCATGCAAGAGAAATGAATTGCCACAGTTGCAATACTTATAGTAAAGTAAAGTGCGTACAGTAAAAGGAGTATTATGAAATAATACTGTAAAAGCATTGATATGGTTTCTAAGCCATATGATACTTTAAAATAGATAAAATATATACATACATATATACATTGACTAACGTACTCAACTGGTGCTTCTAAATACGCCTACCCCGGTGTACCTGACCTAAGCCTAATACGTGGGAAGGAGTAAGTAAGTAGCAGTTTAAGTTAAGTTGGTTTTGCCAAGAATCTGAATCAAGAATTCTCTTTAAGAGTTTAGTCAGCTCCGTACCTGGGTAATAGAAAGCAGGAGGTCTGGTATCTCTCTTTCAGGACTCGATATCCCAGTAACCCGCGAGGGTATCTGGAAACACCGGAGCTGGATTTCTCGGCTGGAGAAAAGACAGCGTCTATCTCAGTGCGTCAAAAGGGAGGGGCGGTGTCCGTGGGCTCTCGCATCAGCTGGGCTTTCGGGCAAGTAGATAGCCGCTCTGCTCCAAACCACCATGTGTTTGCTTAAGGCAACGTTGGTATATTTATACCTGAAAGGTGCCGGGTTTGACGTAAGGTTGGACATAAGACGTCAATAAAGATGTCACTAAGAACTGGCCGTTCTTACAGTGCTCACAGGAGTTCTAGGACGAATCAAAACAAAAGCAATGGGGATTTCCCAGGTTGCTGGAGGTTTGGTTTGTTCTTTCTAGGAGTCCGGGGAAGTAGCCTTGCTTAATGTGTACTGCATGGGCTACGACTAAATATGGATATGATTCTTATGCCTTTATAAGGATATTATTTATTATAACCGTACAAGGGCATAAAATAGAAATATTGCATTAGGTCCCTAGATAGAAACACAATACTATGTTCCAGACTTTAAAAACTGAGCTCAGAATGTTAAAGCGGATTCTTTTATAAAAGCTACAATCTAACCTTTTAAATAGCCAGTGTTTAACCTCTGACCCCAAGACCATCTGTTATATTGAGGGAGTCTAGGCAAAATGATCAAATTCCTATCCAGTCAGTAAAATGTGTATATTTAATAAAATACACACATAATAATAAAATGCAGAATCAGAAACCGACTACCCACCTCTGTAGTGAGGAAGTGTCATAAAGCGATCAGCTCTGTGTGGTTTCCCTGGGGCCCAGAGGAATCTGGCACACAGTGATTGTAAATATTGTAATTGTTTACAGGATACTTACAATGGAACTGCTCTAAAGAAGTATATGTCCCTGGGCAAAATAATAATTTTAAGGACATTAGATCTGCCCACCAAGGAGGGATGTAAACACTCACATTTCTCTAGTGATTGCTTAACCTTGCTAATAATAGCACCCCAGTTAACCTCGATCAGCTCTTTCAGAGAGACCCAAATCTTAATGCCCAAATCAGTAACTTCTTTGACTGCTCTTGGATCGTTAGCCAGAATTTGGTTCATACAAAGAATTTGTGTTTTTGACGTGTTCAGCTTGTAGCCAGAAACTGAACCAAACTCCTGTGCCAAGAATACAACTTCAGGAAAGCCACAACAGGATTAGATGTTACAATTGCAATGTCATTCGCGTATGCCAAGACACAGAAACAATCAAGTATGGGCGAATTTTGCGGATCTGCGGTCCACGAAATCGCAAAAAAATCCGCGAATTCGCGGATTTTCCCCGAACTCACGGATATTTTTGCGATTTGCACTGGAGTACTTTCTACTGGCTAATCCAGTATGTGCTACCTCGTTGGGTAAATGTATAGTGCTCTTCCTACACTGCAGCTGCGTAAAGGGCCAGATGATTTGTCTCCACTGACAATGTGTGCCTGTAACTTTGCCACCGCGCCAAAAGGCGCCGAGGTCCCTTGAGTGAGGTGACCATCATATTTGGGAAAGGGCGGGAAGACGTTTGATACCGCTAGTGTGTGGTGCGGGACCAAACAGGCGGGGCTTCTATGCGTGTCAACATGCCTCTTGTGTATAAAAGGTCAGAGAGCGAGCAGGGCAGAAGGTGAGGAGAAAGCAGTCTACTGGTCATAGGAACTACACGGGGATTGCGCTTGAGAAACTCATGGATTCAAAGACCTCTCTAGAGTATTACAGCTAATTTTCAACGGCAGATATGGGATTAAAGCACACTTGCCCAGCCTCGACCGTGCGCACTAATGTTTTGAGCTGATTAAAACGTTACTGATTTTGAGCTTCAACTCGGGCACCTGCTATATCTGTAGGTGCTTCCTGTTGAGGTTGAATTTTTGCGACAGGAGCCTCGTGCCATAATGAATCCTGCCCTGCATAGTTATCCATGAAGATGCCACCGTTTTGTGCAATACCTCTACTCAACTGGATTACTTTCTACCGGCTAATCAGTAAGTGCTACCTCGTTGGGTAAATGTAAAGTGCTTTTCCTACACTGCAGCTGCGTAAAGGGCCAGAAGATTTGTCTCCACTGACCATGTGTGCCTGTAACTTTGCCACCGCGCCAAAAGGCGCCGAGGTCCCTTGAGTGAACTGTCCATCATAGTTGGGAAAGGGCGGGAAGACGTTTGATACCGCTAGTGTATGGTGTCGAGCCAAATGGGCGGGGCTTCTATGCATGTCAACATGCCTCTTGTGTATAAAGGGTCAGAGAGCGAGCAGGGCAGCAGGTGAGGAGAAAGCAGCCTCCTGGTCACAGGAACTACACGGGTATTGCGCTGGAGAAACTCATGGATTCAAAGACCTCCCTCGAGTATTACAGCTAATTTTTGACGGCAGATATGGGGTTAAAGCACACTTGCCCAGCCTTGACCGTGCTCACTAATGTTTTGGGCTGATTAAAACGTTACTGAATTTGAGCTTCAACTCAGGCACCTGCCATATTTTTTGTGACAGGAGCCTCGTGCCAGAATGAATCCTGCACTGCATAGTTATCCACGAAGATGCCACCGTTTTGTGCAATACCTCTACTCAACTGGAGTCTACTGGCCAAAGCAGTAAGTGCTACTTCATTGAGTAAATGTAAGATGCTTTTCGTACACTGCAGCTGTGTAAAGGTGCAGAAGATTTGCCTCCAGTGACCGTGTGTGCCTGTAACTTTGGTCCCTTGAGTGAACTGGCCATAAAAAATAAATAATAAAAACGCCCACGAGCGAATTTGCAAATTTTGCGGCAATTTCGCGTGATTCGTGGATCACAAAATAGCCGAAAATCCGCAAATTTCACGAGCGGAACAGATTTTTGGCCCATACTTAGAAACAATCCTGCCGTACCACAAAAGGTTCAATCTGGTCACTCCGCTCCAAAATGTTTAAAAAAGGGTTAATGTACAGCGCAAAAAGGAGCGGGGAACAAAGGCCCCACTGCTGTGTGCCTCAGGAAATCTTAATATGCTTCAGAAGCAAGCCCCATTGGGCTTATCTTGGCCACAGGAGATCGGTGAAAGACCTTTAGAGCTTGAATATACTCCTGGCCAAACCCCATTTGCTGTAGAACCCCCCAAAGGAAGTCCCAGGCAACGCGATCGAATGCCTTTTCGGCGTCGAGCAAGATCAGTCCTAGGTCCCTGGACTCTACCTGCGCGATATCGAATATAGTCACTACTCTACTAATATCGTTCACTGTCCCCTTCTGGGTATAAAACCGTGTTGTCTTAAAGAGACTAGGGTGTAGATAACTTTAGACAATCGATTTGCAAGAATCTTGGCATAGATTTTCCCATCACAGTTGACATGAGAAATCGTACAATAGGATCCCGGCAGATCAGATGTCTTATCCTTCTTTTTAAATATGACGATATTAGCCTCATCCCAAGAACGCGGTGCGCCTCCCACTTGTGCTGCTTGAAAAACTGCAAGCAAATCTGTTTTGAGATCTTGAAAAAAGGTCTCAAAGACCTCCGAGGGAAGCTTATCCAGGCCTGCTGCTTCATCAATAGTGATAGGGCTGTCCAACATCTCTGCTTCCTCCCAATCCAACCACTCCAGTAATAAATGTTGGAGCCCCAGATCCTTAGGATGTCACCCCATATCTTGCTCTGTAAAGAGATCTGTGTAAAAATAAAAAAATAAACCTTAAGGATCTCCTGAGGATCATGTACTCTATTACCCAGAGCAATTTTCATGACTTTACTTCTCTGAACATCGTTTCTGAGCTATACAATGCCCTGTAGCCTCCCCATATTCATAGCAATCTTTTTTTGTAAATTTGATATTTTCGCGCAATTTCTTTACTCCATAAAAAAGTTAGTATTAGCTTTGCATTTTGCCACCCCAGTTTGTAGATAAACAATACTAATACCAGCCAAAATCCCCCTGCCATATTCTCTGCTGCAGTTTTAAGTTTATTGTATAATTCCTGAACAACCAGTTTTGCTTGCTTTTGTTTATGTAGTCCATAGCTCAGGACTTCCCCTTTGAAACAAGCTTTAAATGTATCCCAAACAACCCCACATGACTTGGTATGCCGATTAATTTTAAGTACTTTATGCAGACCTTCATGTGGTCAATAAAAACATTGTCCCGAAGGTGCTTCCTATCAAAAGTAAAACCACTTGAAACTATGTCTGTCCCAAGTTCAGGGATATCCAAAACTACTGGCGCATGATCGGAAGTGATTCTCGGAAAAACTTGTATCTTAATTCCTGCAAATAATAAAAGCGACACAAAAAAATAATCAAGCTGTACTAGCTTAATATGGGGGTGAGAATAGAATGTACACCCCGGGTCTTAAATATGAAGACTGCCCCAAACATCCATCAGGCCATGATCTGATAGCAAATTATATACTGCCTTAAACATCGTAGGTTTCCTACCTATATAATCTGGACACCAGTTTGAAGCTCTTTCCCAGTCAAACTAATATTAAAATCCCCACATAATACTAGTGGAGTAGACCATAGCGCAAGTTCCACATTTAAATACTCAAGAATGAGGACCTCATCAAGGTTGGACCCATATATGGTACACAACGTGAACCTCACTCCCCCAAAATACATTCCAGGATAGCCAAATGTCCTTGATTATCAGCTAATACACTTCCTGTTGTTTTTCTTGCTGACTTAGCTAGCACAACTACTCCTCTGGTCATAGTTGATTGTTTTGAGGCTAATAAGACCACATAACTCTATTTTGACAGAATCTTCCGCTTTCCCCATGGTATAAGCATTTCCTGCAAACGCACTAAGTCAGGCTGAATCACACGGAGCTCTGCAGCCACTATTTGTCTGTTATAATAGTTGTTTAACCCACAGACATTTAACGTACAAATGCAAAGACCTATCTTAGACATTAATTAAACCTGGGTACCAACATTCGCTTAGTTCTAGGATAACAAAATCTGAAATCTCTCAACTTCAACATTTTAACAGTACTGTGGATTAATTTTCTTGCTACATCCCAACCCTCCACCAAATCCCCGAGCGCCCTCCCCCCCAAACCCTACTCCCTCCCACCCTCTAAATCGTACCCCACCCCATCAGAAAGGCTTTGGGACTGATAGGCCCTGTGATGACAATCTCCCGCCACCCGGATGTCCCCCCCGTACCTATACCCCAACTTAGTTCTAAGGTAAGGACTTTTTAGGTTATGATTTTACACAGTTTGCTAAATCAATCACTGTTGTGCACAATTATGCACAATAGAAATCATTGGGAGAAAATAGGAATGTATCAAATCATGCAGTGGGTTATCAAGGTTTTCCTTCTGAATATAGGTAAGTAGCAGGGCCAGTTCCAATGTTCCAGCAGCTACATATCAGGAGCATCCCTGATTCTACTGGGAGCAGTTTCCTGAGGCTGTTGGTAGCTGGCGCTATGAAGAAGGGGGCCACCTGAAAACACTCCACAGAGGGACTTAAATGTACGTTCAGGGGGTCATGCTAAAGCTAGCAGGTCACAAAATCCTCAGGACCACGGGAGCACAGCTTATTTATCTTTTATTTTTGATTACTTTTATACAAGCTCAATGTAATAATTGAAACATGAGTAACAACATACAGTACATATCACAAACCTATATTGCAGTACATTCAGTTCAGTTTGGGTCTTGGGTCTTGCTGACAACTCATCTGGGGTATTGGTGACCATCTCAGTATTCATGCATAAGCATACTACAATCCCAGCCTGAAACAAAAAGTAGTTCTTGACTTATCTTAACACATCAGGGTGCTCCATAAGGTATAATGTCACAGGGCTCTGGATATCATTTGGCCTGGAGGAGACCGGAAATTCCTCATCATATATGTCTAGTTGTTCTCTGCAGTACATAACATCCCTAAACCAGGTAGTCACTGTGAGTACAGCTTTCACGCCCCAGTTCTTTGCTACTAGTCTTTTGGCCAGTAATAATGCCGCAGCTTCCAATTTATGATTACATGGTTGAATTAATTTAAGAAATCCCAGCAAACATACTTGAGGGGCGATTTCGACCCCCTCCATAATCACCTGAGAAAGATGTTGCGCTACTATGACGCAGTAGAGCAACACATACTTGCAGTTGGAGTACGGATTGGACTCTTTCATCTTAGTCTTCGTTGTAGGGGATACAGTACCCCAAGTCTTAGCATGGCACAACTTCAGTTGGCCTGGTGTCCTCTAACTTGGTGGGGGGACCGATCTGACTGTTGTAATCCACTTGTATGTCCAACCTTAGAGCTTGTGGAACATTTGTATGTCATATTTATGGAATGAGAATCCTATGACATCAAGGGCTGAGGTGGGCATTCTTTCTCTGGAGAAGCTGGAGTTGGGACCTGTTTCTGTTGATAGTTGCATTTTTATAAAATCCATTATTGGATTAATTACAGACTCTTGGCTTTTAATACTGGCGACGAGGGTGGGATCGGGGACAAGCTGCAACCATCAACAGATGGCACGTGTTAGAGAGAGGTATTGGTGGCCGGGAATGGATAGGATAATGGAGTCTGTTGTCAAAGATTGTCACCTATGTGCTATTAATGACAAGTCTCACGTACCAAGTCAAGCTCCTCTTTCTCCTTTGGAGATACCTGATGCTGTATGGACTAAGTTGGGGTTAGATATAGAGGGACCATTTGAGTTAATGCCTTACCATGAAAAGTCTGATGTTCTTTTGGTGGACTACACCTCAAAGTGGGTGACCTCTAAGTGTATGGGTGCTGTAAACTCAAGGTCAGTGATTGAGTTTTTGAAGGATGTTTTCGCCTTAGAGCGTATACCCAAATATCTAGTCACTGACAATAGGGTGCAGTTCATCTCCCATGAAATGTATGATTTTCTTGAAGGTCTGGGAATAATCCATGAGAAGACAGCTTTATATTCTCCACAAGCCAATGGCCTCACAGAGAGGATGAATAGAGTTGTCAAAAGTTGTGCCCAGTGAGCACATGTTTCTGGAATTTCTTTTAGTGATGTCTTGAGACATTCCTAATGCTATTTCTCAGAAATCGCTTTTTGAAGCTTTGTGAGGAAGAATAGCGAGTTCCAAGTTGAATCCGGTATGGTTTCCTGTTTGGAAAGGGAGTGGTATGTCTGCAGAATTGAAAAGGAGGAAGGTTGCTGAGTATCAGAAAAATTACAAGATGAGGTATGATAGCAAAATGGCAGTTAAAGTGAAAAAATGGAATTTGGGTGTTCGTGTTCTGATTAAAAAAAACATTGTCACAAGGGATCATCCAATTTTCTAGGTCCTTTTGTAATCACTGCAATTAAGAAAAATGTTGTGACTTTGGACAATGGTTGCACTTGGAGCATGTCTAGGCTGGTTAAGTTTATTGAGACAACTCATTGTACGTCTAGAGTCCATAGTGATGGTTCTGTGAATAGAGATACAAGCAGTGACAATTCCACTAGATCGACTAGGCTCAAACATGTACCTGTGAGATTCAAGGATTATGTTTTGTGTTAGAATTCTGGATTTTCTATTTATTCTTCCATTTGTTCTTGTTGTTTATTCCTATTGCTTATGTGTTGAATTTTTCTTACTTTCTTTTGTTTTTGTTTCCTTATGTTCAGGATGTTAACAATATTTATTATTTGTTCATATATTGTGTAAAGGGGATGTGTTGTAATCTACTTGTATATTCAACCTTGGAGCTTGTGGAACATTTGTATGTCATATTTATGGAATGAGAATCCTATGACATCAAGGGATGAGGTGGGCATTCTTTCTCTGGAGAAGCTGGAGTTAAGACCTGTTTCTGTTGATGGTTGCATTTTAATAAAAGCCATTCTTGGATTAATTACAGACTCTTGGCTTTTAATACTGACCTTAAATCTTTTCTGAGGAAATGTGTGTTTTCATTGTGGGGTGCGTGAATACATCCCAACAGGGAGTTGGTCCATAAGTCAGGAGGGTCACCCCTCTGACAATTTCACTTTTTTCCTTTTTTATACTTCCCCTGCAGAGCAATTGCAACCCTAAGGGAAAAAACACATCATTTTTTTAAAGTATCGCCCCCCTTGTGTGAGATCGGCCATTCACCTGAAGGGTCGACCCTCCAAACACTGGTGGCCTAGTGGGGTTTGGTGACTGGATTGTGTCAAGAATCACAATTCACAGCCAGGAAATAGTTTAAGAGAGTGTAAAGATTGCTCCGGAAGCAGAGGTAATTAGTATAAGTCTTTATTCATATTAAGTGAACAACGCACCGTAAACAGGAGTGGTGTGTGTGAGCCTCAGAGTGGATAACTGACAGTTGGAATATGTGCTCAACTGTCGGGATAGAACTGCCAGCTGTCAACATTCCAGCTGGTGACGTAATGTGAAGGAGGGGTGAAAGGGGGAGAGAGATAGACAGGAGGATAACTTAAGACACAACACATCTCCTCTCCTAAGGAAGACGAGACTAAATTAGCCACAGTAAGAAAACACCAGGATAACTTGTCGTATGAAGGGGTCCTTGTGCTTGCTAGGTTTCTTCCAACTTGCTTCTGCATTTGCTGGTACATGCTCCTTTCATAAAGTCTTTCTCCATCTCATTGTCCTCTTTTGTCACTTGACAATCTTCCGAGATTACCAGGCTGCCTGCTTCTGTAGTGACAATGTCAATATTTTCACTCGAAGTTTCCTCACCATTCTGTATTTCACGAGTGGTGGTAAAGACATCAGGGTTGGGTGACATCCTAGAGCCAGAAGAGTTAATGTCTCCGTATTCGCCGATTGTTTCTATAAGTTCAAAACCAGTTCCTACTCTGCTAGTCTTGCTACTTGTAGGCCGGAATATGATTTCTCTTTCTTCTCCGGAATGTTCACTTCCTTCACCCAAACATCCAAAGATGCCCGGTTCCTTGTCACTTTCCTCCTTCTCCACAGGTGTATCCATATTGGTGTTCTTTGGAATCACATTAAGTTTTGTGCACACAGAAATGGATTTAGCATGCCAGATTTTTCCATCGCTAAGGAGTGCAGAGTTATTAAATACTTTTTCTACTATTAGGGAATCTGTGATCCTGCTCAGACCCATTTCCATTTGTCCATTTCTTTTTAATCTCACTCTGTCTCCTTCCTTTATTTTCATTTCCTTTAACATATGTTTGCTGTCGAATTCCTTCTTGCACCCACTTTGTGCCTTTTGAATTCTTCCTCTGACTGATCCATCTGACCATTTTGTTCTCTTTCCCTTTTTGAGCCATCCCATATAGTTCTTGAAAATGGGAGTCCTTCCTCTCATCATTTCGAATGGGCTAGCCAGAGTATTCACATCCGGTGTTATTCTGTATTTCCATATCATATTGTAGACTTCTTCCCTCCAACAACGTCTATTTTTGATGGCTCGTTGGATTGTCTTAATTATAGTCCTTTTTACTTGTTCCATGGCACAGTTGCCATTCTGTCTGGAAATAGACATTTTTTGGTGGGTAATTCCATTTCGCTCAATGAACTTTTTAAAAATTTCAGACCTGAATTGCCTTGCGTTATTACTTGCTATTGTTACAGGTATACCCTCTCTCGTGAATATACTGTCCAAGAAACTGACCACGTCTGTTGCCTCCGTTCTCCTACAAACCTTCAGTTCTGGCCACTTCAAGAAATGATCAACTAAGACCAATATGTTCACTTGTTCCCCATTAATTTGTAAGGGTCCAATTATTTCAATTTCTACTCTCTTCCATGGCATGTATGAGTCATTTAATGGTTGCAGAGGTGGTTTGAGATTTGCTTGTGTATTTTTTAGGCGGAGGCTGAGGCAAGATGGCCGCTGGTAGGCCATAGTGATGGTTCTGTGAATAGAGATACAAGCAGTGACAATTCCACTAGATCGACTAGGCTCAAACATGTACCTGTGAGATTCAAGGATTATGTTTTGTGTTAGAATTCTGGATTTTCTATTTATTCTTCCATTTGTTCTTGTTGTTTATTCCTATTGCTTATGTGTTGAATTTTTCTTACTTTCTTTTGTTTTTGTTTCCTTATGTTCAGGATGTTAACAATATTTATTATTTGTTCATATATTGTGTAAAGGGGATGTGTTGTAATCTACTTGTATATTCAACCTTGGAGCTTGTGGAACATTTGTATGTCATATTTATGGAATGAGAATCCTATGACATCAAGGGATGAGGTGGGCATTCTTTCTCTGGAGAAGCTGGAGTTAAGACCTGTTTCTGTTGATGGTTGCATTTTAATAAAAGCCATTCTTGGATTAATTACAGACTCTTGGCTTTTAATACTGACCTTAAATCTTTTCTGAGGAAATGTGTGTTTTCATTGTGGGGTGCGTGAATACATCCCAACAGGGAGTTGGTCCATAAGTCAGGAGGGTCACCCCTCTGACAATTTCACTTTTTTCCTTTTTTATACTTCCCCTGCAGAGCAATTGCAACCCTAAGGGAAAAAACACATCATTTTTTTAAAGTATCGCCCCCCTTGTGTGAGATCGGCCATTCACCTGAAGGGTCGACCCTCCAAACACTGGTGGCCTAGTGGGGTTTGGTGACTGGATTGTGTCAAGAATCACAATTCACAGCCAGGAAATAGTTTAAGAGAGTGTAAAGATTGCTCCGGAAGCAGAGGTAATTAGTATAAGTCTTTATTCATATTAAGTGAACAACGCACCGTAAACAGGAGTGGTGTGTGTGAGCCTCAGAGTGGATAACTGACAGTTGGAATATGTGCTCAACTGTCGGGATAGAACTGCCAGCTGTCAACATTCCAGCTGGTGACGTAATGTGAAGGAGGGGTGAAAGGGGGAGAGAGATAGACAGGAGGATAACTTAAGACACAACACATCTCCTCTCCTAAGGAAGACGAGACTAAATTAGCCACAGTAAGAAAACACCAGGATAACTTGTCGTATGAAGGGGTCCTTGTGCTTGCTAGGTTTCTTCCAACTTGCTTCTGCATTTGCTGGTACATGCTCCTTTCATAAAGTCTTTCTCCATCTCATTGTCCTCTTTTGTCACTTGACAATCTTCCGAGATTACCAGGCTGCCTGCTTCTGTAGTGACAATGTCAATATTTTCACTCGAAGTTTCCTCACCATTCTGTATTTCACGAGTGGTGGTAAAGACATCAGGGTTGGGTGACATCCTAGAGCCAGAAGAGTTAATGTCTCCGTATTCGCCGATTGTTTCTATAAGTTCAAAACCAGTTCCTACTCTGCTAGTCTTGCTACTTGTAGGCCGGAATATGATTTCTCTTTCTTCTCCGGAATGTTCACTTCCTTCACCCAAACATCCAAAGATGCCCGGTTCCTTGTCACTTTCCTCCTTCTCCACAGGTGTATCCATATTGGTGTTCTTTGGAATCACATTAAGTTTTGTGCACACAGAAATGGATTTAGCATGCCAGATTTTTCCATCGCTAAGGAGTGCAGAGTTATTAAATACTTTTTCTACTATTAGGGAATCTGTGATCCTGCTCAGACCCATTTCCATTTGTCCATTTCTTTTTAATCTCACTCTGTCTCCTTCCTTTATTTTCATTTCCTTTAACATATGTTTGCTGTCGAATTCCTTCTTGCACCCACTTTGTGCCTTTTGAATTCTTCCTCTGACTGATCCATCTGACCATTTTGTTCTCTTTCCCTTTTTGAGCCATCCCATATAGTTCTTGAAAATGGGAGTCCTTCCTCTCATCATTTCGAATGGGCTAGCCAGAGTATTCACATCCGGTGTTATTCTGTATTTCCATATCATATTGTAGACTTCTTCCCTCCAACAACGTCTATTTTTGATGGCTCGTTGGATTGTCTTAAATATAGTCCTTTTTACTTGTTCCATGGCACAGTTGCCATTCTGTCTGGAAATAGACATTTTTTGGTGGGTAATTCCATTTCGCTCAATGAACTTTTTAAAAATTTCAGACCTGAATTGCCTTGCGTTATTACTTGCTATTGTTACAGGTATACCCTCTCTCGTGAATATACTGTCCAAGAAACTGACCACGTCTGTTGCCTCCGTTCTCCTACAAACCTTCAGTTCTGGCCACTTCAAGAAATGATCAACTAAGACCAATATGTTCACTTGTTCCCCATTAATTTGTAAGGGTCCAATTATTTCAATTTCTACTCTCTTCCATGGCATGTATGAGTCATTTAATGGTTGCAGAGGTGGTTTGAGATTTGCTTGTGTATTTTTTAGGCGGAGGCTGAGGCAAGATGGCCGCTGGTAGGCTGTAGGGGGAAGACGTGTCTCTCCTCTCTCCCTGAAGTTCTCGAAACAGAGATGGAAATGTGCGTGCTGATCAGCGGGTGGTTTCCTTGATTGCACAGAGAAACGGAGATAACGGGGATATGGTGTACTTGCTCGAGCAGAAGAGCGAGAAAGATTTTTCGGTGCTTTCGAATACAGCAGGATTTAAGTTATACCAGCAAGAACCGACTGCCCAGACGGTGAAGATAACGGCGGTGCAGGCACTGACACGCTCGGCTCAGGTGATTGCTAGGTTTACTGGCTGGACTCGGCTACATTATCATAGAGCGCTTGCTGCCTCATTTAAGTACTGGGGTATGATGGCTCCAAAAGTAGTGAAGAATCCGAGAGGTGAGAGGGAGAAAGCTACCCGGTCCGACTCAGATGTACCGGCAGCTAACCTCAGAGCGAAGAAATTACTTCGGGGCCAGGAGGAGCGCGATAACCTGCGTGCCGGTGATCAAGATAGGAATGCTCTGACGGATGATTGGGCTAACAGCGCGACTGAGAGGAAGAGGAAAAAGGAGAAAACCAAGGCGGCAGCTACCAAGAAATGTAACGCAGGCGGTAAAACAGCTGACCAGACAATTATGAGGCAATCCACAGTATATGAGGCTTTTCTACCTGTAAGTATCAGCGCCTGCACCCGCAGGACATCGGTGAGTGCAGTGGTTCCCCCAGCTCCTGCTGTGGACGAGTCAATCTCCACTCCCGCCCCACAACGCTCGGAACAGGACGGCGCTTTGGACACAGCTCTGACGGTGCCGGTGAGCACGGAGGCGGCGGCCACAGCAAACGAGCAAGGGGCGGGGCGATGTGTCTCAGAGCAGCTGGAAGGAGTAATGCTGCAGGCAGACGGCATGGAGCAAAACAGAAAAGAGAATGAGTGTGATCTAATGGAAGGGGGAGAACAGGCGGTGAGTCAAGTCCGAGCGAGTAGTGCACCGCAAATGGAAGGGACACCAACTTGGCAGGAGCGAGGGGTTGGAAATAATGGAAGAAATATTGGTAACAATGGCAATGGCAGCTGCCAGGCTGAGAAGGGGTTTAACTCTGTCGGTGGAGATAAGGACATGGTACTAACAGGGGGGTCGATAGGGAAAGGGAGAGAAACTGCAGAAATACAGGCTGAGGGTATGATTTTTTCCCCGGAAGACACTACAGGCTGGGTGGCTTCTCAAGAACTGGCTAGATCCGGACCCATGATAACAGTAAACGGTATGGCTATTGTAGACTCTGATGAACTTCATGCACAAAAAGGAGGAGATCCTAGCAGGCACCCTTTGGCAATATCAGGTTCTCCTTCCGATGAGTGTTTTTTCTCTGTAAATGAGGGTGAGGAGGATGAGAGAGAGCTGGAGGAGGAGGGGGGGAGCACTTCTATAGCCTCTTCAAGCTGTGTGGAGGCAGAGAATGATCAGACAATGTCTGGGTTAGCTACAGAGGCAGTGCTCACGACAGAATCTAGAGAAGGTTCAGCTCAAAAGTTACCTGTTAAAAGTAAGTCAAAAATGTTGACAAAAAAGCGAAGGAAGTCAAAAAGTACTATAAGTCCTATAGATGCTGGTATTGCAAAGCGATTGGATTGGGATTGCCCGGCGACATCACAGATGCACCAAGAGACTGCTGGGGTGTCAGGAGACAAAAATATAGGTGCTGTAGAACCAGCACAGCAGGAACTTGAACAAATGCAGAGGCAGAATCAGAATCAGTCTCAGGGGGAGACGCCACTTAAAGGGTTTGAAATGATGTTTTCAATGCTGAAGCAAATACAGACTGAGGCGAGAGTGGAAAGTCGTAGAGCCAGGCAGGAAAGCAAAAAGATACAAGGAACTCTCCGCAAAGTGAATAAGTTATACGCAGATTTGTCGGGGAGAGTCACAGAGGTGGAAGAAAGAACCGGCTTGTTAGAGGATGAGATGAAGAAATGGCAGGAGTCAAGGCAGGAGCAAGAGAAGACTACATCAGATGTCCTGTGGAAATTGGAAGGATTTGAAAATAGACAGCGCAGAAACAATATCAGGCTCTTGGGTATTGCGGAGGGGAAAGAGGGGCAGGATGTGAGAGCGTACGTTATTGAGCTACTCAAGGGTGGGCTTCCTGGCATAGAGGGCTGGGACTGGGAGTCGGAGGTACAGCGTGCGCATAGATTTCCATTTGCACAGAGAAAAGGGAATATATCAGGCAAGCCTAGAGCAATACTTATTTACGTTGGTAATTATTTGTTGAGAGAGGAGATAATGGCAAAGGCAAAACCACAGGCTAAGTGCAGGTATAAAGATGTTGAGTTTTTTGCGAGGCCTGACTTTTGCCACACAACTGTAGAAAGGAGGTGGAGATTGCGGGAGCTGATTGTTCCCTTTCAGAAAATGGGATGTGAGGCATACCTGATGTTCCCTAGTAGGCTAAAAGTGGTAAGGGATGGACAGTTTAAAATTTTTGATTCTGAAATTAAAGCTCAGGAATTTTTGATATGGCTGAAAGATAATAGCCCACAGTCCCAGACGCAGGCTGATAAAGAGCGAGTGGTAGCCCTGGTGGCGCAAGGAACCAAAAAGTTGTAAAAGTACACAAAATTGATGAGAAGTACAAATGATCATAGCAAAGTAAGCTAGGAATTTGTATATATATAGGTTATTTTCATCTTGTTTGTATAGGTTGGTATTAAGAAAGGGGGAGTGGGGGATACGGCGTTCCCGGATAGTCACAGCTGCTACATATAGGTCCGATGGACCTATTTGCCAGTAGGGGGGGTGGGACAGTCAGGGTGGGAACTCAGGGGGGGGGAGGGCAAGGGAGGGGTGAGGAACAAAAATTTTGGAGATATTGTAGAGGAACAAAGAAAGTAAGTCAGAAGACAATGACTAATAAAAGAAAATGGTATGATTGTTATATGGCTGCTAGCTCATCTTGTATAAGGCTTGTGTTGTGTATTGATATAAGAAATGTTGACTCATTTAATAATCCAGAATGAATACTCGAATAATGACATGGAATGTCTGCGGGTTAAATGATAGACAAAAGAGACAGAAGGTGGCTATTTTAATTAAGAGTCTTAGACTAGATTTCTTAATACTGCAAGAAACACATATTCAGGTGACTGAAATTCATCTGCTTGAACAACTGGGACTTTCCTTGTTAGCGTATTCAAGACAGGGGTCTAGGAACAGGGGAGTGGCAGTATTAGCAAAGCAGAGAGACATTACTACTAGGAAAAAATGGGAGGATGTATGGGGGAGATGGGCTCTGATAGAATGTTTGGTAGGAGAACAATGGGTAACCCTTGGTTCTATATACGGGTCTACAGGGGACGATGCGGACATTTTTGAACAGGTTGATATAGAGTTGGCAACTTGGGCCCCATATGTAGTAATAGGGGGGGATTTTAACATCAATGGAGCAGGAGGTTTGGGATTAGGGCTAGGACCCCCAGTTAAATATCAAGGAAAGAAAAAAAGAGTGTTTCAAGCGGTTTGCTCACTAGCCAGGAATAATGGGTTGCTGGATGTCTGGGATGCACTCAAACCAGGAGAGGATGGATACACATACTATTCTGCACCGCATAAAGTAAGTTCAAGATTAGACTATTTTTTGGTAAGCAACCAGGGTGTTGAAGGCGCACATATTGAGAGATTGCCAAGATTATTGGCGGATCATAACCCCCTGATCATAAATCTGAAAGGATTATTATCGGTAAGGGGGGGGTCGGTCTGGACTTTTGAAAGAGCACTGTTGGAAGATGAGGCATATATTCAACACATGAAAATTTGGATAGTTGAATATCTGACAATAAATAGAGACACAGCAAATGTAGGGATGGTCTGGGATAGTTTTAAGGCCGGGGTGAGGGGAGAAACTATAAGTTTTGGAGCAAGGAAAAGAAAGCAGGAACAAGAGAGAAGTCAGGCTTTAAAAAGAGAGATATTATTAGCTGAGGCAGAAGTGAGTAAAGGTCTAGATTCACTCAATATTAATGGATCTGTACCAAACCCTGCTATAGTTAAGTTAGCGAAACTGAGAATGGAAGCAGAAGAACATATAACAGCAAAGGCAGTTAAACAATATGTGACTAATAGGGAAAAATGCTACGAGTTGAGTGATCGAGTAGGTAGGATGTTAGCAGTCAGAGCAAGGCAAAAGGCATCGATTGGCGAGATAAAGGCAATAAAAGATAGTTCGGGAAAGGTGGTAACAAGTGTGCAGCAAATCAGAGAAGTCTTTAGAAAATTCTATACAAAGCTATATCAAGAAAGCAATGTAATAGATTCGGGAGAGATAGCGGCATACTTGAATGACTATGCAGGGGTGGAATTGGATGAATCAGAGAGAAAGAGACTAGACAATCCGGTAGATCAACAGGAGATAGGAAGTGCTCTGAGGAATCTCCCATCTGGCAAAGCAGCTGGGCCGGATAAGATCCCGCTGGAATTTTATAAGGTATTCTGGGAAGAGATAGGGAAGGATATGGTAACTATAATGCAACAGGCACAGAGGGGTTTATCAATACCGAATTCTTGGTCTGGAGCAGAAATAGTTGTCATTTTAAAGAAAGGAAAGGCTCCTACAGATCCTGGCTCGTACAGACCAATCACGCTAATGAACACCGATACAAAGATCTATTCAAAGGCATTGGCAATAAGATTCGCTAGCGTAATAACACCATTAGTTAGTATTAGTCAGCATGGATTCATACCTGGGCGAGGAACCACGCATCACACACGGAAACTAATCACTCTTTTCGACAAAATGGAAGTTATGGGCAAACCACTGGCGGTTTTATTGTTAGATGCCGAGAAAGCATTCGACCGCGTATCCTGGCTGTATTTGTGGAGTGTCTTGGAAAGAGTGGGTTTTGGGAGAGGCTTTCTGACGGCAATAAAGACTCTCTACAGGGATCCGGTGGCCACGATCAGGATAAACTCGGGAATAACTGAAAAAGTGATAATTAAAAGGGGTACTAGACAGGGTTGTCCGTGTTCCCCATTACTCTTCGCTATATATCTGGACCCGTTAATACGCAGAATGGAAGGGAATGGGAATATACCTCCAGTGGTTACGCTCAGGGGGGACTGCAAGATATTGGCTTATGCTGACGACGTGGCTGTTGTAACACCAGTACCCACAGAGGCTATCAGATATCTGGAAATGGAGGCTATAAAATTTGGAAAAGTGTCAGGTTATTCTTTAAATACTGGGAAAACACAGATTATAAAGAATAGTAAGGCAATGTGTCAAGATCCACGAGTTGTGCAGACAGGGACATACCTGGGTATAACGATCACTGCAGAGCTGGGAAAGGTAGTAGAACTGAATATAGATCCTATTATAAGGAAGGTTGGGAAAGATCTAGACAGACTTAATAATTTGCACCTTACAATAGTCGGCAGAGTAAATATTATAAAGATGTTAATTTTGCCGAAATTTCTATATATTTTTAGGACAATTCCGTTATGGTTTGATAATCTCTGGTTTAAAAAGATCGAAGGAATGATCAATAGATTTATCTGGTCTAAAGGTAAAACTAGGAGAGCAGCAAGATTTATGGCACTACCAAGAGAGAGAGGCGGGTGGGCCTTACCGGACTTGAAACTCTATTATTGGGCAGCAGCCTTACAGTATATGGTCGGTTTAATAGGTGGGGCAGAAGTAGAAGGGGATGATGATTTAGGATCATTGGCAATATATGGTCTATTGTTGGGGGATGAGGTAAAAAATATATTTTTGAAAAATTTTGACACTGCTTACTTTAAAAGGACACGATTTAAGACTATTTTGGGAGCTCATAACATCTGGAAAGCTTTTATTAAGAAATATGGCTTAGGGAAAATTAATAGATATACGAGAATAAAAGATAATTCATTATTCCCTGAGGATATTTTTTCTGATTTAGTGTATTTAGAATGGTATAGGAAGGGTATTATAAGAGTAGGGGATTTGATGGGCACACAGGGGATGAAGCAATTTGTACAAATACAGGAGAAATACGGTTTGGCAGCAAGGCATTTTTTTAAATACCTTCAAGTAAGAAGTTTTTTGGTGAACAAAAGAGGCGGCCCGAGAGGATTTGAGAAAATCTCTATACTCGAGGCGATACATAATGGAGTAAATTGCACTATTAAAAGGTTTTATGCAGAGTTAATCGAAATAAAACCAGATGACCTGGCTAAGTGGGGGGAAAGTTGGTCGACTAAGCTGGACATAGATTCGGAATGTTTTAATTTGTCACTAGAATTGGGACAAAATATTTTGTGTTCTGCAACACTACAGGCTCAGCACTATAAAACTATCTACCGGTTGTATTATACTCCGGCAAAACTTGCACAATGGGGGGCGACCACTGGGATTAACTGCCCTAGATGTGGAAGTCTGCAGGCTGATGTAGTTCATATCTTTGCAACATGTCCATGTCTATCAACCTTATTAAATGAAATACAAATTTTTTTACGAAGAGCATTGAAAATAACTGTCAACTTAACCCCCACAATTGTGCTTTTGGGAGTGAATTCAGGCAATGCATATGGAGAGGGCTGTTATTTTATCTTTGTTGCAATGGCCGTTTTTAGATTATGCATTGCCTCAGCATGGCTTGATCAGGCACCACCAGTATTTCAACAATGGTTAGCTAAGGTTTTAAACAGCTACAGTTTGGAAAAAGCAATATATTCTAGAAAAGGAAAGTATGGGAGGAGATTAGGATTGAAAATATGGGAGCCGATAGCAAAATGGAGAGAAGAAATATAATGTATATAATGTATATAATATATGGGTTTGTAATATTTAGTGTGGCAGGAGGGAGGACTCTTAAGTGACTAGTAGGTAACAAAGTGTCACATGTTTCTTTTTTATGGTTTGTTAATTTTAGGTGCCCCACATGATTGGACTGATCAATTACTAATCTTAAGCTCCACCTGATGTATATGTTCCTCTATGTGTAATGTAATATAAGTTATTTTTCTTTTCTTATATTGGATAAATGATTGAATGTACATAGTGATATGTTCCTCACCCCAGGTGCTGGGGGGAAATAACGTGAAAAAAAAGTTCTCAATAAAAAGAATAAAAAAAAAAAAAAAGAGATTTGCTTGTGTTTTGTTCTTGTCCTGTTGTATTACAAGTACTGGTTCTGATCTGTTGGGGTTAAGGGTGATACCCAGTTTACCCTGTTCTTTCCATCCCAGCACCGATGGGCCCGTGGCAGCCACATATAACTTACTGCTTGTTACTCTTTCTTTGAATCTAAAGTTTAGTTCTCTAAAACCCAATAGTTCAATTCTTTCGCCCGTGAACGTTTTTAGGGTTACATCAGGTTTTTCCATGTGTCTTCCTAATTTCCTTTCAAATTTACTTTTCCACATATCTTGGTTGATTACGGTGCAGGGTGACCCGGAGTCTGCTACTATTTCCATGTTCACACCACCTATCTCCACAAAGCACTTGGGTTTTTTCTTCTTAACCATTCCTGTTTCTTCATCTTCACTTTCTTCCGTCACGCTTAATACACACAGGTTGTAATCCGAGTCATCCGACGATTCCAGTTCCTCATCTTCTTCATCCTTTACATATTTTATGTTTCCCCATTGTTTCCTTTTGCATGCTTTTTGAAAATGCCCTATTAGTCCACACTTTGTACATTTGTTATTCCTAGCCGGACACTTCCAGTCGCTAGCTAGATGCTTGTTGCTATCACAGCGGTAACATTTTAATTGATCTTTTTCCATCATTTTTAATTTTTCTTTTTGTTCTTCACTTTCTTTGTACTTGTAGCCTGTTCCCTTGTTTCTCTTTCTACTAATTTTTGCCACTACGCTTACGTCGTCCTTTTTGTTCTTAGATTCACAGATGACTTCCTTAGCGCATCGCCCAGTCAATTCTGCTTTCTTTACGATCTCAATTGTAGTGTAGCTCCTATTTTCCCAATAGGCTCTGCGCATTGGAATAGTGCCTACAGCAGTAAAGGCCTAGGCCAGACGTTAGCTAGGTCTACTACTGTCGATACTAGACTTAATTTTTGGGTTTGCCAGCTAAGCTCAGAGTTCGCTAGAAACTTTCTCGAATGTTCAAGGAAGGATTAACTCCCCTGATTAGACAAGAAGGGATTTAGTTTCTGACAACCATAGAACATGACAACTTTGCTCTCCCCTAATCAAGAGTCAATCTCGAGAGTCGTGTGAGCACAAGGCAATTATTTTACTCAGTCAGTACGTGCATTCTTAGTCTCATCAGAATGTAGAGAAAAGGAAGAGACGGGCGTGTTCAATAAAAGATGTTATTTATTGATCAGTCTCTTTTCTCGTACAAGAGAAATGGATCGATATTATTGCAATACTTATAGTTAAGTAAAGTGCATACATTAGAAGCAATAGTATAAAATAATACTGTAAAAACATTGATATGGTTTCTGAGCCATATGATGTTTAAAATGAATAAAATATATTTACATACATATATACATTTGACTAAACGTACTCAACTGGTGTTTCTAAATACGCCTACCCCGTGTACCTGACCTAAGTCTAATGCGTGGGCGGGAATAGAAAGTTACAGTTTAGTTTAAGTTTGTTTTTGCCAAGTGAATAACTAAAGAATTCTCTAGGAGGGGTTATTCAGTTCTGTACCTGGAATTTAGGATGAATGAGGAATGGTATCTCTTTCTCTGCTCTCGATATTCCAGGCTGCCTGCGAGGGCTGCCCAGAAGCGCCGGTGCTGGGTCTCTCGGCTTGAGATAGCAGCGCGTCTCTCAGCGCGTCAGGAAGGCGGGGCTGCTGCCTGCGGGGTCTGCTTCTGCTCTCGGCTTCGGCAAGTATGGCTGCTCCGTCTTGTCACCACGCGTGTGTTTGCATAGGGCAAGGTCGGCAATATTTATACCTTAAAGGTGCCGGGATTGACGTAAGGATGGACATAGGTACGTCAATAAAGATGTCATACGACTTGCTCGTTAGCACATTCTTTACTAAAGTTCTCTGTGAAATCAAAACAATGGCCGCACGGATTATCCAGGTTGTCATAGGTTTGATTTGTTATGAGAACGTCGTATGCCTTATCAGGGGCTGGAGGAATGTCGCTTGTCTAATTAGATCTCAAGCGTTATGACCTAATCAGATAACACGTTCCTGTGCCGTAGTGTGACTGCGTCAGATAACGGTATCTGCATCATGGGGGTTTTCTTGCCTCATGGGCTGACTGTTAGTTAACTAGCTAGGTAGTTTAACCAGAATAGGGTCAGGAATAGGGGGATCGATTCAGAACCTATAGAAATACACAACACCCACTCCACGCTAACTATGGTCATATCTACTAATCTATGCATAGTATAACATAGTACAACATACTATAGAGTATAGTGTATACCTTACCACCCCAAAATACATAAATGCATTTTGAAATTTTCAAATATACTGAAAAATTGCAGTCATATATATTGTATGCACTTAAGCTATGAATTAAATGCAAAAGTAAACACGCATTGTTATGCATTATTGCTTGTTGGTATATGAGAAATACACATGAAATGGCTCTTAATATGGCTATACAGAAAAAAAGTCGAAACCATTTCATCACATAAAATCTATTGCGAACATACCAGCGGGCAGCTAAAGTCTATAAAGTCTATAAAGTATCTAAAATAGAAATCTTAGTTCTCTAGGAATAGTCTCTTACTTTAAGCAGAAAATCAGTGTCCCGGGAAAAAATATATAGAAAAATATTTTAGGGGCTTGCTGAAAAAAGTTGCTGTCCGTGAACTGGATTGTAATTGTTCATGTGACTTTATTTTTAAAGTTGAAGGCCGAATTCAGGGAACGCCGTGTGCGAGTTTACTCAAAAGTCTCTATTTCTGTTCCGGAGAGAACATCATATCATTCAGGCTTTCGAAAAAACTGTCAACAGCTTCATGGGAAAGTTCCTCTAAGTCGGAAATAGGGGTAACCATGCATTCGTGCGCATGATTGTCTCCATTGACATTCTGATTTGCATTGCTGACAGAAGGTCGTACCTGTTCGATGCTGCTTTCATCTTGAACTTCACTACTCTTCAATCGCAGTGGTGAAGATTCCAGGAATGCCGTCATCAGAATTGGCAGCCTTTGAGGGCAGCACAGTGCGTGAACCTTGGTAGGAACCAGCAGTGTATCTGCATCCACCGGCGCATCCGATTGTAGCGTCAGACAGGTGTCTAACACGCATTCTTCTCCGCATAGCAGACACCTTAGTACAGGTAAAACACACCTTTGCCACATTGGTCGAAATGATAGAAACCAAGTCATGTTTAGGTCTCTAAGCCGGGATAGTCCCAGGATTTTTGATATCCGGTCCCGGTATCCAATGGCTAGGATCGTATCTTCCATTGTCGTGAGATTTTGTTCTGTGACATGGGTTGCCATAACGAAAAATAAGGACTAGGAATAGGATTCCTGCAATTAGTCCTAGGATCAGGGGAAGTCCGCCAAAAATCGAATGGACGAAGTCTGGAAAAATACCCAGTATGGCTTTGAATGGTGTTAATGCCATCGAAAATACTGTCTTAAATACCTTTGAGACCCCTGTGGTATCAGAAATATTTAAGATTTCGCTCAGGATTTCCGCGAAATGTACGGGGGAATTAGTTGATAATAATGTATGTATCTCTGCAGTCGTCCTTGCGACTTGTAGATCATACGTTTCTTTAGATGACGTGAGCCTTGTAGGCGTCTGAAGAAGCACTGTTTTCATTCTGCTTAAAGTGTCTATTCGAATAGAAGTAATCTTCAATCCGGGCCATACCCTTGCCTCCTTGTCTGGAAAGGAGCTGGGAAACAAAGAACGTCCACAGCACTTGACCTTCGCCGTCGTAGTGACGAGATAAGGAGTACCGGGCATAAGACTACAGCATCTGCGGTCTACAATAAGAATGTAACTCCCATTATAGAGTCTTTGAAAGAATGGTTCTATTTCAGTTGCAGGTGCGCCTTGCTGGTGACATGAAAGGTTGTATGAATTCCCTTCACAGGCTCCGTGCAAACTAATACCGTTACACAGAAGCGTGCCGCTTAGTGACATAGCACAATTGTTGCCACTAAGAAACACTTTCTGTCCTTTGTTACTGACACATGCATGTGAATAGGGCAGGTTCCATGTTGTTTTAAGGTACCCCTTTCCCAATTTCTCGTACATGCCAGCCTGTATATATTTTTGGCAGTATTGAAACCTGAAGGTTGAGATTGGAATATTTATGATTCCGTGGATTATCCATTCACTGACAGGTCGTTCTGACATTGTCAACGGTAATCTTTCTAGTTTTTCAATGCTCAAGATTGTATAATCAGCACCCTTCTGCGCCATACCGATCTGTCTATCAGTAAGGTTAAAGATTTGGAATAGTGACGTTGTGTTGATTAAACGCCAAGGCACATAGCCTGAACGCAGATTTTGTAACGTCCAGCCAAGCTGTACAATAGAACGCAATTGTGACTGACCATGTTGTAATAACAGTAAGTCTTGCGATAATATATCGATTGCTGACGACACAATGCTGTCCAATGAAAAAATTCTGGAGGACAGAGTCATTAACCCATTGTCCACTACAGAAAGTGATTTTTCCAAATTAATACGGTCAATTTCCCGTATTCTTTCTGCTGTCTCAATTTGAGTAACCTTCCAGGCCTCATTGTATGCTGCATATACAGAGGCTGCTATGAAACGCTTATGACGCTGTTTGCGTGGTCCCAGTATGAAATCACGCAAGTCAGCACCATCAGTAAGTAAAGTTAGGTGTTGCTTAATTTCAGGCAGTGTGGAAGTTTGTAGCCATTGAAGGCATAATTTGCCCACACTGTAGGTTGTTATTATCCCTGGGTGATGTCTTTGGGGATATCTAGGGTCTGGCCTGGTCATTTTGAAACCCTGTGTTTTATTCAGGAATCTATCTTGACAGTTATTTGTATCTGTGGGCCAGATCAACCATTGTTTCCAATCAGGATGTGTTCTGTTTTGGTTAAGTATATGGTTTATGTCTATTTCTTCATCTGTTTCAGAGTTATTGCTAAACATTGTTGGCTTTGGAATAGACAGGTTATTTAAATCTTTGATTTTGGCTAAGCCAAGACAGGTGGTTTGTTGAACGGTGTCATTTAAAAATATCATTTGTTCTGGGATCATGCAGGCTCTAAACAAAGCTTCTAAACCCTGTACTTGCCATTCTTTTGTACCCCAAACACTTTTCAAATCAACATGTTTGTCCCAATAATCAAATCCAAAAGTATTCATTTTTTCAAAGAAAGAATCTGAATATATCAATTTTGTGTTGGTTATCATGGTTTTCATCCCTGTCTTGTTTGACAATTTGTAATAAAATGTTTCAGCATTAGTTATGTTAAAACCTGAAAAATATGAATATTTGCCATATACGGTTCTAGAGCTCCCTTTTGGAGGTGTAGCACAATGTTCCCATTGATTAAAATTTAAAACATTTCTAGGTTGTGCAGATTTATGCAAGAAATGGTTACCATAATGGTTATAGCAGTACATGCTGTCATAATTTGTAGAACCCTGCAAATAATCATGTTTTGTAAATTTAGCAGACATTACTAAGTCAGACATCATATCGTTTATACTTTCAAAGTCCCAATCATCAGCAAATGAGTTTGGTTTTGCAAAATCACTCAAGGAGATCTTGATTTGGTGTGGATATTTCAGGATCTCGACCGGACCATAAATTTCATAGTCAGTGTTGTCCCAGGCTACCCCACCAGGTATTGGAATTGCTGTGAAGTTGGCTGAAGAAAGTTCTGAAGAAAGTTCTCGTTTCTTGACGTGTGAAGATGTGTGTGGTTTGAGGACCAAGTTGATGTTCTGACTTGCTGTGTCCATTTTAGCATATTTTCCCTCAATGAAGCGTCCCAAAGTAAATACCATGATGAGCCAAAGTATGAGGATAAATGCACCAAAACCCACCCAAAATTCAATCCATGGAGAAACTAGATATGTTTCTTTCAGTTGTTTTAAAAGTTCCTTCGCTTTGTCTTTAAAGGATTTTGATGATGGCTGTGTCTTTTGTTCGCTGAAGCCTTCAGAGGAATCATCGAAGTTGATGAAGTAACCGGATGCAGTTCTGTCAATTGTTCCAATTGGTTCAGGATTTTTGTTTCTTGCATTTTCACTTGGTACTTCTGTATAGATTGGTGTGTCTCTGCTAAATGTCTTTATTTGGGTTTTCAGAGGTCTAAGTTCTATTGCATTGTTGCATAGTCCTTGTTGTTCTTCCGTAGGCGTTTCGAATGTGATGAGCCTCTTTGATAGGACCTCTGTACTGGTAGCAAACCTTGGTGTTCTGCTACTTATTGGGAGTCCACTTGGCCTACTGTTTGTTATCGGCCACATGTTGTGGTTTTACCAGGTCGATGGATACAACTCGGTTCTCCTTTTTTCCAGCAAGTGGCGGTAGTACAACTGATCTTGTCCCGTTGACAGACAATACAGGAACTGCTTTTCTGTAAGAAGGCCCAAATTCCTTCTTTACCGCGATCTTCTCCCTGACTAGATCCCCGACTTTTGGAATCCAGACAGGTCTTGCTGGGACAGGTGGTGATTCTTCAGTGGTCGTTGGCTGTTCTTTCAACTGTATGTTGCTCAGGTCTTTTCTTGTTTTGTTTAAGTCCTGCAAAATAGCCAAACGGTCTTTGACATCAAAGCTTTTTTCTGTTACCACTGAAGTCTGACTATCAAGGTCAGAGATCAACATCCTAGTTCCGAATAATAATTCGTACGGACTGAATCCCTTCAGAGAATTTCTTGGCAAGTTATTAAGACTACGTTGGACACTTATTAGATGTTTGACCCACCCAGCTCCCGAACCTAATATCCTTTCTATTATAGATTGCTTTCTGTCTTGGTTTTTTCTTTACACCATCCCATACCCTCAGGAAGGAAGTGAGAAGATTCCCGCTGGGCTGTGCTCTTTTGGCCATTCTTTCCCCCCCCAGGCTGGATTGCCTGAGTGAAAACAATGGTCGAACGTAGCATGCTCTTAGCGTATATGCCATTTAGACTCGCAAATCTTGTATAACAGTCCGGACGTCAGCCGAGTGCTGTGGATCTACATTATAAGTGGGAACTAGCCTGTATATGTTAATCGCAAGCCATTCTTTTTAGTGGTGATGTTATCTGCCTTGATACGACGAGGTATTAAACTGCTTCTCTCCCCACTGCGATCTCTGTTGCAGTTTGGGCAGTTTTTTACAAACATGGTGTAGTGCAGGCTCATGCCTGGCCACCAGTACCGTGATTGTAATTCTTCCAGAGAATCTTTTAATTTAAGGTGTCTGAGACCCTCGCCCATGTGTGCGTCTGCGATTAACAAGTTTCTCCTGTCCATGTTTGGAATCACTCTATCCCCCACTCCAGGGATTCGAGCAAAAGGAATGGAGTTTGCATCTATGATGTATGTGTAATTGAGTGGATAGTTGATCGGTAACGCCGAGCAGTCGCCTTTTGATGACGTTTTTACTGCCAGCAATGTTTCGCCGTCAATGTATTTTAATGTACGCTTTTTTCGATCTACGGGAGCCGGTTTACTGGCTGCCGCTGCGGCTGTTTCAGCCAATGAATTCCCTACAACGTGAACGCCATCACGCTGGTGACTCAGTGAGTGTGTCACGTGAGTCTTTGGTAGTTCTTTTTTCAAAAGAGCTACCTGTTCCCAGAGCAGTCTCTGCTTTATTGGTGCATCCGTGTCATCTTTGTAATCGTTCTGAATCCAGGTCTGCAAATCCTTGTTATATGCTTTGACGCAGAAATATGAATCTGACACTATAAGTGTCGGGAATTCGCGATCCGCATTATCTAGCGTCATTTTCAAAGCTAATATTTCAGTTTGTAGTTCTGAATTAGTTTCTACTGAGTGTGATTTTGTTAATAGAGGTCTTAGTTTACCTCCGTGCCACACTTCTTTTGTAATCTCACATGTGGGATTGTATGCATGTTCTCCCCAAACGGAGGGTTGAGCATGTCCGTCTGTATAGATTACACAGGCGTAATGTCGTAGAGGCAGAATGTCGATTGGCAGAGGATACGTTTTTTCATATTTTAGATTTTTTAATTCTTCTAGTTCTGGATCAAAGAAGTAATATACTTTGTCCGTTGTGATTGAATTTACCCATTGTAACCATTCTGGATCCAATGTTGTTGTTGGTAAATTACACGGTGTTGTTAATGCCTCAAAAGCTGATTCTGCTGTTCTGACTGTGATATGTCTACCGTCAGCTATGTCTTTTTGTCTAGCTATTGCGGTTTGAACTGCTTGAACAATTTTTCCTTTGTTGTTGAATCTCTGTTCAGCTTTTGTGTACAAATGTGATTTGAATGCAATTGGTACCTTATCTCCCTCATTAGAGGTTAGGTATGTGAATCCGTATCTCCCTGGGATGACTCGGATCACAAGGTTGCGTGTATTATCACGGGTTTCTAATTTTGTTTTAATTAGCATGTCTGTTTGTAAGGATCTCAAAATTTCTGTGTGTGCTTGAGTCCAACTGGATCTTTTAAAGTCTGGTTTAATTAGATCGTAAAGGGGTTTGACCCTTTCTGCGTAATTTGCAATGTAAGTTCTTCCGAAATTTAGGAAGCCTAGAATTGACTGTAGGTTTTTTAGTGTTTTAGGAGCTTGGATTACGGCACATTTCTCTAGGAAATTGTCTGCCAGGCTCTTGCCTTCACTTGATAACTCATATCCTAAGAATAGGACCGTCAGATGGGCAATTCTGGACTTTTTTGAAGTTGAATTTGTAACCCTCTGCAGCGAAACCAAGTATTATGGTGTTCACTCTTTTCAAGTGAGTTTCCAAGTCATCATCTGTTAAGTAAATGTCATCGACATAAGATAATGCTTCATCATCATATAGTTGTAGTAATTCTGTTACTCTCGCTGAGAATACCCCCGGGCTGTTCTTGTACCCCTGGGCTAACCGACAGAATTGTTTTTGAGTGCCATTTACTGAAAATGCAGTTAAATATCTGCTCTCTGGTGCTATGTTTTGACAAAAGAATCCGTTGGAGATGTCTGTGGCATCCTGCCTTTGTAACTTATTGCTAGGATGTCACATGCATCGGAACTCTGTGTAGAAGTTCTGATACCTGAGTCTAGAATGTAGAGACAGTGAAGCAGTTAAGCCTGGACCTTCCTATCTGTGAGACATGTATCCTTTGGATGAGATCCTATTTACTTAATAAATACTTAATTCATCCTTCTACCTGCATTTGGACTTCTTTACATTGGCGACAGGACGGGATATTGGAAGGAGAAGAGAAGAAAGGATCTCAACAAGGATTTCTGTATCTCTGAAATTTTATGAGCAAACTTATAAGGTACTGTTTCCTTTTGATTTTTAAACCTTATGCGCTGAGAGGTAACACTTCTGTGCAGAGCGATCCTCATTTCAACACTTTTGGTGCAGAGCGCTGTGAGACAACTTCTTCCTCACTCTTTCAACGCTTGTTGTGACTTAAAGCGCTGTTAGGTGATTACACTCCGTGTCACCCTTCTCAGACTCAGCCTTCGTCACGGTTTCAGCTGACTCCCCAGCTGAAACAACATGTCAGGCAATTGACTTTGTTAAGCCGTCGCTTAGGAAGTGGCATTTTTTAAAAGTGAAGCCTTACCGTTTCCTTTACCCGGCTCGAGCGTTCACCATCCTCGCGGTGTTCTTTTTCGCCTGCACAACACAGCGCCACAGTGTTCCCTGGTACGCATGCGCATGCGAGTGCATTCTGCGTAACCTGGGTAACCCTCATCACGCAGGAGCGTCTCCACGCCTGCGCAACGACGTGGCAGCCATCCTCATTGTTTACCTCTGGAAGCGCTGTCGTGACTTCAGGAGCGTCTCCACGCCTGCGCAACGACGTAGCAGCCATCCTCATTGTTTACCTCTAGAAGCACTGTCGTGACTTCGGAAACTGAGCGCATTCGTTATTTCAGGAGCTGATTTACATGAATTTGACAGTATAAACGGGGTAATCTTTTACAATGAATAATCGTATGCCCTGAGTTCAACCACAGACTTGTCAATGACTAAATGAATATAACAGATCTACAGGTATTTGGTTTTAAGGAGGTCTGAAAGATAAAAAGAAAGACACAGAAACTACTTTCTGGAATACATTTTTTTTTTCCTTTTTGCATCTCAACTTTTAAAAAAAAAAAAAAAAAAAAAAAAAAAAAAATTTTTAAAGAAGGGTTTGCTTTGTTTCACATAAGTTGTTTATTCTTAATACATTTAGAGTGTAGTCTATACAATGCAGAATGTAACAGCACCTCCATTTTTTCTACAAACCCCTGGGGACCCTCCCATTAGATGGAAAAAATGGCGTAAAGTCTTTGAAAGGTATGCAAAGGTTTGTGGAGCCAATTTGAGTGCGGAGAGGAAAACAGCTTTGTTACTACACTGTTTAGGTTCAGAAGGCCAGGAAGTATTTGATCATCTCCCGGAGATACAAGATAGAAACTTAAACGAGTATGAAATTTGTATAGCGATGTTAGATAAACATTATCTTCCTAAAGTGTCAACTATTTTAGAGAGATATCATTTTGGGCGCAGATTGCAACTTGAAGAAGAAAGTATAGAGAATTATATAACTGCACTGAGAAAGTTAGCATCATCGTGCAAATTTGCTGCCTCTGTTGATGAGCGGATAAGGGATCAGTTTATGCTAGGTTGCAGTATTGAACGTGTTAGAGAAGAGTTATGGCAGAAAGATGAGCCTGATTTAGATGATGTAATTACCATAGCGAAAAGGATAGAACACTCTATTAAATGTGTAGACGTCATAAAGAAAAATGGTGAAAGCAAGGATAAAAGTACTGTTAATGTTGTTAAGACCTCAAATATAACAAACGAAAATACCACCCAGAGAACTAGTATGAGAGATGTAAGCAGTAACAAATCTACCAATAGTAAACCAAAACAAAAATTTGATTTTGTACATGTGAAATGTTTTAGATGTGGAAAAATGGGGCATTTTGCGAACGACCGACAATGTCCTGGGTGGAGGGCCACATGTAGCAAATGCAAAAGGAAGGGAGGGCCACATGTAGCAAATGCAAAAGGAAGGGACACTTCACGATTGCTTGCAAAGGGAAGGAGTACAAAGGAAGGGTTAATGAGATCTTTTATGATTTTGATGAAACAAGTGAGTGTGATGAGAATGCTGATTGTGGCCAAATTCTAATTCAAGTTGTTTTTGGTCCTCAACCCAAAAACTGCCCTACAGATGAAATTTTAGTTAATGGTAATTCTGTTAAAGTGTTATTTGATTCAGGTGCTAAAATCACCATAGTAGCAAAAGAATTTTATCTCAAGAATTTACAGGGAAATATTAAGATGTTTCGCCCAGATATAAAACCACTTGCATACGGCAGGAAACCTATAGAGCTTTTAGGCTACTTTCTTGGAAACATTGATTACAAAGGGAGACTCACCAACTCTAAAATTTATATTTCACAAAATGGAGACAACATCTTGAGTTGGTTTGATCAAAAAGATTTAGGAGTGATGTTAGACCCCAATTCTTCTCCCCCCATCATCTTGAAGGATCTTTCTTTAATTAATACCAATGCTGTTAATGTAAATCAAAACTGTGATGACTCCTTCGTAGACAAGCTGAATAGTGATTTTCCCAATGTTTTTTCTAAGAGATTAGGTTGTTTGAAGAATTATGATCACCGTATTAAATTAAAGAAAGATGCCGTACCAGTTTGTTCAAAGGTACGCAGTGTTCCCATAGCGGTTAGAGATCAAATCAAAACAGAATTAGAGAAACTAGTTACGGAGGGCATCATAGAAGAGGTTGAAGCAACCCAATGGGTTGCCCCAATTGTAGCCGCCAAGAAATCGGATGGCTCTCTTCGTTTATGCATAGACCTTAGAGAGTTAAACAAAAGTGTGGTGGTTGATCACTACCCCTTGCCTAAAATAGCTGACATGTTATCACTCATGAAAGGAGCGAAGGTTTTTAGTACGGTGGATTTGAGATCCGCCTATCACCAGATAAAACTTGATGAAGACTCCAAAGATCTAACTGCGTTTGTGACACCATTTGGCACGTTCCGCTTTTTGAGACTTCCCTTTGGGCTGGTCTCAGCTGCTTCGGTTTTCCAAAGGGCTCTAGAAGGTGTTCTAAAAGGTTTGAAAGGTGTGAGAGTATATCAGGATGATATTCTTATTTTTGGAAGTTGTGATGGAGAGCATGATCTTCGACTGGGTAGCGTTTTAAAACGATTGTCTGATTCTGGTCTGACGGTGAAAATGGAGAAATGCAAATTTAAAAAGAATTCTATTGATTACCTTGGTCACACAATCTCGAAAGATGGTATCTCGCCGAAAGCAAGTTTGATCAATACCATGATGAAGATGTCTTCTCCGAAGAACAAGGATGAGTTAATTAGCTTTCTAGGTATGGCTGAGTACTATAATAAGTTTATCCGTGGGTTTGCCTCTTTGTGTGTTGGTATGAGATCCTTGCTGAAGAAAGGGTGTGAGTTTATATGGACTGACGAGTGTGAGAAGGAGTTCATTCTTCTAAAAAAAAAATTGAACAATGCTCCCAAGTTAAATAGTTTTGATCCAGAGAGGAAATCTGTATTGATAACAGATGCCAGCTTGAAAGGATTAGGAGCAGTTTTAACACAAATGATTGAAGGGCGTGAAGTAGTCATTTTGTTTCTGTCTAGAAGTTTGAGGGGCCCAGAGCTAAGGTATTCCGTGGTAGAACGTGAAGCGTTAGCTGTCTTCTGGGCTATAAAAAAGTTAAAGAACTTCTTATGGGGAAGTACTTTTGAAGTAAGAACTGATCACAAACCCTTATGTGAGATCCTAAAGACCAAAGGTATTGACGCTGTTTCTAGTAGAATCACAAGATGGGTAGTAGGATTACAAGATTATAACTTTGAGGTCAAATATCTCCCGGGTGTTGAAAATAAAGTGGCTGATGCCTTATCTCGTCTTGTTTCCCATGAAGAGTTAGATCTGGAGGAAGATTGGGAAGGTGAAGATGAAATGGTTTGTGCTGTAGATGAAAGTGTCATTGACAAATGTAAATGGTTAGAGGCTTCACAAGAAGATTTGAATCTTTTGGAGATTTTGAGGTTAATTAAAGTTGGGTGGAAAGTTAAACCTAGAGATGGTGACACGTTGGAGAAGTTTTGGCATGTTAAAGACCAATTATCTGAACATGACGGTTTACTTGTTAGAGGTACTAGGTTGGTTCCTCCTATGTCAATCAGGTCTGAGCTTATTTCATTGGCTCATAGTGGGCATATGGGCATTTCAAAGACAAAAGAGAATTTGAGGATGTCGTATTGGTGGCCCGGCATGGATATAGAAGTGGAAAGGAAAATTAGAGATTGCATGGAATGTGCATTAAGTGAAAGAGTGGCGAAACCCAAAATCCAACCCATGGTTACTCGAACGCTTCCTGACAAACCATGGGAGGAAGTTGGATTAGACATTCTTGGACCTATTTACTCAGCAGGTTCTGAATGGTATGTCCTGGTTTTAATAGATTTCTTTTCTAGGTGGCCAGAAATTGCCATCACTCATGGAATAGAGACTAAACATGTGATAAGTTTTTTGGAGAAACTTTTTGCTAGAGAAGGTATTCCCAACATCATTTTGACAGACAATGGGAGCCAACTTGTCTCTAGGGAGATGGAATTTTTTTTATCTAAGCATGGCATTAAACATAAAAAATCTTCTCTGTACCACCCAGAGACCAATGGCACCGTGGAGAGATTTAACCGTGTACTCAAGGAGACAATCAGAATGTCTAAGTCTGCAGGTTCTGATTGGAGGTCAGATGTGTTCAAAAAAGTTAAACTTTATAGATTATCCCCTCATGCCACTACGGGCAGAACACCATTTGAGCTTTTCAGATGTAGGCGTGCTAACACGATGGTTACTCCGCCTTGGATTAATGACTTGCATCTGAAGGAATCAATTGGAAGTGACGAGTGGAAAGTAGGCCAAGAAAGAAAGCTTCTGGCCAGGAAAAGGATTCATGACTTGAGACACTCTGTAAAAAAAACTGTAGTGCGTGTGGGAGACTGGGTGCTCATAAAAAATCCCTGTAAGAAGAATAAAATGTTATCTGCCTCATTCTTGAAACCCATTCAAGTTATCAAAGTTTTAGGCAATGCGATCAAAACCGCTGATCATCGCATCTGGAACTTAAACAGGGTTGTTGTGATCAAAAAAGACTTTGTTGACAATTCTAAGTTTCCTGTGTCAAGTTTTCCTTCCACAGGTACCTCGTCACCTCGGATTGTTTTTGATCCTGTCATCACCAGGAGATCTTCAAGGATTACACGTACACCTACTCATCTGAATGACTTTGTAAAATAATTATGTTCTGTATTATTGTTTTGTTATAAGGAGGGAGATGTGTGGCATCCTGCCTTTGTAACTTATTGCTAGGATGTCACATGCATCGGAACTCTGTGTAGAAGTTCTGATACCTGAGTCTAGAATGTAGAGACAGTGAAGCAGTTAAGCCTGGACCTTCCTATCTGTGAGACATGTATCCTTTGGATGAGATCCTATTTACTTAATAAATACTTAATTCATCCTTCTACCTGCATTTGGACTTCTTTACAATGTCCAAGGTTGTTTTGTATTTTTTGCGCACTATGTTATTCATTAGTGCAGCACTGTGTGAGTTTTGCACTGCAAAAGTTTTGCAACATGTGTTAAGGTGTCGGTAATCCAAAACTAGACGGTACGAATTGTCTGGTTTGGAGACCGGAAATAAAGGATTGTTCATTTGTGAGGTGCAAGTTTCAATCACCCCTTGGTATTCTAGCTGATCTAGTATTTCATTTACTTGTTTTTTAGCTTCTTGCTTAATTGGGTACTGCCTTTGTGCAGTAGGTTGTGATTTTAACTGGACTTTGTGAGGAGGAGAATCCTCATCCCATCCTACATGATTTTTATATAAAGCAGGTGCTAAGGCCACTGCCCACTTTCTAGCAAGTGTATATTTTTTATGAATCGGTATTTGATTCGAGAAGGCAGGCATAATTACTTCTTCGCCATGAGGGCACTCCCTGACAAACTCTGGTGGCCAGTCTTTTTCAGCTAGAAGGATGTCATAGCCCTTGGATAGGTTATCCCAAAATAGTCCCCTTATTTTCCTAGTCTTATCTCCCTCTATACGTAATGTTATCTCGTATATTTTGTGGGGCTTGCTAACTCTGGTATCTGCAGTTTCCACTTGAAGGTATTCATTCGTGTCCACTGTCTCCAGATGATTCATAAGGACTTTGCGAGCTATGCTCACCTCTGCTGCGCTGTCTAGCATTGTCTGAGCCCATTCTCCGTTTTTCAGTTGTGTCCTCAGTATTCTCGGCATTGTTAACTACCTTGATACTGGCTACCTTCTTTTTTGGAAATTGTGATTTCTTTTTCAGTTGAGCAGGTTCCTTGTCTTTGGACTTGGCGTGCTCTTCTGATCGTCCTCTTCTTTCCGATTTCTGCGAGGAAGTCTGAAAAGATTGAGAGGGACGTGTATCAATGTCTTGATATCTATCAGGTTTTTTAATATTATCCCTATTTCTAAGGTTATATCTATTCCCAGAGGGTTCACTCTGAGGTGACCTTTGTCTCGGGTTTGGAGATTTCTCTCTTCGCCTAGGAGACCTTCCTCTGGACTGGAATTTCTTTTCTTTAGGATTGGATTGTTTATTTCCATCCCAGTTCTTTTTTGGTGAATTATTATTAAAAAATATTTTTTCTGGACTTGTAGTCAGTTGCGGTTTTACTGGTATTCCACCTAGACTATCTCTGCCTAGTTCTTCATAGGATTTTTCTATGATTCTGGCAATTTCAGCTGGTTGGTCTGCTATATCTGTCTCTTTTAACCTCTGGCGGATCGCCACGTTTGCTGCTTCACCCTTTATGTTGGCTAGTAATATAGCCGAGACCTGCTTGAAGTCTTTCAGTAATTTCATACCAAGAGTTAAAGCAGGTTCTGGACCGTATTCATCTTGAATTTGTTTTAGCACATCTGGTATTACCGAAATGGATGGAACACCGTGCGTTTTTGTGTAGATGGAAGCAAAGACTGTACCCCAAGTGTCACAGTCCTCAATGTGTGGTGCGATTCCCATTGGGAGACATATAGTCAGAATCCTGTGTTTTTCTAATGGGGTGGTGTCAGGAAACACCGCCTCTATTTGGGTAATTTTCTGTGCCAACCAGAATGGTATTTGTTCCCGTTTTGCTGGGACTTTACCTAGGCAGGATTGGATGTTCTGTGGTGTAATTTTATTTGTGTTCCCCTGGTGAGGGGTCAGCTGTGGAAGTTTAATCGCTGGCTGAATTGTTGAAGTCCGCATTACATACTGAACTAATTGTCTGTGAATTTTTAGTAGTTGTTTTAGCTGTATTAACAGCTCTGCTGCAGACATTCTTTCGATGTCTGGATGTGGTGTGTATCCGGCTAGGACCGGCCACGTTGCTCCTGGTCTTCCTAAAGGACCGAGCCTTGTAATGTGATTGTTATGTATTAGGGCGCCATCAAATAAGAGCAAATGCTCTTGGAATTTGAGTGGTACTTCCAAAAGGAGTGTACTCATTAGGAGGTTCCTCTACTTTGTAATAGTGGAAGTACTTTGTTACAGTATTAGCTGCTGGAAAATGTATCCATGTATAGTATACCTCTGTCTGCCGATATTCGTGTGCCTCGATTACGAATATGACTGTGCCACCTCTAGGTGTCAGTCCATTTTCTATAAGTTTTAAGGTTATAGATCTCCTTTTAATGACCGGAATGAGTGTTATATTCGGGTCTGCTGCTTGCATGGTAGCATCAGCATCTGCGAGTTCAGTTGCTAATCTAACTGCCTCTCTTTCATCATCACTCTCTGCCATTTTACAGACAGGATGGTATTATGTTTGTTTGCAGATCAGGTTTCTTAATGGAACAAAGATTAGATGCACAATATTTTGGAACAGTGTATCCTTCAACGTTGACTATACCAAGAACCTTACATAGGAGTTCCCTCCTGCGAGGTTTTGGAGGATATTACCTTTCACCCACTCCAGACGTCTTTGGAGTATTTGGGAAAAGGGGTCTGAGTGAGAAAGCACGACTGAGTTACTCTAAATGTCTTACGTTAGTTTTATCGCCCTTTCCAAACGCGTTGGGCGCCATGTAGTGTAGCTCCTATTTTCCCAATAGGCTCTGCGCATTGGAATAGTGCCTACAGCAGTAAAGGCCTAGGCCAGACGTTAGCTAGGTCTACTACTGTCGATACTAGACTTAATTTTTGGGTTTGCCAGCTAAGCTCAGAGTTCGCTAGAAACTTTCTCGAATGTTCAAGGAAGGATTAACTCCCCTGATTAGACAAGAAGGGATTTAGTTTCTGACAACCATAGAACATGACAACTTTGCTCTCCCCTAATCAAGAGTCAATCTCGAGAGTCGTGTGAGCACAAGGCAATTATTTTACTCAGTCAGTACGTGCATTCTTAGTCTCATCAGAATGTAGAGAAAAGGAAGAGACGGGCGTGTTCAATAAAAGATGTTATTTATTGATCAGTCTCTTTTCTCGTACAAGAGAAATGGATCGATATTATTGCAATACTTATAGTTAAGTAAAGTGCATACATTAGAAGCAATAGTATAAAATAATACTGTAAAAACATTGATATGGTTTCTGAGCCATATGATGTTTAAAATGAATAAAATATATTTACATACATATATACATTTGACTAAACGTACTCAACTGGTGTTTCTAAATACGCCTACCCCGTGTACCTGACCTAAGTCTAATGCGTGGGCGGGAATAGAAAGTTACAGTTTAGTTTAAGTTTGTTTTTGCCAAGTGAATAACTAAAGAATTCTCTAGGAGGGGTTATTCAGTTCTGTACCTGGAATTTAGGATGAATGAGGAATGGTATCTCTTTCTCTGCTCTCGATATTCCAGGCTGCCTGCGAGGGCTGCCCAGAAGCGCCGGTGCTGGGTCTCTCGGCTTGAGATAGCAGCGCGTCTCTCAGCGCGTCAGGAAGGCGGGGCTGCTGCCTGCGGGGTCTGCTTCTGCTCTCGGCTTCGGCAAG
Organism: Lissotriton helveticus; assembly: GCF_964261635.1. Taxonomy (NCBI): domain Eukaryota; kingdom Metazoa; phylum Chordata; class Amphibia; order Caudata; family Salamandridae; genus Lissotriton; species Lissotriton helveticus. Next base: position 2,058,031,053 of record NC_136061.1, read on the forward strand.
TATGGCTGCTCCGTCTTGTCACCACGCGTGTGTTTGCATAGGGCAAGGTCGGCAATATTTATACCTTAAAGGTGCCGGGATTGACGTAAGGATGGACATAGGTACGTCAATAAAGATGTCATACGACTTGCTCGTTAGCACATTCTTTACTAAAGTTCTCTGTGAAATCAAAACAATGGCCGCACGGATTATCCAGGTTGTCATAGGTTTGATTTGTTATGAGAACGTCGTATGCCTTATCAGGGGCTGGAGGAATGTCGCTTGTCTAATTAGATCTCAAGCGTTATGACCTAATCAGATAACACGTTCCTGTGCCGTAGTGTGACTGCGTCAGATAACGGTATCTGCATCATGGGGGTTTTCTTGCCTCATGGGCTGACTGTTAGTTAACTAGCTAGGTAGTTTAACCAGAATAGGGTCAGGAATAGGGGGATCGATTCAGAACCTATAGAAATACACGACACAATGACATGTTGTAGTGGTTTCTCACCCTTTGACCATAGAGCATCTTGAATGTTTGGGTTTGCGGCACACATAACTATTTGATCCCTAATAAGATCATCATGCATTATTCCAAAATTGCATGATAGTGCTAAATTTTTTAACTCCGACACATAGTCTTCTATACTTTCCTCTTTGTTTTGCTTCCTTCTATAAAATTTGTATCTGTGCACTGCAACACACACCGTTAGCTTATAGTAACAATCTAAGTCTTCTATTGCCTCATTGAAAACGTTTCTTCCTTCTCCTTCTCTTATCTTCTTAGTAATATTATTGTATACTTTCAAACCACCTGCACCCAAACTATGTAATAGTATCTTTTTTCTTTCCTCAGGTTTTAGTGGTTCATCTTCCTTATCAAATGTTGTGATGTAATTACATAAGTATTCCTTCCATACCTCCCACTTTATTAATGGTGTTCCTGTACCTTTTAAAAACGCTTCTGGTGGCTGCAAATTGTAAATGTTTCCTGTTGCCATTTTTAACTAAAATGTTCTTTTTTTTTTCCTTTGCTACCTAGGTAATTATTTATTTTCAAATGTGGTCCTCCTACGTGATACTTAGTTTAGTTTCTATTATTATTATATTTTGTATACACAATACGAGTTCAGTTCCATAAATTTCTCACCTGTTGTAAGTCCATTTAGCCAAACCCCACTGCTCCGCACAGAGATTCTATTACCTTCCGCTAGTGGTTAGTGTCATTTCCGTATTTTATTCAATTCCTGCCAGTCACATTTGCAGCTTGCCGTCCTTGACGCACGTTTTGAGTGCGTGGAGAGACTAGACCAGCAACTTCCTCATTCCAAAATGGCGCTGAAGAATTATACGTCACTAAGTGTGCCTCAGCGCGCCAAAATTCAGACGAGTTTCCAGTGACACTTGACGTCCACACTCGCCCCGCGCTGAAGAGAACTCTCCACACAATGCTCCCGGTACTTTTTACTTTCCCTTGTCATCTGCTTAAAATAACTCTTTTAGCATCCTTTTCGCAAGTATTCATTATATATAAATCGAAAACTTCTCAAACGCCACTCTGCTTCTTTTACTTCGAACAGATTTGCCGTTCTGATTGTTTGTAGTTTTTATTTTTTTATAACTCTCACACTTAAGCTTACTGTGATGTATGCGTTTATTACACACACCGTTCTTTTCTCCTTGGCTTTCCACACTACACCATAAGTGCATAAAATATCACGTTGTACACCTTTCTGTTCTTTATCTTCTCAAAACTTCAGCTAATGTCCTTCCTAAATCATTCATCTTTGCAAGCATCCATATTTCATTTTTTTCCCGGTACACTTGCCTGCTATAGATGATTTTTGTTCCCGCTTTTATTTTCGTTTCTGCTTCCACCTCCTTATTATTCTTTTGTTGGTGGGTCCTTCGGTGCGCTGTCCTCCGTCCTCGTCGCCAAATTTGTAAAGATTGCTCCGGAAGCAGAGGTAATTAGTATAAGTCTTTATTCATATTAAGTGAACAACGCACCGTAAACAGGAGTGGTGTGTGTGAGCCTCAGAGTGGATAACTGACAGTTGGAATATGTGCTCAACTGTCGGGATAGAACTGCCAGCTGTCAACATTCCAGCTGGTGACGGAATGTGAAGGAGGGGTGAAAGGGGGAGAGAGAGATAGACAGGAGGATAACTTAAGACGCAACAGAGAGGCCTAAAACCTGGGGAGGTCTTTTTAGGCATTTTCCCCCCACTACAAAGGGACAAAGAGTTTATCTGCTCCTTTTGTCGCTCCGGTGGGAAATCTGTGACATCAGCATGCCTTGTAGCACTCTGACTTCACAGATTGGTGGGGTAGTATGCGCTAAAACAGAAGCGATTCCCCGCTGCTCCAACCCTCTTTTAAAAACCATTAAAAAAGCAATCCTCTGGTGCTTGCACCGCAGGATTCCTTGTAGCCCTCTCCAGTTCTCGACCTATTGCCAACATCCACACTGGGGAGAAAGTACAGGTGCAGTTATTGCCTGATACATGCACAAAATGGATTAAAATTCTGAAATGGTCGAATAGCTTTAAAAATGTATGAGAAATATATTGCACCCCACAACCTCTGGAAGTGCTTTGTTCATTTACGTTCATATTGTAGTACTCTCAAAGACGCTCACTTTAATGTCATGCAGTCAAGAGATAGCTATTGCTGTAAGGCAGGCATACACCTGACATTAAGCAGATTAAGTGTTCATTGTATTTTGTTTATTGGTGTGCAGGGCTACTTTTCATAACACTGACACTCATTCCTCTATTTGATAGCATATATGTATTGCAGGCACTCATTCCCAATGCGGGATTCACATAAATCCATTGTTCTATATTTTCTCTTTATCAGGAACCCATTTACATGAATTCAATTCGACTCCAGTTTATTCTCCCTTGTGTGCTCGCAAAGTCATTTTGTGTATGTCACAGAGGAGATAGTATGTACTGTGATGAGTATTTGCTCTAGACCAAACACATCTGTATAAACAACCTGCAGACTAAAATCCTGCTTGATAACATAGCATTAGTCAAGCATGTATTGGTGTCTCCCTACAGTTATCCCCACTGTCAGATCTCTTCTCTCTCTCTCACTCCTCTCTTTCTGCCCTTCAGCTTTCTCTGTAATTTCCTCAGAAATTAATTACATAAGGATAATTTTCTATCATTTGTTTATATTTTTCTTTAGGTGTTTTTGCGAAACACTACAAACCTTCAGGTGGTATTCTCAGAGCGGTATAGGACAGCTACAATAAATCTGCAAACACAGTATGGAAAACAGTTACAACTAGAGACAAATGGCTATGTACACTTATTCAAGATGGTAAGCCTTCACTCACATTTTCCACCACCCCTCTATTGTCACCTCCTTCCCTCATACATTTGTTCACTTTCCTATTAGCAGTATGCCTGTCATTCAGGCTACTTGACTCTTAGCACACAATTCACTTTCAGGCCTGGCCCCTGCTGAGCCCTCTTACAGACTTCCAACAGCCTCCACACACTATATGACATTCACTAAGCATACCTGACTCAAAAGACTAGGGCCATATATAAGACCATGAAATTTTGCTAGTTGCTAACTGCAGTTTTTTGTGACTCGCAATTAGAAACTCACAAAATGTTATGTACTAATGTGTCTCAGACACATTTAGCGATTCCCAAATGACCTGCCTTATCAACATTAATGAGGCAGGTTGCAATTTGCGTCCTTTTGGGAATGGAGTATAACACAGGGATGGTGGCCCGCTGGGGACAGCAGACTACCACGTCTGTGTTTGCTTTGAAATAAAGCAAATGTTTGGGGAAATGCAGCTCATTTTCCTCAAAAAAAATTGGGATGCATTTTTAAAAAAAAAATGAAACTCTTCTGTTTCATTTTTTAGGAGTGGGCAGGGGTCCTTGGGACCACTGCCTGCTCTTAAAACATTTTTGTTGCCAGTCACTAAGGGGAAGGAGTCCCCGGGGGATCCCTTTACACTTGGGACTAGCTTACCATCTACTAAGCAATTGTACATACTCTTGCAACTCGCTATTAGGAAGGGATGCTCTTTTCACTCCCTTCCCAATAGCGACACCCAAAACCTATTGTCTAAGTCAGTAATATGTTACCAAATCACAAAATAGGTTTGGTACATTGCACAAGCCATTTTAGCAGTCGCAAATGTCTGTAACCGCTAAAAACGGTTGTACGTCTGGCCCTAGGTCACTTAAAGAGATCACTGAAAGTGCTAATTGAAAGCATAATTATTACCGCAATTTTGGGCTGGTAGATATGTTAAACAGGTGAAAAGCTGGAGCAGCAGTATTTTATTTCTTTAGGTTGCAGTAGATACTTGTTTGTTGTCATGAAGTGAGCAAAATATAATTACCCATGGGGTATTTTAAGGGTTGTAATACATGTCCAGTAAAATTGCTTTGGGTGTGGGCTACAGTGCAATCCAGTCCTGGTACCCGGGCCTCGCCCATCACCCATAATGCTCCTCACTGCCAGGTACTATCTCCCCTTCCCTCACAATACACCATTTTACCCAACTTCCTACATCAACATTGCTTCCTTGCACACAATAGCTATCTGCTCCAAGTATGTGTATGTTAAAACCACACAAAATTAGCAATTCCATAAGGAATTCCAGACTGACAAAGGGGCTTTGCTGTTATTCTCTCTTCTATATAGCTTTACTCAAATTAGGAAAGTATATGCGCAGAGATAATGCCCAACCTGTTTCTCCACACATATACTCTGCTAACTCACTATCAGGCCTTTAGAGTTTAATTATATGTGCTAATTTCTTATGGAAATATACCCAAGAAAATCTATTTCTATAAATTAACCACAGAGCACCGTTCAACACAAAAACAGTTCATATGAAAATTACAACACAATGAAAAGATAGCACACAAACAGCACAATAATAAATTTAGTAGGTGACACATCAGTCACAATATAATATAACAACTCAATGCAATAATGCAACAAAAATACATATTAGAAGAAAAAACAACACAACCTATCACACCACACCAGAACGCACAGTATTTACACAAAATAACACATTAAAACTACTTATCAATGCAATGACGGCATTAGATAATGTAGTATGAAACCTGCACAATGCAAAAAACAACACAGCAGTATGAAAAACCAGAATAACGAGGCAGTATAACACAGTAGTATAATAAATAGACTAGCACAATACAGAAAAATAACACAATATCACAGTTTTGCAATAGAATTATAATCTATTAAAAGCAACACAGAGCAAAGAATGAATGCATAACCACAACACATCACCCCACAACACTAGAACAGACAACTCAACGCAGCTCCACACAACACAAATGAGACTTTGTGCTGTTATGTTATTTCACATTGTATTGTATTGCACGATTATGCGCGTAAAGGCTTATTTACAGGTGGCTTGCTGAACGTGAGGTCCCTGCCCAAACACGCTCACGAAATCGCCCAGCTCATAGATAATCATCATCTTGATGTCTTATTCCTGACGGAAACATGGACCCACTCCGACTGCAATATAGAACTGGACTGGGCTTGCCCACCAGACTTCAAAATCTTGCATCTCCCACGACCTAAGGGGCGGGGCGGAGGTGTCGGTGTAATCTATAGAGCATCATGGTCAGCAAAAACTATTGCCATGGACCCAGTGGTCGGGACCGAAATACTCGGCCTTTCCATCGACTGTCATCTTGGTACCACCTTTACGGCGGTGATTTGCTACCGCCCGCCGGGAGCGTTTAATTCTACTCAGCAGCAGTCGCTCCTCACCACCCTCACCAATATGGCTACCTCTCACAACAACCTGATTGTTTTGGGCGATTTCAACCTTTGGCCCAACGGCAGTCTTGACTCTGCACTCAACAATCTCCTAATGTCTTGTGAAGGTATGGGACTTTCCCAGCTAGTGAACAAACCCACACACGCAGCAGGGCACCAGCTCGATTTAATCTTCTCCTCCCCCCAGCTAGCACTTCTGAGCGACATTCTGCCAATGTGCTGGACTGATCATGCACTGATCAAATTTCATATAGTAGGTAGCAGGTCTTGCAGACCGGCATTCCACGGTCATGTACCCCCTATAGAGACTGGAAGGCTCTGGACAAACTCAGACTGAATGGCCCAGTATTTGAAGTAGAAGACAGTTTCTCCATTACGCAACCAGTGGAGGCCAACTACCTATCCCTTTGTACAAGGATCTCCAGCACCTCGGAACGTCTCGTCCCTCTGAAAAAGGGCAGACCACAGAGACGAGCACCGGCCCCATGGTTTGATGACTCCTTAAGAGCTCTCAAACTAGCATGTAGACATGCAGAGAGAAAATGGAGGCAGGGTTACTCTGACATTCATAAAACCCTCTGGAAAGCAAACCTCCGGAAGTATAAAACTGCCATCGCCCTAAATAAGGCCAAACATTATTGCTCCATCATAACCAACGCCACAAACAGCTCAAAGAGTATTTTTCAAATACTCAAAAATCTGACCAACCCGGACTGTGTTACCTCTACACAGCCTCCTACCCAAGCCCTCTGTGACAATCTTGCAGTGTTTTTTATTAATAAAATAAACACCATTATTCACAACCTGAAAACATCCCCCTCTTCAGAAACTTCTAACATGCTGAGACCAGATACCAGCTTGCGAAACTTGTCGCCTCCTGGCTCTGTCCTTCTGGCTAGACTGGGGGAATTCCCCCCGATCCCGGCCGTCGAGTTTGAAAGACTTGCGCTTGGTATCACCTCGGGTTCCCCACTCGACCCCCTACCTCCAAAAGTCTGGAAAAATTTTGGTAATGAACTTTTTGACACCATGCGCCTAATATGCAATCAGTCTTTGCACAGTGGCTTTGTCCCAACCCCTTGGAAACAGGCACTAATCACCCCTCTCTTAAAGAAACCCTCCCTGAGCCCAGACTGTCTTTCCAACTACCGACCCATCTCTCTGCTGCCTTTCCCAGCGAAGGTCGCCGAACGTTGGGTCAGTTCATGCCTGTCCGCCCACCTAGAACAAAACAACCTTCTCCACGATCACCAGTTCGGTTTCCGTCCTGCCCACGGCACCGAAACAGCAGTCTTAACTGCCATGGAGGATCTTCGCATGCGTGCAGACAGGGGACAGCCAGTGGCATTGATACTGCTGGACCTGTCTGCCGCATTCGACACGGTCAACCATGGTAGGCTGCTGCAGAGACTTGGGGAAGTGGGAGTGGAAGGCACTGCATTGCTCTGGTTTCATTCCTATCTTCGGGACAGAAGACAGGCTGTCTCTCTTCCCCCTTTTCAATCCGCCTTTGCAACAGTACCCCAGGGAGTCCCTCAGGGCTCCTCCATCAGCCCCATCCTTTTTAATGTGTACCTCATCCCGCTAATCAAACTGATCCAATCCTTTGGGGTCAAAACAATAAATTACGCGGATGATACACAGCTCATCCTCTCGTGGGAAGGTGAAGATGCCATTCCTTTCTCTACCTTCCACGACTGCCTAAGAGAGACGGCTGGATGGCTACACAGTAATTCCCTCCAGTTCAACTCCGCGAAAACGGAGGTCCTGTTCTGCTCAGGCACTAAGATACCCCGTCAGTTTCCGAACGAATTCTGGCCCCCGGAGTTTAGAGACAAACCTCTGCCAGTTCCTTCGGTGCGCAACCTGGGTGCCATGCTGAACAACAAATTAAGTATGGAAACCCAGGTGACGAAAACTGTGGGGATCTGCACAGCCCTGCTTCGATCACTGCGGAAAATCATGCCTCTTCTCCCGGCACAAGCCAGGGCGTCGATAGTCAGGTGCACGATACTCAGTCGCCTTGACTATTGCAACGCCCTGCTCCTGGAGTCTCCAGTCACGATGTTGGACCGACTACAGCGAATTCAATCTGCCGCCGCCAAGCTGGCTCTTGGCTGGACGAGGAGGGCCTCAGCCACAGCAGCTCTGGCTGAGCTACATTGGCTACCCTTAAAACAAAGAGTGGCCTTCAAGTCCCTCTGCATTGTCTTTAAGGCTCTGCACGGACTTGGACCTAAACCCCTGCAAGCCCTGTTTCGGTGGTACACTCCTGCCAGAGACCTACGTTCATCCTCTGCCTGTCTGGTAAAGGTGCCCAGATTTAACAGAACCAGAACAGGGGGCAGATCATTCAGCGTTGCAGTGGCCAAGCTGTGGAACAGCCTACCCACCGACATACGTCAGATATCACAGCTTCTTCCCTTCAGGAGACGTATTAAGACCTGGCTCTTCCCCTAATAAATTGTCCGTCTGACTGTTCTCTTGGTTTACCGTTAACAGAGTAATTTTCCAGCGCCAGGAAGCCTGCAAGGTGTCAGTCGCGCTTTACAAATTCTCAAAATAAATAAAATAAATTGTTGTGTGGTGGTTTTGTGTTGGTGTGATTAGTTATGATTCTATGTCGTATTGGTGTGTTCTGTTAAGTTGGGTTTTTGTGTTTTAATTATGGTGTGATTTGTTATGTTATTGCTGTTTTGACACATTGTATTGTGATGTCACGTTTACTTGTTGTTGATTTAATATTTCATTGATGTTTTATGCTGAATTGTGTTTCTGAATTGCCATTATTGTAGGGTTTTGTTGTTTTGATTGTAATGTGGTTTTGTGTTGTGGTTGTGTTGCAGTATGTCAACTGAATTCTGTCTACTCACACCGTTGATGCTGAAGCTTTTCCACCCCTGTGCTGAGCCAATTTTTTGATGTTTGGAGGTCTTCACGCGTAAGCCTTGGTAACTTATTTCCACAAAAGATATCTAGGCCACCCTTGTTTCATTGTTCTTCACATGTTGAGGACTCTTAACGGCATGATTCTCAGACTGCATTTTGTAGTAGTCTGGCAGTAATACAAAACGTACTTCAAAATGTAAGTTTTACTTTATCTTATATGTGCTAATTTTTCTTCCCTGACTGTGGAGTTTCTGCACATGTAAGTATAGATTTTAGTCAGAAATGTGGCATGGACACAATGAACATAGACATAGAAGACTTATATAGCATTTTTTGTTTGTCCTAAAACACACAATAACCAAAGTCAAAACTGAGCTGCCCCTTATAATAATTTTTCATTGTGGGCCAACTATGCTTCAGTTCATATGTTAAAATATAATGAATGGAAAATAGGTATGAAGGAAGCCTTTGCATTATTGAACTGTGCCCAGGACACTGAGGTCCTGATTCACAAAGAGCATCCTCACATGTGGCGGAAGCTCAGCGGTCATGGGGGATCTATGCATTTGTGGCAGGAGCTCCATGACGGGAAACTTAAGTGTGGAGATCCTGCCTTAGGTGCGGAGATCCTGCTACGACTGTGGACCCTCTGCCCAAAGAGTGGAGGCTCTTTGTGAATCAAGGGCTGAGTTCAGGAATAGTGGTAATAATGTGGACAACTCTGCATTTGGAATTACCCCTACTAGAATGTGATTTAGGAGGCATTTCAAATAAAAAATGTGTTACTTCTTGACATGGCTTATATATGGAAGACAAAAATGGAAAATAATTTAATGGATAATAAAAATGTTTTACTGTTCTGTGTTCCCACACTTCTCCTAATTAAAACGGTACCCCACTTGTGTGGGTGGGCCTATTAACCTTGAAAGGAAATTCACCAAAATGAAATATGAACACATCAGATATTCACCATCAGAATTGACCGATTTTGACAATGTGGGTAGCATCAGTATTTGGGTCCGAGCTCAGCTGGTTCCCAGAGGAACCTACCAAACCGAGACATTTCTGTAAACTAGACACCCAGAGGAATCGTTGGTGGGATGGCATGTGGGTCTTCCACTACACTGTCTTACCCAGAATGTCCTGCAAACATAAAACTATGTCAATACAAAGGGGAGGGACTAGGATAGGACAATATTTTACGGGGTCCAGTGTACTCGTCCAAAAGACTAGTGACACAAAAACGTGTACAAAGTTCCCCGGGAAGAGTGACGGAGAGGGGTGTGTGCGCTGGTAAGTGGGGGGAATCCCCTAGTTGGAACTAGAACCCTCACACACCCAGCAAGCTAGGTGTCATGCTTCATCATATGGGCTCTGCTCCTCGTCAGACTGGCGCTGCAATGTCTGACGGGCTCCCGAAACCGGGGCTCTTTATCGGAGATCTTTTGTTCCCGCCATATGGTGCATGCGTGTGAGAGGGCCTGGGGAGTGTGGTCGTGACGTGAGTGCTTGATTAAAAAAGGTGAGTCAGTCCACACACTGAATTTATTCTCGTGGTAGACTCCCTTGGTTAAAAACAAAGGATGGTGGTGTGTGAGGGGAGAAACAATTACCCTAAACCTCTCAGAGTAAATTGGACTGCTACCCTCAATTATTGGTCAACATGTTTCTTGCCTGATGGCAATTCTTCAGGACCTAGTTAGATCGTACCACACAGTGAAAAATATATATACAAGAGTGAAGGGTCAAAACTTGCAGATAGGTATACAACCTTATTTAGTCAGTAATACCGGAGTGCAGGCCAATCGGTCCTGCTGCAGTGTAAATACCTGTGAAAATGAAATTAAATTAAAGACATTATACAGGATAACTGCATTCATGAAGTTTCACCCTTAGAAAGTAGTGAGCGCACACACACACACACTAACCGTGCTTGATATTAAAACCCGAGCATATATATTGTAAATACTGGCAAACCATTGATGTGATCAATTAGTCCAAGCCATAACATGCATCGGTAGGAAGTGACATGAAGAAACAATTTTGTATAGTGCTGTAAAATCAGAGGAGTGTTATCTAGGTGACCTTACCCTAAAAGGTTCCCTGATGGACCTCTCAGTCTGCTCCCGTGGGACCGGCTGGGGAGGTATGGTACCTAGTTGCAGGGGATAGTGGTTATTTAACGAATGGCTAGTCTAATAAAATTATTAGCTGGAGTGCTGACGTCCAGGTGTAGACTAGCCAGATGGAATGAGAGACAAGGTAAGGTAGTGTACCTCCCTTCGTGCCCGAGCACTAGAATCAACCGGTGTGTCCCCAACTGCCTCACTCGGCCAGGGTAACACCGTCCAACGGGGCGGGAGCGGCCACCAAGCCCAGCGCCCGCTTCAGAGCAGCCCAGCCCGGCGGCCGCGCCCACCCACATCACCAGACCGCGCGCTGCACCGTCGTGCAGCAAGAGACGGCCACCCAGAGACCCACATACTCGTGGGATCGAGTGGGAATGCACAGAAGAGCTTACCTGGTCAGTTGTCGGCGAACAAGGGCGGCTACATGAGAGAGTCTCACCTTCGGCGGCAGCAGTCCAAGCCGATGCACCTACCCCACGAGCGGCGTCAGGATGATGACGCAGAGCAGCTGGTGACTGTCTCTCTGCGCGGGCATTATTTAAGCGTCTCAGAGACTGCCTGCTAAAGCGTCATGCGCCATTGTGGATCCGCCCCCACCCATGACTGCGCAAGTGTTGCGTAGAGGGAGTCTAGCCAAAGGCGGTCTGATGACTATGGCGGCCATCTTTGAGAGGTGAAGGTTATAGGACAAAGCGAGTAGGGAAGTTGGATAATAGCAGTTCCTTTTTAGGCTAAACAGTAGAATAAGTGACTGCGAGTATACAAATAACCAGATGTTTAATTGCCAGTAAGTCTCAAAGTTGCAGAGATACAGCCATAAGGTATATCATAGCATGTGATGTACGTCGCATCAGTGTATAGGTCACAAGGTCACATGCCTAAAGACACCCAAGGGACAGTCATTTAACCCAACCAGGTCCAATCGGAGACGATGGACCCATCTTTGTTCAATCCTGAACAGGGCTTTTTTAGAAATGGCTGGATGGGCTTCTAAGACCAACCAAGTGAGACTGTCTGCTGTGTGTTTGTTTTGAAAGAAGTGTTCATATAGTTTGGTATGTGTTTTAAGGCACCTGATGTTGCTCTTGTGCTCTAAAATCCTCACTTTAATGTGCCTCATGGTCATTCCTATGTAGTTTTTGCCACAAGGGCAGGTGATCATATAGATACACTTGGTGCTGTTGCAGTTGGTGTGCTTGCGTAGTTGCCACAAAAATGTATCAGACATTCTGACTTCTTTACTTTGGGATGTCTGAGGGCATGCCGCACATCCGCCACAGGGGAAATGACCCACCACTGGGGGAAGGTCCCACAGTCTCCTTTGGTTATCACTGGTGTTATGTCTTGGGCGTGTGTGTATTAGGGCATCCTTGAGATTTGCAGTTCTTTTAAATGCGAATCTGGGGTTTGGAATTTCTAGCCCTCCCGAGTTGATTATTGACCAATGTTTATTTATTGTTTTTTTGAGAAATGTAGAGTTGGGGGTGAAGGAGGTCACACACGTTATCAACTCATCTTGGGCCTTAGGATGTTCTTCCAATAGGTTCGCTCTTGGGTTATTCAGGGCTCTTTTACGTGACTGGTTTACTAGTCTGGTGGGATACCCTCTGTCTTGTAGTTTGTGTTGCAGCAGAGTGGCTTCCCTTTGGAAATCTACTGTATCTGAGCAGTTCCTCCTAATCCTGAGGAATTGGCCAAAGGGAAGGTTATCCCTCAGGGCCCGTGGGTGATGGCTCTGGAATAATAGAAGACTGTTTCTGTCAGTGTTTTTACGAAAAAGAGTCGTGCTCAAGCTGGTGGGATTGAGGTTAATGCATAAGTCCAGGAAGGGGATGGTGGTTGTAGACATTGTTTCCGTGAACTTAAGGTATTGATTTTGGAGATTGATCCAACTGCAGAAGGCCTCACAGGTTCTGCGATCACCCTTCCAAAAGACCAGGATGTCGTCAATATACCTGCGCCATAAGGTGATATTATCACGATAGGGGTTGAGTGCAGACTGGATAACCCTTTCCTCAAAGGTTGCCATGTAAATACATGCCAGGCTTGGAGCAAATGTAGAACCCATAGAGGTCCCCTGGATTTGATGGTAGAGTTGGGAACCATATTGGAAAAAGTTTTCAGTCAAAGCCAAGAAAGCACATGCCATGATAAATGAAACCGGGGTTGGAGAGGACCAATCTTCCAAAAGTAAGGTGGACTCCACTGCCTCCAGAGTAGCCTGTTGGGGGATATTGGTGTATAGCGCCTCAACATCCATCGTGAGGAGGACGTCCACGTTTTCCCTCCCCTCAAAGGATTCAATGAGCCGGAGGACATCTCGTGTGTCTTGTAGAAAAGACGGAATTTTCTTCACCACTGGTTGCAGAAAAGAGTCACAGAATTTTGATAAGGGCTCTAGTAGGGAGCCTATGCCAGAGACAATCGGTCTCCCGGGTACTGGAGTGACACCCTTGTGAATTTTGGGGAGGGTGTAAAAGTATGGGATGACCGGGTCCGCAGTGACTAAGAATGCTGCCTCATTTTTGGAGATCCACTCATTTGTCTCGCCCTCAAGCACAAGACTCGTGATAGTAGTCCTGAGTCGTTTTGTGGGGTCAATGTTGAATGGTCTGTAATGGGTGATGTTAGAAAGTTGACGTCTGCATTCGGTGTCGTAGTCAGCATGATTCTGGATCACAGTGGCCCCACCTTTATCTGCTTGTTTGATCACTATGCTGGTGTCATTTCCAAGTTCAACCACAGCTTGTTTCTCAGCTTTAGTCAAATTCATATAAGAGGAAATGTTGGGTTTATTGTCTAAACTCCTCATTACTGCTTTCTCAAAAGCTAGAATTTCTGGGGGAACCATCGAGTCTGACGGTGTAAAAGTGGATGGTTTGCGTAGACCAGTGTCTGTTTTGTCCTGTTCTGGTTTGTCTGCAAAGAAGGATCGTAGGCGTACCTTCCTGAAGAGTTGCTTTACTTCACATGTTTCCGTGAAGCTATCAGGAGTTGGAGTGGGCACAAAGCCTAGTCCTTTCTTAAGGATTTTAGTTTCCAGAGTACTAAGAGTTCTACTGGACAAATTCACAATCAGACTCTCCTGCCTCTGGTTGTGCTCCTGGTCTCTACCGCTGTCTGTGCAGACGATTGATCTTGCCACTGGACAGTTTTTTGTCCTCCTCGCTTTCGCCCTCTTCCTCTGCCTAAAAAAGGTGGGTTGATTGGATAGAATTGGGGAGGTCCTTGAGGGTAAAAGGGGTACTGCCAGGGGGGGGGGGCATCTGTGGGGGTCCCTGGAACATTTGGCCATTGTTTGGCATTTGGTTCCATCCTGGATGAGGTTGGTTACCACGATTGTTGAATCTGTTGTTATCACTAGAGTCACTGCCAGAGGAGCCCCTCCGGCTATCATTATCCGAACTCCCATCAGTGGAGTAGCCATTTTTGTTATTACTGTACCCCTCTTTAAGGTAGGGATATACCTTTTCCTTGTCAAATTTGGCTATATCCTTTTTCAGTTTAGTCATCTTTTGTTGTATGAGATACTCTCGGTTGTCAGTAATCTCTTGGTTGATCTCGGCCAACTTTGTGGTGAATGGAGTCTTTTTCATAGTGCTTTGAAGTGTGGCTTCAATAGCTGTGATCTTCACTAATAGAGCATCAGCCAATCTTTTTGCCGTTTTGACAATCAGAAATAAGAGGTCTTTGGTACATTTCCAAGAAACGTGACACCAGTCCACCTTGAATTGACCGTCTTCTAGGAACAGTCTCGGCATGATGTTCATGATAAGACCCTGGGGGGCTATCTTGGCTCTTAAATATTCCATCATCATTTCCCCATGTATAGTTATCCTGAGCCATTCTTTTTTGAGGGTAGTTATAGTAACCCAATCCTCAGTGGTAGCACTGGAGGCAGTCGCTCCACCCATTCCAAAGAGTGAGGGAGCTGATCTCAAAGCCTCTTCGATTGTTTCTTCGTCGAAACTCAGACCTGGTACATCCTCCATAGTGAGGTGTTGTAGGTCCTGGTCGGGTAAATGAATAGTGGTGAAAAAGTGATACGGAAGGCCAACTGTACGTGGTGTGTATCAGTGGACAAGGTATGGTCCTCTCAGTAAAAATTAATTACTGTAGGTAGCCTCAGAGTCCCACGAGAGAGCTCTCGCGCTAAACTGTCAATACAAAGGGGAGGGACTAGGATAGGACAATATTTTACGGGGTCCAGTGTACTCGTCCAAAAGACTAGTGACACAAAGGGGTGTACAAAGTTCCCCGGGAAGAGTGACGGAGAGGGGTGTGTGTGCTGGTAAGTGGGGGGAATCCCCTAGTTGGAACTAGAACCCTCACACACCCAGCAAGCCAGGTGTCATGCTTCATCATATGGGCTCTGCTCCTCGTCAGACTGGCGCTGCAATGTCTGACGGGCTCCCGAAACCGGGGCTCTTTATCGGAGATCTTTTGTTCCCGCCATATGGTGCATGCGTGTGAGAGGGCCTGGGGAGTGTGGTCATGACGTGAGTGCTTGATTAGAAAAGGTGAGTCAGTCCACACACTGAATTTGTTCTCGTGGTAGACTCCCTTGGTTAAAAACAAAGGATGGAGGTGTGTGAGGGGAGAAACAATTACCCTAAACCTCTCAGAGTAAATTGGACTGCTACCCTCAATTATTGGTCAACATGTTTCTTGCCTGATGGCAATTCTTCAGGACCTAGTTAGATCGTACCACTAGGACAAAAGATCTCCAATAAAGAGCCCCTGTTTCGGGAGCCCGTCAGACATTGCAGCGCCAGTCTGACGAGGAGCAGAGCCCATATGATGAAGCATGACACCTAGCTTGCTGGGTGTGTGAGGGTTCTAGTTCCAACTAGGGGATTCCCCCCACTTACCAGCACACACACCCCTCTCCGTCACTCTTCCCGGGGAACTTTGTACACCCCTTTGTGTCACTAAACATAAAACTATGCCTAGATCAAGCATTTTCCTAAATTTTTTGCAAGTTAAAGTTTGAAAATCTGAGGGGATTCACATTACTCCTACATCCCAGCATTCAAACATGTCTAAAGAAAAACACATACCCACTTGTGTGGCTGGGCCTAGCACCTACACACCTGCAACAGGAAAGACCCCAGGGAATTTGGAGACATCAAACTTTCACCATCACAATGAATCTGTTTTGGCAATGTGGGGAACCGTGGTATGGGGGCCCAGGATTCACCACCACCAAGGAATCCTATTAAACCTAGACATTTCTGAAAACAAGACACCCAGGGGCATCAAAGGTGGGATCACTTGTCTGATTCTCACTATGTTTTCATACCAGCAAACCTGGAAATGTCCAATGTTTGCTAAAATCATGCATTTTCCTCAAATGCCCATGCAGGAGATTTCTGGAATCTGCAAGGATCCTTATAGGAATGATATTATTAGAAATCCCCCAAAATACAATGCAAAGAATCACATTTTCACAATCAAAATCAACCGCTTTTGGGGTAGCAGAGGTATTTTTGCCTAGGCACAGTCACTGCCCTGGGAAACCCAATAAACCCAGATATTTTTGAATGTTAGAGAAATAGGGGAGTCCAGAGCGGTGTGACTTACAAAAATTCCACTATTTAGATAAACCTCCATTTGCTGGAACATGGACAGTACAAAAAACTGAGATACAAAATGTTTCTAGAATGATGAGTTAGTTTGCATGGACTTCAACATGAAAGAATAGAGTTGGCCATGGTTATTTAAAGAAGCCTTTTCAACTTGATAGGTAAGAGTAAGTGACCCACCACATGAAACGTTTACACTACAGTATGCTGAGCATATATATCTATTAGTTTTCAAGTCTTCTGAGCCCTGCTTTCTCTGTATTCTCCCTTTGTTGCCATACCTATTTTATTCATGTTACAGAAGTATGGTATATGCATTTCAGAAAAAAATGTATATATAGATCGAATCACATCATGTAAGTAGATATGAAAATCATATTTAACAGATGATCACAATTTTTGTCTTACAATTTTGAATGCATTTCTGTGGAGGTGCCTTGAGGAACCAACTTTGGAAGGTCTTGTAATATGAGGATAGGCATGGCTCACCACAGGATATCACCCACCTCTCCTCTACAAAGAGGGATTTAGAAGCAATAATGCCATACCATTACCAGGATCCCAGGCTTCTGATGTGGAAATGAATGTAAAGCTAAAAGATCTCTTCAGACTCAAAGGATGGCGTCCCAACCAAGTAGTGGGCAGTGAATCCCAGTGTCAGAAAGAGTGTAAGCAGAAGGAAACTGAAATGTGGTGGAACTCTATATGTGCATTATCAGTTGGAGGTCTAAGGGCCCACACACACAGATGTGTAAGTAGCAGTAAGAGGAGAGAAGTGCAAAGCATGAAATTCAAAGGGATGGTATCAACAAGGCCAAATACTGACTCCAAACAAACAAATGGATAGTTTCTGTGCCACATCTGTTACAATATGTTAGGAAACCTCATTGCTTTAAACAGCTTCAGTAGAACAGCACCCACCATCTACAGCCTCCATGAAACCAGTCAGTGACAGTACAATAATCATCTGACATCACACCACACAGAAATTCGAATATCTCTCATCTTTGGCCTACCATGTGTGGCAGGCTCGCTTCAACTTGATAGAATCAGTAATACTTTGTCATTAACTACCGTCTTCATTTGGGGGAGGAACAAAACCAGTACCACTTAACTTGTAACACAGCTTTTTCTTAATTCTTGCTTTTGTTATTTTCTGGTGATAGTCACTGTATTTGCATCTGGGGAAGACAAATCTGAACCCCTCAATTGGTGTGACTTCTTCTTCATTGCTCTTACTCTCAACATACTTTTACGGGCGTTTGTCCCTTCTCCAATGTTACTAAAAGGCTATTCTGATTTTAGTTTCTTCCTCTTTCTTCTGACCTTTACTTTGTAAGCATAAGACTTTCTTCACCATTAAGTAGAACGTCTCAGAGCTTAAAATGTGTTCTGGGTTAAGAAAATATTCAAAGAAGTGCCCGTTGTAGGGTGCATAATCATTCGTAGACTAGCCCAATATTTTGATGACCTTCGACCTCCTTGGTTTGTTGAAGTTCTCTACCTTGTCTTGTGGGAATAGATTGATGTCAAAGCACAACACTGGAATGTTGTATGTCTCTTGAAGTTATCCCTAAGCTACTGAACTACAGTTTTCATTTTCTACAGCCTCTCCTGATTTTAGCTGATCACCTTTTTAGTGATTGTGAGCTGTGTCTCCATGTGTGACTGTTTAGTTTCATACATTGCTGTCCTTCGTTCCACGCTGTCCAACTTATTGTGCATTTTTTTAAGTAACCACATTAAGCATCACTCTCTCTTTTATAAGCTGGTAAGATCCTCCTCTTCTCCTGCAGGGTGCTCATACATTGTGGACTTTTATGAAAACTGGTTAGCTGTTTAGGGCCCTACCATGTCTAATAGACCTTCCCCTTATTTCCTGTGTGGGGAATGCTGTATACTGGGTTGCAAATACCCACCCCGGTGTGTGGGTAGAGGGTCTGGCCTCAAGGTGGTCTGACAGGTTAATTGTAGCTGTCTCCATATCATTGTCCAGCAGCTATGGTAATCTCAGTTTCCCCTAGTTGATGAGTCTATCCACACTCCTGTCACTACACCAAGCATGCAGGCCCAGCAAGAAAGACCTCAAGGGAAGTGCACAAGTGTAACTCCAGCAATGGCCATGGTCCACTTAACCTTCACCAGTTCCTCACTACTGCCTGACCAACATCAAGCATCTATTGTCGTGTTTAACATTTAAGTGGAAGTCACTCGAGCCCTATATTGCAACTATCAGTATCACAAGCGCAATGTGCTGTCACAGGACGAAAATAACAAATGCCATCGGACAGTAACAATGTTCTTACAGATGCCATCTTCTTGTGGAGCGTAGACACACTACTCCTTCTGTAATCTGTTTCTTCATTCCAAGCCTTGAATGCATTGGCATTCTATACCCTTAAACAGTATCGAGCCAATTCATAAAGGCGTTTATGAGAAAGAGAAATAGTACTACACGAGTAATACTTCTAATATTCATCAAACTCTTTGTAAAAGGTCCCCATAATCCTGAATTGTTTTTTTCCGTGTAGATGTCTTATTTTTTAAAAGTCTCTCTTTTGGCATAGTTGAAAACAATTTCTCATGCTTGCCCATATTCCATACCATGAGGCCAATTCACATTGGCATTTCCGAGTTTGGGAAGTAGTACTTCCACAACACAGTGTTGTGCACTCATATATGCCTTTTGCAAATTGTTTTTGCCTGATTTATTCTTGACCAATGTTGTGAGAGAGGGATCAAATAGTATCACTAAAAATAAATGTAAAGGTACAAAATGTAAGAAAATAGTCTACAAAAGTTGCATTTCTCTGTGCACTGCACTTATACCACTTCTGCTGCAGTTATCAACAGGAACAATAAATTATAGGCTGGGATTGAAGAAACACATCAGGGCATATGGCATATTTGCACAGCTTTCAGTACAAACCCCAGACGTTAACATTCTTTATACTTGAAACATATCTAACTCCTGGAAAGAAATATAAATGTATATAGCATCTTCAGAACAAAAACTGTAAATGATTCACCCATGTGTGGTAACATTTTATGATCCACTTCCTGTTGTTTTCCCCTTTGGCTTTCCCTTGCTTTCATTGGATTCGTCTTATTTGCTATTTACTACAAACCCCTCCGAAAATGGCATTTTCCGTATGAGCAACTCTGCTATGAGTCCTGCATTGCCAAAGGCTTCTCTGTTGTGTTTGCACTGTTGGCAAGAAATTAGTCAATTGAGGACAGAAACAAATTGTCCAGACACACACATTGTTATTGTGTCTGCTTCATTTGCTTTTTGAGACACTCCAGCTGCGGAGCAAATAAAGCACCTGCCTCCATATGTAGGTTAGCTAGTAGTAGACGTTCCAGCATTACATACAGATGCACACACTTAACAACAAGCACGTAGCACTGACTGCAAAACAGCACAGTGCCTTTTTCGACCCTCCTCCTCTGAGAGATCTCCTAATGGCCATCTATTCATAGCAACAATTATAAAGGCATTGCATTTATATTCATGCCGCATTTTACCACCTTTCACAGCACGCAGCCACAGTATTTATGTCATGATAATGGCGTTCAAATACAAAATAGTTACTTCTGCTAAGAAGGGATATTTTAATTGCAATAATGGCACAAGGTCAAGTGTTATTTTATTTAGTTTGCATTCTTCATTTCAGTTTTTTGCATTATCAAAGCTGCCAAGGTGTCAGATTGCTTATGTGTGGTGTGACATTTTCATAATTTCAGTGTATTTACGAGTGACATTCAAGGACTAAGAGTGACACTTTCTCGCGAGCAAAATCAGGAAATGATAGATATCAGAAATGTTACCCAATAGAACAACGAGAAACTCCAAGAAATTGAAGCCCCGATAATAAAAAGCTCGGTAAAAATTAATCATATGCCAAAGAGCAGTGCTGTGCGTTTGTTTTGAGCTACATTCTTCGGCTTATGTCAACAACATTATTACAAGAAATAGTCTGTAAAAAGAAACTTTCATGAAAAAAATATTTCCCATGATTTCCTATTAACACACAACTTGAAATGAAGCTCTAGGTCTGCACAGCCACAGACAAAAAAATGCCCCCTTAAGTAACATTGGCTCCCTTACGCAAGGATGAGACAACCAAAGCGCATGAAATACAAAAACAACGTAGCATTAAAAGTATAAGAAGAATGATTCTCATATGTAAATGTAGTGGTAGGTTTCCGCAGGCCTTCACCAACTGCTGCTATGTGTATCTATTTTTGACTTAGTGTCCTTATCACCAGCAGTGGTTTAATAAATCCTTCTTCAGCACTTTTGCCCACTACATGCCAATGGATGAAGAAAGTTGGCCGAGAGTCCCTTTAAACAAGCATATTGAACAGATATATATTTGTTTAAAATCAAAAGTCCTTGGCTAACGCCAGACCTAGAAAATGGACTGAAACAGGCTATGAATACCTATCGAGTTGTGGTATGTACTTCCCGTTCTGTACTGACCGTGTCCACACAGAACACACCTGAATAAAAATCAAGGTTAACGATTACTGAGGGTTGCTCATCACTTGCTGCTGTTGCAGTGACTTGTGAACAGTATGTGTTGTGCTCGTCTATTTGTTTGATGAAGGCAGTTGGTTTTTGGTAGCACCACTGGAAAACCCTGAAAAGGTTCCAGCAGCATAAGACACACAATAGTTGTCTGCTCTCCATTCTGCCAATCACAATAATCTCGACCGTCTCTGTCAGCATTAAAATTACTTCCCGCCACTAAACGATTGAGGTCTGGCTGTTACGCACGGAGCCCGGACGCGTCGCAGGAACTGCAGCTGGAAGGCAGGCGGCGCCCCCTGTTGCCATTATTTTAAGGATTGAAAACAATTTTAGAAAAACAAAGCTGAAACAAACGTCTAGTATATTCGTGTTAAGCCCCACGATGTCATGCTCCACAGCGTTACTCTGTTACAGCAGAGTGCAGTGCTCAAGATTAATGTTATTAGATATTCCTGCTGATTTATTTAATTCTTCTTGTTCTTAGGGAGAGGTGTGGCGCCGCGGCCAGGGCGACTGACGCTGGAATCTGGGGACCACGGTTCGATCCCCGGCTCCGGCGGCAGGTTAGCCCAGCACCATGTGACTCTGGGCAATAGCTCGCTTAATCTCCCCGACGGCCCCCAGCGCCTAGAGACCCTTACGGGTGATTGTGCGCTTTACAAATGTGGACTATACTATGGAGTCTTAGCCAGAGTGTAACTTTTCACTTTCAGGTTCAATTTGCCTCTACTTGTGTTGCGGTCAGTGGTACGGATGTATGTTAAGTGCTCCACCCACTCATACGTGGCCCGCATAAAGGTGTGCCTCAGTGTGAAAGGAGTCTCTCCTTGTTGTGTCATTGGGCAAAATCAGACTGACTCTGGACGTCAGTGCTGATGCCTAGCCGGTGTGGCCGGTGAATGGGTTACATTGTAGCCTGAGGCAGAGCGAGCTCAGCAGAGCCAAGCCTGCCACACGCAGTGCGAACCACCCATGGCCACCAGCTTGCTCAGTTACACAATAGAAAAGCGCTCCGGCCAGCTGAGGAGGAAGTATGAATGCGTGACTTTGCATTTAAGTGCGATGATGAGGACCACCACACTGAAATACGTTAGTCTAACGCCTGATGCGTAGTACTTGGCACTGCAGCATGCTTATCTAAGTCTGTTAACAGAGGATGGGTAGCACAAAAATATATTAATTGAATTAATCAAAGCGATCGGAAAACATTTGAAAATCGCCTATTCTCTGAGGATCTCTGACAGAATATTGAACACACAAATATCGCTTGGACAGATTACCGTGTCAAAAATATCGAGGACCAAAACACTGTCTCAAAAGATGGATGAATGCCTGTGTATTTCATTTGAGATGTCTGAACTTAAAACACGTAACTCAGAATTTCTTCAATTTAACACACCAGACGTAGGAAACAGTGAATAAGCAGTGAGGGCCTCTCTCTCTTGCCTACTTGTGCTGTATAAATTTCATGCATTATCTGGGAGAATTCCAAAGTTAGAGTATGAACATTCTAAATAAAAAACTGATATGTGACTCTGGACTGACCCAGCACAGCTCTTCGTGATGCAGCCCTTAGAATTAGAATTGTCAACATGTAAATTCGTCATAAAGAAGTGTTTGTTGCCTTTATTTAATAGCCTTTAAGCCTGGCTGCTTTGCATTATCAGTAAGGGATTGTGCATTATGAAATAAAAAATCAGGCTTCGCAAGCATCTACTATTAAACTACAAACAGCCTAAAATAATTTCTGCCATTATGCAGGCACATAAAGTTCTTCCTACTCCACTTTTAACTCAGACTGCAAAGCCTAAAGATTCTAAAACACCTGCCAGACTTTTTTCAGAGAAGCAAGATAAAACAATAGTGCTATCTCCACCAATCTTGAGGATTGTCCTTTTCTAAGCAACAGAGAATATTTAAGATTACTTACTGCTAATCTTCTTACTCTTAGACCTAGTGTCCTCATACCAGTCATTACCCATGAGCTTGTTACCTCTACCAAACAGGAAAAATAGAACAGGGAATGCTGCAAACTAAGCCCCACACATTCCCTCATATGTACCAAATAATTATTGGTTTAGACCAACATTCTCCTCTCATTTCAACCTTAACAAAGACTAGAGAATTAGAGGGGTAGCTGAGTAGTAATCCAAAATCATTTCACATCATAGCCCAATCATTGTAGTCTATAATGTTGAACAAAATGATTCGGAGTGGCTCAAGTTACTATTCTTCATATTTCTGCTAATGGGATGTCATTGACCTCTACACCTGACAGAGCCAAACCTCTCACTGATCTCCCTTGAATGCCTTCTGGAAGAGATTGATCAGCAATTGAATATTCCAAAGCAATAGTGGGTCTAATCCATCTGCTGATGGAAAAAGAAGAAGCTTTCTTCTTCTTGACTGCGGATGCAAAATTCACAAAGAATCAGTTATCCTGAACTCGGATCACTTACTGAAGTACACAGGCAAGGCTCTTTTTACATCTAATAGGTGAAATGTCTCTTCTTCAGGAGAAGAGGGGGATGGAAAGAATTCAGGTAAGATCATTTCTTGTGACTTATTAACTGTGCATGACACCTTTAAAAGAAAAATGGGATCTAATCTTAAAACTACTTTTTCTTCCATCATCAACAAAATCGGAGGATGACACATCAGTGCTCTCAATTCTCGTATTCTCTTTGCTGATGTAATAGCAACCAGAAATATATAGATTCCAAAGGATTAAAAATAGGTTTTAGTAAGGCTCTCAGAACCAGTGCTAAATTTCAAGGAGGTGTTCTTACTCTGTCACTATGGCTCTCTAACGAAAAAACATTTAAGAAGTGCAAAAGTAAGATTTTCTTCTACTGCTAAATTCTTCAAAGTATCTCTGAAAAATTATTTTTAAGGACCCATTGTGACTTTTAAGTTGGTAGCAAAATCTTCCTAATAAAACCATTCCATAGGAATTGCATGCCAGAGCGAAGTTGAAACTCAAGGAGAACAGGAAAGCAACAGAATACTTTTAACACTAGGGCTGAACATTTTTCAATTGTTTCATATATGATTTTAAAGTCGAAGATTTATAAAAAATTTTCCAAATTATTTCCGCTAAATGAGATGGAATATCTTTCCCTTTCAATCCCAGTGATTTAACTTCCAAAGCAAAATATTTAGATGTCTGGGTAATTAACGGGTACTTTCCTTCACTAGCAGAGAATACTATGGAACCATCATTGTTGAGGTTATTGACAAGGACTTCAACAGGGAAAACTGCAGCCCACGGACTGGATTGGGACTGCTATGATCACTTCTTGCGGTTGATCTTGTATTTTCTGTAATAGCTTTGGAATCAGTGAGAAAGTGGGAAAGCCATATAGACTTTTGTGTGAGCAATTGGTTAATGAAGCATCTACTTCACATGCACCATTCTTTGGAAACGTTTAACAAAAATTATTTGCTTGTTTATTGCTGTTGGATGCATGGAGGTAAAAGAAATGGCACAGAGCACTTTCTGCATATTCTCTGAAAGATTGACAGCAATAAACTATTTTCAGGGATAGGAACTGGTGACTCAAGCAATCTGACTCCACATTCTCTATCCCTTCTATATACTTCAGTCTCAATGCTAGATTGCGGTTTTTTGTCATGATCCGGGGTTCCTGCCCCTCCTGTGTTCTCTGTACTATGGACTTGGCAGCCATGGCTTTATTAGGCTCATATCCTCAATGACTCTGCTGGGGCCTGTGGTATTACTGGCGAAATCCCAATGGCTTGCAGGCTGCTTTATCATGTTAATATGTTGCTCCATGTATTCCCCTGGGCCAGCAAAACACTTGTTCCTTTTGGTAATACAATATCCACCATTGAGGGTCTTTACAATATTCCCAGAGCCAGCTCCAGTAGTGTTTACAACTTTATGCAAGTATAAATGTTAGGGAATTAGGGCACGTGATTTGTGGAGTGGTGTGGCTCTCTGGTTAGAGGCGGCAGACCCGGAAGCAGAGAACGGCCTGGGACCAGGGTTCAATTCCCGACGCGGCAGGGTCGTGGACCAGGGTCAGCAGACTCGATAATTCTCGCCTCGGTGCCTACTCTAACCAGGGATCACACTCGGCAACTCTGGGCATTAGCTTTCCTCATCTCTACAACGGCCCCCGACATTCGCCGGGGATGCCTGGTTTCACCTTGGAGATACCCAGTAGGGACCATCTCACAGGGATAGCCAGGACGGGTTCCCCAGCGGTCTACAGCGCCACGACGCCTCAGGGCAGCAGTGCGCTTTACAAGACACATACATTTACATTTCCCAGGACCCGGCAATTGACATCTGTTCCCACCGCATGCCGCCCGAAATCTTGTAAGGATTCGGGCGCGGTATTTATGCCCGAGCCACGAGGCAGAGGTTCACTTACGCACCTGATACTGAAGAAATCTTCTAACTTCTGTACCAATTCCAGCTCACCTGGCAGACTCCGGCTAGTACTAAGAACTTCTCCTAGTGCACAAATCATCCATCAGCACAGACTTACCTGTTGTTCCTGAGATCTACGACTTTGCCGCATCCAGTCACCACATGTTCCCACGTGGTGATTCCTCTCTTGATTCTTGATGCTGCAAACCTGCAAAAGACAACAATATGGTTAAGTACCATATGCAAGATTAGTGCACTAACTAAAATTAAAACTAGTATAACAGTGAATTTTAGTCAAATCAAA
The DNA here is from genome assembly GCF_964261635.1 of Lissotriton helveticus. Taxonomy (NCBI): domain Eukaryota; kingdom Metazoa; phylum Chordata; class Amphibia; order Caudata; family Salamandridae; genus Lissotriton; species Lissotriton helveticus. The sequence continues at coordinate 2,058,056,680 of NC_136061.1, forward strand.
TGGAGGGTAACTGATCCTAAGGGAAAAAGACAAACAATATATCCCGGCATTAGACAGGACAGTTGTGGCCCTCACACACCCCTAGGGATGTCATATTTCATCATCAGGTGGATGCTCCTTGTTCGGGTCTCCTGAAGGGTCACTTCAGGTGAGATGCTATTCGTTTTACCATTGTTTGATCAGTGTGAGTGTTTCCAGGCGGGGTGGTTTGTGTTTTGTGTGATAAAGGGAGTTAAAAGTGTCTAGAGGATGCCAAATTAGCCTTTATTATATAGACTCCCTTGCCAGGTTAAAAAAACAGGATAGGTTAGTGCTACCTAAGGGTTATAATGTGCCCAAATAGCTCAGTGTAAAAAAAAGTGTCAATATGTTTCACGCCTCTTTGGTCTCTAAATGACATGTGGTGCTTCTTCAGAACTAAAAGCGTAATAAGCATTCCCCATACTTAAATAGTTACAAGCGGTGCCCCTCTAAAATGGAGGTACCTACTTGTTCATAGTTAAAATGATTGCCCAACTTAATGAAATGATCTGCTATGCCTTAACGGTTGAGGCAGAGGTTGTGCACAGCTGCGGGTAACCAGGAGTGTGTCCAGTACGCTAGATCTACCCTCCTCCTCTGCTTGCCTTGGTCAAAATTAAAACTACCAAGACAATGAATTTGGGTCACCAAAGACTAGCACATTTACAGACATTGTTTTCTGGTGCATTCTGGTATATTTTTGACAGATCTTTATTGTCATGTAGTTCCTATAGTACCCATGCAGGACCTGTGCTTTTGGTTAACATAAACTGTAGGATTGGTGGCAGACTAACTCTGAGCACCCCCATCTCATATGTTAGCCTGTTTGCATTAGGTAGCTCACAGTGCCACTATAATCTCCTCTTATCAGGGAAAGAATAGTTTCTGGCAACCTAAAACCATGAGAACCCTGATCCCCCAGGATCGTGGAAACAATGTGCTACTTTTCACTCAGTCACTTGTGCTCACTTCGTTTGTCTCAGAGAGTTACACAGAAGAAACAGTCGGGCGTGTTTACAATAAGTATTTATTGCAAAGTTGTTCTTCTAGTGTATAATATATGTGCTGCGACAACTGTTAGACAGTAGCAGAGATATATGATCAGCAGTACAGTGAATATAAAAGGATAGAACCGTTCTACCATTTTGCAATAGTCACATAGATGGATATAAAATGCATGATAAAAGAAAGCACCCATACTCCTACGATGCCTATCTAGATATAGCTTAGAGTACCCAGCATGTGAGTACGTGTAAAGCCAAGAATCCCTCTATGTTTTGTCTAACCCCATTACCTAAAGTGAGAGAGTGTGGGACTCCATCCTGCTCTTGAGTTGGATACCCCGCAAGGGATCTTCAGACCACTGTTGGCTGGAGCGTCTGCATGCAGGAGTCTCAGCGTCTCTGGTCAGTGCGTTGGCCTGGAAGACTCGGTTCCCTTTAACTAATACTAGCAAGAGGTGCTGTATTTATACAGAAAAGTAGCTAGGGTTCCTTTGTCCCTTGTTTCTTGTATTAGCAATTGTTGGGTTTGAGGATGTCTTATGGGATGAACCTTGTATGTAGATATTATGCAGGTGGATGTAGCCCCTGCTTGGTTTCCAAGAACCCTTATGGATATTCATTCATATTATGTCAGTCTAAAGAACGCTATTGTACAGGGAAACCCTCCTTCTGCGCCCAGGGCTAGAACTAGGTAACGGTTCAATTCTAAAAGGCTTGTTACTGTGTAGTGTAGGGGTTCTGATGTAGGTGAAATGGTATGATGTTATCCAGGCCTATATTAGGGTACCTATATGAAACACAACACCCACTCCTCTTCTGAATAGTCAACAATAATAAAAATGCTAGCGAACTACTCATTTTTACTAGGTAGCAGCGCATAAAATTGTCAGTGAGCCACGTAAAAACATTCTTAAAACATTAAAATCTTTTTTTAAATAGTGTAGGAGGGGAAAATGTTTTCTGAAAATTAGTTTTTGGAATTGTTCCTTACACCAAAGCCCTAGATGAGTTTGTTTACATAATTTGAACCACTATAAGCGTTTTAGAAGGCCATACTTTTCTAGCAAAATTGTCATGTTTAGGAAATGTTCCAATTTTAGCTGAGTTTGAAATGAAAAGGAAAATCCAAATTCATTTCCAGCACACAATGAGCCAATTATAGATTGAGTGTCCTGGCTGGGAGATGCAACACTTTTGTTGCTTGCTGCCGCAGGTGATGGACCTTGTAACACCTCACAGAGTACATCAATGGAGCACAGATGATATTCAGCACTGCCAATAGCTGGTGTAGAGGCAGCTGGTGCTGTAGTCGATACCTGGGTGCTAGTGGTGCTAGTGGTAGAGCTGATGCTCAACCCAGTTGTAGCAAAAGGAAGGCACCTGCGGGTTCTCAAGGAATGCAGCCACCAGTATAGTATTACGCTGGGGACATTGCCGAGCATGAGACCTCAAGGGGTCCAGCCTGGTATTTAAGTCTGCATGCATGTCCGATGCAAGTGTCAGACAGAGATCCAACAAGTATTCTTTACCACAAAACAGGTATCAAAGAACTGGTAAGATGCAGTCCATCCAGACTGGTCTAAACAAAAGGAGCCAAGAGGCGCTTAGTTCCTGTAGGCGAGGTGTGCCCAGATGTTGTACCATGCGTTCACAGTATTTTCGCTCCAAGAGAGCTTTTGCCATCTCGTTGGTGATTGGGTCGTCCATTGCATAGCAGATAAATGACAATCAGGATTCCTGCTGTTGAGAGCAGGATAAGAAGTAGACCTCCAAAAATGCTTCCAAAGACAGAGTGCATACATTTCGGAATAACTCACAGGATAGTCTGAAAGGTGCTTAGAGATCCTGATCCTATGGTCTTAAATTGGAGTACAATACCACTTGTATCAGACATATTAAAGATACAACCCACCATTTCCGCAAAATGAAAGTGGCAGTTTGTACATATAAGTGCCTGTATCTTGGGCGAGGTCTTTGCGATTTGAAAATCAAAGGTCTCGAGCGGAGATTGAGGGTACGGTTTGCTGTAAAAGCATGGCTTTCCGTCTGCTCAACATATCAAATTGTATAAAGGAAACATTCAACGAAGGCCATAACAGCACCTCCCTGACTGTACTGGTTGGGGAAAACAATAATTGCACACAGCAAGTAACCCTGGAGATGACAGTGACCAGATAGGCAATGCCCAGAAGCTTCCCACAGCAATCTTGATCATTCAGAAAAAAGTAACTCCCATTTGGGAGTAGCTCAAATATAGGTGTAATCACAGCAGCTGGAGTCACTTTCATGTGACAAGACAAATTCGCTACTGAACCATTACATGCTCTGTGCAGAGAAATGTCCTGGTACATGAGAGAACCGCTTAAAGCATTCTTGCAGTTTGTACCACTTGGAAACACTTACTAGGTAAGTTTTTTTTAAAGAAAGTACAGAAAGTTCTTGATTTGTTGCTTGCACATTTGTTGGGCTGGAATTGTTTCCAGTTCACTTGGATCCAAGGAAAACATTTCAAAGTTCATAAAGTAGCCAGAAGCAGGTCAATCAATTGTTGGAATTGCATTGGGATTTGTTGAAATTGCATTTTGCTCTCGTCGTGGCATGTTTACGTAGACGTCTGCATTTGGTCTAATTGCAATCAGGTTATTATTTTGAGATTGATTTTGAAGTTGAACTTCGAGTTCAAGAGGAACGAGTTCCATAGCATTGTGGCATAGTCCTTAATTTCGTACAGTAGGCTCTTCAAACATGATGAGTCTTTCTGTTTGAACATCTTGGATTGTAGCGAGAGGAGGGTGTCTGCTACTGTGGAGTCCATGAGGCCTACTGCTTAGCATCAGCCACATAGTGTGGTTTGATTAAGTCAATTGAGATAAATCTTTTCTTCTTTTTCCCAGCAAGAGGCAGCAGAAGTACAGTTCTTGTTCCTTGTACTGCTAGGACCGGTACAGGCTTTCTGCAGGATGGCCCAAATTCTTTTTTGCTTGCTATTTTTTCTCAGACCAGATCCCCAACTTTTGTGATCCAGACAGGTCTTGCCATGACTGTCTTGACTTCCCCAGTGGCGGTCTGTTTCATGTGGACGTTACTTTGATGTTTCCTGGATTAATTATATCCTGATATCAAATGGTTTCTCATCCATCACTGCACCTTCACAATCAAGATAAGGTACCCACATTTTCATCCCAAATAGGACCTCGAATGGAGTGACACCCCCTAGAGAACCTTTTGGCCGATTATTAAGTGCTCTATGTACCACATATAAGTGATTGACCAAACTACCGCCCTTGCCTGAAACCCTAGCTGTTGAAGATTGCTTTAAGTTCCGGCTTTTCCTTTCCCGAACATAATTTCCCTTAGGATGGTACGGAGAGGAGTACTACAATGCTACGCCCATAATTTCCATGGCCTCTTTGTAAGCCCAACAGCTAAATGCTGGGCTACAGTCAGAATGTAATGTGCCAACTGCGTATGACCCTATAAAGACTTGCAAATCTTTGATAACAGTCCAAGCGTCAGCCTAACATTGAGCCCAAACCCATAGGAATCTGGAGCATGAATCCACTGCCACCAAGATATACTTGTAAGCCCCATCCGATTGTAGGAGGTTGCAGTGGTCCAGATACACCAAGCGAGAGGTTTGTCTGATTTTAATAATGGTGTCTGTGCCGGGCGTGCTAAGATGGAGCCTTTCATCTGCAGGCACATGGCACATTTCAAGACATAGTTTGTTTTGTTAGACCTTGACACCAGTAACACTGTTTCAATAATGAAATAGTTGCTGTAATGCCAGTATGCGCAGAACCCAACCCTTGTGTGCTGAAAAATTCAAACCTTGTCTATGATCCATTTTTGGTATTACTCTATCCCCCCCATGCCAGGAATCTGAGCATATGGAATGTTGTTTGCATCTAACTTGTAGGAGGACTTGAGTGAAAATTTCTTTGGTACTGTTGGGCTGCCTTTGCGCAAAGCAATGACAGCAACCATAATATCACTGTCTATCCATGTTTTTGAAAGAGTGATTGCAACTACAGAAGCTGTGTGCACAGCCCCCTTCACAGCTTCATCAACCAATGAATTCCCTTCAACATGAACGCCATCATGTTGATGACTCAGTGTATGAATCACGTGAGCCCTTGGTAGTTCGTTTACTAACTGTTCCCATAGCATTTTATGCCCAATTGTGCCACCTTCTGCTTTTTTGAACCCGTTTTGTTCCTAATGATGTAGATATTCATTGTATGACTGCACTCGGTAAAAAGAATCACACATAATTAGTGTGGGGAATTTGTGATCCATATTTACAAGTGCCAGTATTAGTACTTTTAACTCTGCCAACTGTGCCATGCAGTCTCCTAGAGATTACGTTTTGGTGTAACTTGGATGGAACTTTCCATCTAGCATACGACCTTTAACGATAACACATGCTAAATAAACTGTGTTGTTGCTTGCTCCCTATGGCCAGATCCGTCAGTGTAAATAATATATTCATACTGATCTAGAGGCAAGATTTCATTTGGTAGAGACTATTCTTGTTCGTATTGCAAGTGTGCTTGTGTTTTTAGACTTGGATCAAATCTGTATTCATTGTCTTTTGCAGTAAGAGAATTAGCCCATTGTATCCATCTGGGATGTAAGGCTTTTGGCATTTGGAATGCTAACCTTCGTAACAGCTTCTAAAGCCGGCACTGGGGTTACGACAATTATGCGTTTCCCCTGAGCCAGTAGTCTTACTCTTGCTACAGCGTTCTGAACTGCTGTCAGGATTTTCTCTGTTGAAGTGAAACGCATATCTGCGTTTGTGTAAAGGTGTTATTTGTATGCGATTGGTACTATTTCTCCTTTATTAAAGGTTAATTAAGTGTACCCACATTGACCCACTATTACACGGATCAGCAAATGGCATATGTTTAAGCGTGTTTGTAAGTGTTTTGAAGATATCATGTCTCATTGTAGTGAACCTAGGATGCTTGTTTGCACCTGTGTCCATTGCCTAACTGAAAAGTCAGGTTTTATTAAGTCGCAGAAAGATTTTACTCTTTCATCTTAATCCAAAATGTATGTTATGCAAAAATGTAGGCATCCCAGTATTGATTGTAAACTTTTTAATGATTTTGGAAGTTGGAGCAGCACCAGACTGCCAGACTTTTCCCTTCACTTGAAAGCTGTATCCTAGAAACAGGTCACTAAGGTGGGCTATTTTTGATTTTTTTAAATTAAATTTGTAGCCCTCAGTGGCGAATCCCATAATAATGGTGTCCACCCTGGTCAAGTGCCTTTCTAATTCATCGTCCTTCAGATAAATATCATCTACATAGGATGCGGTCAAATACCTGCTTTCAGGTGCTATATTTTAGCTGAAAAATCCATTTTAGACATCAGTGTTGTTTTGTAGTTTTTTCCACATAATGTTATTCATCAATGCAGCACATTGTGCATTTTGAACTGCAAATGTCTTGGTGAAAGTGTTTAGATGTCTGTAAACTAAAACTAGACAATATATATTGTCTGGTTTTGATACGTGAAACAAAGGAATGTTCATTGGTGGGGTGCATGTTTCAATGACCCCTTAATATGCATGTTGATCTAAGAGCTCCTTGACCTGTTTTTAGCTTCTTGCGTTATTGGATATTGCCTTTGTGCATTTGGTGAAACTTTTAACCTCATGGCTGCTGGAGCGATTCCCCTGCAGTGCTGGGCCATAATAAAAATGGGTGTGGTCATGACGAGCTCAGCTCGTCATGAGCACCTGAGAGGTATTTGGCATGACGAGCTGAGCTCGTCATGAGCACCGAAGGGGTTAACAGGATCACGTGATGGAATGAATTCTCATCCCATCCGGCATGATCTTTGTATAATGCAAGAGCTTGGGCTACTGCCAACACCCGTTCACTTGTATGTTTAAGATTAATGGGAACGAGGTCGGAGAAGTGTGGAAAAATTATATTTTCTCCCCTAGGGCACTCCATAATGAATGCTGGCAGACAATCTTGTTCAGCTAACAGGATGCCATAACCAGATGACAGGTTCTTCCAAAAGAGACCTTTTCTTTTTCTGGGCTTTTCACCCTCCATCCGGAGTGTTATTTCATGTAACGTATGTGGGATGCACACCCTTTTATCTGGTGCTTCCACCGTGATGTAATCATTCAAGTCCGCTGTGACCAGAAATTCCATCAGGTTCTGCTGAGCTATTGTTACTTCTGCCACACTGTCGAGCATCGTAAGAGCCCATTCCCCATTCAGAAGTTGTATGCTCAGAATTCTGGGCATGTCTGATCTTCAGACCTGCAACTTTTGTCTCCTTAAACTGTGGTTTTGATTTGGCTTTTACTATTTTTTTGAAGTATAGTCTTGAGCGTGCTGTTTGTCTCTGGACCTAGAACGCTCTTCTTTGTGTTCTGACCATCCTTCTCCCTCTGAGTTTTTTGTCGAGTCCTGAACGGAACGAGAGGCATGTTTATCAGTATCCTGATACCTGTTCGATTTCCTAATGTTATCCCTATTCCTAAAGTTATAACTCTTTTCAGAGTGCTACTGTGGAGGAGATCTAATTCAGGCTTGGGATTTTTTTCTGTAAAGTTTTGTTGTTTTTCATTATTCCACTTCTTTTTAGAAGAAGCAGGTGTCTGATTAGAAGTGGACCTCTCAGGACTGCCCATCAGTTGTAGTTTTAAAGCTTTCCCACCCATACTGTTTCTGCCTAATTCTGCATATGTAGTTTTAATTATTTTTGTTAGTTTGTGTGGTTGGTCTAATGGACTGAACTCCCTTAGGCGTCAGCGGATTGCCACTGATGCTGCTTCCCCTCTAATAATAGCTATTATTATGGCTAATACCTGGTCATAGTTATTTAGTAACTTCATCCCTAAATTCAAAGCAGGCTCTGCTCCGTACTCATTCTGTATTTGCCTTAATACACCCGGTATCACCACAAATGAAGGTATACCATGAGTCCTGGTATATATGGCAGCAAAGGCTGTACCCCAAGTGGTATAATTTTTAGTTGGGGTGTTATCCTCATGGACAAGCAGATTGTTAGCATTCTGTGTCTTTCAAATTGAGCAGTATCCAGGAATTCTGCCTCTAACTCTATTATTTTTGGAGCTACCCAGAATGGCATATGTTCGCGTTTCGTGGGCATTTCGCCCATTACTGTGTGTAATGCAGGAATTGATGGAATTGTTTCTAGTTCACTTGGATCCAAGGAAAACATTTCAAAGGTCATGAAGTAGCCAGAAGCAGTTCAATTAATTGTTGGAATTGCATTGGGATTTGTTGAAATCGCATTTTGCTCTCGTCGTGGCATGTTTACGTAGACGTCTGCATTTGGTCTAATTGCAATCGGGTTAATATTTTGAGATAGATTTTGAATTTGAACTTCGGGTTCAAGAGGAACGAGTTCCATAGCATTGTTGCATAGTCCTTAATTTCGTACAGGAGGCTCTTCAAACATGATGAGTCTTTCTGTTTGAACTTCTTGGATTGTAGCGAGAGGAGGGCGTCTGCTACTGTGGAGTCCACGAGGCCTACTGCTTAGCATCAGCCACATAGTGTGGTTTGATTAAGTCAATTGAGATAAATCTTTTCTTCTTTTTCCAGGCAAGAGGCAGCAGAAGTACAGTTTTTGTTCCTTGTACTGCTTGGACGGGTACAGGCTTTCTGCAGGATGGCCCAAATTCTTTTTTGCTTACTATTTTCTCTCAGACCAGATCCCCAACTTTTGGGATCTAGACAGGTCTTGCCATGACTGTCTTGACTTCCCCAGTGGCAGTCTGTATCATGTGGAAGTTACTTTGATGTTTCCTGGATTAATTATACCCTGACATCATATGGTTTCTCATCCATCACTGCACCTTCACAATCAAGATAAGCTACCCACATTTTCCTCCCAAATAGAACCTCGTATGGAGTGACACCCCCTAGAGAACTTTTTGGCTGATTATTGAGTGCTCTATGTGCCACATATAAGTGATTGACCAAACTACCCCCCTTGCCTGAAACCCTAGCTGTTGAAGATTGCTTTAAGTTCCGGCTTTTCCTCTCCAGAATATAATTTCCCTCAGGATGGTACGGAGAGGAGTACTACAATGCTACGCCCATAATTTCCATGGCCTCTTTGTAAGTCCAAGAGCTAAATGCTGGGCCACAGTCAGAATGTAATGCGCCGGCTGCGTATGACCCTATAAAGACTTGCAAATCTTTGATAACAGTGCAAGCGTCAGCCGAGCGTTAAGGCCAAACCCATAGAAATCTGGAGCATGAATCCACTGCCACCAAGATATACTTGCCAGGCCCTGCAGTGGTTCCGCTCCTTCCTCGGCAATCGTTCCTTCTGTGTTGCCATTCCTCCCTTCAAGTCCAAATTCCAGCCACTGGCCATGGGGGTTCCGCAGGGATCCTCGCTGAGCCCCACGTTGTTTAATCTGTACGTGAGACCGCTGGCTGATGTCGCCAGGCAGTGGGGCCTAACTTTGGTCTCATATGCCGACGACACTCAGCTGGCGGTTACTCTCAGCGGGGATGCGGAAGTAGATGCCCCCAGGTTTCAGGATGGACTGAAGGCGGTGGCTAGCTGGTTGACAGGGAACTGTCTCCAGCTGAATGCCACTAAGACAGAGGTTATGATTGTCGGAAGGGGAGTGGAGCTTTGGGGTGACCAATGGTGGCCACTAGAGTTGGGACCAACCCCGACTCCGGTGTCGGAGCTGAAAAACCTGGGAGTCTGGTTGGACGCTGGTCTCACCTTCGTAGGACACACTAAAAAAATAGCTGCCTGCTGTTTTGGTCTGTTGAGAGGCTTAAGACCTGTCCTCAAATACTTTGACGCCTCGACCAGACAGCGAGTGATCCAGGCCACTGTTATCTCTCGCCTGGATTACGCGAGTTCTCTTCTGGCTGGGGCTAACCAGGCTGAGCTCACCCGCCTGCAACGGGTACAAAACGCTGCGGCCAGAGCGATTGTCGGCCTGCCCAGATTTTGTTCGGTGGCGAGTGTTCTTCGCTCCTTTCACTGGCTCCCAGTGAGGAAGCGTATTCTCTTCAAGGTCCTTTGTTTGACCTTTAAGATTTTGAGAGGCATAGGCCCAGAAATCTTGTCCCGCTTCCTTTCCTTCTATGTCCCCACTCACACCCTTCGCTCTCAAGGCCAGGCCTTTGTTGTAGTCCCTAGATACAGGCTTTGCCGTATGGGGGACGCTCCTTCAATGTAAAAGCGGCATTAGCTTGGAACTCTCTCCCAATGGAAGTCCGTCTGCTGGAGGATTTTATGGCTTTCCGGAAAGCTTTGAAAACTTTTCTGTTCTATTTGCTCCTTTTGAGTTTCCAGCCTGTTTTGATGTGCCTTTTATTAGAGTGGTCCCTTTTTAGTATTCCGCTTCCCTCCGTTGTGTTATGTTCCTCCTTGTCAAATGCGCCAGGACGCTCCTTAGCTGGAGTAGCTGTGCGCACAACAAAAAACAATAACATAACATAACATAACTTGTAAGCCCCATCCGATTGTAGGAGGTTGCAGTGGTCCAGATACACCAAGCGAGAGGTTTGTCTGATTTTAATAATGGTGTCTGTGCCGGGCGTGTTATGGTGGAGCCTTTCATCTGCTGGCAGATGGCACATTTCAAGACATAGTTTGTTTTGTTAGACCTTGCCACCAGTAACGCTGTTTCAATAATGAAATAGTTTCTGTAATGCCAGTATGCGCAGAAACCAACCCTTGTGTGCTGAAACGATCAAACCTTGTCTATGATCCATATTTGGTATTACCCAACCTACCCCCCATGCCAGGAATCTGAGCATATGGAATGTTGTATGCATCTAACTTGTAGGAGGACTTGAGTGGAAATTTCTTTGGTACTGCTGAGCTGCCTTTGCGCAAAGCAATGACAGCAACCATAATCTCACCGTCTATCCTCGTTTTTGAAAGAGTGATTGCAACTACAGAAGCTGTGTGCACAGCCCCCTTCACAGCTTCATCAACCAATCAATTCCCTTCAACGTGAACGCCATCATGTTGATGACTCAGTGTATTAATCATGTGAGCCCTTGGTATTTTGTTTACTAACTGAACCCATAGCATTTTATGCCCAGTTGTGCCACCTTCTGCCTTACTGAACCCGTTTTGTTCCTCATGATGTAGATATTCATTGTATGACTGCACTCGGTAAAAAGAATCACACATAATTAGTGTGGGGAATTTGTGATCCATATTTACAAGTGCCAGTATTAGTACTTTTAACTCTCCCAACTGTGCCATGCAGTCTCCAAGGGATTACGTTTTGGTGCAACTTGGATGGAACTTTCCATCTAGCATACGACCTTTAACAATAACACATGCTAAATAAACTGTGTTGTTGCTTGCTCCCTCTGGCCAGATCCGTCAGTGTAAATAATATATTCATACTGATCTAGAGGCAAGATTTCATTTGGTAGAGGCTATTCTTGTTCGTATTGCAAGTGTGCTTGTGTTTTTAGACTTGGATCAAATCTGTATTCATTGTCTTTTGCAGTAAGAGAATAAGCCCATTGTATCCATCTGGGATGTAAGGCTTTTGGCATTTGGAATGCTAACCTTCGTAACAGCTTCTAAAGCCGGCACTGGGGTTACGACAATTATGCGTTTCTCCTGAGCCTGTAGTCTTACTCTTGCTACAGCGTTCTGAACTGCTGTCAGGATTTTCTCTGTTGAAGTGAAACGCATATCTGCGTTTGTGTACAGGTGTTATTTGTATGCGATTGGTACTATATCTCCTTCATTAAAGGTTAATTAAGTGTACCCACATTGACCCACTATTACACGGATCAGCAAATGGCATATGTTTAAGGGTGTTTGTAAGTGTTTTGAAGATATCATGTCTCATTGTAGTGAACGTAGGATGCTTGTTTGCGCCTGTGTCCATTGCCTAACTGAAAAGTCACGTTTTATTAAGTCGCAGAAAGATTTTACTCTTTCGTCGTAATCCAAAATGTATGTTATGCAAAAATGTAGGAATCCCAGTATTGATTGTAAATTTTTTAATGATTTTGGAAGTTGGAGCAGCACCAGACTGCCAGACTTTTCCTTTCACTTGAAAGCTGTATCCTAGAAACAGGTCACTAAGGTGGGCTATTTTTGATTTTTTTAAATTAAATTTGTAGCCCTCAGTGGCGAATCCCATAATAATGGTGTCCACCCTGGTCAAGTGCCTTTCTAATTCATCGTCCTTCAGATAAATATCATCTACATAGGACAATGCTTCCTTATCAACACTTAGCAGTTACTCAGTTACCCTTACTGAAAATACCCAGGGGCTGTTCTTATACCCCTGGGGTAGACAACAACATTGTTGCTCGGACCCTATCGCTGAGAATGCGGTCAAATACCTGCTTTCAGGTGCTATATTTTAGCTGAAAAATCCATTTGAGATATCAGTGTTGTTTTGTAGTTTTTTCCACATAATGTTATTCATCAATGCAGCACATTGTGCATTTTGAACTGCAAATGTCTTGGTGTAAGTGTTTAGATGTCTGTAAACTAAAACTAGACAATATATATTGTCTGGTTTTGATACGTGAAACAAAGGAATGTTCATTGGTGGGGTGCATGTTTCAATGACCCCTTAATATGCATGTTGATCTAAGAGCTCCCTGACCTGTTCTTAGCTTCTTCCTTTATTGGATATTGCCTTTGTGCATTTGGTGAAACGTTTAACCTCATGGCTGCTGGAGCGATTCCCCTGCAGTGCTGGGCCATAATAAAAACGGGTGTGGTCATGACGAGCTCAGCTCGTCATGAGCACCTGAGAGGTATTTGACATGACGAGCTGAGCTCGTCATGAGCACCGAAGGGGTTAACAGGATCACGTGATGGAATGAATTCTCATCCCATCCGGCATGATCTTTGTATAATGCAAGAGCTTGGGCTACTGCCAACACCCGTTCACTTTTATGTTTAAGATTAATGGGAACGAGGTCGAAGAAGTGTGGAAAAATTATATTTTCTCCCCTAGGGCACTCCATAATGAATGCTGGCAGACAATCTTGTTCAGCTAACAGGATGCCATAACCAGATGACAGGTTCTTCCAAAAGAGACCTTTTCTTTTTCTGGGCTTTTCACCCTAAATCCGGAGTGTTATTTCATGTAACTTATGTGGGATGCACACCCTTTTATCTGGTGCTTCCACCGTGATGTAATCATTCAAGTCCGCTGTGACCAGAAATTCCATCAGGTTCTGCTGAGCTATTGTTACTTCTGCCACACTGTCGAGCATCGTAAGAGCCCATTCCCCATTCAGAAGTTGTATGCTCAGAATTCTGGGCATGTCTGATCTTCATACCTGCAACTTTTGTCTCCTTAAACTGTGATTTTGATTTGGCTTTTACTATTTTTTTGAAGTATAGTCTTGAGCGTGCTGTTTGTCTCTGGACCTAGAACGCTCTTCTTTGTGTTCTGACCATGCTTCTCCCTCTGAGTTTTTTGTCGAGTCCGTAACGGAACGAGAGGCATGCTTATCAGTATCCTGATACCTGTCCGATTTCCTAATGTTATCCCTATTCCTACAGTTATTACTCTTTTCAGAGTGCTCCTGTGGAGGAGATCTAACTCAGGCTTGAGATTTTTTTTCTGTAAAGTTTTGTTGTTTTTCATTATTCCACTTCTTTTTAGAAGAAGCAGGTGTCTGATTAGAAGTGGCCCTCTCAGGACTGCCCATCAGTTGTAGTTTTAAAGCTTTCCCACCCATACTGTCTCTGCCTAATTCTGCATATGTAGTTTTAATTATTTTTGTTAGTTTGTGTGGTTGGTCTAATGGACTGAACTCTCTTAGGCGTCAGCGGATTGCCAATGATGCTTCTTCCCCTCTAATAATAGCTAGTATTATGGCTAATACCTGGTCATAGTTATTTAGTAACTTCATCCCTAAATTCAAAGCAGGCTCTGCTCCGTACTCATTCTGTATTTGCCTTAATACATCCGGTATCACCACAAATGAAGGTATACCATGAGTCCTGGTATATATGGCAGCAAAGACTGTACCCCAAGTGGTACAATTTTTAGTTGGGGTGTTATCCTCATGGACAAGCAGATTGTTAGCATTCTGTGTCTTTCAAATGGAGTAGTATCTAGGAATTCTGCCTCTAACTCTATTATTTTCGGAGCTACCCAGAATGGCATATGTTCGCGTTTCGTGGGCATTTCGCCCAACACTGTGTGTAATACAGGAATTGATGGAATTGTTTCCAGTTCACTTGGATCGAAGGAAAACATTTCAAAGTTCATGAAGTAGCCAGAAGCAGTTCAATCAATTGTTGGAATTGCATTGGGATTTGTTGAAATCGCATTTTGCTCTCGTCGTGGCATGTTTACGTAGACGTCTGCATTTGGTCTAATTGCAATCGGGTTAATATTTTGAGATTGATTTTGAATTTGAACTTCGGGTTCAAGAGGAACGAGTTCCATAGCATTGTTGCATAGTCCTTAATTTCGTACAGGAGGCTCTTCAAATATGATGAGTCTTTCTGTTTGAACTTCTTGGATTGTAGCGAGAGGAGGGCGTCTGCTACTGTGGAGTCCACGAGGCCTACTACTTAGCATCAGCCACATAATGTGGTTTGATTAAGTCAATTGAGATAAATCTTTTCTTCTTTTTCCAGGCAAGAGGCAGCAGAAGTACAGTTTTTGTTCCTTGTACTGCTTGGACGGGTACAGGCTTTCTGCAGGATGGCCCAAATTCTTTTTTGCTTACTATTTTCTCTCAGACCAGATCCCCAACTTTTGGGATCCAGACAGGTCTTGCCATGACTGTCTTAACTTCCCCAGTGGCAGTATGTTTCATGTGGACGTTACTTTGATGTTTCCTGGATTAATTATATCCTGACATCAAATGGTATCTCATCCATCACTGCACCTTCACAATCAAGATAAGCTACCCACATTTTCATCCCAAATAGGACCTCGTATGGAGTGACACCCCCTAGAGAACTTTTTGGCTGATGATATTGAGTGCTCTATGTACCACATATAAGTGATTGACCAAACTACCCCCCTTGCCTGAAACCCTAGCTGTTGAAGATTGCTTTAAGTTCCGGCTTTTCCTCTCCAGAACATAATTTCCCTCAGGATGGTATGGAGAGGAGTACTACAATGCTACGCCCATAATTTCCATGGCCTCTTTGTAAGCCCAAGAGCTAAATGCTGGGCCACGGTCAGAATGCAATGTGCCGGCAGCGTATGACCCTATAAAGACTTGCAAATCTTTGATAACAGTGCAAGCGTCAGCCGAGCGTTAAGGCCAAACCCATAGGAATCTGGAGCATGAATCCACTGCCACCAAGATATACTTGTAAGCTCCATCCAATTGTAGGGGGTTGCAGTGGTCTAGATACACCAAGCGAGAGGTTTGTCTGATTTTAATAATGGTGTCTGTGCCGGGAGTGTTATGGTGGAGCCTTTCATGTGCTGGCAGATGGCACATTTCAAGACATAGTTTGTTTTGTTAGACCTTGCCACCAGTAACGCTGTTTCAATAATGAAATAGTTGCTGTAATGCCAGTATGCGCAGAACCCAACCCTTGTCTGCCGAAACGATCAAACCTTGTCTATGATCCATATTTGGTATTACCCAACCTACCCCCCATGCCAGGAATCTGAGCATATGGAATGTTGTTTGCATCTAACTTGTAGGAGGACTTGAGTGGAAATTGTTTTGGTACTGCTGGGCTGCCTTTGCGCAAAGCAATGACAGCAACCATAATCTCACCGTCTATCCTCGTTTTTGAAAGAGTGATTGCAACTACAGAAGCTGTGTGTACAGCCCCCTTCACAGCTTCATCAACCATTCAATTCCCTTCAACATGAACGCCATCATGTTGATGACTCAGTGTATTAATCATGTGAGCCCTTGGTATTTTGTTTACCAACTGAACCCATAGCATTTTATGCCCAATTGTGCCACCTTCTGCTTTTCTGAACCCGTTTTGTTCCTAATGATGTAGATATTCATTGTATGACTGCACTCGGTAAAAAGAATCACACATAATTAGTGTGGGGAATGCGTGATCCATATTTACAAGTGCCAGTTTTAGTACTTTTAACTCTGCCAACTGTGCCATGCAGTCTCCTAGAGATTACGATTTGGTGCAACTTGGATGGAACTTTCTATCCTGCATACGACCTTTAACGATAACACATGCTAAATAAACTGTGTTGTTGCTTGCTCCCTATGGCCGGTTGAGCAGATCCGTCAGTGTAAATAAAATATTCATACTGATCTAGAGGCAAGATTTCATTTGGTAGAGGCTATTCTTGTTCGTATTGCAAGTGTGCTTGTGTTTTTAGACTTGGAACAAACCTGTTTTCATCGTCCGTTGCAGTAAGAGAATTAGCCCATTGTATCCATCTGGGATGTAAGTCTTTTGGCATTTGGAATGCTAACCTTCGTAAGAGCTTCTAAAGCCGGCACCGGGGATACGACAATTATGCGTTTCTCCTGAGCCCGTAGTCTTACTCTTGCTACCGCGTTCTGAACTGCTGTCAGGATTTTCTCTGTTGAAGTGAAACACATATCTGCGTTTGTGTACAGGTGTTATTTGTATGCGATTGGTAATATTTCACCTTCATTAAAGGTTAATTAAGTGTACCCACATTGACCTGCTATTACACGGATCAGCAAGTGGCATATGTTTAAGCTTGTTTGTAAGTGTTTTGAAGCTATCATGTCTTCTTATAGTGAACGTAGGATGCTTGTGTGCTCCTGTGTCCATTGCCTAACTGAAAAGTCAGGTTTTATTAAGTCGCAGAAAGATTTTACTCTTTCAGCGTAATCCAAAATGTATGTTCTGCAAAAATGTAGGAATCCCAGTATTGATTGTAAATTTTTTAATGGTTTCGGAAGTTGGAGCAGCACCAGACTGCCAGACTTTTCCCTTCACTTGAAAGCTGTATCCTAGAAACAGGTCACTGAGGTGGGCTATTTTTGATTTTTTTTAAATAAATTTGTAGCCCTCAGAGGTGAATCCCATAATAATGGTGTCCACCCTGGTCAAGTGCCTTTCTAATTCATCAGCCGTGAGATAAAGAATATTTCACATAGGACAATGCTTCCACATCAACACTTAGCAGTAACTCAGTTTCCCTTGCTGAAAATACCCAGGGGCTGTTCTTATACCCCTGGGGGAGACAACAACATTTTTGCTGGGACCCTAACGCTGAGAATGCGATCAAATACCTGCTTCCAGGTGCTATATTTTAGCTGAAAAATCCATTTGAGATATCAGTGTTGTTTTGTATTTTTTCCACATAATGTTTTTCATCAATGCAGCACATTGTGCATTTTGAACTGCAAATGTCTTGGTACAAGTGTTTAGATGTCTGTAAACTAAACTAGACAATATATATTGTCCGGTTTTGATACAGGAAACAAAGGAATGTTCATTGGTGGGGTGCATGTTTCAATGACCCCTTAATATGCATGTTGATCTAAGATCTCCCTGACCTGTTTTTAGCTTCTTGCTTTAATTGGATATTGCCTTTGTGCATTCGGTAAAACTTTTAACCTCATGGCTGCTGGAGCGATTCCCCTGCAGTGCTGGGCCATATTAAAACGGGTGTGGTCATGACGATCTCGTCATGAGCACCTGAGAGTTATATGGCATGACGAGCTGAGCTCGTCATGAGGACCGAAGGGGTTAACGGGATCACGTGATGGAATTAATTGTCATCCCATCCGGCATGATCTTTGTATAATGCAAGAGCTTGGGCTACTGCCCACTCCCGTGCACTTGTATGTTTAAAATTAATGGGAACGAGGTCGGAGAAGGCTGGAAAAATTATATTTTCTCCCCTAGGGCACTCCATAATGAATGCTGGCAGAAAATCTTGTTCAGCTAACAGGATGCCATAACCAGATCACAGGTTCTTCCAAAAGGGACCTTTTCTTTTTCTGGGCTTTTCACCCTCCATCCGGAATGTTATTTCATGTAACTTATGTGGGACTCTCACCCTTTTATCTGGTGCTTCCACCGTGATGTAATCAATCAAGTCCGCTGTGACCAGAAATTCCATCAGGTTCTGCTGAGCTATTGTTACTTCTGCCGCACTGTCGAGCATCGTAAGAGCACATTCCCCGTTCAGAAGTTGTATGCTCAGAATTCTGGGCATGTCTGATCTTCAGACCTGCAACTTTTGTCTCCTTAAACTGTGGTTTTGATTTGGCTTTTATTCTTTTTTTGAAGTATAGTCTTGAGCGTGCTGTTTGTTTCTGGACCTAGAACGCTCTTCTTTGTGTTCTGACCATCCTTCTCCCTCTGAGTTTTTTGTCGAGTCCTGAACGGAACAAGAGGCATGTGTATCAGTATCCTGATACCTGTCAGATTTCCTAATGTTATCCCTATTCCTAAAGTTATAAGTTATAACTCTTTTCAGAGTGCTCCTGTGGAGATCTAACTCAGGCTTGAGATCTTTTTTCTGTAAAGTTTTGTTGTTTTTCATTATTCCACTTCTTTTTAGAAGAAGCAGGTGTCTGATTAGAAGTGGCCCTCTCAGGACTGCCCATCAGTTTTAGTTTTAAAGCTTTCCCACCCATACTGTTTCTGCCTAATTCTGCATATGTAGTTTCAATTATTTTGGTTAGTTTGTGTGGTTGCTCTAATGGACTGAACTCCCTTAGGCGTTAGTGGATTGCCACTGATGCTGCTTCCCATCTAATATTAGCTAGTATTATGGCTAATACCTGGTCATAGTTATTTAGTAACTTCATCCCTAAATTCAAAGCAGGCTCTGCTCCGTACTCATTCTGTATTTGCCTTAATACATCCAGTATCACCACAAATGAAGGTATACCATGAGTCCTTGTATATATGGCAGCAAAGACTGTACCCCAAGTGGTACAATTCTTTAGTTGGGGTGTTATCCCCGTGGACAAGCATATTGTTAGCATTCTGTGTCTTTCAAATGGAGTACTATCCAGGAATTCTGCCTCTAACTCTATTATTTTCGGAGCTACCCAGAATGGCGTATGTTCGCGTTTCGTGGGCATTTTGCCCATTACTGCGTGTAATGCAGGAATTGCTGCAATTGTTTCCAGTTCACTTGGATCCGAGGAAAACATTTCAAAGTTCATGAAGTAGCCAGAAGCAGTTCAATCAATTGTTGGAATTGCATTGAGATTTGTTGAAATCGCATTTTGCTCTCGTCGTGGCATGTTTACGTAGACGTCTGCATTTGGTCTAATTGCAATCGAGTTATTATTTTGAGATTGATTTTGAATTTGAACTTCGGGTTCAAGAGGACCGAGTTCCATAGCATTGTTGCATAGTCCTTAATTTCGTACAGGAGGCTCTTGAAACATGATGAGTCTTTCTGTTTGAACTTCTTGGATTGTAGCGAGAGGAGGGCGTCTGCTACTGTGGAGTCCACGAGGCCTACTGCTTAGCATCAGCCACATAGTGTGGTTTGATTAAGTCAATTGAGATAAATCTTTTCTTCTTTTTCCCGGCAAGAGGCAGCAGAAGTATAGTTCTTGTTCCTTGTACTGCTAGGACCGGTACAGGCTTTCTGCAGGATGGCCCAAATTCTTTTTTGCTTACTATTTTCTCTCAGACCAGATCCCCAACTTTTGGGATCCAGACAGGTCTTGCCATGACTGTCTTGACTTCCCCAGTGGCGGTCTGTTTCATGTGGACGTTACTTTGATGTTTCCTGGATTAATTATATCCTGATATCAAATGGTTTCTCATCCATCACTGCACCTTCACAATCAAGATAAGATACCCACATTTTCATCCCAAATAAGACCTCGTATGTAGTGACACCCCCTAGAGAACTTTTTGGCTGATTATTGAGTGCTCTATGTACCACATATAAGTGATTGACCAAACTACCTCCCTTGCCTGAATCCCTAGCTGTTGAAGATTGCTTTAAGTTCCGGCTTTTCCTCTCCAGAACATAATTTCCCTCAGGATGGTGCGGAGAGGAGTACTACAATGATACACCCATAATTTCCATGGCCTCTTTGTAAGCCCAAGAGCTAAATGCTGGGCCACGGTCAGAATGTAATGTGCCGGCTGCGTATGACCCTATAAAGACTTGCAAATCTTTGATAACAGTCCAAGCGTCAGCCGAGCGTTGAGGCCAAACCCATAGGAATCTGGAGCATGAATCAACTGCCACCAAGATATACTTGTAAGCCCCATCCGATTGTAGTGGGTTGCAGTGGTCCAGATACACCAAGCGAGAGTTTTGTCTGATTTTAATAATGGTGTCTGTGCCGGGTGTGTTATGGTGGAGCCTTTCATCTGCTGGCAGATGGCACATTTCAAGACATAGTTTGTTTTGTTAGACCTTGCCACCAGTAACGCTGTTTCAATAATGAAATAGTTAATGTAATGTCAGTATGCGCAGAACCCAACCCTTGTGTGTTGAAACAATCAAACCTTGTCTATGATCCATATTTGGTATTACTCTATCCCCCCATGCCAGGAATCTGAGCATATGGAATGTTGTTTGCATCTAACTTGTAGGAGAACTTGAGTGGAAATTTCTTTGGTACTGCTGAGCTGCCTTTGTGCAAAGCAATGACAGCAACCATAATCTCACCGTCTATCCTCGTTTTTGAAGGAGTGATTGCAACTAGAGAAGCTGTGTGTATAGCCCCCTTCACAGCTTCATAAACCAATGAATTCCCTTCAACGTGAACGCCATCATGTTGATGACTCAGTGTATGAATCACGTGAGACCTTGGTAGTTTGTTTACTAACTGTTCCCAAAGCATTTTATGCCAGTTGTGCCACCTTCTGCTTTTTTGAACCCATTTTGTTCCTAATGATGTAGATATTCATTGTATGACTGCACTCTGTAAAAGGAATCACACATAACTAGTGTGGGGAATTTGTGATCCATATTTACAAGTGCCAGTATTAGTACTTTTAACTCTGCCAAATGTGCCATGCAGTCTCCTAGAGATTGCGTTTTGGTGCAACTTGGATGGAACTTTCCATCCTGAATACGACCTTTAACGATAACACATGCTAAATAAACTGTGTTGTTTCTTGCTCCCTATGGCCGGTTGAGCAGATCCGTCAGTGTAAATAATATATTCATACTGATCTAGAGGCAAGATTTCATTTGGTAGAGGCTATTCTTGTTCGTATTGCAAGTGTGCTTGTGTTTTTAGACTTGGATCAAATCTGTAATCATCGTCTGTTGCAGTAAGAGAATTAGCCCATTGTATCCATCTGGGATGTAAGGCGTTTGGCATTTGGAATGCTAACCTTCATAAGAGCTTCTAAAGCCGGCACCGGGGTTACGACAATTATGCGTTTCTCCTGAGCCAGTAGTCTTACTATTGCTACAGCATTCTGAACTGCTATCAGTATTTTCTCTGTTGAAGTGAAACGCATATCTGCGTTTGTGTACAGGTGTTATTTGTATGCGATTGGTACTATTTCACCTTCATTAAAGGTTAATTAAGTGTACCCACATTGACCCGCTATTACATGGATCAGCAAGTGGCATATGTTTATGCGTGTTTGTAAGTGTTTTGAAGCTATCATGTCTTCTTGTAGTGAACGTACAATGCTTGTGTGCTCCTGTGTCCATTGCCTAACTGAAAAGTCAGGTTTAATTAAGTCGCAGAAAGATTTTACTCATTCAGCGTAATCCAAAATGTATGTATGTAGGAATCTCAGTATTGATTGTAAATTTTTTCATGATTTTGGAAGTTGG
Source organism: Lissotriton helveticus (assembly GCF_964261635.1). NCBI lineage: Eukaryota > Metazoa > Chordata > Amphibia > Caudata > Salamandridae > Lissotriton > Lissotriton helveticus. Next base: position 2,058,078,400 of record NC_136061.1, read on the forward strand.
AGCAGCACCAGACTGCTAGACTTTTCCCTTCACTTGAAAGCTGTATCCTAGAAACAGGTCACTAAGGTTGGCTATTTTTGATTTCTTTAAATTAAATTTGTAGCCCTCAGAGGCGAATCCCATAATAATGTTGTCCACCCTGGTCAAGTGCCTTACTAATTCATCGTCAATCAGATAAATATCATCCACATAGGACAATGCTTCCTCGTCAACACTTAGCAGTAACTCAGTTACCCTTGCTGAAAATACCCTGGGGCTGTTCTTATACCCCTGGGGGAGACAACAACATTGTTGCTGGGACCCTAACGCTGAGAATGCGGTCAAATACCTGCTTTCAGGTGCTATATTTTAGCTGAAAAATCCATTTGAGATATCAGTGTTGTTTTGTATTTTTTCCACATAATGTTATTCATCAATGCAGCACATTGTGCATTTTGAACTGCAAATGTCTTGGTGCAAGTGTTTAGATGTCTGTGAACTAAAACTAGAAAATATATATTATCCGGTTTTGATACAGGAAACAAAGGAATGTTCATTGGTGGGGTGCATTTTTCAATGACCCCTTAATATGCATGTTTGATCTAAGATCTCCCTGACCTGTTTTTAGCTTCTTGCTTTATTGGATATTGCCTTTGTGCATTTGGTGAAACTTTTAACGGGATCACGTGATGGAATTAATTCTCATCCCATCTGGCATGATCTTTGTATAATGCAAGAGCTTGGGCTACTGCCCACTCCCGTGCACATGTATGTTTAAGATTAATGGGAACGAGGTTGGAGAAGGCTGGAAAAATTATATTTTCTCCCCTAGGGCACTCCATAATGAATGCTGGCAGACAATCTTGTTCAGCTAACAGGATGCCATAACCAGATCACAGGTTCTTCCAAAAGAGACCTTTTCTTTTTCTGGGCTTTTCACCCTCCATCCGGAGTGTTATTTCATGTAACTTATGTGGGACGCTCACCCTTTTATGTGGTGCTTCCACCGTTATGTAATCATTGAAGCCCGTTGTCACCAGAAATTCCATCAGGTTCTGCCGAGCTATTGTTACTTCTGCCGCACTGTCGAGCATCGTAAGAGCCCATTCCCCGTTCAGAAGTTGTATGCTCAGAATTCTGGGCATGTTTGATCTTCAGACCTGCAACTTTTGTCTCCTTAAACTGTGGTTTTGATTTGGCTTTTATTCTTTTTTTGAAGTATAGTCTTGAGCGTGCTGTTTTTCTCTGGACCTAGAACGCTCTTCTTTGTGTTCTGACCATCCTTCTCCCTCTGAGTTGTTTGTCAAGTCCAGAACGGAACGAGAGGCACGTGTATCAGTATCCTGATACCTGTCAGATTTCCTAATGTTATCCCTATTCCTAAAGTTATAACTCTTTTCAGAGTGCTCCTGTGGAGGAGATCTAACTCAGGCTTGAGATCTTTTATCTGTAAAGTTTTGTTGTTTTTCATTATTCCACTTCTTTTTAGAAGAAGCAGGTGTCTGATTAGAAGTGGCCCTCTCAGGACTGCCCATCAGTTGTAGTTTTAAAGCTTTCCCACCCATACTGCCTAATTCTGCATATGTAGTTTTAATTATTTTTGTTAGTTTGTGTGGTTGGTCTAATGCACTGAACTCCCTTAGGCATTAGCGGATTGCCACTGATGCTGCTTCCCCTCTAATATTAGCTAGAATTATGGCTAATACCTGGTCATAGTTATTTAGTAACTTCATCCCTAAATTCAAAGCAGGCTCTGCTCTGTAATCATTCTGTATTTGCCTTAATACATCCGGTATCACCACAAAAGAAGGTATACCATGAGTCTTGGTATATATGGCAGCAAAGACTATACCCCAAGTGGTACAATTCTTTAGTTGGGGTGTTATCCCCATGGACAAGCAGATTGTTAGCATTCTGTGTCTTTCAAATGGAGTAGTATCCGGGAATTCTGCCTCTAACTCTATTATTTTCGGAGCTACCCAGAATGGCATATGTTCGCGTTTCGTGGGCATTTTGCCCATTACTGCATGTAATGTTTGTGGAGTAATTTTAGTTGCTGTACCCTGAGATTGAGTTCCATTTGTTGCAACTGTGGTGGCTGGACTGTGAAAGTCCTCATTACAAATTGTGTCAAGTTTCTGTAGTTCTAATTAAATCTTTGTTTTAAGTAAGTCTCCTTGTGGCATTGTTTCAATGTCAGGATGAGGTGTGTTGGCTGCTAATATCGGCCATGTTGCTACTGGTCTTCCTAACAGACCAAGCCTTACTCTTCCTCAATAGTGGGGTAGAGTGCCTATAACCCCCTGGCTGCTGGGTTAAAACTCCCACGCTGCGGGCGGGGGGGGGGGGGCGCTTACATGACTTACAGTGGAGCTGTGCTCATGACGAGCTGAGCTTGTCACAGATTAATTCTCCTGCATAGGCGGGGAATTAGCCGCGCGCGGGCGGGCAGCAGCCGTTATGATGAGCTCAGCTCATCATGAGCACAGCTCCACTGTGACTCATGACGAGCTGAGCTCGTCATGAGCACACAAGTGGTTAAACCAGTAATGGTGTTCCTGGTATGTGAGTGGAATCTCTATGTCCTCGATCAGACCATCTTCCGCTAGTGCATCTCTATCTGTATAGAAGTCAAATGTCTGTGTTTGTGCATCTGCTGCTGGGAATGTAACCCACGAATAAAATACCTCTGTTTTGTTTGATTTGTGTGTTTCAATCACAAAAGCTACTAAACCACCCCACACTTGTAAACCATTGTCTAATAGTGGCAGGGTGATAGTATGTCTGAATGTAGGTGCAGTTAGAATTCCATCCACCTCTTCCTCTCCTACTGAGAGGCGTCGAGTCACCACCGGGTTAACTTCGCCCTCCGTCATTTTTGTAACAAAGATGTTTTGTTCAAGGGAACTAAGATAAGGTTTTATTTAAAATTTTAGGAACACTGCATCCTTCAAGCTTGATTAACCAACAACCAACATATAGGATTTTTCACCTACTCAGCTGTGGCGGAGTTTGTGCTCACCCACTCTCTAAGAATTGCACAACTGAACTACTCAGATTCTACTGTTAAATAAGTACCCAACCAACGCTGATGGCACCATGCTGTGTAGTTCCTATAGTACCCATGCAGGGCCTGCATGTTTGGATAACACAAACTGCAGGATTAGTGGCAGACTAACTCTGAGCACCCCTACCGTGTATGTTAGCTTGTTTACATTAGGTAGATCACAGTGCCACTATAATCTCCTCTTATTGGGGAGAGAATAGTTTCTGCCAACCTTAGACCATGTCAACCCTGAGCCCCCAGGATCATGGAAACATTGTATTACTTTTCGCTCAGTCACTCGTGTTCACTTAGTTTGTCTCAGAGAGTTACACAGAAGTAACAGTCGGTGTGTTTACAATAAGTATTTATTTCACAGTTCTTCTAGTGTATTATATATGTGCTGCGACAGTAGCAGAATTATTTGATCAGCAGTACAGTGACTATAAAAGGATAGTACACTTCTACCATTTTGCAAGAGTCATGAACACATACATGGATATAAAATGCATGATAAAAGAAAGCATGCGTACTCCTACAATGCTTATCTAGATGTACCTTAGTGTACCCAGCAGGTGAGTAGGTGTTAAGCCAAGAATCCCTCTAGGTTTAGTCTAATCCCATTACCTGAAGTGAGAGAGTGTGGGACCCCGTCCTGCTCTCGAGTTGGACACCCAGCAAGGGAGGTTTAGACCAATGTCAGCTGGTGCGTCTGCGGGTAGGAGCCTCAGCGTCTCTGGTCAGTGTGTCGGCCTGGAAGTCTTGGTTCCCTCTAATACTAGCAAGAGCTGCTATATTTATAAAGAAAAAGTATCTAGGGTTCCTTTGATCCTTGTTTCTTGTTTTAGCCAATGTTGGGTTTGTGGATAATGTATGGGATAAACCTTGTACATAGATATTATGCAGGTGGATGTAGCCCCTACCTGGTTTCCAAGAACCCTTATGAATATTCATTCACTGTGTCAGTCTAAAGATGAAGTCATAGAACGCTATTATTCAGGGAAACCATCCTTCTGCGCCCAGGACTAGAACTAAGTAAAGGTTCAATCCTAAAAGGCTTGTTACTGTGTAGTGTAGAGGAGGTGATGTAGGAGAAATGGTATGATGTTACCAGGGCCTATATTAGGGTACCTATGTGAAACATAATGTTATGCAGACGTGTGTGCATGCATGTTTTTTTCTTTAAAGACACTGAAAGTGGCACGGGGAGAGTACATTTAGATACATTGCAATATATTACTGTCATCATGTCAGTAATGCATAACTTTGAGAGTGTACAACTGTTAATACTGTATCTGATTGTATTATTGCTTACAGTGGTATCACTGAGAATTTCTTTGATGTGCAGTGACTCTATGAGACACATTTAGATTTGTTTGATGACTTCTGTGCAGCAATAGTTGGTTCTAATGTAGGTGTTCACTCATGAATACACAAAAAGACATTTGTTGGAATTTTAGGCTATCACACACTTTGTGTATAACACTTTCCAATTTTCATTTACAGTAACATGTCTTCTCCACAGAACCCAGAAGGTCCAGCGACTGAAGAGACCGTTAAGCAGATTATCAAGGAAGTTAGTTGCTGACCCAGAACATACAAGTCTCTCCTTTTTAAAAATTTGTCCCAACCCCCTTCCATCTGGGGTGGTGCTTAATTTAAGGTGACAGTTCCTTGATCATGCACCACCCTTGGAGAGTTAGGTGGTCCAATATCATCTTGAAGGACATGAATCAGGTGAGTAGCATGACAAAAGGCCAAACTACGCATACTTTCTTCCACTCCGATGATATGAAGTCGCAAGTCCAGCTAAATGTCCAAGAACTAGCCCAGGCTCTTTTGGGCAACACTCCTAGAGTGTTAGACTTGGCCAGTGCTTTGGCTGATGTACAACTGAAAGTCCAGTCCTTACGAAAGAAAAATCAGTTGCTCAGAGTTGAGTTGGTGGTATACCGTTCACGTTACTCCCCTTCGTTATCCGACATAGGAGATAGAGTCATACCCAAAGGCACACGCCCGGTATTGAAACCCTCACAGTTCGGGGATTTGGGGTATCAGGCAAACATCCCAGCTCATGGGGGGGGTTCATCTAGTCCATGTTAAAGTGACTATCCCAACACCTGTTCTGCTGGTACCGGCCAAATGTTTTCTGGGGGACATTGCCAAATTCCATGCCTTTTGGAGTCAGAGCAAGTTGCATTTTCTCTGTAAACCTGGGGTATTTCTTATGGACACTGCTAGGATTGCTTTCATTATACATGACCTCAGTGGTACTGCTACCAATTGGGCCATTCTACTGATTGAGAAAAATTAGCCAGTGCTACATGACTTTGGGAGGTTTAAAGATATGATGCGTTGTCAAATAGCTAAGCACACTTTCATTCAGACCAGCAATAATGAAATCTAAAAGCTTCGACAATAAATTGAGGACTTACTTTCTTACACCACAACCTTTTCTGAGCTATTCAGAGAAACTCAGTGACCAGAGGAGAAGCGGAAAAGACCCCACTCTTCTACGGAGGTTTCAGGGATGAGTTAGAGGATTCTTTGGTTGATATTTTTGACTTTCGAATTGATTGATTTTTGTTAAGCTTGACCATAGACTAAATGAATGCAAGGGATAAAGACCTCAATGAGAGCCTAAATTATTGTTTTTTAGGTCTGAACATAAAGAACCAGATATTAAAAACTATGACACCTCGGCACACATGCAAATTAGGGGAATACCTGGTCCCCAGACCACCTTGAAAAAAGAATGAGAAGAAAGTTAAACTCATGCCTCTACTGCGGTAGGGCGAGGCATGTTGCCCAAGACTGCACAGCAAAACTGAAAGGGATCCGGAAGACACTAGCAGTGGTTTCTAACTCAGTAAAGTAAAACTAGAAAGTTAGGCTGGCACAGGGGCCAACCAGTCGGGTGTATCTCATGAACAGACCTCACAATATTTAGGCAACGCCTTAAGTAGAGTTCCACACCACTTAACGATATTAGATGCCATAATAATCGCCCCAGAACAGAGAAAGATTTTACCTATGCTCCTAGTTTCACAGGCTACTGGGAACTTTCTGGACTTCATCTTGGCCAGTTCGTTAACATTCCAAGAGATAGGAAAGATGAGCCAGAACTTGATAGAGCTGTGGATGGCTTATAGGCCTGATTGAGTTTCAGACTAATATGTTGTCTCTGGTATGTGAGAAAGGGCATACAGAGACCCTGAGCTTTGAACAAATAGATACACCTATGTTTGGTGAAATATTAGGAGTACCTTCGCTTCAACTCCATAATCCTTTCATTAACTTGTCTCTGCACTTGATAACTCTGGATTCACATTCTTGTTGTACCCATTGTTATACAACAGCATAAGAATTGCTACCACCATTGACTTGTGCAGCCGTTGATCATAGAACCACAGTTCCTCTTCCCACAGAATGTCATGACTTCCAATTTGTCTTTGATGAACAAAAGGCTACACAGTTAACCCATCATCAGGAATTTGATTGTTGGATAGATTTGATTCCAGAAGTGGTTCTTCCTTGTAGCCGCATATATGTTCTATTCGAACCTGAGACAAAGCATCAGAAGAAATACCTTGATAAGATTCTTGCTTTATGCTTTATTCAACACTCTACCTCTTCTGCATTTTCACCACTCTTCTTTGTTACAAAGAAGAGTGGTGAGTTCCGGCTGTGCATAGATTAAAGGGCACTGAACAAAGTGACTCTAAAGAATCAATACCCATTACCCCTAATTACTTCCTTGCTTTATCATGTATTGCATTCTAGAGTGTACACCATACTGGACCTGTGTGGGGCATATCACCACATGTGGGTGAAGGAGGGTGATGAGTAGAAGATGGCCTTCCGGAACAAAGTTCAGATTATTCGAGTAAACCTCCAAGCACTTCAGTCTGTGTAACATCTCCGCAGTATTTCATTTCATTATAAATGTAGTCCTGCAAGACCTTCTGGACATTCCCATTTATTCACCTGATCTGCGCACAGTTATGCAGTGACTTCGGGAGCATGCTATTTTTGCAAAATTGGAAAAATGCACCTTCTATATAAAGAAAGTTGAGTTTTTGGGATACATCTTGTCTCCAGATACATAACCATGGGCAAAAAGAATGTCCAGGCAAATCTAGATTGGCTGATACCTACTACCATCAAAGAGGTGCAGTATTTCCTGGGATTTGTGAATTTTTACTGGAGATTCATTACCTATTTTTCAACTATTGTGAGCCCGATTACCAAATTATTATGAAAGAATGTACCTTTTGTTTGGTTACAATATGCTAATTACGCCTTTTATTCATTAAAAATAGTTTAGCTCAGCTTCAGTAGTGAGGCACCCTGACTCCACACAGCCTTACTTTGTAGAGGGAGATGCCTCACAGGTTGCAATGGAAGGCATCTCAAAAGGGCATCTGTAGCCCATTGCTTACTTTTCAATAACGTTTTTGCCTGCTAAGCAGAATTAAACAGTGGCAGAGTGAGAACTGATTTCTATCAAACTGTGTTTCAAAGAATGGCACCAGTATTTGCTTGGAGCCCAACATACCATCACGAGAACCTCCACTTATTCAGATCTCTGAAAGCACTTATTCGAAGACAGATAAGGTGGCTGCAGATTTTTAGCAAATTTTACTTCATAATTACCCATTGCCCCAGAACTAAAAAAACTAAGGCTGATGTGTTATCACGATCGGGTTACAATAGTCATTACATAAATAAGACATCCCCACAAAATATTGTAGCTACAGACCACACCATCGAGTAATGTGATCAGGAGTCATTTCTATTCATAGTCAGGCAAAGTACTAGTCAAGAGAACATGGATAATTGGTTAACTGAATGGAAACAATCACATGTGTAATAGACTTCCTTAAGCTGGCACTACCTCATATGTTCCCAATAAAGAACTTAGGCAAGAAGCTTTAACTGTGCATCATGATACCCCACAAGCAGGGTACCCATCAATCCCAAAAATTATAGCCAACTGGTTTTTGTGGCCAATACTGCCCAAGGATGTGCACAACTGTGTCCAAACCTACCCCATTTACGAACAAAATAAGTTATCTTGTTCTGCCCCAGAAGGGTTGTTACGCCCAATACCCCAACAGCAATGGAACACCATCAGCATGGACTTCATTAATGATTTACCCAATTCCAATGGTTACACCACAATAGTGTGGATTTATTTGACAAATTGCCACATTTTATTGCCTTAAAACAAATACCAACCGCCAAGAAACTCTCTGCGTTATTTATCCAACACATCATGCTTTTGCGTGGAATCAGTTCAATTATTATTTTTGACAGAGGGACACCATTCATCTTAAGGCTCTGGTGCAGTCTGTGCACATATTTGGACATCGACAATTGACTCTCATCTGCTTATCACCCACAAACTGATGAGCAGACCAAGCAGTGAAAGCAAGCTCTTTGTTAACCTCCAACCATGCTACATGGGAAACCTCGTTGCCACTAGGAAGAGGTGTGGCGCCGCGGCTAGGGTGACTGACTCTGGAATCTGGGGATCACGATTTGATCCCCGGCACCGGAGGCAGATTATCCCAGCACTATGTGACTCTGGGCAATAGCTTGCTTAATCTTCCCGACGGCCTCCAGCGCCTAGAGACCCTTATGGGTGATTGTGCGCTTTACAAATGTGGATTTATTATTATTACTAGTTGAGTTCCAATCAGTCTGCTACTGGAGTATCACCATTATACTGTGTAACTAGAACAAACCCACACATGTTACAGGAGGAGGTTATTACTAACACTGGGCCTGTCTCTTCCCTACAACAATTTGTAAAAACCTGTTGCAACAGCAATAAGAGGTACTAACACAGCTCTAGCAGACAATAAGATAGGAGATCAGGACTGGCTTTCCACAAAATATCTACGCCTTCACAGACCAAGTAAACTACAGTCTCTATATTTGGGCCCTTTTACTGTGGAATGGATACTCAATCATTTAGCTATAAAATTACCCAATGATTTACATGTTCATCCCGTGTTTCGTGTGTACCTACTCAAACCCTATTGTCCCCACATCTGACCCATGCCCCCACCACCATCTATGACAGCTGATCGACATTTGAAATTTGAAGTACAGAGAATCATTCAGATGGAGAACAAATGTATATAGGTGTAGAAGAGCCCATGGTACTGGATAGACACAAGATGCCATCAACTCCTGAAGTCTCAATCAAAGTCCTATAGGGATAACCATACTCTGCGGAAAAGTCTTTCTTTATTAGCTAAACTGTAAAGGAATCCATGCCAGTGCTCTGTTCAGAACCCCATGGCTGATGCAATTTAATGGCAGCATGTCTAATACCAAGACTGGTAGTCTTAAATTGACTTCAATTCCTCTTTAATACACTACCAGATATTCCCTGTCTCTTTATCTCACTTTGCAGGTTCTTGCTTTCTTCCTGTGTGAAATTTTTTCAAGTCATCATCCTCCGTCTTTCCAATTTGTTTATTTTTCCCTCCCTTGTTCTCATAAATATCTGATGCAAAAAAATATGTTGGTACCCAAGTGCCTGCGGCCCCCACCAGCAACAACCTTCTCAAATTGGGCCCCGTTTTTACCGGATTCTGAATCATCATCATCCTCATTATCATCATCATCATCAAAATAAATTGATTTCATTTTTTTTTAAATCTGTAAAAAGAACTATACATAAAAGAAATAATTAAAATCAACATTGTGACAGTATGTAAAACGTAATCTAATGAGAGTTAAATAATTTTCACATACCAATTAATCACATTCTACAGATAGTTACTAACATAACTGTAAGACCTTGGCTGGTCTTCCCACACACTGTTTGCCTTACTCCTCCATTGTTTGGTGATGTCATGTTTGTTGGCCTTAGGGCTCTGTACACTTTACCTCTGCTAACTAATGCTAAAGTGTGTGTGCTCACTCCCTAGAACATGGTAATATTGGCTTACACCCAATTGGCACATTAAAGTTACTTATATGTCTTCAGTAAAGTGGTACTACATGTACCCAGGGCCTGTAAACTAAATACTACTAGTGAGCCTGCAGCGATTATTGTGCCATCCATTTAGTAGTCCTTTACAAACCTTTCAGCTGCCTTCAAAACATTCTCCCACAACATTCTCTGCGCAAGCCACCACGATGCCGACATCCGCGACAAAGCCTTAGATTGGACCTGCTCATTCTTTGCCAGACGAACGCAGATTGTCAGACTTCTTCTGTTCTACTCAAAACCCACATAGATCAGCTATGGAGTGCCTCAGGGATCCTCCCTGGGCCCTATCCTCTTCAGCATTTACATGGCCCTGCTTGCAGCCATCGCCAGAAGCCACAGACTCAAAATCTTCTCATATGCAGACGACACCCAGCTGATTCTCTCTCTCACAGAAGAGCCCACAGCCGACAAGAGCAACTTCCATAATAAGATGAAGACAGGTGCCAACTGGATGAAGGAAAGCTTACTCAAGCTCATCTCAGACAAGACCCTAGTCCTCATCCTGGGTCCCCCTCTCTGCCTGGGACAACTCCTGGTGAACTGCAGTGCTAGTAACTGCCCTAAACCCATGGACCACACAAGAAACCTCTATCATCTTGAACCACCAAATCAACGCCGTCTCATCCTCCTGCTTCCACATGCTCCAACTACTTCGAAAGTTCTTCAAGTGAATCCCCACTGAGTCTAGGAAAATGGTCACCCATGCACTCATCAGCAACAGTCTTCACTACAGCAACACACTCTGTGACTGCACTACCCAAAAACTTCCAAAGAAACTGCAGAATATCCAGAATGCATCCACCAGACTCATCCTGAACATCCGCTGCCACAGCCACATTACCAGTCACCTGAGACACCTTCACTGGCTATCTATCAACAAAGGAATTACGTTCAAGCTCCTCGTGTATGCCTACAAAGCCCTCCACAACACCGGACCTGCATACCTCAACACTGCCTCTCCTTCTATACCCACATCAGACACCTCTGCTCCAACCAATTGGCCCTGGTCACCGTCCAACTAATCTGCAAGACTACGGCTGGAGTAAGGTCCTTCTCCTACCTCACTGCAAAGACCTTGAACTCCCTGCCTCTACATCTCAGGCAATCACCGTTGCTGCCTCAATTCAGGAATGACATCAAAATCTGGCTCTTTAACTAAACCACAGCCCCCCCACTCAGTGCCTTGAGAGACATATGGGTGAGTAGTCGTGCTTTTACAAGAACACTCATTGATTGATTGTTGCTGGTCTGCCATTGCAGCTTGTGTGTGCAGTATTAAACTGCCATTTCAGCCAGGCCAAATATATCTTTTGCCAGGCCTAAACCTTCCTTTTTAATTCACATAAGTCACCCATATTTAAATCGTTGGACATATACTTTTTAATTTTATATGTCCTGGTAGTGAAAAATTCTTTAATTTCTTTTCACTACTTCAAGGACTTCCTCTCTGATAGGATAACATTGTGGTACTTATTATAATTTTCAATTGGGAGACTGCTGCTTGCAGCCTGCCTACATGAGGTCATGATTTTTTGGCAATAACACCTCTATTTTGAAGTACTGCATGATGGCCTTCTATGTTAGGCCTCCCCTAATAACCAGTTCAGAAAGTAAAGAATGTAGGGGTAATTTTTGATACCAGGTTGGTGTTTGCCAAACTTGTGAATAAGGTCAGTTCTGTCTGGGTTTTTTTTACCCTGAAAGTGTTAAGGAAAATCCTCCGCTTTCTCTCTGCCAGAGTTAAATAAAACTAGAATCTCTGCCTTGGTAATTACACGGCTTTATTTTTGAAAAGCCGTGTGCACAGCCTCACAGCAGCGCGTGCTTTGTAAATTACAAATGCTCCAAAATGCTGCAGCAGGAGTACTGCTAAATCTCCCTAAATTCTGCTCAATATCGCAGAATTTTCATGGCCTGCACTGGCAGCCTATCAGGGAACGGGTAAAATTGAAGGCCCTGTGCTGGGCCCATAAGATCCTTTACATGGTTGACCCTCTCTCCCTCCAAAAGATCTTTAAGTGGTTTGCACCCACCGATACCCTACAATCTTCCTCTGCCAGTAAGGTAGTGGTGCCTAGGATTAAGAAGGCCCACTGGAGAGGAAGTAGCTTCTCCCACACTGTAAATGCTGGAATGCACTCCTGGATTATCATAGATCACAGCCCAATTTGCTTAGTTTTAGACAACAATTAAAGACTTGGCTGTTTCCCTCTGGCCACCAATAACATAGGGTCACATTTCTTCTTTTCTCCCCTCCAATAATGTTTCTGATATAACACCAAGACGCTGTTTTGATATTCACCCGCTTTATACATTTCTAAACATAACATAACATAACCTACATGGGAAACATGAAGAGGGGCAGCTGGATTTGTGTAGTGCTCTCAGACAGTGAGACAAAGGGGAAATAGGTGTAGGTAGGATTTGACAGCATTTCCCATCTCTAACTTGATGACGGAGAAGCTCTGTCACCTACCACACTTCCACATCACAAAGGCTCTACCTCAGCACACTCACACATGGTTTTACACCAGTCTATTGTGCCCCAGACTAACTTGGGCCAGAGCAGGGAGGCATGAAATTTCCAACACTTTTCTGGGTTGGATCCTCTAGAACCTTCTCCTACTTCAAGGCTGGCAGCAAGTATGAATATTAGACCCTCAGATCCGACTCTTCAGTACACCTCCTCTGGACCTGTGGAAGCCTCAGAAGGATCACTATGCTGCCCTGCTGCAGGAAGAACTGTACTCTGCTACCTGTTAATGTGTTGCCCTGCTTCCTTCTGACCTCCTGCCTGAGTGAAACGGATTGCAACTCTGCTACCCTGCTACTGTACTTTCCTGCTGCCTGCTACCTAGGTGTCTAAGGACCCAGGACAACCTGAATGACTTCAAGGGCTAGTTGGCTGGCCTCCATTTAAAGGAGCCTCAGGACAGAAATGTAGTCAACTACCTTGAACCCGGCACCTGGACACTGTCTACTTTGATTCTTGCCCACCAAAGTGGTGCCACACCAGGTCTGGAACCTTCGAAGTTGGCCTAAAAGTGCTCCCCAAGCCCAGTTGTGATCCCTTGGGCGGAACCAACGAAACAAGATGTATCTCCTCATATCTCCACTTCGGATCCACCACTAAGGGATGCATTCCCGACTCAGGACCTTGCATCGCAGTGCAGCTTGGAACTAATTGGGAACTTATGCTGCTTAATGCATCAACATAACTAGAATTTGTTTTGCAAGCCTTCATCAATGCCATTCTCAGTGTTGACAGAGGACCTCGTATTACAAGCATAGTCGACAGATTAATTGGAACCATCGCTGTGCAACACATCTCCAAAGTAGGATCTCGCACCACAGTTTCTTCTGAACCGACCCTGCGCAAGGCATCCTCGTTGTGGGATCTCACAATGTTCTGAAATCACGATTAAGGTACCGTGTTCAAAGGACTTAAGTCCCTGTAGCAGACCCACACTTCTTCCCTGTCAGCCTGCAATTGTGACTAGGGGTGGGCATCAAATTCCGTTCTGCTCACGGAAATTGCGATTATTTGACATTTTCGCGTTCCGCGGAGAGTGCGAAAATGCAAAAATGTTCAGGATCCGTAGCGTAGATTTTTTTATGCTCCCGCTTTGAAAATACATTCTCGCCCACGCTCGATCCCCTTACCGGGATCCCCGCATTCCCTGACAAGTTTTCCCGATCCGGTCACGTGCTCCACAAGATGTTGGTAGCCGTTTGCACTATCTCACAAGAGCTCACGCCCGCGATCACGTCATTCGTCTCGCGATCATGCACCGCGAGAGTATAAGATGTCGAACACGTCATTCTCCACCGTGAGCGAGAGCGTGAGGATGCAAACAGGTCATATCCAATGTGACAGGGAGCGTGAGAACGCGAACACGTCATTTATGACGCGCCATCGACATCCGGCGGAAGTAAGGTGAAGCTCGAGAACTCAAACAAAAATTTTCAATCTGGAGAAGAATATCATCTCTAGCAAGATAAAACCTTCAGTAAATGATGATTTGGATGAATAAAACTCCTCAGATTGACATTTGGCTGTCCTTTTTTGTGCAAGGAGTCCTTTTTAAAAATGGGGTTAGAGGGAGGAAGTGCCACAGAATCTCCAACTTCCTGTTCATTCTGCCTTTGGATTTTGAGCAGGAAAGATCACTCTTTTTGTCTGCTGCATCATTATCATTTGATTTGAGGATTTTTAAATTTGATATTTTACAAGTAAGTTGGTGTTGTGTCTGTTGGATTGGGGAAATTGCAGTTGTTCAACTACAATTTAATTGTGATACTTATCATTCATTTTTTTTAAATTCTTGTGGGTAGTAGTAGTCAGTAGGCCCAGAGCTGGTCGCGGGTGGGTGCATGATGAAGCAACTGTTCCTTTGGTGTGTTTTGAATGTATTTCATTTTCAAGCATCATTTAGGGCATGGATGGCGTTGGACTGAGTTGGGAAATGTGTTTTTCGGGGTGGGGTTTCTGTTGTTGGGTGTCTTAAAGAAATGCCTTTGTTGTGTGTGTCTGGTGTGTGTTGGTGTGCATGCAACATTTCACTGATGTTCTTCTCCTGGCTTATTTGCTTTTTTAGGTGCACAAAAACCCAGAGGAGGAGGTATCATCATCATCACCCGTTGTACTGCCAGACAGAAGTCCTGCTGCGCATCACGTCCATGTGTGACCAAAACTTGTGCACCTGAGTCCTGCTGACATCTGAAGAAGATGGCCCCAAAGAAAGGTACCAGGTCCAGTACCAAGAAAGTTGCCGGTGAGAAGAAGGAACAGAAAATGGAAGTGCCACTAACGACTAGTGCCAGCCAATGTTTTTTTTGGGACCAATAGAAATACGCATGCAGCAGCGTTGTCTGGGAACCAAGCTGGGAGCAGCACCTCCGCCCCAGTGGTCCAACCCCACCAACCTAGGCCCAAGCCCTTGAGTGTCGCAGAGGTAGCCAGTCTACTAACAAGCAGCGATGTTAAAATGTCAGTACACAATCAACGCAGGCGGAAACTCAGCTGATAAGTGTGCAGCAGCAGCCGCAACAACAACAGTAGCCACAAGAACAGCATCAGCCGCAAGAACAGCAGAAGCCACAAGAACAGCAGCAGCCGCATGAACAGCCCACAATAGTAGTTTTTGCTCCTCAAATAGGGGTATATCAGGAAATCGAGCTTCCTGCACACAAAGTGGAGCAAACCACTGTTTCGGAAGATCTATTGTCTTCCAGACCACAAGCAATGAAAAGGAGGCTTAGTCCATCATCTTCTTCTTCAAGCCCCGCTTCTGATGATCATGATGCCACTTGGAAGCCACCAGCTCAGTCTGAGAGTGATGCACGCTACAAGACAATGCTAGTGAAAAGAAAGGTTCCAGAAAGACTTAGAGTTATGTAGGTAGATGTACAAGAGGGGGATGATGTTGATGATGATGAGCCAGTCATCACGCACATCACTCCTGCCCCAAAGGGGATGGATACCAACATTATCACTGTATCAAAAAAGGCTGCTGCTGAGCGGGATGTAGCACGGATACTACCAACACATGTTACATCACCATGACCTCCAGCTGCCATATTTTCAAAGGCCCGGCACGGACCTACATCCAGCTCAACCATCTCATTAGGTAGTAGTAGTAGAAGTCACAGTATAGCTGCACAGAGTCAAGCACTCCCTCCAGTTCATCTGGTATTGAAAGTGGCACATCCAGCAGCGCCAGAAAGTTCTCCTCCCCAGTTTGGGACTTCTTTTTGGTTAGCACTAAGGAGGAGAACGTTGCTATAAGTTCAATTTGTCGACAAGGTGTTCGGTGGGGTAAACTTGGTACAAACTATGGTACCGGAGCCCAAATAAGTCGTCTCAAAATACACCGCACTATCCTGTGGGAAAATCACCTACTTCACTTACAACAAAGTAAAAAAAACTCGACCCAT
Organism: Lissotriton helveticus; assembly: GCF_964261635.1. Taxonomy (NCBI): domain Eukaryota; kingdom Metazoa; phylum Chordata; class Amphibia; order Caudata; family Salamandridae; genus Lissotriton; species Lissotriton helveticus. Next base: position 2,058,094,371 of record NC_136061.1, read on the forward strand.
TGATGTTGGGCATGAAGAATCAGGGGACAATATTAATGCGGTGGAAGGTGAAGAAGATGGAGGCATTTCTAGCTCTGTCCCAGTAGTGTAGTGGTACTGCCCACATCCTCCTCTACAACTTCTCAGTGGCACTGCAGTAAGAGGCATACTCAGAGTCAGGCTGAGACACCAAGGCAACCGAGTACTGCAATGAAACAAAGTGCATCGTTGAGCCTAAGTGGGTTAAAGAAAACAACAGCACCACAAAGGAAAGTAATCCAGCCTACCAGTGATAGCATGCTTAGGTTGGAGGGGCAGTTCCAACGCAACCACCCAACGGCACAGTTGTGCAATGCGAAGCTGGCTAAAATGTTTTGAGCTGGACCTTCTCCCTTTTTCATTTGTGGAAGGGGTGGGTGTCCTTGAATTTGTATCAGCATCTGCCCTAAATGGTAGGTTCCCAGCCGGTCCTATTTCGCACGAATTGCTGTTCCGGCACTACATCATGATGTGCTGGAATTGGTTGGACAAGCTTTGGAGCACAGTGCTGTTTACAATATCCACCTGACAAAACAGACATGTGGACCAGTTGCCAAGCCACAGATTACATGTGCATCACTGCACACTGGGTCTCTTTTGTGGGGGTTAGAGATAAGCTATCTGAAGGAGGTGCTGTTGACACAGCTGAAATTTTTACAGCTACTCGGAAACATGCAACTGTAGCCATGTTCGCCATGGAGAAATCTCATACTGCTGTAAACATTTTGGAAGAGTTTCGCAGCAAGGTTTTTGAATGGCTGCACCCAAGAGGGCTTAGTATTGGATTTGTTTCCACAGATAATGGCAGTAATGTACTTAAGGCCATGGAGCTTGGTACCTATTTCAGGTTTCCGTGTTTGGTGCACTGCATAAACAAGGTACTCGCACGCTGCATCGCGCTCTGCGCCTAAATTGCCGCGTTGCTATTTTTAAACCGACCTATTGATTATTTATGTTTTACTTAGTTACATTTTCCCCTGCTTTTACTGGGACTCTTTGGATCCCCCTTACTTGCACTGTAATCGGCTTTCCACCGCTGTTCAGCGGGTCCGGTTCCTGGGGCGGGAATTTTTCGGCGCCATCTTGGAGTGGTGTGTATTATCAGTGGGTGACATTGGCGAGCGGTCTAGCGCTCAGGATGAGTGGAGGGACGCCTATTTAAGGCGACCTGCCCTTGTGGACTGTCTTGACAAGGTACTCGCACGCTGCATCGCGCTCTGCGCCTAAATTGCCGCGTTGCTATTTTTAAGCCGACCTATTGATTATTTATGTTTTACTTAGTTACATTTTCCCCTGCTTTTACTGGGACTCTTTGGATCCCCCTTACCTGCACTGTAATTGGCTTTCCACCGCTGTTCAGCGGGTCCGGTTCCTGGGGCGGGAATTTTTCGGCGCCATCTTGGAGTGGTGTGTATTAAGTGGGTAACATTGGCGAGCGGTCTAGTGCTCAGGATGAGTGGAGGGACGCCTATTTAAAGCTCCCTTCAGCGCGCAGCGGTATCGCGCAGCGGGCGCGCCTTCGCTGCACCTGAGTCGTGCCAGAGTCCTGCCCGTCTGCGCCCGTCAGCGCTAAGGCAGTGCGGGCTGCGGCGGGACTCCATGCCTCTTTCCTCTTCATCATGACACCGCCTATTATCAGGTATCAAAGGGAAGATCTATTGGCCATTCGGGGTCAGATCACTTCCTGTGATCTCCCACCTGTGGTCCCGGTATGTGGTCCTTATCACTGTACTTGTGGTGGTTGGGCATTGGACACTCCCTCTCGTATTCGATCCTTGGACGTGCCATCTCGGCGGAAACATACGCCAGGAACGCTTGATCTAAATATCTGGAATTTGAATGTCAGATCATTGGTAAAGCACTATCAGGAGATATTCGATCTTCTTAAAAACGAGTCCCCTGATGTGCTTTTTTTGACCGAAACCTGGCTGCAGGACTCGGACTCTTCCATACTTAACTTGGCCTTCCCCCCTGATTATGCTATCTTTACTCTTAATCGCGGTACTAGAGGGGGTGGAATTGCGATGGCCGTTAAGTTGTGTTATCCATGTGAATGGAAGGCCTTAAAACTCCCAGGGTGTGAATGTGCCCTTTTTAAAATTTTGTTTAACCATCATTTTTCCTTCTCTGGCCTTTTAATTTACCGCCCTCTGGGCTGCGTTGCTACTTTTAGGGCTGATCTCCCGGATCTAATCAGTACGGAGGCATTAGGATGTGCTAATTTCAATGTCCTCGGTGACCTCAATCTTCATCCTGACTGCCCATCCTTGCCCCCTATCAGGAGCTTCTTGGCGGATTTAGAGGCCTTGCAGCTCTCCCAGTTGGTGACTTCCCCCACACATCGTGATGGTCACATACTGGACCCGTTTTTTACTAACCTAGAGGGAATTAGAGCACTCTGTCCTATTCAGATGATATGGACCGACCATATGTTGGTGAAAATGATATATCCCATATCTGAACCTCCTTTCAAATCTCAGGACAGATTAATTTTCAAACGACATTGGAACAAACTAAAACTGGAGGACTTCTACCATTTGTTGGAGGAGGCACCCCTGGGCCCTGTCACCAATGTTGATCGCGGATATGATTCCTTTTGTGGGTGGATCTCCCGCGCCCTCTATTCCTTGATCCCCTGGTATGGTCTAAGCAGCGTTCAAAAGAGCGTAGTCCATGGTACGATAGTACCCTAGCGTCTCTTAAAAGAGCCTGCAGGAAGGCTGAAAGGCTGTGGAGAAAATCGTTTGATCCTGAGCTAAAGGCTTGCTACTCCGCTAAAACTAAGATCTACCACAGGGCGGTATGTAGAACTCAAGCAGCCTATTATGCTCAAGAGTTTCAGAACAGCCCCAACCCCTCGAAACTTGTATTCAAGGTGTTAAAGGACCTTATGGCTAAGAGGACAACGGCAGCAGAAATATGCCCGGACTCCCATTGTGAGGGTCTGGCCTCTTTTTTCCTCGAAGGTGCAAACCATCTATCGAACCTTCCCGATGGGCTCTTTAAATCCAGAGCGGGCCAGATGTATCTTGGGAGACAGCGAGTGTCTTGTTATCCTGCCTTCCCTGACCGGGGAGGCCTTTGACTCCTTGAGTCTAAAAATTAAGTCGGGATCTCCTGCAGATCCGCTCAAACCGGTTCAGCTTAGGAACACGCTGCCTCTATGCCGTACTCCAGTGTTGTCCTTGATCAATCTGTCACTTTCTTCAGGTGTAGTGCCCATTAGGTGGAAGCAGGCCGTAGTCACACCTATTTTGAAGAAGGCTACCCTTGACCCCCTCAAACCAGAGAACTATCGCCCCATCTCCTTGCTTTCTTGGGCCACAAAAGTTGCTGAGGCCCATGTGAACGGCGTTCTGGCAGACCATCTTGCCAGAGCCAACATTCTTGACCCTACCCAGAATGGGTTCCGCGCAGGCCACAGCACGGAGATGGCCCTACTTTCTATAGTCGAACACCTGCGTTCTGTGCTTGATGCGGGTCGGACTGCGGCACTATTGCTATTAGATCTAAGTGCCGCGTTCGACACGGTCTCGCACAGGATTTTGCTCCAACGACTCGAGGGTGTAGGTGTCAAGGGCTCTGCCCTATGCTGGTTTTGATCTTTTCTCACGGAAAGGTCTTTCCAGGTTGCGATTCTGCCCGGCAAGTCCAAACCCTACCCGTTGGCCCTGGGGGTCCCACAGGGTTCATCGTTGAGTCCCACTCTATTTAATCTTTATGTGAGAACGCTGGCTGCGGTCGTCAAGCAATGGGGCCTGACGATGGTCTCATATGCTGATGACACGCAGTTGGCGGTCACGTTGAGTGGGGACTCTGACGTGGAGGCTCTCAGGTTCAGAGACGGGTTACGGGCAGTGGCCAATTGGATGAATTCCAACTGTCTCCAGTTGAATACCAAGAAGACCGAGGTCATGGTGGTTGGCAAGCAAGTGGGGCTGTGGGGTGACAAGTGGTGGCCTCCTGAACTGGGTGTGACCCCCTCCCCAGCATCGGAGATAAAAAATCTCGGGGTCTGGCTTGACCCGACACTCAGTTTTATCTGCCACACCAAGAAGGTGGCGGCTTCCTGTTATGGCATTATTAGAGGACTTAGGCCTATACTTAAATTCTTTGATGCCCCCACCAGACAGCTGGTGGTTCAGGCATTAGTGCTGTCCCGGCTGGACTATGCCAGCTCGCTCTTGGCCGGGGTTAACGAGTCAGAACTTACCCGGCTGCAGCGAGTACAAAATGCTGCAGCCAGAGTGGTGATAGGTCTGCCTAGGCGGTGCTCGGTCTCAAACACGCTGCACTCACTTCACTGGCTCCCCGTAAATCAGAGAATCAAATTTAAGGTTCTCTGCTTTGCGTTTAAAATCCTCAAGGGTACATCTCCCCAAATCTTGGAGAATTTTTTGACACCGTATGTACCCCCGCGAACCTTGAGATCCTTGGGTCAGAATCTGGCGGTGGTCCCGCGTTTTAGGCTGAGTAGAACTGGCGGCCGCTCCTTTCGAGTGTTAGCGGCAAAGTGTTGGAATCTTCTTCCCCCTGAGATTCGGGCCAGTTATGACCTTCTTCAGTTTAGGCGCGCCATCAAAACCTTCTTGTTTGCTTAGTTTTAGGCTGTTTTCTGTGCCCTGTTTTGGGTGTTGTGTTGTGTCTGCCTTGTCATAGCGCAAGGACGCCCCTTTGCTGGGGCAGCTGTGCGCTGTAAAAATAAAAATAACTTAACATAACATAACATAACATTATAGCTCAAGATTTTCTGAAAAAAGAACCCATAGTCAGCAACTTACTGACCACCTGCCGAAGAATATGCACTAATTTCAGCCATTCTTTTAAAGCTCGGAAGCAGCTGAGGATCATTCAACGTGACTATAAAATGCCAGTCAAAGCACTCATCCAGGAGGTGGCAACACATTGGAACTCAACTTATTACATGCTTGATCGTCTGTTTGAGCAGTACAGGACACTCAATGAATATGTCATGCGAAGAGGGGATGCTACTGTGAAAGGCATGACCCTTTAGATGGAGCAATGGTGCCTAGTTAAATGCCTGTCTGACATGCTTCGTCCTTTTGAAGTCTTCACACGTGAAGTCAGCAATGAGGACTGTACTATGGGCAAAGCTATCCCACTATTGCAAATGCTAGAGCATCAGCTGAAGGCGGTGTCTGAATGATACAAAGGTGTAGAGGAACAAAAAGAAGCCTATGAGTTGGTGGAGAGCTTAGCCCGTCACTTAGCTGACAATACAAGGGTGCAAAATAGGATTTTGTCACAAGAAAATTACGTTTCTGCCACAATTCTGGATCCCCGAACAATATTGGCCCTGAAGACATTAATTCCTTTTTCAGAGATGGATGTTGCCCGCTACAAAACTTGGATAGCTGAGGCAGCGACTAAGTTGGGAAATGAACGGCTGCTAATTACATCAAGTGCAACTTCGGAGGCTGAGGGCAGTGCGTTTGGCTCAGAAAACTCATCATCACTATCGACAACAGCAATTACTGGATCATTCAGCCCAGTAGAATCTTTACAGGATTGGTAATTACATTTAGGCATTGGTAAACGCAGAGCTGATGCACAGAGAAAAGAGCCGGAAAAAAGTTTAGCACCCCTGAAAATTGAGCGGATGGTCCAGGCCTATCTGAACGACCCAACAGAAGTGTACATTGACCAAAACCCATTGCGGTATTGGTATGGGAAAAGGGCCCACTAGCCGCTGCTCAGCAGGCTGGCGATAAACTATCTTGCTTGCTCTGTCGCAAGTGTCTCTTCTGAAAGTGTTTTCAGTGCTGCTGGGTCCATTGTAACAGTGAGAAGGACCAGTCTCTCACCCAAAAACGTGGAGAGGTTAACAATGATCAAAATTAATCAGCACTTCATACCACCAAATTACACAATACATGAATCAAGGGAGGAAGATGAGGACAGCGGCTCAGGTGATGGAAGTAGTGTGTTACATGATTACCTACTACTGGTTGAACCCCCAGAGTTTGAGGACGAGCTATACTTCCCTGACAATTAGGCTTGCACTTACTGTCTTCTCCCTTATTTTCCTTTATTTGTGGTTACAAACTTTGAATCACAACAAATCCATCACCACCGTCTTCTACTCTTTTTATTTCAATATATGAGTTTCAGCTGTCTGCATTTCACAGTACAGTCCTCCAAATCCAGCTCCTCCGCTCCATCCTCCTGAATCTCGCTAAATCCATTGCCCTCAAGACAGATGATTATTTGGATGATGCAAAATAGAAGAAAAAATAAAATCTTTCAGAGTCCCTCCAAAAGAAGTGTGAAATGTTGACTACTATATCTATCCTCCTTTCTGAGCCGAGAGAGACTGCCCAATAACTGAAAATGCGATGGTACAGGTAATGAATGATGCCATGCATTTGACGCAGACAGAGTGATTCTGTTGTTTGTTGTGCATGAAGTTAGTTCGTTGTGCACTATTTGTAATAATCATCATTCCACACACTAAAAGTAACTCAAGGCATTTTTCCCTTCTTGCAACTATTTTCAAAAAGCAATGTGTACTTCTACTGCAGCTTGATACATTGCTTTTTAATACAGGAAGGGGACTCAATCTGTACACTGCACACTGAGTATGACAACAGCACTGTCCATGATGATGATGGCGAGCGAGACGTCCCCTTAACTTAAGATGAGAAGGAACAGGTAATGATAATGAATGGCATGCATTGGACAACTGACTCTGAGTGATTGGTGTTTGTGTTTTTGTTGTTTGTTGTGCATGACGTGAAGTCAAAGTGTACTAGTCTTACTGTACACACTAAAGAGTGACTCAAGTCAATAATATTTCTACTCTTGTTGTTTAATAACAAAGTTATACTTCTACTGCAGGCCGATCTTCACAGTCAGTCAGTACAAGTATCGGAGATGATTGATGGAATAATAAGTCAGGACGTTTCACAAGTGGCATAAAAGGTAAACAAGTCAACAACAACCACAGCAGACCTAAATGTCTGTGTAGAAGTGGAGACGAGTGTAGCGGTGGCATGACTACTGTGCATTGATTTAGTCACTTAAATTGTAGAATGCTATGTTGTTGGATATGTGCTTTGTCCAACTCTTTAAAATATGTACACTAAACGGAGGATGTGCTAAGCGACGTGCCGTCACTGTGGCCCTGCTCTGTCCTGTTGTTGTTGTAGGTCAATGCTGGAAATAGACTAGAGTAGAGATGATGCATACATACCGCGTCGGAAAGTGTTCTTGTTGCACTACACCATAACTTGTGCATTTTTTTCTACTTTATTTCTCAATATCCCTTTTGTTTTTCCATCTACAATTACAGACCGGGCCTTACCCTGTGCTATATTTGGGAAACAATACACACATACCTTACCAATAACTCTACAGTTGCCAGGCAGGCAGTGGCGACACCCAAGATTGATGGACGAGAGGACCAAGAGAAATGCCAAGATGCAAATCCACATTTTTGACGAGGATATCACAGTAACAGTATCAGTCAGTCAGTCATAAGCTTTTATTCGATATGCAAGATATCTTATAAGCACATTTACAATACAATCATTACAGTGTACAAAAAACATTGCTTTAAGAAGTCAGTATGAAAACTGATTTAAAAAAGATAAAAGGACATAAAAATGCCCATTAATAAATTAGCTAAAAAGAGAATTAAACCGCTACTGACAATCTCTTACAACGAATAAGCCAAAACTGTTTTAAAAATTTTGCTGTTCCACACACTATAGGGGGGGAAGTATCCGTAGTTAAAATACGCAAGGCTACTAGGTGGCTACGTGTGCCCATATTTTGGAAGAGAGGTTTCAACCAAAAGCTTCTAGGCCTTGTATAGTCCGGGCATTCAAATAGGACATGCGCAATAGACTCAACCCTATTTGGGCAACGTGCACAGTTAGGGGAAGAACGGGCCGCTGATGTCCAATTCGATACCACAGCACCTAGCGGGAGAGATCCAACTCTAAACTTAAAATAAAGAGCTCGGTCAAAGGGGAGGGTGATCAGGTCCAGGTAGGGTTCAAAGGCCACAATGTCTTTGATTTGTAGGAAAGAGACAGTGGACTTACAGTGGTTCGAGTTCGTAATTAGGCGCTCCGCCGTCCATTTCCAGAAAAGCGCCTTAACAACTTCTTTTGGAGGGGCTGAACGTGATGACCAACAGTCCCCAAGTCCAATCTTCTCCAGGAGCTTTTTAGTTTCTCTTAACCATCTGATTAGCCCATCCCCCCAGACTCATTATTTCCCCCAGTACATCAGCGTAGGATTTTAGTTCTTCACCCCTCCAGATTCTTGTCCATAGCAGGAGCGGGCGAAGCTGGGCCTGATCTTTGATGTTTTTACAGCCCGTATCCAACAACACTGGTACAGTTGGTGTGCTCAGTGGAATAGAAATAATGGATTTTAATAGCTTGCTCTCCGCTATCGCTAGGGCATCCAAACAGCAGTGGCCCCACAGTTCTGCCCCATACAAGGCTGATGTCACTACTTTGGCCTTGTAAATATCGATTACTGGGGTAATTGATCTCCTAGGTGAGGCCCGGAACTCCCTCATGAGAGCTCCTCCTACTCTCCTATGGTTGAGGACCATTTTGTCAATGTGATTTGCCCAAGACATCCTATCCGTAATCCGGATACCGAGGTAATCGAATTCGGCTACTTTCTCTAAGGCAACCGAGTTGAGTGTAGGTGGACGGCCCAGTTTCCTAGGTGGATTTAGGACTAGGTATTTTGTTTTGTCCACATTTATTATTAGACCTTTTGCAGCACAAAACTCCTGAAAGCGCGCTAATAATTTCTGCAGGCCTTGGGGGGTCTTCGAGATCAGAAGCGTGTCGTCCGCAAAAAGCAAAGTGGGGATACGAACTCCTCCGAGACAGGGGGCGTCGGCTGGTTCTTGTTGAAGGTGTTTTACCACCCCATTCACATATAATGAGAATAGGGTGGGCGCCAGGACGCAGCCCTGTCTTACGCCCCTGGACACTGGTATCTTCTCAGTGAGCTCTCCGTTTTTACCCCAACGGACCTGTGCAAAGGTATGGGCATGGAGGCTAATGAGAAGGGACAAGATGTAAGGGGGTAATCCCAACTCATTAAGCACCCTCCAAAGCTCTTCCCGGGGGACTAGGTCAAAGGCAGTCTTCAGGTCTATAAAGGCCAAGTAAAGACTACCCTTGCCCAGTTCCACCACCTTCCACCCCAGTAGTGCCAACCTAAACACCTGCTCTATTGTCCCCATACCAGCCCGAAAACCTGCCTGAAAGTCTGATAGGATTTTATTCTCCTCCACCCAATGTAAAATCCTTCCAAGGATAGCTTTACCAGCTATCTTTTGGGTGGAGTCTATCAGACTTATTGGGCGATAGTTCCCCGGGGTTTCCCTACACCCTTTTTTGTAAATCGGGACCACCACCGCCCCTTTCCAGGATTCTGGCACTGCCCCTCCCATCATGATGTCGTTTAGGAGAGCGGCAATGACCCTTCCCCATTCCGCTGGATATGCCTTCATAAGGTCCCCCGGAAGGCCGTCTGGGCCCGCTGCCTTGCGAGGCGCTACCCACCCTATAACCCCCTCAATCTCTGAGGGAGTGAAGAGATCATAGGCGTGAGGTTCAATTGCTAGTGTGAGGTCCATCCCAACATTTAGTTCCCCCTCAGGAGGGAGGTATAGGGTCCCGAAGTGTTTTACCCAGTTTTGAGGCGGGATGTTGCAGGGTCTCATAGATGCATCGGGTTTATTCCGTGTGCCTATGAGATTCCAAAAGGCCCTTGAATCCCTAACTTTACTAGCCTGGAGCAGGTCTTCCCAGAATTTATCTTCCCACTCCCCCCTAGCAATTTTAAGGGACTTATTATAGGCCTTCCTTGCTTCCTGTATCACACTTCGAGATTTATGTTTAACTGCCTCAACTAACTTTGCCTTGTGAACCCTACATGTATGGGTATACCAACCATCAACATGTTTTTTAAATTCTTTGTTACCCGACTTGTTAGGGTATGAGGTAAACACGCTAGATAAGGCTTCTACCAAGGAGACAAAAAGCCCGCTCACTCTACCCACCCCTTCTAGGGAAATTCCGACATTTGTTACCGCATGATTTAAGAGGGTTTGAATTTCCACTACCTTTACCTCGGAGAGAACCAATTTCACCCATTTTATTCGTCTACCACAAGGGGAGACTTCAGAATCATCCGGGGGTGCAGCTACCTGGTTAATGTTGTCCTTCCTAAAAGGGCGCCACCACTGGACCATGCTTAAAGAGAGTGAATTGTGGTCACTTTCAGTTGTGGGGACCACCTGCTTGTCCCTTACGTAAGACCATAGACACACATCTATTAGGAAATAATCTAACCTAGAGGTGTGTCCTGATCTGTTGTACGTGTGGGCCCCCCCCTATCCGAGGATGTCCTCCCGTTTGCTGCCCTTAAATTAAATTCGAGGGTCAGGGAGTATATCTGGAGCGCCACTTCTGTCCATCTTCTAATCGGAGGTATTTCCAATACCGGGATCCCCAACCTAATATCCTCCTCATCTTGGTCGAGGGAAACGTCCGAGCCCAATGGCTCGAACGTACAGTTCATATCGCCCGCAACCAATGTACTTGTCTTATATGGGGTGTTTTTTAGCAAGGTCTCAAGGAGAGATATTATAGGAGACTTTCTCCCGCTCTTGGTTCCCCGGGCATAAACATTGTAAACATTTAAGGCGATTCTTCCCCTTTGATCTATTAGGGTGATGTTTTGTATGTCCGGGCAACCTGTGGGAAACTCCACTACTCTGCAGTCTAAGGAGGCTGCGACCCAAATGAGAAGGCCACCCGAGGGTCGCCCTCTCCCTGTTTCTGAGACTTGCGCAGGGGAGGAATAGGAAGAAAATCCCACCCTATGAACCGGCACCAAGCTCCATGTCTCTTGGAAAAGGCACAGGGAGTGCTCATCAACCCACGCAGTGAAATCCGGTAGAGCCAGTTTTCTTGCAATCCCTGCGACATTCCAGCTGCAAACCTTAAAGGCTAGGTCCGTCACAGCTGAAGTGTCGCTGGGCGCTAGAAAGCCCCTATCTATGGTCCTTCTCGAAGGTAACTGTGGGGAGCTGGGATCCTGGGGGATGGGTATAGAGGCTACTATCCCACTCACAAAATTTGTTTGGGCGGGTGATACTCCTGCTGGCTCTATTGTACTCTTGTTTTCCAGTCAGTAAGGCCCTGGTACCCATAATTGGTTCTCCCTTATACCCCCGTGACCCCAGCCCAATTTTGACCAAGAACAGGGGAACTTAAACTTCCTCCAGTTAGGACAACACTTTGCCTGGGGTAAAAGTAAGAAAGATCTACCACTTTAACCCCCGGAGCCCCCATACTTTTAATAGGAGTACAAATCGAGGGCACTACTCTTGGGTCTTGAAAATTTATAATTATACAATCCCCCTCCTGAGTTTTTTTCCCCTGCCCCACCCAACCCACTCTGCGGACACTTAGAATAATACCATCCACCCCCAACGGAATTGGCTTGTTTGCCTTCAGCCAATGGATACACTTGTTTTTGAGTGATTGATGGTTTTCCAGCTGGCCTTCCTTTAAGGGGGGCACGTTAACCATAACGACAACAAAAGGTTGACAGTCTGGTGGAAGGTTTACTGGAGGGATCCGTCGTACTGGATTACTAGCGACCGGTAAGGTGGTGGGTGGGGCAGTAGGTTGAGATACAGGTAACAGTATCAACTTTCATCATCTTTTAAATAATTTAATTCATTTTTTTGTCTACAATCTTTACAACAGTGTGTTTTTCTTGTTGGTATTATTATCATTACGTTAGCCCCCTGTTTATGATTCATCCCTACCGATATTTAATTTTTTTATTTGCTATCTGTAAAAGTAAGCCCGGAACAACTGAACAAAAACTGTATGTAATTCGGGTCTCCTTATCATCAATCATCATCATGCATTCATTTCCTTTTCCTCCCTTAACATATTGATATGGATTTGGTATTCTACAGAGTTTGTCGTTTGTTGTTTGTCCATGTATACTGTTTTTCATTTTCAAACCTTTCCCCAAACCCCCCTTCCCATCCATTCAACAAACCCTTACCCTCTTCCCGAGGGCTGAGTGACTTATTGTGGTGTGGCTAAATTAAATGTACACCAACAATTTATCAGACGCTTGCTGGGGCGGATGTGGCAAAAGCAACAGTACTTCAATTTCCAGGCAGAGCAAGGATCTTCTTCTGCTTGCCTACCCATGAGCAGTATATTTTAGAGGTGATTTTTATTTACCAAAGGAACATATACATCCGCATTATTAGCCGGCATCGATTGGATTTGTTGTCATCCTCATACACAGCACTAACTGTTATGCTTGTGTCGAGTGTACTGTAGGCCTCGTCAAGTGACTCGACACAACTATAGTTTGTAACTCTGTGTAGTAGTTGTCCATCCCCACCACCATTATGTTTTGTTGTGAATTTTTTTAGCATATTATTGTTTTGCGGTAAGTTCTGTACTGTACTTCATTCTACTACTGCTCGAACAGTTTCTCTCAGGTGACTGACTGTCTCATTTTCTTTTTTTGAAAATGCTGCTGCCAGTGTCTACTACTACTACCACCACAACCATGGCATGTTAGGAAAGGAAACCATCATCACCATGCAGGCGTCACTGTGCCTAAGTTAAACATCAAGCAAAGGTAAGAGAAGTTTGGGGAGGCATAATTAAAAATGGACATGTTTTCAATCAATTCACACACCCATTTGAGTCCAGGTAAAGAATGCATAGACTAGAAGAGACTGACAGTACTAGTAGGACAACTCAATCAGTGAGGGGTGCCGCATCTATCTGTTTGTGTCTTACAAAGTCACCCAATTATTTAAATCAAACACTGGCTATGGGTGGCCCTGCATCAGCAAGGAAACAGTGTGTTGTAAACCAGTAACCCCACCCAAAAAACATTAACAACATTGTATGTAGAAATATTGCTTTAATAACCTTAACAAAAATAAACGATGTAAAAAATCACAAAATCTGACACACCACTCCCTAACCCCAACCAATGTCCATAAAGAAAAAGTCCAACCTAATGTCCAATTGTCCAAAAGAAACCCCAACGCCCGATTCCCACCCACCAAAACAATAAATAAAAAATGGGCAATGAACAGGGTCTCTTCTTTATGTTCGGCAGGATTGTTTTTGGAGGACACGCACTGCCTCCTCAAGAAGTGCTTCAAAGCGCGGCAGTTGCAGCCACAGTGGGGGGGCACCAGTGATGGTAAGGGAATGGTGGTGGTGGGCAGCTGACAGATGGTGGCGCTGTACCGCTGGAGGGCGGTGGCTGGGGCCCAGGGCATTGGAGGAGGCTGCCGCTGCTGCCGCCTCCTCCTCCTCCTCCTCTTCCAGGTCCACCAGCCGACGATATTCCCGCTGGATGGCCCCCAGCTTCCGGCGCTGTACCTTGGCAAGACAAGTTAATTATACACATATTGGCATGGTAGCAATATAAAGCACAGTACATAACATTTGTGGTATGTATCTATCTTCCCACTCCCACTTCCTTGGGCTTTAACATTTGTTGGATTTTTTTAGGGATTCAACCAACCATGCATCTGATTCCTATCAGCCACCTATGCATGCATGCATGCATCACACATATCCTTCTCTCTGTCAGTCATAAATATTAAATCTCACCCGTCCTTCTTCCTTCCACCCATCTTTCCTTTGGCAGGATGGCAGGGGGAAATCTGCGGACAGGGAGACCGGCCGCCGCTTTTCCGCCGCGAGACCGTGGTGGAAAAGCTCTAATATGGTGGCGGTGTCTATCAGACACCGCCAGCCATATTCGGATTTGCATTGGGGTATGCCTTTCCGCGGCGGCAATGCCGCCACGAAAAGGCATACGGTCTTTTCTTTGGGGGCCCGTTGCGGGCCCCCAGGATGAAGGGGGGTGGGGGTGCACATGGGGGGTACCTATGGTAACCCCCTGTATTTGCATGCACAAAGCGGCAGGCACCGCATGGTGCCTGCCGCTTTGTGCATGCAAATGCACTGCATGCAGTATTAACATTGCGGCGGGAGCTGCTTCAAGCAGCACCCGCCGCAATGTTAAAAATACAGGATGTGACCGGCAGGATGGCGGCCACAACCTAATTCGCACGGAGGGACCGCTGATGCCCCTGCGGACGGTCCCTCCACCTCTGGGGTGGCGGACGGACCCCATCCTAATAGGACCCATAGTCTCAACAGTACAGTATACATACAGTAAACCCTTGCAGTGATGGAAATGTCAATAGTTAAGGATTATGAATCTAACTTACAAAAGCCCTCCACTGATGCTGGCTCACCCCCTGCAGCTTCATCCGCAACTGCTGCATCCTCGCCAGAAGCGTCACCTTCGCCGAAGGCCCCAGCACTGGTGGTTGGTAGTGCGCCTAGAAAAAAGCATTAAACATTTTTTAGGTGTCATATAAACCTCCCCCTATTGGTCAGTAGCAAGACTGAAAAATGAGTTAATAGTAATACATACATATACAACATACATCACTAGTACAAATCAGGTAGTAGTAGAGTAGACACTGGTAGTTATATGGTCCCTAGGGTCATTCTAGTCTTTGCTTAGTTAGCCCGAGCCATGCAACCATTTTACCTTTGTGTCTTTTATTTTTGCACATGTGACGTTTCCTCGCAGCTTGTTGTATAAGACATCTTTGAGCCCACATTACCTCATTCTGCTACTGTCTAAGCGCTGTGTACCAGGTCAACCAAAACATTAACAAGCCACATTATGGAGTTCTGGTGTTAGTCCATATCGCTTATCCATAACAATACTACACTTTTTGGCACGGCTGAGAAATGCTTGCAATATAGTAACCCGCACCATTTTTCTCATTACAGATGGAAGATTCCCTTCTACGAAACAGACCCTTGCAGAGCTTATGATGTAACAGCTACCAGTACTAGGTTCTTCTAAGATGAGGGGTCCCCAGAATTCACTCTGAGATCTTCATTTATAATTTTATATAAACTATATTCCTACCAAGAGGATGGTGGTGCTTCCACCACTGTTCAGTTATCATGATTTCACATTTATTTCCATGCACCTGTAGTTGTTGTAACTGTAACTAAGTGTAACAATGTTTATTGTTTTAATGGTATGCAATGTCATGTTGGGGCTGCATTATAGAACAACGTACAGAGTTTGTCAATTGAATATACGACTTTTGAACTTACATAGTCTCAGTGGTATTTGGTCTGGACTTACACGAGTGAGTGAGCAAAAGGAAGGGTGCGCATATGCGTTGCTTCCATGACTGAGAGGTCGGGAGTGTTATGTTCTGGGTTCTGGTATTCTGCAAATCACTACCAGTGGTTCTTATGTACAATTTGTTGACTATAAACATGTTGTTGCTGCATATAGTGTTAGAATGAAGTCAAATGTGATGAATATTGTGTAATTTACTGTGAAATCTGATGTTATCTATCAACTATCAATGAACTACGAGAGACAATGTGCAACCATTCATAGATTGAAATAAATGGTGTATAAATTGTTTTTATATGTATTTTTATATGAACAAAACCTATAATTAAAATAATGAAAATAAAAATATTTTTCTAAATTGATTGTCATATTGTTGGTGATGTATCTAAAGTGTGTGCTCTACCCTATTTAGAACCAGCACTGAGCCCGATGCATGTCCACTTTTCACAAAAGATGTTCTGAGTTCTCTACTTGTTGGGTATCTTGGGGGGGTTCGGAGAGCTAATACTTATGACGAGACACTACTAACTAGTCGAGCAGGGGATTGTGGTGGGTTCTTAACTTCTAACTGAAGTGTGAGGAAGGTCCAACCTACCATCAACAACATCCTATTTTCTTGTGCAAAGTTCTGTATGTGCAAAATCCCTACAACAGTAGTAGTATGTCCTATCCTATCAAAATAGTAAAATCTGGTTGTGCCTTTGTTGGTGGGAATTGTCACAAAGCCTCAAGATTAACAAAGACTCAAGATCAATAAGAATAGAAGTAGTACAAGAGGACAACTCAAAGGACTGGACTCAATGGCTAGAGCTACTGGGAAATCTGAGTTTTATTTAAAACCTTTTAAATAAAGAGTAGCCAACTGGGAAAGCTTAGCTACAGACAGACTAATAGTAGTAGTACAGAGAGTCATCATAGCAGAGGCATTTAGAGGCAGGGAGAACAAGAATTTAGAAACAAATAGTCCAGATTGAAGGATAATTGTTGGTAAAAAATAGCATTAGGAAATGGAAACAATAGTTTGGAAAACATATGGTGCAGTAAAAGTTCAGGAATAAGAATTATTAATATTAAAAACAAGAAGACTTACTAGGCCAGCAGAAGAGCCCACGTCATTGTCCTGCTGTTGCTGTTCTGCTCCTCCCGCCGACTGAGACCCTGTCTGCTTGCCCCTGGGTGCTGAACATGAAAGATAAAAGAAAGAGACAAACATTGATGATTGTTGTGAAACAAATAAAATATTTTTAAAGGACAGTCAAAAAAATATTTATGAAACAACAATTGCAATAAATAAATTGACCTATCTCATCTGGTCAACAAGTAGTATCGGGAGATTCACGGATCGACTACTTACTATTTATCAACACTAATCCAGTCTTCCATTCTGAATCCAGAATACGAACTAAGCCTAAGTAGTAGATACCACCTGACCTAGCCCACCTATTCCAGGCGTGCCAAATGTACATTAAGTATGCATTTCCACTTCTTTTAGTCTTCAAAAATGCATAAATGGTCATATGGAAGACAGATCACTACATTTTTGCATACACCCAATTGTTGGTTGATTGATTGGTGCTTATGTTCTGCTAGTGCTACGCCTATTACCACTTATTGAACAAACTAAAAAAGGTTTTACTAAAGACTGGGGTAAGCACTAGCAGCACATGACGTACCAGAGGGGGCATCACGCATACCACTAAAAAATTACAATCTCATACTAAGTAACTAAACCTAAGTATCAAACCACCCCTATCTCTTAGTGACAGGACAAAGTAAGGACTAGAGTCACTCTAGCATTCCATAACTTAATTCCTCTAAAATAAACTCTTACATAATAACACAAAGTGAGCGCAAACGCAAAGTTGCAAACAAGTAAGATTAGTAGCGCAGAAGAGCACAAGTATCATAACAATCGCAGAAGACTTTTAAACTTAATTTACCTGTAATGTATGCAGCAGCATTCTAGCTGGTTGAAAAAAAAGATATTCGCAATATATAACACAGAGCAGGAGTACAGACACAAAGTAGTAATAATTAAATAGTTACTTACCAAGACCAGGGACCTCCACTCCTAGCAGGTCCAGCAGGTCCTGCTACCGGTCCAGGATATCGGACCACCGGTGCGTCAATTGTTTCTGGGTGCGCCAGACACCAGAGCAGCGAAACACTGCTCGGCGCACCTTCCCCCACCCCTGCCGACGCTCCCCGGAGCCCGTACCCGGACCCAGGCCTGCCACCTGCTGCCAGGGTTAAGGGGAGGTGGCGCTGCACAAAGAAAACAATTGCAGCCAACTCCCCCTCCCCAAATAAGGCCCGTGCCTGCACCCCTTGTGGGCCCCACCTTCCGCAAGGAAGGCAGTCGCATCTCTGGCTCTGGCTCCGGCGTCGAGGCCCTTTGCCCTTTCGACATGGTTCTGGGGTAGGCGGGGAGGTAAAGGAAAGGTAAAAACATTTAAAAAATAAGTAAAATGAATGAAAATAGCAGGCAATAGAAAAAGAGTGAAAAAGTAGTTAAGAACACACAAAAAGTAGACAAAAAACAAAAATATAGAAGCAGGAAAATAGTCTGAGAGATAATAAATAAAAAAGATCAAAAAAAGTTTCTAGAAACAAAGGATTGAAAAGATAGAGGGAGGATTCAAAAGCAGGCCCCAGAACCATAGCAATAGAGTGAAAAACAAAATGGCCGCGCCCATTGCGACACCGTGGGCAAGTTTGCTCGATATTTTCCCCCCGAGCATGCAAAAAGCGGCGCAAACACATAAAACGTTCCCGAACAGGAAATACGTATCACAAACGGGTGCGAGCATGCATTGCGCGACTCAGAACAAGAAATAAGCATCACGAGCGGGCGGGACAAGTGAAAACAAGATGGGCGTGCCCATAGGTGACCGCATGGGCAAGTTGGCGAGACATTTCCAACGCGATCGTGCAGAAAATATCGCGAACAGGCGGGAAAAGAGCTTCTGCGTCTTCGCGATATTTCCGCGTGTTTGCAGAGATTTTTTACATTTTCGCGAAGAGTTGCTTAACGCGATTACGCAAATCCCGCCAACCCCTACTTGTGACTTTGTCCAAGTCCAGCGCAACCAGATAAGCACAGTTGGCGCTTTGTGTGTCTATCCATTGTTTTTCTTTAAAATAGCAAATCTCCAATTCTACCGTTTGGCTTTCTGTTGTTTTGGTCTCAAATAATTCATTACATTTTTCTCCTTTGTTCTAAATTGGTGTGGGAGTTTTCCTGTGTAATATTTTCACTGTATTACTATTTGAAGTGCTGCACAAATGCTTTAAAGATTGCCTTTAAGTTAAGTCTGACTGCTTTTGTGCCAAGCTCACTGAGGGTTGAGCAAAGGTTGGTTTAGAGCTTGCTTGTGTTTCACCCTGACAAGTACTGTGGACGCTGATTGAGTAGGGTTTCAACACCTACGCCAGTAATCTAATTTCTTACAATAAACAACAAATATCTAGATAAAGTTACATTTAAAATAAAAACATAACTTGTTCATCTCATGGGTGTGAATACAGGTTCCAATCTTTACCTTATCTTAAATGCTTCTTTAAAGAATTATACAGTAGAGAAGCATATAAATTAATTATTTAGCATTTCCAAAAATAACAAGGGAGCATACTTTCCTAAAACCCAAGCATTTAAAAATAAATTACAAACAGGGCTGCCTGTAAAACCGACAAATCATTGAAAATGAAAGGTCTTCTAAGGAGACACAGAATCACAGCCACAGAAAGCAAGATTCTTAACACAATTCCACTGTTTGGACACCACTAAGAAACAGTGTAACAGACTGAACCAGCACTTTAATGACAAGTAGAGATGTTTTTTAAACACTTCAAGACCTTCTCTATCCATATTTCTAAGAGAAAAGAAACCCTTTCTGGTCCACCCAATGTCTCTCTTAGTTTACGAGTCAGCCCAGTCAAAAATATCTGGGTGCCCAAGATAGTCAAACAATATATTTATATATTTAAACCAAGGGGTGGCTCTTTTCAGATGTAAACAGTCTTCGATTATTGCCTGATTCAAATTGGGATCTTCTCTCGATAATATTAAAATCCATTTAATCAAAGGACATAAGCCTAGAATGTCTGAAATATATGGTAACCCTAACTCCTGATGAATTATGTATGTTGAGATAGAATTTGGTTAACTCAACACCATGTTGTAAATTGGTTTTCTACTATTTTATGATTGGAACGGCCTTAAACCCATATATGCCTCTTTCATAAGTCAAGACACACACACAAGTAGCCTGGTAAAATTATAGGATGGCTTTAAAAGGTTTAGTCATAATTGTGAGGCAAATCCCTAAAGAACCTTGATAGACCTCAATAGGAAACCCTTCTAAGCAGCTAACAGGGGTAGGGGTGGGGCATGTATGCAAAGAATCAAACAAAATGCCTAAATATTGCAACTAGTACCCCCTAAATGTAATTCTTCCTTCACCCTAAATTGCCTCGTGTTCATTGACCAGGGACCTGCCACCATAACATGATTTGGAGTAATTAGTCATCAATTTCAGAGAATTCATAAACTTGACAGATCTGTCTAATTGGCATGACAATCCTAAAGTGGTTCTGGCCAGCAGTATTCTATATTTCAATTATAATAATGCAGGAATAAAGCAACCCCTTGTTTAAATACCAGATGAATAAACATGGAGCTAAAATACTTCCTTGCCTGAATTCTCACTTAATGGGGAAAGGCTCTGAGCATTAGCCATAATTGTTGCTCCTTACCTCCGCCCACAGAATTGGGTGCAGATCTTGCAGGAAAAAAACTACATCTTGATCAATTAGCAGTGACAATAGCATGGCCAACAGTTTTTCGTGGTTCCCATGGTCAAAGTTTGAACTAAGATCCATAAATGCCATTTAGATCGAACCTGACTCACACATTACATACCTATTTATCAGTAAGTACAGATTACAGAACTGGTCACTTGTCCACAAACTGAGTCTAAACCTTTATTGGATATCAGTCAGAATGTGATTATCTACATCCTAGATCATGTCTATTTGAAAGTATTCCCCTTATGATTTTAGCTACAGAGTTAATTAAAGAAATAGGTCTGTAGCAACAAGGATTGAGGCTATCCCCCTTTTTTTAAAACTAGGAATATGACAGATTTAGACCAAGAAGATGGACTACCGACTTTTACAGATGCATTTATAACATGGTTTAAGAGAGGCACCAAGACCTGGGTTTCAGTAACATATAAATATACCGGAAACCCATCAGGTCCTGGGACTTTACTTTTATAGGTCCAACATGTTGCCTCATAAACAAAATTAGATATCCAAAAAACCCAACAACTGTGTCAAAAATGCAGACAGGATCTCTGGCACAGTCTATTTGTAAATGCTTAACCCAGGAATCATGGTAAATATGACAGGACAAGAGTTTCCATCTGTGCGGAAGAAAACAGGCTGATTAATAATTTCCGAGAATACGGAGCTATTAAAACAACTGGCTACAAGGAGCTGCAGTCAGGGTTATTATTTGAGGGTTTTCTGTTGTCTGTATGGGAAGCCTTAAGTGCTTTCAAAAATTTTTGGTATGCTCTAGAACATTTACAATCAAGCTAACTATAGGACGGTGCATTCCTTAATGAACCCAGAACAGTCAGGAGTTCTCCAATTTCTATGGAGATTACATAAAAGGAACTAAGTATGTCCAAATCAGTGTAGCCATCACAAAGACAGATCTTTTTTTTGTGTTGCAATTCTTTATTGCAAACTAAAGGTGCAATACAAAGGAGCAATACAAGAAAACAAGGGGGGGAAGGAAGAGGATGGGCCGAACGGGAGGGAACAGAGCATAGTGAACATTGCATATATTGACCTCATAATCGCTATACATCGGCAATGGGTTAGGGTGCCTCCAACCAGCCTAGAAAGAGTAGCAATAGACAGTGCTTGTCATACAGGGAGGTCACAGATTCCCAAACCGGTGTGGGGGCGGGGGTGGGGGGGTCCATGTGATTGACAGAGGCTTTGCGAAGGGCATGTCTGGGGAGAAGGCGGGGTGAGAGAGGGAAAGACAAAAAGAGATGGCTGGGAGTAGAGTGTCTAGAAGATTGATGGAAATGCCTGGAGGTATGGGGACATACCACCCAGTGCGATGGGCTAGTCTTGGGGCCGCAATCCATTAGAGCATCAAAAGACACGTGGTGCATGGGGCACGTGGCAAGCGAGCCAACATGGTGGATGCATCTTACTGAAGCTCTGATAAGATTATCCTGCATTTCATCCTACATCCGCACCATCCATGCTAATGGACAGTTTACAGCTGATGGCACCAGTCTGCAGTTGCTTCTGAGGCCATAGACTCACCCGAACTGAAGAGACCGGCCCCAGTAAGGACACCTGACATTTTCTGAGGCCTACCCTGAGGCGAGGCGGTTGCGAGAATGCAACACTACTCCTAGAGGCCTGCGGGTGCAGCGGCAGCGGCAGCCTTGCATTAGAGAGACGAGCCTTGACTGCTGACCCACCGCATCCACTACGCCTTTGAACTACAGCCATCACTGGGTGACTGGGGACCCCTGCTTGAGACACTTGCCTTAAGCCGCACTGACGGCCGCCAAACAGGGAGTCTGTAAAAGCAGGCGCTCGGCGGAGTTACGCTGCATCAGCCGCGCTTGTGCCACCCCCGAGCCCTGGTCGAGTGAGTGCAGCCCCCCTGCTTGGCACTCCTCTTCAAAATTGCGCTAGCATTAGCGCCCTGTGGAGTCCTGAGGTGTGTGTGCAGGGAGGCTGTGCCGCACAACACCATCAAATAGGATTGCGGCCTGCTGAGTCAGCTAGCGGCTGCGCAACTGTAGGGCCAACTGAAGCGATATCCTGCAGCAACTCTGAGGCAGTGCAGCTCCAGGCCGCTCCTCATGTGAATGTGGAAGCGAGAATAAATGACGGTTCATAATACCATGGAGTCCCAACACGACCCGCTGGGAGTGGCCAAATATCCTGAGGCAATGCTGCCATGGAGATGCCACCAGGACTGTTGGGTTTGTAGTCGGAACTTCTCATGTTGCTTCTTGAAGGATTGCGATCCCTGTCGGCAATGACCTGGTTCAGACTATGTATGCCTGCCACTCGCCACTGTTCAAAGTTGAGGACCTACCCTCCAATGCATAGGCAAGCATTAACATGCACATGGAGAAGGGGGCCCACACCAAGGAGGCGATGCACCCAATGCCAGCATTTCAGCATGGCCTACAGCATCCGGTTGCCAGGGGATATCAGAGGCGTATCTACCTAGAGGGTCAAGGCCTTGCCAACTTGACAATAGCAAACGTTCTGCCAACACCCACAGTGACGGGTCTGGCATCCATGGGAGCATGTAGGCTATCTGGGAGAGGTGAAGGACCAGGGTGTAGTGCTCGACGGATAGTAGACTGAGGCTCCCACACGAATGGTGTGCCTGACGTTTGGTGTAGACCAGGTGGTCCGATGACCCCCAGACAAAGGAACAGATCCCTTACATCTGCTGCACACGGCAAAGACTGGGGTACTAAGAGGGGTAGCATGCCAGAGGGCATAATTAAACCCAGCAGCGTGACCATCCGCACTGCCTGTACTCTCCCACACATCGATAGGCCTACATGGGACCACTTCCTAATGTCTAAGACCATATGGTTCAAGCCCTGGTTGGCAAAGATCCCTAGGTACTTGAGGCATGATGCCGTCCAATGAAACGGATAGCCATGGATCACCACCAGCGTGGCCGCATGGGATAGGGGCAGCACCTCGCTTGTGTCTCAGTTCACCCGGTATCCTGACAATGCTGAAAAGTTAGCGATAATGTCCAGCAGGGCAGGTGAGAGTGAGGAGTATATCATCCACATACAATTAGATCCTGGGTGCCCTGCTGCGCAGTGGGATACCAGGGAGGAATGGCGGCTGAAAGGAGCTCCATGGCCAGCAGGGCCACAGGGGCAACCCTGTCATGTCCCTCTCCAGATTGGAAAAGGCTTGGACAGGAAGCCGCTGCAATTGACCTGTAAGGTGGGGAAGTGGTAGAGCCAGCGGATCTTGGCGATAAATTGATCACTGAGGCCAAATCTCTTTCAAGGCGGCGATCCTATCGAACACCTTCTTGGCATCAAGGGAGAGGGCAAGGGCCTCATCCAGCAGGTCCTTGGCCTCCCATAGGGCATGAGAAAGGGCACGGACGTGGTCCCTGGAGGAGTCACAAGGGACAAACCCCACCATTGCGTGGTGTATCAGAGAGAGAACTTTAACACTAAAGCCCTAGCAGAAACATTTAGCCTTAAAGTGTTCCATTTCTACCTTTACTCATTTAATTTGCTGACCCCCCATACTTGGTCTAAAAGCAACCCCATGTGTAAGTAATCTAACTGCTTTAGGCCATCCTAGTGCATATAAAATAGGATTGTGATCACTAACACTTAAACATGGTATGTAGATAGTTTCAGCAAGGCTTCCAAGAGAAGCAGAGAGAAAGATAAAATCTATTATTGATGAACAACCTGGTCCAGTAAATGTTGGTGGGATACTGTGCTCAGGCGATGAACTGATTTAATCAAAAGGGATAGTAAGATTAAAATCATAAATTAAGATGTCTAGAAAATCCACTTAACCTGAGTGTTCCACGTGTAATGATGCTACCTATTGAACAAACTACTAGGCCAAATGGCCCCTGAGAAACACCTGTACATAAATGAACATTAAACTCACCACAAAGAACATATGAAACTTGTAAAGAAACTTTTTTTCGTAATCCTTCCTGAAAGGCGAATATGGAACTGAAGATGTTCCATTTTATTAGATGAGCTAGCATTGTAAAAATGTAATATTATCATACAGCTGAAATTAGAGGGACAGAATACCACAGTCTGCAAATCAGGAGATTCAGTACTGATCTAATGCCATTGACCCACAATCACAACAGATTCGAGGCCCATTGGACCTCCTTTGTCCTGGACACAAGAAGAAGGAACTGCTGGTACAGAAAACAAACTATACCCATCCAAAGTAAAAGTCTTCAATAGCTGGAAATGGATGAGGCCAAATGTTGAGATGTAATTAAGACAAAATGTGTATGTTATCTTGTTTTTCAGACTGGCTACATTCCAACTCTGAATTACTGCACATTTTTCTGACCAGTTAGCCCTTTATCACTAGAAAAGACCAAGTGAACTAGGGTCAGGGGGGACCAAAGCATCCCTAGTTAAAAACTAATCATATTAGTCCAGAGGCTGTAGGGTCCATTGTATTTTGTCAAATTAATTGATTCTATTGACACTACCCTTTGATTATAAGTTGGACCTGATGGGGATGCACCAAGTTGGCATGGAGAGGTTTATAGAAAACATCCAATGGTAATGCTTGGATGGAGATACATGGCGCATGTACATTAGACAAGTCATAAAACAGTTAATAGAAAGACAACCCCCTTCAAAATGCTAAGGGTCTGAGCCAATCCACCTCTTTCATCTAGTCATGATAATATTTTGTGCAACCTGGCATCCCCACCCCAAGTGGCTATCAAACCAGTGGAGGACCTTATTTTTAGGATTAGCTAAGTCTTTCTTTGTCCGCCTTCAGAGGTTGTACATTCCCCAACATCACTACATCTCACAGGCAAGATTAATCACTGCATCTTTGCAAGATCAAATGGATGCATACAAGGTGCTTTCCTGTCCAAAGAATACAGGATGGAATGTGATGAACTCCGAAGCTTATTCTGTTGAGAAGAGAACATATGTATTGGGAGCCATGTACCCTAGTCATAGAAGGCTCTACAGCCAACCACCCTTATGGAGGAGACCTGGAGGGGCCAGCTGAATCCAAACCCAAACTAGTCTCAGGTGCATGGGTTCCACAAGAGGGTCTAGAAGCATCACAGACACCCCCATTGAAACCTACACCATCCCTATCCTCCATTCTTTGCCTATAGTTGTACAAAGTAGAGAGTGGTTAGACTTGGTAAGCTTCCCTAGATTCTGGTGACTCCACCATCTATAGAAATTGCATTGAAATATGCAACATTCTGATGGTGGACAGAAGTCCTATTAAGTAAACCCCCAATAGTGTGATGAATCCCCTTTAGACCCTTCAGACAGTCAGGAAAGATGTTTTTAACCAAAAAGGCAAGTGTGATTCTGACAGCATTGTTCAGAGATTCAAAGAACGCAGTGTCTCGGCTTGTATGTGTCTCAATTGGCAGCCTTTTAGTTACATTTGCAGCTTTACATGGTACTTCAGGGTGCCTATTTTTCTATTTCGAGCCTGGGCAGCGCATGTAAGCCCCATCCGATTGTAGGAGGTTGCAGTGGTCCAGATACACCAAGCGAGAGGTTTGTCTGATTTTAATAATGGTGACTGTGCCGGGCGTGTTATGGTGGAGCCTTTCATCTGCTGGCAGATGGCACATTTCATGACATAGTTTGTTTTGTTAGACCTTGCCACCAGTAACGCTGTTTCAATAATGAAATAGTTTCTGTAATGCCAGTATGCGCAGAAACCAACCCTTGTGTGCTGAAATGATCAAACCTTGTCTATGATCCATATTTGGTATTACCCAACATACCCCCCATGCCAGGAATCTGAGCATATGGAATGTTGTTTGCATCTAACTTGTAGGAGGACTTGAGTGGAAATTTCTTTGGTACTGCTGAGCTGCCTTTGCGCAAAGCAATGACAGCAACCATAATCTCACCGTCTATCCTCGTTTTTGAAAGAGTGATTGCAACTACAGAAGCTGTGTGCACAGCCCCCTTCACAGCTTCATCAACCAATCAATTCCCTTCAACGTGAACGCCATCATGTTGATGACTCAGTGTATTAATCATGTGAGACCTTGGTATTTTGTTTACTAACTGAACCCATAGCATTTTATGCCCAATTGTGCCACCTTCTGCCTTACTGAACCTGTTTTGTTCCTCATGATGTAGATATTCATTGTATGACTGCACTCGGTAAAAAGAATCACACATAATTAGTGTGGGGAATTTGTGATCCATATTTACAAGTGCCAGTATTAGTACTTTTAACTCTGCCAACTGTGCCATGCAGTCTCCTAGAGATTACGTTTTGGTGCAACTTGGATGGAACTTTCCATCTAGCATACGACCTTTAACAATAACACATGCTAAATAAACTGTGTTGTTGCTTGCTCCCTATGGCCAGATCCGTCAGTGTAAATAATATATTCATACTGATCTAGAGGCAAGATTTCATTTGGTAGAGGCTATTCTTGTTCGTATTGCAAGTGTGCTTGTGTTTTTAGACTTGGATCAAATCTGTATTCATTGTCTTTTGCAGTAAGAGAATAAGCCCATTGTATCCATCTGGGATGTAAGGCTTTTGGCATTTGGAATGCTAACCTTCGTAACAGCTTCTAAAGCCGGCACTGGGGTTACGACAATTATGCGTTTCTCCTGAGCCAGTAGTCTTACTCTTGCTACAGCGTTCTGAACTGCTGTCAGGATTTTCTCTGTTGAAGTGAAACGCATATCTGCGTTTGTCTACAGGTGTTATTTGTATGCGATTGGTACTATTTCTCCTTCATTAAAGGTTAATTAAGTGTACCCACATTGACCCACTATTACACGGATCAGCAAATGGCATATGTTTAAGGGTGTTTGTAAGTGTTTTGAAGATATCATGTCTCATTGTAGTGAACGTAGGATGCTTGTTTGCGCCTGTGTCCATTGCCTAACTGAAAAGTCACGTTTTATTAAGTCGCAGAAAGATTTTACTCTTTCGTCGTAATCCAAAATGTATGTTATGCAAAAATGTAGGAATCCCAGTATTGATTGTAAATTTTTTAATGATTTTGGAAGTTGGAGCAGCACCAGACTGCCAGACTTTTCCTTTCACTTGAAAGCTGTATCCTAGAAACAGGTCACTAAGGTGGGCTATTTTTGATTTTTTTAAATTAAATTTGTAGCCCTCAGAGGCGAATCCCATAATAATGGTGTCCACCCTGGTCAAGTTTATAAAACAAGGAGAATCCATAAAATTATGGGTTGACGGTGTCCTTACTATGGTTGGGAGCACGTCTGATGTTTTTAGGTACCCCTCACACACCAACAGGCCCCTTGGTGTCATGCTTCATCATCGGGGTCATCGTATCCCTCTACGGGATACGGCGTGCTGCGACCTGCGTTTGCGCGGGAGCACTCTTATGGCTATGTGTGGTGTATAGTGAGGGGTGTTTATATTATCATATAGTGAGTGAGTGTAGTGGTGGGGTTGGGGTAGTGAGTGGAGATTTAAAAAGGACCTGACTCGTGGGGTGACTCAAAAACTTTAATGGTTCCCCGAGTTGGTACTGTTAAAAAAGGATACAAGAGGAAAAGTGGCGTAGTATTATGTGCGCCGCCTCTTTGTGTGTGTCAACATGTTTCGATGTAAGAACATCTTCTTCAGGACAGGGGTACACAAAATTTCCACCTTACTCACGTTTTTCTAATCTCTTTCTGTGTATATACAAGAAAAGTGATATTTACAAGTGAAGGTCTATCATTGTACCTAAACTTTTAGCCGCTATTTTGCTGACTGTAAAAATAAGGAGTTCATTGCTCCATGAGACCGTGTCTAACGTAGGGGTTACCCGGGCTTCCTTGCTGCGGGTCTATGAGGAGAATCCCTCTTCGCTGCCCCATACGCCGGCTCTGCTGTATCTGCCCTGGTCAAGTGCCTTTCTAATTCATCGTCCTTCAGATAAATATCATCTACATAGGACAATGCTTCCTTATCAACACTTAGCAGTTACTCAGTTACCCTTACTGAAAATACCCAGGGGCTGTTCTTATACCCCTGGGGGAGACAACAACATTGTTGCTCGGACCCTAACGCTGAGAATGCCGTCAAATACCTGCTTTCAGGTGCTATATTTTAGCTGAAAAATCCATTTGAGATACCAGTGTTGTTTTGTAGTTTTTTCCACATAATGTTATTCATCAATGCAGCACATTGTGCATTTTGAACTGCAAATGTCTTGGTGTAAGTGTTTAGATGTCTGTAAACTAAAACTAGACAATATATATTGTCTTGTTTTGATACGTGAAACAAAGGAATGTTCATTGGTGGGGTGCATGTTTCAATGACCCCTTAATATGCATGTTGATCTAAGAGCTCCCTGACCTGTTCTTAGCTTCTTCCTTTATTGGATATTGCCTTTGTGCATTTGGTGAAACTTTTAACCTCATGGCTGCTGGAGCGATTCCCCTGCAGTGCTGGGCCATAATAAAAACGGGTGTGGTCATGACGAGCTCAGCTCGTCATGAGCACCTGAGAGGTATTTGACATGACGAGCTGAGCTCGTCATGAGCACCGAAGGGGTTAACAGGATCACGTGATGGAATGAATTCTCATCCCATCCGGCATGATCTTTGTATAATGCAAGAGCTTGGGCTACTGCCAACACCCGTTCACTTTTATGTTTAAGATTAATGGGAACGAGGTCGAAGAAGTGTGGAAATATTATATTTTCTCCCCTAGGGCACTCCATAATGAATGCTGGCAGACAATCTTGTTCAGCTAACAGGATGCCATAACCAGATGACAGGTTCTTCCAAAAGAGACCTTTTCTTTTTCTGGGCTTTTCACTCTAAATCCGGAGTGTTATTTCATGTAACTTATGTGGGATGCACACCCTTTTATCTGGTGCTTCCACCGTGATGTAATCATTCAAGTCCGCTGTGACCAGAAATTCCATCAGGTTCTGCTGAGCTATTGTTACTTCTGCCACACTGTCGAGCATCGTAAGAGCCCATTCCCCATTCAGAAGTTGTATGCTCAGAATTCTGGGCATGTCTGATCTTCAGACCTGCAACTTTTGTCTCCTTAAACTGTGATTTTGATTTGGCTTTTACTATTTTTTTGAAGTATAGTCTTGAGCGTGCTGTTTGTCTCTGGACCTAGAACGCTCTTCTTTGTGTTCTGACCATCCTTCTCCCTCTGAGTTTTTTGTCGAGTCCGGAACGGAACGAGAGGCATGCTTATCAGTATCCTGATACCTGTCCGATTTCCTAATGTTATCCCTATTCCTAAAGTTATTACTCTTTTCAGAGTGCTCCTGTGGAGGATATCTAACTCAGGCTTGAGATTTTTTTTCTGTAAAGTTTTGTTGTTTTTCATTATTCCACTTCTTTTTAGAAGAAGCAGGTGTCTGATTAGAAGTGGCCCTCTCAGGACTGCCCATCAGTTGTAGTTTTAAAGCTTTCCCACCCATACTGTCTCTGCCTAATTCTGCATATGTAGTTTTAATTATTTTTGTTAGTTTGTGTGGTTGGTCTAATGGACTGAACTCTCTTAGGCGTCAGCGGATTGCCAATGATGCTTCTTCCCCTCTAATAATAGCTAGTATTATGGCTAATACCTGGTCATAGTTATTTAGTAACTTCATCCCTAAATTCAAAGCAGGCTCTGCTCCGTACTCATTCTGTATTTGCATTAATACATCCGGTATCACCACAAATTAAGGTATACCATGAGTCCTGGTATATATGGCAGCAAAGACTGTACCCCAAGTGGTACAATTTTTAGTTGGGGTGTTATCCTCATGGACAAGCAGATTGTTAGCATTCTGTGTCTTTCAAATGGAGTAGTATCTAGGAATTCTGCCTCTAACTCTATTATTTTCGGAGCTACCCAGAATGGCATATGTTCGCGTTTCGTGGGCATTTCGCCCAATACTGTGTGTAATACAGGAATTGATGGAATTGTTTCCAGTTCACTTGGATCGAAGGAAAACATTTCAAAGTTCATGAAGTAGCCAGAAGCAGTTCAATCAATTGTTGGAATTGCATTGGGATTTGTTGAAATCGCATTTTGCTCTCGTCGTGGCATGTTTACGTAGACGTCTGCATTTGGTCTAATTGCAATCGGGTCAATATTTTGAGATTGATTTTGAATTTGAACTTCGGGTTCAAGAGGAACGAGTTCCATAGCATTGTTGCATAGTCCTTAATTTCGTACAGGAGGCTCTTCAAATATGATGAGTCTTTCTGTTTGAACTTCTTGGATTGTAGCGAGAGGAGGGCGTCTGCTACTGTGGAGTCCACGAGGCCTACTGCTTAGCATCAGCCACATAATGTGGTTTGATTAAGTCAATTGAGATAAATCTTTTCTTCTTTTTCCAGGCAAGAGGCAGCAGAAGTACAGTTTTTGTTCCTTGTACTGCTTGGACGGGTACAGGCTTTCTGCAGGATGGCCCAAATTCTTTTTTGCTTACTATTTTCTCTCAGACCAGATCCCCAACTTTTGGGATCCGGACAGGTCTTGCCATGACTGTCTTAACTTCCCCAGTGGCAGTATGTTTCATGTGGACGTTACTTTGATGTTTCCTGGATTAATTATATCCTGACATCAAATGGTATCTCATCCATCACTGCACCTTCACAATCAAGATAAGCTACCCACATTTTCCTCCCAAATAGGACCTCGTATGGAGTGACACCCCCTAGAGAACTTTTTGGCTGATGATATTGAGTGCTCTATGTACCACATATAAGTGATTGACCAAACTACCCCCCTTGCCTGAAACCCTAGCTGTTGAAGATTGCTTTAAGTTCCGGCTTTTCCTCTCCAGAACATAATTTCCCTCAGGATGGTATGGAGAGGAGTACTACAATGCTACGCCCATAATTTCCATGGCCTCTTTGTAAGCCCAAGAGCTAAATGCTGGGCCACGGTCAGAATGTAATGTGCCGGCTGCGTATGACCCTATAAAGACTTGCAAATCTTTGATAACAGTGCAAGCGTCAGCCGAGCGTTAAGGCCAAACCCATAGGAATCTGGAGCATGAATCCACTGCCACCAAGATATACTTGTAAGCTCCATCCGATTGTAGGGGGTTGCAGTGGTCTAGATACACCAAGCGAGAGGTTTGTCTGATTTTAATAATGGTGTCTGTGCCGGGCGTGTTATGGTGGAGCCTTTCATGTGCTGGCAGATGGCACATTTCAAGACATAGTTTGTTTTGTTAGACCTTGCCACCAGTAACGCTGTTTCAATAATGAAATAGTTGCTGTAATGCCAGTATGCGCAGAACCCAACCCTTGTCTGCCGAAACGATCAAACCTTGTCTATGATCCATATTTGGTATTACCCAACCTACCCCCCATGCCAGGAATCTGAGCATATGGAATGTTGTTTGCATCTAACTTGTAGGAGGACTTGAGTGGAAATTGTTTTGGTACTGCTGGGCTGCCTTTGCGCAAAGCAATGACAGCAACCATAATCTCACCGTCTATCCTCGTTTTTGAAAGAGTGATTGCAACTACAGAAGCTGTGTGCACAGCCCCCTTCACAGCTTCATCAACCAATCAATTCCCTTCAACATGAACGCCATCATGTTGATGACTCAGTGTATTAATCATGTGAGCCCTTGGTATTTTGTTTACCAACTGAACCCATAGCATTTTATGCCCAATTGTGCCACCTTCTGCTTTTCTGAACCCGTTTTGTTCCTAATGATGTAGATATTCATTGTATGACTGCACTCGGTAAAAAGAATCACACATAATTAGTGTGGGGAATGCGTGATCCATATTTACAAGTGCCAGTATTAGTACTTTTAACTCTGCCAACTGTGCCATGCAGTCTCCTAGAGATTACGTTTTGGTGCAACTTGGATGGAACTTTCTATCCTGCATACGACCTTTAACGATAACACATGCTAAATAAACTGTGTTGTTGCTTGCTCCCTATGGCCGGTTGAGCAGATCCGTCAGTGTAAATAAAATATTCATACTGATCTAGAGGCAAGATTTCATTTGGTAGAGGCTATTCTTGTTCGTATTGCAAGTGTGCTTGTGTTTTTAGACTTGGAACAAATCTGTTTTCATCGTCCGTTGCAGTAAGAGAATTAGCCCATTGTATCCATCTGGGATGTAAGGCTTTTGGCATTTGGAATGCTAACCTTCGTAAGAGCTTCTAAAGCCGGCACCGGGGTTACGACAATTATGCGTTTTTCCTGAGCCAATAGTCTTACTCTTGCTACCGCGTTCTGAACTGCTGTCAGGATTTTCTCTGTTGAAGTGAAACACATATCTGCAATTGTGTACAGGTGTTATTTGTATGCGATTGGTACTATTTCACCTTCATTAAAGGTTAATTAAGTGTACCCACATTGACCCGCTATTACACGGATCAGCAAGTGGCATATGTTTAAGCTTGTTTGTAAGTGTTTTGAAGCTATCATGTCTTCTTATAGTGAACGTAGGATGCTTGTGTGCTCCTGTGTCCATTGCCTAACTGAAAAGTCAGGTTTTATTAAGTCGCAGAAAGATTTTACTCTTTCAGCGTAATCCAAAATGTATGTTCTGCAAAAATGTAGGAATCCCAGTATTGATTGTAAATTTTTTAATGGTTTCGGAAGTTGGAGCAGCACCAGACTGCCAGACTTTTCCCTTCACTTGAAAGCTGTATCCTAGAAACAGGTCACTGAGGTGGGCTATTTTTGATTTTTTTTAAATAAATTTGTAGCCCTCAGAGGCGAATCCCATAATAATGGTGTCCACCCTGGTCAAGTGCCTTTCTAATTCATCAGCCGTGAGATAAAGAATATTTCACATAGGACAATGCTTCCTCATCAACACTTAGCAGTAACTCAGTTACCCTTGCTGAAAATACCCAGGGGCTGTTCTTATACCCCTGGGGGAGACAACAACATTTTTGCTGGGACCCTAACGCTGAGAATGCGATCAAATACCTGCTTTCAGGTGCTATATTTTAGCTGAAAAATCCATTTGAGATATCAGTGTTGTTTTGTATTTTTTCCACATAATGTTTTTCATCAATGCAGCACATTGTGCATTTTGAACTGCAAATGTCTTGGTACAAGTGTTTAGATGTCTGTAAACTAAACTAGACAATATATATTGTCCGGTTTTGATACAGGAAACAAAGGAATGTTCATTGGTGGGGTGCATGTTTCAATGACCCCTTAATATGCATGTTGATCTAAGATCTCCCTGACCTGTTTTTAGCTTCTTGCTTTAATTGGATATTGCCTTTGTGCATTCTGTGAAACTTTTAACCTCATGGCTGCTGGAGCGATTCCCCTGCAGTGCTGGGCCATATTAAAACGGGTGTGGTCATGACGATCTCGTCATGAGCACCTGAGAGTTATATGGCATGACGAGCTGAGCTCGTCATGAGGACCGAAGGGGTTAACGGGATCACGTGATGGAATTAATTCTCATCCCATCTGGCATGATCTTTGTATAATGCAAGAGCTTGGGCTACTGCCCACTCCCGTGCACTTGTATGTTTAAAATTAATGGGAACGAGGTCGGAGAAGGCTGGAAAAATTATATTTTCTCCCCTAGGGCACTCCATAATGAATGCTGGCAGAAAATCTTGTTCAGCTAACAGGATGCCATAACCAGATCACAGGTTCTTCCAAAAGGGACCTTTTCTTTTTCTGGGCTTTTCACCCTCCATCCGGAATGTTATTTCATGTAACTTATGTGGGACTCTCACCCTTTTATCTGGTGCTTCCACCGTGATGTAATCATTCAAGTCCGCTGTGACCAGAAATTCCATCAGGTTCTGCCGAGCTATTGTTACTTCTGCCGCACTGTCGAGCATCGTAAGACCACATTCCCCGTTCAGAAGTTGTATGCTCAGAATTCTGGGCATGTCTGATCTTCAGACCTGCAACTTTTGTCTCCTTAAACTGTGGTTTTGATTTGGCTTTTATTCTTTTTTTGAAGTATAGTCTTGAGCGTGCTGTTTGTTTCTGGACCTAGAACGCTCTTCTTTGTGTTCTGACCATCCTTCTCCCTCTGAGTTTTTTGTCGAGTCCTGAACGGAACGAGAGGCATGTGTATCAGTATCCTGATACCTGTCAGATTTCCTAATGTTATCCCTATTCCTAAAGTTATAAGTTATAACTCTTTTCAGAGTGCTCCTGTGGAGATCTAACTCAGGCTTGAGATCTTTTTTCTGTAAAGTTTTGTTGTTTTTCATTATTCCACTTCTTTTTAGAAGAAGCAGGTGTCTGATTAGAAGTGGCCCTCTCAGGACTGCCCATCAGTTTTAGTTTTAAAGCTTTCCCACCCATACTGTTTCTGCCTAATTCTGCATATGTAGTTTCAATTATTTTGGTTAGTTTGTGTGGTTGCTCTAATGGACTGAACTCCCTTAGGCGTTAGTGGATTGCCACTGATGCTGCTTCCCATCTAATATTAGCTAGTATTATGGCTAATACCTGGTCATAGTTATTTAGTAACTTCATCCCTAAATTCAAAGCAGGCTCTGCTCCGTACTCATTCTGTATTTGCCTTAATACATCCAGTATCACCACAAATGAAGGTATACCATGAGTCCTTGTATATATGGCAGCAAAGACTGTACTCCAAGTGGTACAATTCTTTAGTTGGGGTGTTATCCCCGTGGACAAGCAGATTGTTAGCATTCTGTGTCTTTTAAATGGAGTACTATCCAGGAATTCTGCCTCTAACTCTATTATTTTCGGAGCTACCCAGAATGGCGTATGTTCGCGTTTCGTGGGCATTTTGCCCATTACTGCGTGTAATGCAGGAATTGCTGCAATTGTTTCCAGTTCACTTGGATCCGAGGAAAACATTTCAAAGTTCATGAAGTAGCCAGAAGCAGTTCAATCAATTGTTGGAATTGCATTGAGATTTGTTGAAATCGCATTTTGCTCTCGTCGTGGCATGTTTACGTAGACGTCTGCATTTGGTCTAATTGCAATCGAGTTATTATTTTGAGATTGATTTTGAATTTGAACTTCGGGTTCAAGAGGACCGAGTTCCATAGCATTGTTGCATAGTCCTTAATTTCGTACAGGAGGCTCTTGAAACATGATGAGTCTTTCTGTTTGAACTTCTTGGATTGTAGCGAGAGGAGGGCGTCTGCTACTGTGGAGTCCACGAGGCCTACTGCTTAGCATCAGCCACATAGTGTGGTTTGATTAAGTCAATTGAGATAAATCTTTTCTTCTTTTTCCCGGCAAGAGGCAGCAGAAGTATAGTTCTTGTTCCTTGTACTGCTAGGACCGGTACAGGCTTTCTGCAGGATGGCCCAAATTCTTTTTTGCTTACTATTTTCTCTCAGACCAGATCCCCAACTTTTGGGATCCAGACAGGTCTTGCCATGACTGTCTTGACTTCCCCAGTGGCGGTCTGTTTCATGTGGACGTTACTTTGATGTTTCCTGGATTAATTATATGCTGATATCAAATGGTTTCTCATCCATCACTGCACCTTCACAATCAAGATAAGATACCCACATTTTCATCCCAAATAAGACCTCGTATGGAGTGACACCCCCTAGAGAACTTTTCGGCTGATTATTGAGTGCTCTATGTACCACATATAAGTGATTGACCAAACTACCTCCCTTGCCTGAATCCCTAGCTGTTGAAGATTGCTTTAAGTTCCGGCTTTTCCTCTCCAGAACATAATTTCCCTCAGGATGGTGCGGAGAGGAGTACTACAATGATACACCCATAATTTCCATGTTCTCTTTGTAAGCCCAAGAGCTAAATGCTGGGCCACGGTCAGAATGTAATGTGCCGGCTGCGTATGACCCTATAAAGACTTGCAAATCTTTGATAACAGTCCAAGCGTCAGCCGAGCGTTGAGGCCAAACCCATAGGAATCTGGAGCATGAATCAACTGCCACCAAGATATACTTGTAAGCCCCATCCGATTGTAGTGGGTTGCAGTGGTCCAGATACACCAAGCGAGAGTTTTGTCTGATTTTAATAATGGTGTCTGTGCCGGGTGTGTTATGGTGGAGCCTTTCATCTGCTGGCAGATGGCACATTTCAAGACATAGTTTGTTTTGTTAGACCTTGCCACCAGTAACGCTGTTTCAATAATGAAATAGTTAATGTAATGTCAGTATGCGCAGAACCCAACCCTTGTGTGTTGAAACAGTCAAACCTTGTCTATGATCCATATTTGGTATTACTCTATCCCCCCATGCCAGGAATCTGAGCATATGGAATGTTGTTTGCATCTAACTTGTAGGAGAACTTGAGTGGAAATTTCTTTGGTACTGCTGAGCTGCCTTTGTGCAAAGCAATGACAGCAACCATAATCTCACCGTCTATCCTCGTTTTTGAAGGAGTGATTGAAACTAGAGAAGCTGTGTGTACAGCCCCCTTCACAGCTTCATAAACCAATGAATTCCCTTCAACGTGAACGCCATCATGTTGATGACTCAGTGTATGAATCACGTGAGACCTTGGTAGTTTGTTTACTAACTGTTCCCAAAGCATTTTATGCCCAATTGTGCCACCTTCTGCTTTTTTGAACCCATTTTGTTCCTAATGATGTAGATATTCATTGTATGACTGCACTCTGTAAAAGGAATCACACATAACTAGTGTGGGGAATTTGTGATCCATATTTACAAGTGCCAGTATTAGTACTTTTAACTCTGCCAAATGTGCCATGCAGTCTCCTAGAGATTGCGTTTTGGTGCAACTTGGATGGAACATTCCATCCTAAATACGACCTTTAACGATAACACATGCTAAATAAACTGTGTTGTTTCTTGCTCCCTATGGCCGGTTGAGCAGATCCGTCAGTGTAAATAATATATTCATACTGATCTAGAGGCAAGATTTCATTTGGTAGAGGCTATTCTTGTTCGTATTGCAAGTGTGCTTGTGTTTTTAGACTTGGATCAAATCTGTATTCATCGTCTGTTGCAGTAAGAGAATTAGCCCATTGTATCCATCTGGGATGTAAGGCGTTTGGCATTTGGAATGCTAACCTTCGTAAGAGCTTCTAAAGCCGGCACCGGGGTTACGACAATTATGCGTTTCTCCTGAGCCAGTAGTCTTACTATTGCTACAGCATTCTGAACTGCTATCAGTATTTTCTCTGTTGAAGTGAAACGCATATCTGCGTTTGTGTACAGGTGTTATTTGTATGCCATTGGTACTATTTCACCTTCATTAAAGGTTAATTAAGTGTACCCACATTGACCCGCTATTACATGGATCAGCAAGTGGCATATGTTTATGAGTGTTTGTAAGTGTTTTGAAGCTATCATGTCTTCTTGTAGTGAACAGTTTCCCCTACCCCTCTCTGCCTACTAGCTTTGGATCCAGTTAGAGTCAGCGCCAAGAAACCGCTGGTATACGTGCGCTATAGAAATAATTTTAAATCAAATCAAATCAAATCAAATCAACGTACAATGCTTGTGTGCTCCTGTGTCCATTGCCTAACTGAAAAGTCAGGTTTAATTAAGTCGCAGAAAGATTTTACTCTTTCAGTGTAATCCAAAATGTATGTATGTAGGAATCTCAGTATTGATTGTAAATTTTTTCATGATTTTGGAAGTTGGAGCAGCACCAGACTGCCAGACTTTTCCCTTCACTTGAAAGCTGTATCCTAGAAACAGGTCACTAAGGTTGGCTATTTTTGATTTTTTTTAATTAAATTTGTAGCCCTCAGAGGCGAATCCCATAATAATGTTGTCCACCCTGGTCAAGTGCCTTACTAATTCATCGTCAATCAGATAAATATCATCCACATAGGACAATGCTTCCTCGTCAACACTTAGCAGTAACTCAGTTACCCTTGCTGAAAATACCCTGGGGCTGTTCTTATACCCCTGGGGGAGACAACAACATTGTTGCTGGGACCCTAACGCTGAGAATGCGGTCAAATACCTGCTTTCAGGTGCTATATTTTAGCTGAAAAATCCATTTGAGATATCAGTGTTGTTTTGTATTTTTTCCACATAATGTTATTCATCAATGCAGCACATTGTGCATTTTGAACTGCAAATGTCTTGGTGCAAGTGTTTAGATGTCTGTGAACTAAAACTAGACAATATATATTATCCGCTTTTGATACAGGAAACAAAGGAATGTTCATTGGTGGGGTGCATTTTTCAATGACCCCTTAATATGCATGTTTGATCTAAGATCTCCCTGACCTGTTTGTAGCTTCTTGCTTTATTGTATATTGCCTTTGTGCATTTGGTGAAACTTTTAACGGGATCACGTGATGGAATGAATTCTCATCCCATCTGGCATGATCTTTGTATAATGCAAGAGCTTGGGCTACTGCCCACTCCCGTGCACATGTATGTTTAAGATTAATGGGAACGAGGTCGGAGAAGGCTGGAAAAATTATATTTTCTCCCCTAGGGCACTCCATAATGAATGCTGGCAGACAATCTTGTTCAGCTAACAGGATGCCATAACCAGATCACAGGTTCTTCCAAAAGAGACCTTTTCTTTTTCTGGGCTTTTCACCCTCCATCCGGAGTGTTACTTCATGTAACTTATGTGGGACGCTCACCCTTTTATGTGGTGCTTCCACCGTTATGTAATCATTGAAGCCCGTTGTCACCAGAAATTCCATCAGGTTCTGCCGAGCTATTGTTACTTCTGCCGCACTGTCGAGCATCGTAAGAGCCCATTCCCCGTTCAGAAGTTGTATGCTCAGAATTCTGGGCATGTTTGATCTTCAGACCTGCAACTTTTGTCTCCTTAAACTGTGGTTTTGATTTGGCTTTTATTCTTTTTTTGAAGTATAGTCTTGAGCGTGCTGTTTGTCTCTGGACCTAGAACGCTCTTCTTTGTGTTCTGACCATCCTTCTCCCTCTGAGTTGTTTGTCAAGTCCAGAACGGAACGAGAGGCACGTGTATCAGTATCCTGATACCTGTCAGATTTCCTAATGTTATCCCTATTCCTAAAGTTATAACTCTTTTCAGAGTGCTCCTGTGGAGGAGATCTAACTCAGGCTTGAGATCTTTTATCTGTAAAGTTTTGTTGTTTTTCATTATTCCACTTCTTTTTAGAAGAAGCAGGTGTCTGATTAGAAGTGGCCCTCTCAGGACTGCCCATCAGTTGTAGTTTTAAAGCTTTCCCACCCATACTGCCTAATTCTGCATATGTAGTTTTAATTTTTTTTGTTAGTTTGTGTGGTTGGTCTAATGGACTGAACTCCCTTAGGCATTAGCGGATTGCCACTGATGCTGCTTCCCCTCTAATATTAGCTAGAATTATGGCTAATACCTGGTCATAGTTATTTAGTAACTTCATCCCTAAATTCAAAGCAGGCTCTGCTCTGTAATCATTCTGTATTTGCCTTAATACATCCGGTATCACCACAAATGAAGGTATACCATGAGTCTTGGTATATATGGCAGCAAAGACTATACCCCAAGTGGTACAATTCTTTAGTTGGGGTGTTATCCCCATGGACAAGCAGATTGTTAGCATTCTGTGTCTTTCAAATGGAGTAGTATCCGGGAATTCTGCCTCTAACTCTATTATTTTCGGAGCTACCCAGAATGGCATATGTTCGCGTTTCGTGGGCATTTTGCCCATTACTGCATGTAATGTTTGTGGACTAATTTTAGTTGCTGTACCCTGAGATTGAGTTCCATTTGTTGCAACTGTGGTGGCTGGACTGTGAAAGTCCTCATTACAAATTGTGTCAAGTTTCTGTAGTTCTAATTAAATCTTTGTTTTGAGTAAGTCTCCTTGTGGCATTGTTTCAATGTCAGGATGAGGTGTGTTGGCTGCTAATATCGGCCATGTTGCTACTGGTCTTCCTAACAGACCAAGCCTTACTCTTCCTCTATAGTGGGGTAGAGTGCCTATAACCCCCTGGCTGCTGGGTTAAAACTCCCACGCTGCGGGCGGGGGGGGGGGCGCTTACATGACTTACAGTGGAGCTGTGCTCATGACGAGCTGAGCTTGTCACAGACCCGCCCACTGATTAATTCTCCTGCATAGGCGGGGAATTAGCCACGCGCGGGCGGGCAGCAGCAGTTATGATGAGCTCAGCTCATCATGAGCACAGCTCCACTGTGACTCATGACGAGCTGAGCTCGTCATGAGCACACAAGTGGTTAAACCAGTAATGGTGTTCCTGGTATGTGAGTGGAATCTCTATGTCCTTGATCAGACCATCTTCCGCTAGTGCATCTCTATCTGTATAGAAGTCAAATGTCTGTGTTTGTGCATCTGCTGCTGGGAATGTAACCCACGAATAAAATACCTCTGTTTTGTTTGATTTGTGTGTTTCAATCACAAAAGCTACTAAACCACCCCACACTTGTAAACCATTGTCTAATAGTGGCAGGGTGATAGTATGTCTGAATGTAGGTGCAGTTAGAATTCCATCCACCTCTTCCTCTCCTACTGAGAGGCGTCGAGTCACCACCGGGTTAACTTCGCCCTCCGTCATTTTTGTAACAAAGATGTTTTGTTCAAGGGAACTAAGATAAGGTTTTATTTAAAATTTTAGGAACACTGCATCCTTCAAGCTTGATTAACCAACAACCAACATATAGGATTTTTCACCTACTCAGCTGTGGCGGAGTTTGTGCTCACCCACTCTCTAAGAATTGCACAACTGAACTACTCAGATTCTACTGTTAAATAAGTACCCAACCAATGCTGATGGCACCATGCCGTGTAGTTCCTATAGTACCCATGCAGGGCCTGCATGTTTGGATAACACAAACTGCAGGATTAGTGGCAGACTAACTCTGAGCACCCCTACCGTGT
This sequence comes from Lissotriton helveticus, assembly GCF_964261635.1. Taxonomy (NCBI): domain Eukaryota; kingdom Metazoa; phylum Chordata; class Amphibia; order Caudata; family Salamandridae; genus Lissotriton; species Lissotriton helveticus. The sequence continues at coordinate 2,058,135,149 of NC_136061.1, forward strand.
ATGTTAGCCTGTTTACATTAGGTAGATCACAGTGCCACTATAATCTCCTCTTATTGGGGAGAGAATAGTTTCTGCCAACCTTAGACCATGTCAACCATGAGCCCCCAGGATCATGGAAACATTGTATTACTTTTCGCTCAGTCACTCGTGTTCACTTAGTTTGTCTCAGAGAGTTACACAGAAGTAACAGTCGGTGTGTTTACAATAAGTATTTATTTCACAGTTCTTCTAGTGTATTATATATGTGCTGCGACAGTAGCAGAATTATATGATCAGCAGTACAGTGACTATAAAAGGATAGTACAATTCTACCATTTTGCAAGAGTCATGAACACATACATGGATATAAAATGCATGATAAAAGAAAGCATGCGTACTCCTACAATGATTATCTAGATGTACCTTAGTGTACCCAGCAGGTGAGTAGGTGTTAAGCCAAGAATCCCTCTAGGTTTAGTCTAATCCCATTACCTGAAATGAGAGAGTGTGGGACCCCGTCCTGTTCTCGAGTTGGACACCCAGCAAGGGAGGTTTAGACCAATGTCAGCTGGTGCGTCTGCGGGTAGGAGCCTCAGCATCTCTGGTCAGTGTGTCGGCCTGGAAGTCTTGGTTCCCTCTAATACTAGCAAGAGCTGCTATATTTATAAAGAAAAAGTATCTAGGGTTCCTTTGATCCTTGTTTCTTGTTTTAGCCAATGTTGGGTTTGTGGATAATGTATGGGATAAACCTTGTACATAGATATTATGCAGGTGGATGTAGCCCCTACCTGGTTTCCAAGAACCCTTATGAATATTCATTCACTGTGTCAGTCTAAAGATGAAGTCATAGAACGCTATTATTCAGGGAAACCATCCTTCTGCGCCCAGGACTAGAACTAAGTAAAGGTTCAATCCTAAAAGGCTTGTTACTGTGTAGTGTAGAGGAGGTGATGTAGGAGAAATGGTATGATGTTACCAGGGCCTATATTAGGGTACCTATGTGAAACATAATGTTATGCAGACGTGTGTGCATGCATGTTTTTTTCTTTAAAGACACAGAAAGTGGCACGGGGAGAGTACATTTAGATACATTGCAATATATTACTGTCATCATGTCAGTAATGCAGAACTTTGAGAGTGTACAACTGTTAATACTGTATCTGATTGTATTATTGCTTACAGTGGTATTACTGAGAATTTCTTTGATGTGCAGTAACTCTATGAGACACATTTAGATTTGTTTGATGACTTCTGTGCAGCAATAGTTGGTTCTAATGTAGGTGTTCACTCATGAATACACAAAAAGACATTTGTTGGAATGTTATGCTATCACACACTTTGTGTATAATACTTTCCAATTTTCATTTACAGTAACATGTCTTCTCCACAGAACTCAGAAGGTCCAGCGACTGAAGAGACCGTTAAGCAGATTATCAAGGAAGTTAGTTGCTGACCCGGAACATACAAGTCTCTCCTTTTTAAAATGTTGTCCCAACCCCCTTCCATCTGGGGTGGTGCTTAATTTAAGGTGACAGTTCCTTGATCATGCACAACCCTTGGAGAGTTAGGTGGTCCAATATCATCTTGAAGGACATGAATCAGGTGAGTAGCATGACAAAAGACAGAAGTCGCAAGTCCAGCTAAATGTCCAAGAACTAGCCCAGGCTCTTTTGGGCAACACTCGTAGAGTGTTTGACTTGGCCAGTGCTTTGGCTGATGTACAACTTAAAGTCCAGTCCTTACGAAAGAAAAATCAGTTGCTCAGAGTTGAGTTGGTGGTATACCGTCCACGTTACTCCCCTTGGTTATCCGACATAGGAGATAGAGTCATACCCAAAGGCACACGCCCGGTATTGAAACCCTCACAGTTTGGGGATTTGGGGTATCAGGCAAACATCCCAGCTCATGGGGGGGGTTCATCTAGTCCATGTTAAAGTGACTATCCCAACACCTGTTCTGCTGGTACCGGCCAAATGTTTTCTGGGGGACATTGCCAAATTCCATGCCTTTTGGAGTCACAGCAAGTTGCATTTTCTCTGTAAACCTGGGGTATTTCTTATGGACACTGCTAGGATTGCTTTCATTATTTATGACCTCAGCGGTACTGCTACCAATTGGGCCATTCTACTGATTGAGAAAAATTAGCCAGTGCTACATGACTTTGGGAGGTTTAAAGATATGATGCGTTGTCAAATAGCTAAGCACACTTTCATTCAGACCAGCAATAATGAAATCTAAAAGCTTCGACAATAAATTGAGGACTTACTATCTTACACCACAACCTTTTCTGAGCTATTCAGAGAAACTCAGTGACCAGAGGAGAAGCGGAAAAGACCCCACTCTTCTATGGAGGTTTCAGGGATGAGTTAGAGGATTCTTTGGTTGATATTTTTGACTTTCGAATTGATTGATTTTTGTTAAGCTTGACCATAGACTAAATGAATGCAAGGGATAAAGACCTCAATGAGAGCCTAAATTATTGTTTTTTAGGTCTGAACATAAAGAACCAGATATTAAAAACTATGACACCTCGGCACACATGCAAATTAGGGGAATACCTGGTCCCCAGACCACCTTGAAAAAAGAATGAGAAGAAAGTTAAACTCATGCCTCTACTGCGGTAGGGCGAGGCATGTTGCCCAAGACTGCACAGCAAAACTGAAAGGGATCCGGAAGACACTAGCAGTGGTTTCTAACTCAGTAAAGTAAAACTAGAAAGTTAGGCTGGCACAGGGGCCAACCAGTCGGGTGTATCTCTTGAACAGACCTCACAATATTTAGGCAACGCCTTAAGTAGAGTTCCACACCACTTAACGATATTAGATGCCATAATAATCGCCCCAGAACAGAGACAGATTTTACCTATGCTCCTAGTTTCACAGGCTACTGGGAACTTTCTGGACTTCATCTTGGCCAGTTCGTTAACATTCCAAGAGATAGGAAAGATGAGCCAGAACTTGATAGAGCTGTGGATGGCTTATAGGCCTGATTAAGTTTCAGACTAATATGTTGTCTATGGTATGTGAGAAAGGGCATACAGAGACCCTGAGCTTTGAACAAATAGATACACCTATGTTTGGTGAAATATTAGGAGTACCTTCGCTTCAACTCCATAATCCTTTCATTAACTTGTCTCTGCACTTGATAACTCTGGATTCACATTCTTGTTGTACCCATTGTTATACAACAGCATAAGAATTGCTACCACCATTGACTTGTGCAGCCGTTGATCATAGAACCACAGTTCCTCTTCCCACAGAATGTCATGACTTCCAATTTGTCTTTGATGAACAAAAGGCTACACAGTTAACCCATCATCAGGAATTTGATTGTTGGATAGATTTGATTCCAGAAGTGGTTCTTCCTTGTAGCCGCATATATGTTCTATTCGAACATGAGACAAAGCATCAGAAGAAATACCTTGATAAGATTCTTGCTTTATGCTTTATTCAACACTCTACCTCTTCTGCATTTTCACCACTCTTCTTTGTTACAAAGAAGAGTGGTGAGTTCCGGCTGTGCATAGATTAAAGGGCACTGAACAAAATGACTCTAAAGAATCAATACCCATTACCCCTAATTACTTCCTTGCTTTATCATGTATTGCATTCTAGAGTGTACACCATACTGGACCTGTGTGGGGCATATCACCACATGTGGGTGAAGGAGGGTGATGAGTAGAAGATGGCCTTCCGGAACAAAGTTCAGATTATTCGAGTAAACCTCCAAGCACTTCAGTCTGTGTAACATCTCCGCAGTATTTCATTTCATTATAAATGTAGTCCTGCAAGACCTTCTGGACATTCCCATTTATTCACCTGATCTACGCACAGTTATGCAGTGACTTCGGGAGCATGCTATTTTTGCAAAATTGGAAAAATGCACCTTCTATATAAAGAAAGTTGAGTTTTTGGGATACATCTTGTCTCCAGATACATAACCATGGGCAAAAAGAATGTCCAGGCAAATCTAGATTGGCTGATACCTACTACCATCAAAGAGATGCAGTATTTCCTGGGATTTGTGAATTTTTACTGGAGATTAATTACCTATTTTTCAACTATTGTGAGCCCGATTACCAAATTATTATGAAAGAATGTACCTTTTGTTTGGTCACAATATGCTAATTATGCCTTTTATTCATTAAAAATAGTTTAGCTCAGCTTCAGTAGTGAGGCACCCTGACTCCACACAGCCTTACTTTGTAGAGGGAGATGCCTCACAGGTTGCAATGGAAGGCATCTCAAAAGGGCATCTGTAGCCCATTGCTTACTTTTCAATAACGTTTTTGCCTGCTAAGCAGAATTAAACAGTGGCAGAGTGAGAACTGATTTCTATCAAACTGTGTTTCAAAGAATGGCACCAGTATTTGCTTGGAGCCCAACATACCATCACGAGAACCTCCACTTATTCAGATCTCTGAAAGCACTTATTCGAAGACAGATAAGGTGGCTGCAGATTTTTAGCAAATTTTACTTCATAATTACCCATTGCCCCAGAACTAAAAAAACTAAGGCTGATGTGTTATCACGATCGGGTTACAATAGTCATTACATAAATAAGACATCCCCACAATATATTGTAGCTACAGACCACACCATCGAGTAATGTGATCAGGAGTCATTTCTATTCATAGTCAGGCAAAGTACTAGTCAAGAGAACATGGATAATTGGTTAACTGAATGGAAACAATCACATGTGTAATAGACTTCCTTAAGCTGGCACTACCTCATATGTTCCCAATAAAGAACTTAGGCAAGAAGCTTTAACTGTGCATCATGATACCCCACAAGCAGGGTACCCATCAATCCCAAAAATTATAGCCAACTGGTTTTTGTGGCCAATACTGCCCAAGGATGTGCACAACTGTGTCCAAACCTACCCCATTTACAAACAAAATAAGTTATCTTGTTCTGCCCCAGAAGGGTTGTTACGCCCAATACCCCAACAGCAATGGAACACCATCAGCATGGACTTCATTAATGATTTACCCAATTCCAATGGTTACACCACAATAGTGTGGATTTATTTGACAAATTGCCACATTTTATTGCCTTAAAACAAATACCAACCGCCAAGAAACTCTCTGCGTTATTTATCCAACACATCATGCTTTTGCGTGGAATCAGTTCAATTATTATTTTTGACAGAGGGACACCATTCATCTTAAGGCTCTGGTGCAGTCTGTGCACATATTTGGACATCGACAATTGACTCTCATCTGCTTATCACCCACAAACTGATGAGCAGACCAAGCAGTGAAAGCAAGCTCTTTGTTAACCTCCAACCATGCTACATGGGAAACCTCGTTGCCACTAGGAAGAGGTGTGGCGCCGCGGCTAGGGTGACTGACTCTGGAATCTGGGGATCACGATTTGATCCCTGGCACCGGCGGCAGATTATCCCAGCACTATGTGACTCTGGGCAATAGCTTGCTTAATCTTCCCGACGGCCTCCAGCGCCTAGAGACCCTTACGGGTGATTGTGCGCTTTACAAATGTGGATTTATTATTATTACTAGTTGAGTTCCAATCAGTCTGCTACTGGAGTATCACCATTATACTGTGTAACTAGAACAAACCCACACATGTTACAGGAGGAGGTTATTACTAACACTGGGCCTGTCTCTTCCCTACAACAATTTGTAAAAATCTGTTGCAACAGCAATAAGAGGTACTAACACAGCTCTAGCAGACAATAAGATAGGAGATCAGGACTGGCTTTCCACAAAACATCTACGCCTTCACAGATCAAGTAAAATACAGTCTCTATATTTGGGCCCTTTTACTGTGGAATGGATACTCAATCATTTAGCTATAAAATTACCCAATGATTTACATGTTCATCCCGTGTTTCGTGTGTACCTACTCAAACCCTATTGTCCCCACATCTGACCCATGCCCCCACCACCATCTATGACAGCTGATCAACATTTGAAATTTGAAGTACAGAGAATCATTCAGATGGAGAACAAATGTATATAGGTGTAGAAGAGCCCATGGTACTGGATAGACACAAGATGCCATCAACTCCTGAAGTCTCAATCAAAGTCCTACAGGGATAACCATACTCTGCGGAAAAGTCTTTCTTTATTAGCTAAACTGTAAAGGAATCCATGCCAGTGCTCTGTTCAGAACCCCATGGCTGATGCAATTTAATGGCAGCATGTCTAATACCAAGACTGGTAGTCTTAAATTGACTTCAATTCCTCTTTAATACACTACCAGATATTCCCTGTCTCTTTATCTCACTTTGCAGGTTCTTGCTTTCTTCCTGTGTGAAATTTTTTCAAGTCATCCTCCTCCGTCTTTCCAATTTGTTTATTTTTCCCTCCCTTGTTCTCATAAATATCTGATGCAAAAAAATATGTTGGTACCCAAGTGCCTGCGGCCCCCACCAGCAACAACCTTCTCAAATTGGGCCCCGTTTTTACCGGATTCTGAATCATCATCATCCTCATTATCATCATCATCATCAAAATAAATTGATTTCATTTTTTTTTAAATCTGTAAAAAGAACTATACATAAAATAAATAATTAAAATCAACATTGTGACAGTATGTAAAACGTAATCTAATGAGAGTTAAATAATTTTCACATACCAATTAATCACATTCTACAGATAGTTACTAACATAACTGTAAGACCTTGGCTGGTCTTCCCACACACTGTTTGCCTTACTCCTCCATTGTTTGGTGATGTCATGTTTGTTGGCCTTAGGGCTCTGTACACTTTACCTCTGCTAACTAATGCTAAAGTGCGTGTGCTCACTCCCTAGAACATGGTAATATTGGCTTACACCCAATTGGCACATTAAAGTTACTTATATGTCTTCAGTAAAGTGGTGCTACATGTACCCAGGGCCTGTAAACTAAATACTACTAGTGAGCCTGCAGCGATTATTGTGCCACCCATTTAGTAGTCCTTTACAAACCTCTCAGCTGCCTTCAAAACATTCTCCCACAACATTCTCTGCGCAAGCCACCACAATGCCGACATCCGCGACAAAGCCTTAGATTGGACCTGCTCATTCTTTGCCAGACGAACGCAGATTGTCAGACTTCTTCTGTTCTACTCAAAACCCACATAGATCAGCTATGGAGTGCCTCAGGGATCCTCCCTGGGCCCTATCCCTTCAGCATTTACATGGCCCTGCTTGCAGCCATCGCCAGAAGCCACAGACTCAAAATCTTCTCATATGCAGACGACACCCAGCTGATTCTCTCTCTCACAGAAGAGCCCACAGCCGACAAGAGCAACTTCCATAATAAGATGAAGACAGGTGCCAACTGGATGAAGGAAAGCTTACTCAAGTTCATCTCAGACAAGACCCTAGTCCTCATCCTGGGTCCCCCTCTCTGCCTGGGACAACTCCTGGTGAACTGCAGTGCTAGTAACTGCCCTAAACCCATGGACCACACAAGAAACCTCTGTATCATCTTGAACCACCAAATCAACGCCGTCTCATCCTCCTGCTTCCACATGCTACAACTACTTCGAAAGTTCTTCAAGTGAATCCCCACTGAGTCTAGGAAAATGGTCACCCATGCACTCATCAGCAACAGTCTTCACTACAGCAACACACCCTGCGACTGCACTACCCAAAAACTTCCAAAGAAACTGCAGAATATCCAGAATGCATCCACCAGACTCATCCTGAACATCCGCTGCCACAGCCACATTACCAGTCACCTGAGACACCTTCACTGGCTATCTATCAACAAAGGAATTACGTTCAAGCTCCTCGTGTATGCCTACAAAGCCCTCCACAACACCGGACCTGCATACCTCAACACTGCCTCTCCTTCTATACCCACATCAGACACCTCTGCTCCAACCAATTGGCCCTGGTCACCGTCCAACTAATCTGCAAGACTACGGCTGGAGTAAGGTCCTTCTCCTACCTCACTGCAAAGACCTTGAACTCCCTGCCTCTACATCTCAGGCAATCACCGTTGCTGCCTCAATTCAGGAATGACATCAAAATCTGGCTCTTTAACTGAACCACAGCCCCCCCACTCAGTGCCTTGAGAGACATATGGGTGAGTAGTCGTGCTTTTACAAGAACACTCATTGATTGATTGTTGCTGGTCTGCCATTGCAGCTTGTGTGTGCAGTTTTAAACTGCCATTTCAGCCAGGCCAAATATATCTTTTGCCAGGCCTAAACCTTCCTTTTTAATTCACATAAGTCACCCATATTTAAATCGTTGGACATATACTTTTTAATTTTATATGTCCTGGTAGTGAAAAATTCTTTAATTTCTTTTCACTACTTCAAGGACTTCCTCTCTGATAGGATAACATTGTGGTACTTATTATAATTTTCAATTGGGCGACTGCTGCTTGCAGCCTGCCTACATGAGGTCATGATTTTTTGGCAATAACACCTCTATTTTGAAGTACTGCATGATGGCCTTCTATGTTAGGCCTCCCCTAATAACCAGTTCAGAAAGTAAAGAATGTAGGGGTAATTTTTGATACCAGGTTGGTGTTTGCCAAACTTGTGAATAAGGTCAGTTCTGTCTGGGTTTTTTTTACCCTGAAAGTGTTAAGGAAAATCCTCCGCTTTCTCTCTGCCAGAGTTAAATAAAACTAGAATCTCTGCCTTGGTACTTACAAGGCTTTATTTTTGAAAAGCCTTGTGCACAGCCTCACAGCAGCGCGTGCTTTGTAAATTACAAATGCTCCAAAATGCTGCAGCAGGAGTACTGCTAAATCTCCCTAAATTCTGCTCAATATCGCAGAATTTTCATGGCCTGCACTGGCAGCCTATCAGGGAACGGGTAAAATTGAAGGCCCTGTGCTGGGCCCATAAGATCCTTTACATGGTTGACCCTCTCTCCCTCCAAAAGATCTTTAAGTGGTTTGCACCCACCGATACCCTACAATCTTCCTCTGCCAGTAAGGTAGTGGTGCCTAGGATTAAGAAGGCCCACTGGGGAGGAAGTAGCTTCTCCCACACTGTAAATGCTGGAATGCACTCCTGGATTATCATAGATCACAGCCCAATTTGCTTAGTTTTAGACAACAATTAAAGACTTGGCTGTTTCCCTCTGGCCACCAATAACATAGGGTCACATTTCTTCTTTTCTCCCCTCCAATAATGTTTCTGATATAACACCAAGACGCTGTTTTGATATTCACCCGCTTTATACATTTCTAAACATAACATAACATAACCTACATGGGAAACATGAAGAGGGGCAGCTGGATTTGTGTAGTGCTCTCAGACAGTGAGACAAAGGGGAAATAGGTGTAGGTAGGATTTGACAGCATTTCCCATCTCTAACTTGATGACGGAGAAGCTCTGTCACCTACCACACTTCCACATCACAAAGGCTCTACCTCAGCACACTCACACATGGTTTTACACCAGTCTATTGTGCCCCAGACTAACTTGGGCCAGAGCAGGGAGGCATGAAATTTCCAACACTTTTCTGGGTTGGATCCTCTAGAACCTTCTCCTACTTCAAGGCTGGCAGCAAGTATGAATATTAGACCCTCAGATCCGACTCTTCAGTACACCTCCTCTGGACCTGTGGAAGCCTCAGAAGGATCACTATGCTGCCCTGCTGCAGGAAGAACTGTACTCTGTTACCTGTTAATGTGTTGCCCTGCTTCCTGCTGACCTCCTGCCTGAGTGAAACGGATTGCAACTCTGCTACCCTGCTACTGTACTTTCCTGCTGCCTGCTACCTAGGTGTCTAAGTAAACAGGACCACCTGAATGACTTCAAGGGCTAGTTGGCTGGCCTCCATTTAAAGGAGCCTCAGGACAGAAATGTAGTCAACTACCTTGAACCCGGCACCTGGACACTGTCTACTATGATTCTTGCCCACCAAAGTGGTGCCACACCAGGGCTGGAACCTTCGAAGTTGGCCTAAAAGTGCTCCCCAAGCCCAGTTGTGATCCCTTGGGCGGAACCAACGAAACAAGATGTATCTCCTCATATCTCCACTTCGGATCCACCACTAAGGGATGCATTCCCGACTCAGGACCTTGCATCGCAGTGCAGCTTGGAACTAATTGGGAACTTATGCTGCTTAATGCATCAACATAACTAGAATTTGTTTTGCAAGCCTTCATCAATGCCATTCTCAGTGTTGACAGAGGACCTCGTATTACAAGCATAGTCGACAGATTCATTGGAACCATCGCTGTGCAACACATCTCCAAAGTAGGATCTCGCACCACAGTTTCTTCTGAACCGACCCTGCGCAAGGCATCCTCGTTGTGGGATCTCACAATGTTCTGAAATCACGATTAAGGTACCGTGTTCAAAGGACTTAAGTCCCTGTAGCAGACCCACACTTCTTCCCTGTCAGCCTGCAATTGTGACTAGGGGTGGGCATCAAATTCCGTTCTGCTCACGGAAATTGCGATTATTTGACATTTTCGCGTTCCGCGGAGAGTGCGAAAATGCAAAAATGTTCAGGATCCGCAGCGTAGCGTAGATTTTTTTATGCTCCCGCTTTGAAAATACATTCTCGCCCACGCTCGATCCCCTTACCGGGATCCCCGCATTCCCTGACAAGTTTTCCCGATCCGGTCACGTGCTTCACAAGATGTTGGTAGCCGTTTGCGCTATCTCACAAGAGCTCACGCCCGCGATCACGTCATTCGTCTCGCGATCATGCACCGCGAGAGTATAAGATGTCGAACACGTCATTCTCCACCGTGAGCGAGAGCGTGAGGATGCAAACAGGTCATATCCAATGTGACAGGGAGCGTGAGAACGCGAACACGTCATTTATGACGCGCCATCGACATCCGGCGGAAGTAAGGTGAAGCTCGAGAACTCAAACAAAAATTTTCAATCTGGAGAAGAATATCATCTCTAGCAAGATAAAACCTTCAGTAAATGATGATTTGGATGAATAAAACTCCTCAGATTGACATTTGGCTGTCCTTTTTTGTGCAAGGAGTCCTTTTTAAAAATGGGGTTAGAGGGAGGAAGTGCCACAGAATCTCCAACTTCCTGTTCATTCTGCCTTTGGATTTTGAGCAGGAAAGATCACTCTTTTTGTCTGCTGCATCATTATCATTTGATTTGAGGATTTTTAAATTTGATATTTTACAAGTAAGTTGGTGTTGTGTCTGTTGGATTGGGGACATTGCAGTTGTTCAACTACAATTTAATTGTGATACTTATCATTAATTTTTTTTAAATTCTTGTGGGTAGTAGTAGTCAGTAGGCCCAGAGCTAGTCGCGGGTGGGTGCATGATGAAGCAACTGTTCCTTTGGTGTGTTTTGAATGTATTTCATTTTCAAGCATCATTTAGGGCATGGATGGCGTTGGACTGAGTTGGGAAATGTGTTTTTCGGGGTGGGGTTTCTGTTGTTGGGTGTCTTAAAGAAATGCCTTTGTTGTGTGTGTCTGGTGTGTGTTGGTGTGCATGCAACATTTCACTGATGTTCTTCTCCTGGCTTATTTGCTTTTTTAGGTGCACAAAAACCCAGAGGAGGAGGTATCATCATCATCACCCGTTGTACTGCCAGACAGAAGTCCTGCTGCGCATCACGTCCATGTGTGACCAAAACTTGTGCACCTGAGTCCTGCTGACATCTGAAGAAGATGGCCCCAAAGAAAGGTACCAGGTCCAGTACCAAGAAAGTTGCCGGTGAGAAGAAGGAACAGAAAATGGAAGTGCCACTAACAACGACTGGTGCCAGCCAATGTTTTTTTTGGGACCAATAGAAATACGCATGCAGCAGCGTTGTCTGGGAACCAAGCTGGGAGCAGCACCTCCGCCCCAGTGGTCCAACCCCACCAACCTAGGCCCAAGCCCTTGAGTGTCGCAGAGGTAGCCAGTCTACTAACAAGCAGCGATGTTAAAATGTCAGTACACAATCAACGCAGGCGGAAACTCAGCTGATAAGTGTGCAGCAGCAGCCGCAACAACAACAGTAGCCACAAGAACAGCATCAGCCGCAAGAACAGCAGAAGCCACAAGAACAGCAGCAGCCGCATGAACAGCCCACAATAGTAGTTTTTGCTCCTGAAGTAGGGGTATATCAGGAAATCGAGCTTCCTGCACACAAAGTGGAGCAAACCACTGTTTCGGAAGATCTATTGTCTTCCAGACCACCAGCAAGGAAAAGGAGGCTTAGTCCATCATCTTCTTCTTCAAGCCCCGCTTCTGATGATCATGATGCCACTTGGAAGCCACCAGCTCAGTCTGAGAGTGATGCACGCTACAAGACAATGCTAGTGAAAAGAAAGGTTCCAGAAAGACTTAGAGTTATGTAGGTAGATGTACAAGAGGGGGATGATGTTGATGATGATGAGCCAGTCATCACGCACATCACTCCTGCCCCAAAGGGGATGGATACCAACATTATCACTGTATCAAAAAAGGCTGCTGCTGAGCGGGATGTAGCACGGATACTACCAACACATGTTACATCACCATGACCTCCAGCTGCCATATTTTCAAAGGCCCGGCACGGACCTACATCCAGCTCAACCATCTCAGTAGGTAGTAGTAGTAGAAGTCACAGTATAGCTGCACAGAGTCAAGCACTCCCTCCAGTTCATCTGGTATTGAAAGTGGCACATCCAGCAGCGCCAGAAAGTTCTCCTCCCCAGTTTGGGACTTCTTTTTGGTTAGCACTAAGGAGGAGAACGTTGCTATAAGTTCAATTTGTCGACAAGGTGTTCGGTGGGGTAAACTTGGTACAAACTATGGTACCGGAGCCCAAATAAGTCGTCTCAAAATACACCGCACTATCCTGTGGGAAAATCACCTACTTCACTTACAACAAAGTAAAAAAAACTCAACCCATTGATGTTGGGCATGAAGAATCAGGGGACAATATTAATGCGGTGGAAGGTGAAGAAGATGGAGGCATTTCTAGCTCTGTCCCAGTAGTGTAGTGGTACTGCCCACATCCTCCTCTACAACTTCTCAGTGGCACTGCAGTAAGAGGCATACTCAAAGTCAGGCTGAGACACCAAGGCGACCGAGTACTGCAATGAAACAAAGTGCATCGTTGAGCCTAAGTGGGTTAAAGAAAACAACAGCACCACAAAGGAAAGTAATCCAGCCTACCAGTGATAGCATGCTTAGGTTGGAGGGGCAGTTCCAACGCAACCACCCAACGGCACAGTTGTGCAATGCGAAGCTGGTAAAAATGTTTTGAGCTGGACCGTCTCCCTTTTTCATTTGTGGAAGGGGTGGGTGTCCTTGAATTTGTATCAGCATCTGCCCTAAATGGTAGGTTCCCAGCCGGTCCTATTTCGCACGAATTGCTGTTCCGGCACTACATCATGATGTGCTGGAATTGGTTGGACAAACTTTGGAGCACAGTGCTGTTTACAATATCCACCTGACAAAACAGACATGTGGACCAGTTGCCAAGCCACAGATTACATGTGCATCACTGCACACTGGGTCTCTTTTGTGGGGGTTAGAGATAAGCTATCTGAAGGAGGTGCTGTTGACACAGCTGAGATTTTTACAGCTACTCGGAAACATGCAACTGTAGCCATGTTCGCCATGGAGAAATCTCATACTGCTGTAAACATTTTGGAAGAGTTTCGCAGCAAGGTTTTTGAATGGCTGCGCCCAAGAGGGCTTAGTATTGGATTTGTTTCCACAGATAATGGCAGTAATGTACTTAAGGCCATGGAGCTTGGTACCTATTTCAGGTTTCCGTGTTTGGTGCACTGCATAAACAAGGTACTCGCACGCTGCATCGCGCTCTGCGCCTAAATTGCCGCGTTGCTATTTTTAAACCGACCTATTGATTATTTATGTTTTACTTAGTTACATTTTCCCCTGCTTTTACTGGGACTCTTTGGATCCCCCTTACTTGCACTGTAATCGGCTTTCCACCGCTGTTCAGCGGGTCCGGTTCCTGGGGCGGGAATTTTTAGGCGCCATCTTGGAGTGGTGTGTATTATCAGTGGGTGACATTGGCGAGCGGTCTAGCGCTCAGGATGAGTGGAGGGACGCCTATTTAAGGCAACCTGCCCTTGTGGACTGTCTTGACAAGGTACTCACACGCTGCATCGCGCTCTGCGCCTAAATTGCAGCGTTGCTATTTTTAAACTGACCTATTGATTATTTATGTTTTACTTAGTTACATTTTCCCCTGCTTTTACTGGGACTCTTTGGATCCCCCTTACCTGCACTGTAATCTGCTTTCCACCGCTGTTCAGCGGGTCCGGTTCCTGGGACGGGAATTTTTCGGCGCCATCTTGGAGTGGTGTGTATTATCAGTGGGTGACATTGGCGAGCGGTCTAGCGCTCAGGATGAGTGGAGGGACGCCTATTTAAGGCGACCTGCCCTTTTGGACTGTCTTGACAAGGTACTCGCACGCTGCATCGCGCTCTGCGCCTAAATTGCCGCGTTGCTATTTTTAAACCGACCTATTGATTATTTATGTTTTACTTAGTTACATTTTCCCCTGCTTTTACTGGGACTCTTTGGATCCCCCTTACCTGCACTGTAATCGGCTTTCCACCGCTGTTCAGCGGGTCCGGTTCCTGGGGCGGGAATTTTTCGGCGCCATCTTGGAGTGGTGTGTATTAAGTGGGTGACATTGGCGAGCGGTCTAGTGCTCAGGATGAGTGGAGGGACGCCTATTTAAAGCTCCCTTCAGCGCGCAGCGGTATCGCGCAGCGGGCGCGCCTTCGCTGCACCTGAGTCGTGCCAGAGTCCTGCCCGTCTGCGCCCGTCAGCGCTAAGGCAGTGCGGGCTGCGGCGGGACTCCATGCCTCTTTCCTCTTCATCATGACACCGCCTATTAGCAGGTATCAAAGGGAAGATCTATTGGCCATTCGGGGTCAGATCACTGCCTGTGATCTCCCACCTGTGGTCCCGGTATGTGGTCCTTATCACTGTACTTGTGGTGGTTGGGCATTGGACACTCCCTCTCGTATTCGATCCTTGGACGTGCCATCTCGGCGGAAACATACGCCAGGAACGCTTGATCTAAATATCTGGAATTTGAATGTCAGATCATTGGTAAAGCACTATCAGGAGATATTCGATCTTCTTAAAAACGAGTCCCCTGATGTGCTTTTTTTGACCGAAACCTGGCTGCAGGACTCGGACTCTTCCATACTTAACTTGGCCTTCCCCCCTGATTATGCTATCTTTACTCTTAATCGCGGTACTAGAGGGGGTGGAATTGCGATGGCCGTTAAGTTGTGTTATCCATGTGAATGGAAGGCCTTAAAACTCCCAGGGTGTGAATGTGCCCTTTTTAAAATTTTGTTTAACCATCATTTTTCCTTCTCTGGCCTTTTAATTTACCGCCCTCCGGGCTGCGATGCTACTTTTAGGGCTGCTCTCCCGGATCTAATCAGTACGGAGGCATTAGGATGTGCTAATTTCAATGTCCTCGGTGACCTCAATCTTCATCCTGACTGCCCATCCTTGCCCCTATCAGGAGCTTCTTGGCGGATTTAGAGGCCTTGCAGCTCTCCCAGTTGGTGACTTCCCCCACACATCGTGATGGTCACATACTGGACCCGTTTTTTACTAACCTAGAGGGAATTAGAGCACTCTGTCCTATTCAGATGATATGGACCGACCATATGTTGGTGAAAATGATATATCCCATATCTGAACCTCCTTTCAAATCTCAGGACAGATCAATTTTCAAACGACATTGGAACAAACTAAAACTGGAGGACTTCTACCATTTGTTGGAGGAGGCACCCCTGGGCCCTGTCACCAATGTTGATCGCGGATATGATTCCTTTTGTGGGTGGATCTCCCGCGCCTCTATTCCTTGATCCCCTGGTATGGTCTAAGCAGCGTTCAAAAGAGCGTAGTCCATGGTACGATAGTACCCTAGCGTCTCTTAAAAGAGCCTGCAGGAAGGCTGAAAGGCTGTGGAGAAAATCGTTTGATCCTGAGCTAAAGGCTTGCTACTCCGCTAAAACTAAGATCTACCACAGGGCGGTATGTAGAACTCAAGCAGCCTATTATGCTCAAGAGTTTCAGAACAGCCCCAACCCCTCGAAACTTGTATTCAAGGTGTTAAAGGACCTTATGGCTAAGAGGACAACGGCAGCAGAAATATGCCCGGACTCCCATTGTGAGGGTCTGGCCTCTTTTTTCCTCGAGAAGGTGCAAACCATATATCGAACCTTCCCGATGGGCTCTTTAAATCCAGAGCGGGCCAGATGTATCTTGGGAGACAGCGAGTGTCTTGTTATCCTGCCTTCCCTGACCGGGGAGGCCTTTGACTCCTTGAGTCTAAAAATTAAGTCGGGATCTCCTGCAGATCCGCTCAAACCGGTTCAGCTTAGGAACATGCTGCCTCTATGCCGTACTCCAGTGTTGTCCTTGATCAATCTGTCACTTTCTTCAGGTGTAGTGCCCATTAGGTGGAAGCAGGCCGTAGTCACACCTATTTTGAAGAAGGCTACCCTTGACCCCCTCAAACCAGAGAACTATCGCCCCATCTCCTTGCTTTCTTGGGCCACAAAAGTTGCTGAGGCCCATGTGAACGGCGTTCTGGCCGACCATCTTGCCAGAGCCAACATTCTTGACCCTACCCAGAATGGGTTCCGCGCGGGCCACAGCACGGAGACGGCCCTACTTTCTATAGTCGAACACCTGCGTTCTGTGCTTGATGCGGGTCGGACTCTGGCACTATTGCTATTAGATCTAAGTGCCGCGTTCGACACGGTCTCGCACAGGATTTTGCTCCAACGACTCGAGGGTGTAGGTGTCAAGGGCTCTGCCCTATGCTGGTTTCGATCTTTTCTCACGGAAAGGTCTTTCCAGGTTGCGATTCTGCCCGGCAAGTCCAAACCCTACCCATTGGCCCTGGGGGTCCCACAGGGTTCATCGTTGAGTCCCACTCTATTTAATCTTTATGTGAGAACGCTGGCTGCGGTCGTCAAGCAATGGGGCCTGACGATGGTCTCATATGCTGATGACACGCAGTTGGCGGTCACGTTGAGGGGGACTCTGACGTGGAGGCTCTCAGGTTCAGAGACGGGTTACGGGCAGTGGCCAATTGGATGAATTCCAACTGTCTCCAGTTGAATACCAAGAAGACCGAGGTCATGGTGGTTGGCAAGCAAGTGGGGCTGTGGGGTGACAAGTGGTGGCCTCCTGAACTGGGTGTGACCCCCTCCCCAGCATCGGAGATAAAAAATCTCGGGGTCTGGCTTGACCCGACACTCAGTTTTATCTGCCACACCAAGAAGGTGGCGGCTTCCTGTTATGGCATTATTAGAGGACTTAGGCCTATACTTAAATTCTTTGATGCCCCCACCAGACAGCTGGTGGTTCAGGCATCAGTGCTGTCCCGGCTGGACTATGCCAGCTCGCTCTTGGCCGGGGTTAACGAGTCAGAACTTACCCGGCTGCAGCGAGTACAAAATGCTGCAGCCAGAGTGGTGATAGGTCTGCCTAGGCGGTGCTCGGTCTCAAAAACGCTGCACTCACTTCACTGGCTCCCCGTAAATCAGAGAATCAAATTTAAGGTTCTCTGCTTTGCGTTTAAAATCCTCAAGGGTACGTCTCCCCAAATCTTGGAGAATTTTTGACACCGTATGTACCCCCGCGAACCTTGAGATCCTTGGGTCAGAATCTGGCGGTGGTCCCGCGTTTTAGGCTGAGTAGAACTGGCGGCCGCTCCTTTCGAGTGTTAGCGGCAAAGTGGTGGAATCTTCTTCCCCCTGAGATTCGGGCCAGTTATGACCTTCTTCAGTTTAGGCGCGCCATCAAAACCTTCTTGTTTGCTTAGTTTTAGGCTGTTTTCTGTGCCCTTTTTTGGGTGTTGTGTTGTGTCTGCCTTGTCATAGCGCCAGGACGCCCCTTTGCTGGGGCAGCTGTGCGCTGTAAAAATAAAAATAACTTAACATAACATAATATTATAGCTCAAGACTTTCTGAAAAAAGAACCCATAGTCAGCAACTTACTGACCACCTGCCGAAGAATATGCACTAATTTCAGCCATTCTTTTAAAGCTCGGAAGCAGCTGAGGATCATTCAACGTGACTATAAAATGCCAGTCAAAGCACTCATCCAGGAGGTGGCAACACATTGGAACTCAACTTATTACATGCTTGATCGTCTGTTTGAGCAGTACAGGACACTCAATGAATATGTCATGCGAAGAGGGGATGCTACTGTGAAAGGCATGACCCTTTAGATGGAGCAATGGTGCCTAGTTAAATGTCTGTCTGACATGCTTCGTCCTTTTGAAGTCTTCACACGTGAAGTCAGCAATGAGGACTGTACTATGGGCAAAGCTATCCCACTATTGCAAATGCTAGAGCATCAGCTGAAGGCGGTGTCTGAATGATAGAAAGGTGTAGAGGAACAAAAAGAAGCCTATGAGTTGGCGGAGAGCTTAGCCCGTCACTTAGCTGACAATACAAGGGTGCAAAATAGGATTTTGTCACAAGAAAATTACGTTTCTGCCACAATTCTGGATCCCCGAACAAAATTGGCACTGAAGACATTAATTCCTTTTTCAGAGATGGATGTTGCCCGCTACAAAACTTGGATAGCTGAGGCAGCGACTAAGTTGGGAAATGAACGGCTGCTAATTACATCAAGTGCAACTTCGGAGGCTGAGGGCAGTGCGTTTGGCTCAGAAAACTCATCATCACTATCGACAACAGCAATTACTGGATCATTCAGCCCAGTAGAATCTTTACAGGATTGGTAATTACATTTAGGCATTGGTAAACGCAGAGCTGATGCACAGAGAAAAGAGCCGGAAAAAAGTTTAGCACCCCTGAAAATTGAGCGGATGGTCCAGGCCTATCTGAACGACCCAACAGAAGTGTACATTGACCAAAACCCATTGCGGTATTGGTATGGGAAAAGGGCCCACTAGCCGCTGCTCAGCAGGCTGGCGATAAACTATCTTGCTTGCTCTGTCGCAAGTGTCTCTTCTGAAAGTGTTTTCAGTGCTGCTGGGTCTCTTGTAACAGTGAGAAGGACCAGTCTCTCACCCAAAAACGTGGAGAGGTTAACAATGATCAAAATTAATCAGCACTTCATACCACCAAATTACACAATACATGAATCAAGGGAGGAAGATGAGGACAGCGGCTCAGGTGATGGAAGTAGTGTGTTACATGATTACCTACTACTGGTTGAACCCCCAGAGTTTGAGGACGAGCTATACTTCCCTGACAATTAGGCTTGCACTTACTGTCTTCTCCCTTATTTTCCTTTATTTGTGGTTACAAACTTTGAATCACAACAAATCCATCACCACCGTCTTCTACTCTTTTTATTTCAATATATGAGTTTCAGCTGTCTGCATTTCACAGTACAGTCCTCCAAATCCAGCTCCTCCGCTCCATCCTCCTGAATCTCGCTAAATCCATTGCCCTCAAGACAGATGATTATTTGGATGATGCAAAATAGAAGAAAAAATAAAATCTTTCCGAGTCCCTCCAAAAGAAGTGTAAAATGTTGACTACTATAGCTATCCTCCTTTCTGAGCCGAGAGAGACTGCCCAATAACTGAAAATGCGATGGAACAGGTAATGAATGATGCCATGCATTTGACGCAGACAGAGTGATTCTGTTGTTTGTTGTGCATGAAGTTAGTTCGTTGTGCACTATTTGTAATAATCATCATTCCACACACTAAAAGTAACTCAAGGCATTTTTCCCTTCTTGCAACTATTTTCAAAAAGCAATGTGTACTTCTACTGCAGCTTGATACATTGCTTTTTAATACAGGAAGGGGACTCAATCTGTACACTGCACACTGAGTATGACAACAGCACTGTCCATGATGATGATGGCGAGCGAGACGGCCCCTTAACTTAAGATGAGAAGGAACAGGTAATGATAATGAATGGCATGCATTGGACAACTGACTCTGAGGGATTGGTGTTTGTGTTTTTGTTGTTTGTTGTGCATGACGTGAAGTCAAAGTGTACTAGTCTTACTGTACACACTAAAGAGTGACTCAAGTCAATAATATTTCTACTCTTGTTGTTTAATAACAAAGTTATACTTCTACTGCAGGCCGATCTTCACAGTCAGTCAGTACAAGTATCGGAGATGATTGATGGAATAATAAGTCAGGACGTTTCACGAGTGGCATAAAAGGTAAACAAGTCAACAACAACCACAGCAGACCTAAATGTCTGTGTAGAAGTGGAGACGAGTGTAGCGGTGGCATGACTACTGTGCATTGATTTAGTCACTTAAATTGTAGAATGCTATGTTGTTGGATATGTGCTTTGTCCAACTCTTTAAAATATGTACACTAAACGGAGGATGTGCTAAGCGACGTGCCGTCACTGTGGCCCTGCTCTGTCCTGTTGTTGTTGTAGGTCAATGCTGGAAATAGACTAGAGTAGAGATGATGCATACATACCGCGTCGGAAAGTGTTCTTGTTGCACTACACCATAACTTGTGCATTTTTTTCTACTTTATTTCTCAATATCCCTTTTGTTTTTCCATCTACAATTACAGACCGGGCCATACCCTGTGCTATATTTGGGAAACAATACACACATACCTTACCAATAACTCTACAGTTGCCAGGCAGGCAGTGGCGACACCCAAGATTGATGGACGAGAGGACCAAGAGAAATGCCAAGATGCAAATCCACATTTTTGACGAGGATAACACAGTAACAGTATCAACTTTCATCATCTTTTAAATAATTTAATTCATTTTTTTGTCTACAATCTTTACAACAGTGTGTTTTTCTTGTTGGTATTATTATCATTACGTTAGCCCCCTGTTTATGATTCATCCCTACCGATATTTAATTTTTTTATTTGCTATCTGTAAAAGTAAGCCCGGAACAACTGAACAAAAACTGTATGTAATTCGGGTCTCCTTATCATCAATCATCATCATGCATTCATTTCCTTTTCCTCCCTTAACATATTGATATGGATTTGGTATTCTACAGAGTTTGTCATTTGTTGTTTGTCCATGTATACTGTTTTTCATTTTCAAACCTTTCCCCAAACCCCCCTTCCCATCCATTCAACAAACCCTTACCCTCTTCCCGAGGGCTGAGTGACTTATTGTGGTGTGGCTAAATTAAATGTACACCAACAATTTATCAGACGCTTGCTGGGGCGGATGTGGCAAAAGCAACAGTACTTCAATTTCCAGGCAGAGCAAGGATCTTCTTCTGCTTGCCAACCCATGAGCAGTATATTTTAGAGGTGATTTTTATTTACCAAAGGAACATATACATCCGCATTATTAGCCGGCATCGATTGGATTTGTTGTCATCCTCATACACAGCACTAACTGTTATGCTTGTGTCGAGTGTACTGTAGGCCTCGTCAAGTGACTCGACACAACTATAGTTTGTAACTCTGTGTAGTAGTTGTCCATCCCCACCACCATTATGTTTTGTTGTGAATTTTTTTAGCATATTATTGTTTTGCGGTAAGTTCTGTACTGTACTTCATTCTACTACTGCTCGAACAGTTTCTCTCAGGTGACTGACTGTCTCATTTTCTTTTTTTGAAAATGCTGATGCCAGTGTCTACTACTACTACCACCACAACCATGGCATGTTAGGAAAGGAAACCATCATCACCATGCAGGCGTCACTGTGCCTAAGTTAAACATCAAGCAAAGGTAAGAGAAGTTTGGGGAGGCATAATTAAAAATGGACATGTTTTCAATCAATTCACACACCCATTTGAGTCCAGGTAAAGAATGCATAGACTAGAAGAGACTGACAGTACTAGTAGGACAACTCAATCAGTGAGGGGTGCCGCATCTATCTGTTTGTGTCTTACAAAGTCACCCAATTATTTAAATCAAACACTGGCTATGGGTGGCCCTGCATCAGCAAGGAAACAGTGTGTTGTAAACCAGTAACCCCACCCAAAAAACATTAACAACATTGTATGTAGAAATATTGCTTTAATAACCTTAACAAAAATAAACGATGTAAAAAATCACAAAATCTGACACACCACTCCCTAACCCCAACCAATGTCCATAAAGAAAAAGTCCAACCTAATGTCCAATTGTCCAAAAGAAACCCCAACGCCCGATTCCCACCCACCAAAACAATAAATAAAAAATGGGCAATGAACAGGGTCTCTTCTTTATGTTCGGCAGGATTGTTTTTGGAGGACACGCACTGCCTCCTCAAGAAGTGCTTCAAAGCGCGGCAGTTGCAGCCACAGTGGGGGGGCACCCGTGATGGTAAGGGAATGGTGGTGGCGGGCAGCTGACAGATGGTGGTGCTGTACCGCTGGAGGGCGGTGGCTGGGGCCCAGGGCATTGGAGGAGGCTGCCGCTGCTGCCGCCTCCTCCTCCTCCTCCTCTTCCAGGTCCACCAGCCGACGATATTCCCGCTGGATGGCCCCCAGCTTCCGGCGCTGTACCTTGGCAAGACAAGTTAATTATACACATATTGGCATGGTAGCAATATAAAGCACAGTACATAACATTTGTGGTATGTATCTATCTTCCCACTCCCACTTCCTTGGGCTTTAACATTTGTTGGATTTTTTTAGGGATTCAACCAACCATGCATCTGATTCCTATCAGCCACCTATGCATGCATGCATGCATCACACATATCCTTCTCTCTGTCAGTCATAAATATTAAATCTCACCCGTCCTTCTTCCTTCCACCCATCTTTCCTTTGGCAGGATGGCAGGGGGAAATCTGCGGACGGGGAGACCGGCCGCCGCTTTTCCGCCGCGAGACCGTGGTGGAAAAGCTCTAATATGGTGGCGGTGTCTATCAGACACCGCCAGCCATATTCGGATTTGCATTGGGATATGCCTTTCCGCGGCGGCAATGCCGCCACGAAAAGGCATACGGTCTTTTCTTTGGGGGCCCGTTGCGGGCCCCCAGGATGAAGGGGGTTGGGGGTGCACATGGGGGGTACCTATGGTAACCCCCTGTATTTGCATGCACAAAGCGGGAGGCACCGCATGGTGCCTGCCGCTTTGTGCATGCAAATGTACTGCATGCAGTATTAACATTGCGGTGGGAGCTGCTTCAAGCAGCACACGCCGCAATGTTAAAAATACAGGATGTGACCGGCAGGATGGCGGCCACAACCTAATTCGCACGGAGGGACCGCTGATGCCCCTGCGGACGGTCCCTCCACCTCTGGGGTGGCGGACGGACCCCATCCTAATAGGACCCATAGTCTCAACAGTACAGTATACATACAGTAAACCCTTGCAGTGATGGAAATGTCAATAGTTAAGGATTATGAATCTAACTTACAAAAGCCCTCCACTGATGCTGGCTCACCCCCTGCAGCTCCATCCGCAACTGCTGCATCCTCGCCAGAAGCGTCACCTTCGCCGAAGGCCCCAGCACTGGTGGTTGGTAGTGCGCCTAGAAAAAAGCATTAAACATTTTTTAGGTGTCATATAAACCTCCCCCTATTGGTCAGTAGCAAGACTGAAAAATGAGTTAATAGTAATACATACATATACAACATACATCACTAGTACAAATCAGGTAGTAGTAGAGTAGACACTGGTAGTTATATGGTCCCTAGGGTCATTCTAGTCTTTGCTTAGTTAGCCCGAGCCATGCAACCATTTTACCTTTGTGTCTTTTATTTTTGCACATGTGACCTCGCAGCTTGTTGTATAAGACATCTTTGAGCCCACATTACCTCATTCTGCTACTGTCTAAGCGCTGTGTACCAGGTCAACCAAAACATTAACAAGCCACATTATGGAGTTCTGGTGTTAGTCCATATCGCTTATCCATAACAATACTACACTTTTTGGCACGGCTGAGAAATGCTTGCAATATAGTAACCCGCACCATTTTTCTCATTACAGATGGAAGATTCCCTTCTACGAAACAGAGCCTTGCAGAGCTTATGATGTAACAGCTACCAGTACTAGGTTCTTCTAAGATGAGGGGTCCCCAGAATTCACTCTGAGATCTTCATTTATAATTTTATATAAACTATATTCCTACCAAGAGGATGGTGGTGCTTCCACCACTGTTCAGTTATCATGATTTCACATTTATTTCCATGCACCTGTAGTTGTTGTAACTGTAACTAAGTGTAACAATGTTTATTGTTTTAATGGTATGCAATGTCATGTTGGGGCTGCATTATAGAACAACGTACAGAGTTTGTCAATTGAATATACGACTTTTGAACTTACATAGTCTCAGTGGTATTTGGTCTGGACTTACACGAGTGAGTGAGCAAAAGGAAGGGTGCGCATATGCGTTGCTTCCATGACTGAGAGGTCGGGAGTGTTATGTTCTGGGTTCTGGTATTCTGCAAATCACTACCAGTGGTTCTTATGTACAATTTGTTGACTATAAACATGTTGTTGCTGCATATAGTGTTAGAATGAAGTCAAATGTGATGAATATTGTGTAATTTACTGTGAAATCTGATGTTATCTATCAACTATCAATGAACTACGAGAGACAATGTGCAACCATTCATAGATTGAAATAAATGGTGTATAAATTGTTTTTATATGTATTTTTATATGAACAAAACCTATAATTAAAATAATGAAAATAAAAATATTTTTCTAAATTGATTGTCATATTGTTGGTGATGTATCTAAAGTTTGTGCTCTACCCTATTTAGAACCAGCACTGAGCCCGATGCATGTCCACTTTTCACAAAAGATGTTCTGAGTTCTCTACTTGTTGGGTATCTTGGGGGGGTTCGGAGAGCTAATACTTATGACGAGACACTACTAACTAGTCGAGCAGGGGATTGTGGTGGGTTCTTAACTTCTAACTGAAGTGTGAGGAAGGTCCAACCTACCATCAACAACATCCTATTTTCTTGTGCAAAGTTCTGTATGTGCAAAATCCCTACAACAGTAGTAGTATGTCCTATCCTATCAAAATAGTAAAATCTGGTTGTGCCTTTGTTGGTGGGAATTGTCACAAAGCCTCAAGATTAACAAAGACTCAAGATCAATAAGAATAGAAGTAGTACAAGAGGACAACTCAAAGGACTGGACTCAATGGCTAGAGCTACTGGGAAATCTGAGTTTTATTTAAAACCTTTTAAATAAAGAGTAGCCAACTGGGAAAGCTTATCTACAGACAGACTAATAGTAGTAGTACAGAGAGTCATCATAGCAGAGGCATTTAGAGGCAGGGAGAACAAGAATTTAGAAACAAATAGTCCAGATTGAAGGATAATTGTTGGTAAAAAATAGCATTAGGAAACGGAAACAATAGTTTGGAAAAAATATGGTGCAGTAAAAGTTCAGGAATAAGAATTATTAATATTAAAAACAAGAAGACTTACTAGGCCAGCAGAAGAGCCCACGTCATTGTCCTGCTGTTGCTGTTGTGCTCCTCCCGCCGACTGAGACCCTGTCTGCTTGCCCCTGGGTGCTGAACATGAAAGATAAAAGAAAGAGACAAACATTGATGATTGTTGTGAAACAAATAAAATATTTTTAAAGGACAGTCAAAAAAATATTTATGAAACAACAATTGCAATAAATAAATTGACCTATCTCATCTGGTCAACAAGTAGTATCGGGAGTTTCACGGATCGACTACTTACTATTTATCAACACTAATCCAGTCTTCCATTCTGAATCCAGAATACGAACTAAGCCTAAGTAGTACATACCACCTGACCTAGCCCACCTATTCCAGGCGTGCCAAATGTACATTAAGTATGCATTTCCACTTCTTTTAGTCTTCAAAAATGCATAAATGGTCATATGGAAGACAGATCACTACATTTTTGCATACACCCAATTGTTGGTTGATTGATTGGTGCTTATGTTCTGCTAGTGCTACGCCTATTACCACTTATTGAACAAACTAAAAAAGGTTTTACTAAAGACTGGGGTAAGCACTAGCAGCACATGACGTACCAGAGGGGGCATCACGCATACCACTAAAAAATTACAATCTCATACTAAGTAACTAAACCTAAGTATCAAACCACCCCTATCTCTTAGTGACAGGACAAAGTAAGGACTAGAGTCACTCTAGCATTCCATAACTTAATTCCTTTAAAATAAACTCTTACATAATAACACAAAGTGAGCGCAAACGCAAAGTTGCAAACAAGTAAGATTAGTAGCGCAGAAGAGCACAAGTATCATAACAATCGCAGAAGACTTTTAAACTTAATTTACCTGTAATGTATGCAGCAGCATTCTAGCTGGTTGAAAAAAAAGATATTCGCAATATATAACACAGAGCAGGAGTACAGACACAAAGTAGTAATAATTAAATAGTTACTTACCAAGACCAGGGACCTCCACTCCTAGCAGGTCCAGCAGGTCCTGCTACCGGTCCAGGATATTGGACCACCGGTGCGTCAATTGTTTCTGGGTGCGCCAGACACCAGAGCAGCGAAACACTGCTCGGCGCACCTTCCCCCACCCCTGCCGACGCTCCCCGGAGCCCGTACCCGGACCCAGGCCTGCCACCTGCTGCCAGGGTTAAGGGGAGGTGGCGCTGCACAAAGAAAACAATTGCAGCCAACTCCCCCTCCCCAAATAAGGCCCGTGCCTGCACCCCTTGTGGGCCCCACCTTCCGCAAGGAAGGCAGTCGCGTCTCTGGCTCCGGCGTCGAGGCCCTTTGCCCTTTCGACATGGTTCTGGGGTAGGCGGGGAGGTAAAGGAAAGGTAAAAACATTTAAAAAATAAGTAAAATAAATGAAAATAGCAGGCAATAGAAAAAGAGTGAAAAAGTAGTTAAGAACACACAAAAAGTAGACAAAAAACAAAAATATAGAAGCAGGAAAATAGTCTGAGAGATAATAAATAAAAAAGATCAAAAAAAGTTTCTAGAAACAAAGGATTGAAAAGATAGAGGGAGGATTCAAAAGCAGGCCCCAGAATCATAGCAATAGAGTGAAAAACAAAATGGCCGCGCCCATTGCGACACCGTGGGCAAGTTTGCTCGATATTTTCCCCCCGAGCATGCAAAAAGCGGCGCAAACACATAAAACGTTCCCGAACAGGAAATACGTATCGCAAACGGGTGCGAGCATGCATTGCGCGACTCAGAACAAGAAATAAGCATCACGAGCGGGCGGGACAAGTGAAAACAAGATGGGCGTGCCCATAGGTGACCGCAAGTTGGCGAGACATTTCCAACGCGATCGTGCAGAAAATATCGCGAACAGGCGGGAAAAGAGCTTCTGCGTCTTCGCGATATTTCCGCGTGTTTGCAGAGATTTTTTACATTTTCGCGAAGAGTTGCTTAACGCGATTACGCAAATCCCGCCAACCCCTACTTGTGACTTTGTCCAAGTCCAGCGCAACCAGATAAGCACAGTTGGCGCTTTGTGTGTCTATCCATTGTTTTTCTTTAAAATAGCAAATCTCCAATTCTACCGTTTGGCTTTCTGTTGTTTTGGTCTCAAATAATTCATTACATTTTTCTCCTTTGTTCTAAATTGGTGTGGGAGTTTTCCTGTGTCATATTTTCACTGTATTACTATTTGAAGTGCTGCACAAATGCTTTAAAGATTGCCTTTAAGTTAAGTCTGACTGCTTTTGTGCCAAGCTCACTGAGGGTTGAGCAAAGGTTGGTTTAGAGCTTGCTTGTGTTTCACCCTGACAAGTACTGTGGACGCTGATTGAGTAGGGTTTCAACACCTACGCCAGTAATCCAATTTCTTACAATAAACAACAAATATCTAGATAAAGTTACATTTAAAATAAAAACATAACTTGTTCATCTCATGGGTGTGAATACAGGTTCCAATCTTTACCTTATCTTAAATGCTTCTTTAAAGAATTATACAGTAGAGAAGCATATAAATTAATTATTTAGCATTTCCAAAAATAACAAGGGAGCATACTTTCCTAAAACCCAAGCATT
Organism: Lissotriton helveticus; assembly: GCF_964261635.1. Lineage (NCBI taxonomy): Eukaryota > Metazoa > Chordata > Amphibia > Caudata > Salamandridae > Lissotriton > Lissotriton helveticus. Next base: position 2,058,162,891 of record NC_136061.1, read on the forward strand.
TAAAAATAAATTACAAACAGGGCTGCCTGTAAAACCGACAAATCATTGAAAATGAAAGGTCTTCTAAGGAGACACAGAATCACAGCCACAGAAAGCAAGATTCTTAACACAATTCCACTGTTTGGACACCACTAAGAAACAGTGTAACAGACTGAACCAGCACTTTAATGACAAGTAGAGATGTTTTTTAAACACTTCAAGACCTTCTCTATCCATATTTCTAAGAGAAAAGAAACCCTTTCTGGTCCACCCAATGTCTCTCTTAGTTTACGAGTCAGCCCAGTCAAAAATATCTGGGTGCCCAAGATAGTCAAACAATATATTTATATATTTAAACCAAGGGGTGGCTCTTTTCAGATGTAAACAGTCTTTGATTATTGCCTGATTCAAATTGGGATCTTCTCTCGATAATATTAAAATCCATTTAATCAAAGGACATAAGCCCAGAATGTCTGAAATATATGGTAACCCTAACTCCTGATGAATTATGTATGTTGAGATAGAATTTGGTTAACTCAACACCATGTTGTAAATTGGTTTTCTACTATTTTATGATTGGAACGGCCTTAAACCCATATATGCCTCTTTCATAAGTCAAGACACACACACACGTAGCCTGGTAAAATTATAGGATGGCTTTAAAAGGTTTAGTCATAATTGTGAGGCAAATCCCTAAAAAACCTTGATAGACCTCAATAGGAAACCCTTCTAAGCAGCTAACAGGGGTAGGGGTGGGGCATGTATGCAAAGAATCAAACAAAATGCCTAAATATTGCAACTAGTACCCCCTAAATGTAATTCTTCCTTCACCCTAAATTGCCTCGTGTTCATTGACCAGGGACCTGCCACCATAACATGATTTGGAGTAATTAGTCATCAATTTCAGAGAATTCATAAACTTGACAGATCTGTCTAATTGGCATGACAATCCTAAAGTGGTTCTGGCCAGCAGTATTCTATATTTCAATTATAATAATGCAGGAATAAAGCAACCCCTTGTTTAAATACCAGATGAATAAACATGGAGCTAAAATACTTCCTTGCCTGAATTCTCACTTAATGGGGAAAGGCTCTGAGCATTAGCCATAATTGTTGCTCCTTACCTCCGCCCACAGAATTGGGTGCAGATCTTGCAGGAAAAAAACTACATCTTGATCAATTAGCAGTGACAATAGCATGGCCAACAGTTTTTCGTGGTTCCCATGGTCAAAGTTTGAACTACGATCCATAAATGCCATTTAGATCGAACCTGACTCACACATTACATACCTATTTATCAGTAAGTACAGATTACAGAACTGGTCACTTGTCCCCAAACTGAGTCTAAACCTTTATTGGATATCAGTCAGAATGTGATGATCTACATCCTAAATCATGTCTATTTGAAAGTATTCCCCTTATGATTTTAGCTACAGAGTTAATTAAAGAAATAGGTCTGTAGCAACAAGGATTGAGGCTATCCCCCTTTTTTTAAAACTAGGAATATGACAGATTTAGACCAAGAAGATGGACTACCGACTTTTACAGACGCATTTATAACATGGTTTAAGAGAGGCACCAAGACCTGGGTTTCAGTAACATATAAATATACCGGAAACCCATCAGGTCCTGGGACTTTACTTTTATAGGTCCAACATGTTGCCTCATAAACAAAATTAGATATCCAAAAAACCCAACAACTGTGTCAAAAATGCAGACAGGATCTCTGGCACAGTCTATTTGTAAATGCTTAACCCAGGAATCATGGTAAATATGACAGGACAAGAGTTTCCATCTGTGCGGAAGAAAACAGGCTGATTAATAATTTCCGAGAATACGGAGCTATTAAAACAACTGGCTACAAGGAGCTGCAGTCAGGGTTATTATTTGAGGGTTTTCTGTTGTCTGTATGGGAAGCCTTAAGAGCTTTCAAAAATTTTTGGTATGCTCTAGAACATTTACAATCAAGCTAACTATAGGACGGTGCATTCCTTAATGAACCCAAAACAGTCAGGAGTTCTCCAATTTCTATGGAGATTACATAAAAGGAACTAAGTATGTCCAAATCAGTGGAGCCATCACAAAGACAGATCTTTTTTTTGTGTTGCAATTCTTTATTGCAAACTAAAGGTGCAATACAAAGGAGCAATACAAGAAAACAAGGGGGGGAAGGAAGAGGATGGGCCGAACGGGAGGGAACAGAGCATAGTGAACATTGCATATATTGACCTCATAATCGCTATACATCGGCAATGGGTTAGGGTGCCTCCAACCAGCCTAGAAAGAGTAGCAATAGACAGTGCTTGTCATACAGGGAGGTCACAGATTCCCAAACCGGTGTGGGGGCGGGGGTGGGGGGGTCCATGTGATTGACAGAGGCTTTGCGAAGGGCATGTCTGGGGAGAAGGCGGGGTGAGAGGGGGAAAGACAAAAAGAGATGGCTGGGGGTAGAGTGTCTAGAAGATTGAGGGAAATGCCTGGCGGTATGGGGACATACCACCCAGTGCGATGGGCTAGTCTTGGGGCCGCAATCCATTAGAGCATCAAAAGACACATGGTGCATGGGGCACGTGGCAAGCGAGCCAACATGGTGGATACATCTTACTGAAGCTCTGATACGATTATCCTGCATTTCACCCTACATCCGCACCATCCATGCTAATGGACAGTTTACAGCTGATGGCACCAGTCTGCAGTTGCTTCTGAGGCCATAGACTCACCCGAACTGAAGAGACCGGCCCCAGTAAGGACACCTGACATTTTCTGAGGCCTACCCTGAGGCGAGGCGGTTGCGAGAATGCAACACTACTCCTAGAGGCCTGCGGGTGCAGCGGCAGCCTTGCATTAGAGAGACGAGCCTTGACTGCTGACCCACCGCATCCACTACGCCTTTGAACTACAGCCATCACTGGGTGACTGGGGACCCCTGCTTGAGACACTTGCCTTAAGCCGCACCGACGGCCGCCAAACAGGGAGTCTGTAAAAGCAGGCGCTCGGCGGAGTTACTCTGCATCAGCCGCGCTTGTGCCACCCCCGAGCCCTGGTCGAGTGAGTGCAGCCCTCCTGCTTGGCACTCCTCTTCAAAATTGCGCTAGCATTAGCGCCCTGTGGAGTCCTGAGGTGTGTGTACAGGGAGGCTGTGCCGCACAACACCATCAAATAGGATTGCGGCCTGCTGAGTCAGCTAGCGGCTGCGCAACTGTAGGGCCAACTGAAGCGATATCCTGCAGCAACTCTGAGGCAGTGCAGCTCCAGGCCGCTCCTCATGTGAATGTGGAAGCGAGAATAAATGACGGTTCATAATACCATGGAGTCCCAACACGACCCGCTGGGAGTGGCCAAATATCCTGAGGCAATGCTGCCATGGAGATGCCACCAGGACTGTTGGGTTTGTAGTCGGAACTTCTCATGTTGCTTCTTGAAGGATTGCGATCCCTGTCGGCAATGACCTGGTTCAGACTATGTATGCCTGCCACTCGCCACTGTTCAAAGTTGAGGACCTACCCTCCAATGCATAGGCAAGCATTAACATGGACATGGAGAAGGGGGCCCACACCAAGGAGGCGATGCACCCAATGCCAGCATTTCAGCATGGCCTACAGCATCCGGTTGCCAGGGGATATCAGAGGCGTATCTACCTAGAGGGTCAAGGCCTTGCCAACTTGACAATAGCAAACGTTCTGCCAACACCCACAGTGACGGGTCTGGCATCCATGGGAGCATGTAGGCTATCTGGGAGAGGTGAAGGACCAGGGTGTAGTGCTCGACGGATAGTAGACTGAGGCTCCCACACGAATGGTGTGCCTGACGTTTGGTGTAGGCCAGGTGGTCCGATGACCCCCAGACAAAGGAACAGATCCCTTACATCTGCTGCACACGGCAAAGACTGGGGTACTAAGAGGGGTAGCATGCCAGAGGGCATAATTCAACCCAGAAGCGTGACCATCCGCACTGCCTGTACTCTCCCACACATCGATAGGCCTACATGGGACCACTTCCTAATGTCTAAGACCATATGGTTCAAGCCCTGGTTGGCAAAGATCCCTAGGTACTTGAGGCATGATGCCGTCCAATGAAACGGATAGCCATGGATCACCACCAGCGTGGCCGCATGGGATAGGGGCAGCACCTCGCTTGTGTCTCAGTTCATCCGGTATCCTGACAATGCTGAAAAGTTAGCGATAATGTCCAGCAGGGCAGGTGAGAGTGAGGAGTATATCATCCACATACAATTAGATCCTGGGTGCCCTGCTGCGCAGTGGGATACCAGGGAGGAATGGCGGCTGAAAGGAGCTCCATGGCCAGCAGGGCCACAGGGGCAACCCTGTCATGTCCCTCTCCAGATTGGAAAAGGCTTGGACAGGAAGCCGCTGCAATTGACCTGTAAGGTGGGGAAGTGGTAGAGCCAGCGGATCTTGGCGATAAATTGATCACTGAGGCCAAATCTCTTTCAAGGCGGCGATCCTATCGAACACCTTCTTGGCATCAAGGGAGAGGGCAAGGGCCTCATCCAGCAGGTCCTTGGCCTCCCATAGGGCATGAGAAAGGGCACGGACGTGGTCCCTTGAGGAGTCACAAGGGACAAACCCCACCATTGCGTGGTGTATCAGAGAGAGAACTTTAACACTAAAGGCCTAGCAGAAACATTTAGCCTTAAAGTGTTCCATTTCTACCTTTACTCATTTAATTTGCTGACCCCCCATACTTGGTCTAAAAGCAACCCCATGTGTAAGTAATCTAACTGCTTTAGGCCATCCTAGTGCATATAAAATAGGATTGTGATCACTAACACTTAAACATGGTATGTAGATAGTTTCAGCAAGGCTTCCAAGAGAAGCAGAGAGAAAGATAAAATCTATTAATGATGAACAACCTGGTCCAGTAAATGTTGGTGGGATACGGTGCTCAGGCTATGAACTGATTTAATCAAAAGGGATAGTAAGATTAAAATCATAAATTAAGGTGTCTAGAAAATCCACTTAACCTGAGTGTTCCACGTGTAATGATGCTACCTATTCAACAAACTACTAGGCCAGATGGCCCCTGAGAAACACCTGTACATAAATGAACATTAAACTCACCACAAAGAACATATGAAACTTGTAAAGAAATTTTTTTTCTTAATCCTTCCTGAAAGGCGAATATGGAACTGAAGATGTTCCATTTTATTAGATGAGCTAGCATTGTAAAAATGTAATATTATCATAAAGCTGAAATTAGAGGGACAGAATACCACAGTCTGCAAATCAGGAGATTCAGTACTGATCTAATGCCATTGACCCACAATCACAACAGATTCGAGGCCCATTGGACCTCCTTTGTCCTGGACACAAGAAGAAGGAACTGCTGGTACAGAAAACAAACTATACCCATCCAAAGTAAAAGTCTTCAATAGCTGGAAATGGATGAGGCCAAATTTTGAGATGTAATTAAGACAAAATGTGTATGTTATCTTGTTTTTCAGACTGGCTACATTCCAACTCTGAATTACTGCACATTTTTCTGACCAGTTAGCCCTTTATCACTAGAAAAGACCAAGTGAACTAGGGTCAGGGGGGACCAAAGCATCCCTAGTTAAAAACTAATCATATTAGTCCAGAGGCTGAAGGGTCTATTGTATTTTGTCAAATTAATTGATTCTATTGACACTACCCTTTGATTATAAGTTGGACCTGATAGGGATGCACCAAGTTGGCATGGAGAGGTTTATAGAAAACATCCAATGGTAATGCTTGGATGGAGATACATGGCGCATGTACATTAGACAAGTCATAAAACAGTTAATAAAAAGACAACCCCCTTCAAAATGCTAAGGGTCTGAGCCAATCCACCTCTTTCATCTAGTCATAATAATATTTTGTGCAACCTGGCATCCCCACCCCAAGTGGCTATCAAACCAGTGGAGGACCTTATTTTTAGGATTAGCTAAGTCTTTCTTTGTCCGCCTTCAGAGGTTGTACATTCCCCAACATCACTACATCTCACAGGCAAGATTAATCACTGCATCTTTGCAAGATCAAAGGGATGCATACAAGGTGCTTTCCTGTCCAAAGAATACAGGATGGAATGTGATGAACTCCGAAGCTTATTCTGTTGAGAAGAGAACATATGTATTGGGAGCCATGTACCCTAGTCATAGAAGGCTCTACAGCCAACCACCCTTATGGAGGAGACCTGGAGGGGCCAGCTGAATCCAAACCCAAACTAGTCTCAGGTGCACGGGTTCCACAAGAGGGTCTAGAAGCATCACAGACACCCCCATTGAAACCTACACCATCCCTATCCTCCATTCTTTGCCTATAGTTGTACAAAGTAGAGAGTGGTTAGACTTGGTAAGCTTCCCTAGATTCTGGTGACTCCACCATCTATAGAAATTGCATTGAAATATGCAACATTCTGATGGTGGACAGAAGTCCTATTAAGTAAACCCCCAACAGTGTGATGAATCCCCTTTAGACCCTTCAGACAGTCAGGAAAGATGTTTTTAACCAAAAATGCAAGTGTGATTCTGACAGCATTGATCAGAGATTCAAAGAACGCAGTGTCTCGGCTTGTATGTGTCTCAATTGGCAGCCCTTTAGTTACATTTGCAGCTTTACATGGTACTTCAGGGTGCCTATTTTTCTATTTCGAGCCTGGGCAGCGCATGTGCTGCTCTGTGAGGCATGCTGTATTTGTGTATGGACTTGAAGCCCCGCCCACTCTCTGCCCTTATCTTTCATTGGCTTGTGTCATTGTCCTTCGTAAACGCTGCTTCTGATTAGTTAACAGGCTTGTTAGTTCCTCCTTAGTACCGTCTTTTCGTCATGGGTAACCTCCCATGAGGACTGGCCCTTTTACTTCTGGTATTACATGGTATGTCTTATTTAGTCTGAAAGCACTATTTTCTTTAATGCATTTCTCCTACTGTAGCCACGACATGCTTTCCTGCGACAACAGCTGCTCTCTCACTCCTTGGCTACTGCTCTACCACTTCACCCCTCACTGCCCGACCACCTGTCCAAGGTCTGCTTATTTTTTTCTTTTAATTTGTCTTCCCACACCCCCAAAAAAATGTTTTACATTAGTAGATAGATTAAGCAATTTGGTTCCCAGCTCCTGAGTCGGTAGCTCCGACGGCTGAGCCATATCCTCTCCCTCTGGGGGCAGGGTAATGCTATTTATATTTGCTTGTTTTACACTGTAATAGGATCCACATCCCTTTCCTCAAACGAGCTGAGTCTAAGGAAAGGGGTGCGGCTGCCATTAAAGTGAAAGCGTGGCATGGGGCACATTTACTAAAAAAAGTGCCCCCTACCGCGTTTTCACTTTAAGGGTGGCCTCGCCCTTTTCTTTAGACATGGGTCATCTAAAGAAAGGGACACGGCTGAGAAAGTTAAAACGCTGCATATAAATCTCGTAAATGCGAGACCTATTGCATTGCAAATGCTTGTCCTTTTCCTGCCAGACGTTTGAAATGTATGAGTGCAAGCAAGCATCTTGGTGAATATCTGCTGTGACTTGGACCGAATTTGCATTTTTTCCCAAACCTTTACACCTTTCAATAGGCTGGGAGTGGGTCAGAATGTGTTGACACAATTACAGTTACATCGGAGTTTGAACCCAAATCACAGAGCCCCAACTCCTCTTCAACTGAACTGATCTCATTGACAATGGCTACCACAACATACGATGCATAATTGAAGACTTACTGGTAACTTTTGAGAGGGATGCCATCCCCAACAAGGGTCCCAGTTCATGCTACCAACTTACGCTTCCTTCTTCCGTCTTAGTATGAAAACGAAGTAGGGGATGGCCAGGTCAGGCCTTGAACAGGCGTTGTAGATGGGCCATTTCGGATCGACCTTCGTCTGGGCAACTACCGGGCGCCTCCCGCACTTTAAGCTTACGATGGTGCTTTTAAATCACTGGAAGTTGAATCCCCCCACCCATCCTGGAGCAATGGATCCCGGCCTGCGAAGACGAGTAGAGCCCAGAACAAACACAGTGTACCATAACTCCCGCACCAGCCCCACTCTCTCCCCCTTTGTGTTCCTTGCGAACAGTACCCCTCTCATTGTAAAAAAGCCAACATACACATTTCTTGTGGTGGCCATTTGTTGGCCGCAGTTTTTATTAGGGATACATATCATTTGCTGGGTACTCAGTGCCGCCTTTATTCAGCTATCAATGGCAGTGTGGCATGACATATTTGCAAACATTACTTTTTCTGACAGGTTATTCGGTTGGGTTTGCTTTGACATCTGCATGAAGGAGGGGTGTAGGCACTGTCCCGGAGTTAGGCCCAACTCGCTACCTTGTTGGACTCCAGTTGTGCCCTGCCAACCGGTGAGGGCTGGGCTGTAAGCGCCGTCTTTGTTTGCTACCCCTCTTGCTAGGCCGACTCACCCAGCCGTGAGGCATCGTAAGGTGAACGGTCCTACCCGCTGTCCTTCAGTCCCCTCGCCCAGTTGTGAGGCATCCTAAGGCAAGTGGTCCTGTCCCGGCACACCACCCTCTGGTGTGCTTCTGTGCCAACCATTGTCCCCGTTGTTTTTCTCCCAGTGTCCTGTCTTTCCCGCAGCCCTATATGAGGGAGCATGTAGGCCTATCCTTCTTGTGAGATGAATGAATTGTATACATAAGTCATCGCATTTATGATATATCCAGGTAAACTTTGTTTGCTATATGTTCTTTTTGATTAATTGAGAATAATGGCTTGGACTTCACTAGCAGTTTTGTCTTAATGGAGATGATGAAAATGTATATTTTGTACACACTAAGCATCCCTAGTTAAAAACTAATCATATTAGTCCAGAGGCTGAAGGGTCTATTGTATTTTGTCAAATTAATTGATTCTATTGACACTACCCTTTGATTATAAGTTGGACCTGATAGGGATGCACCAAGTTGGCATGGAGAGGTTTATAGAAAACATCCAATGGTAATGCTTGGATGGAGATACATGGCGCATGTACATTAGACAAGTCATAAAACAGTTAATAAAAAGACAACCCCCTTCAAAATGCTAAGGGTCTGAGCCAATCCACCTCTTTCATCTAGTCATAATAATATTTTGTGCAACCTGGCATCCCCACCCCAAGTGGCTATCAAACCAGTGGAGGACCTTATTTTTAGGATTAGCTAAGTCTTTCTTTGTCCGCCTTCAGAGGTTGTACATTCCCCAACATCACTACATCTCACAGGCAAGATTAATCACTGCATCTTTGCAAGATCAAAGGGATGCATACAAGGTGCTTTCCTGTCCAAAGAATACAGGATGGAATGTGATGAACTCCGAAGCTTATTCTGTTGAGAAGAGAACATATGTATTGGGAGCCATGTACCCTAGTCATAGAAGGCTCTACAGCCAACCACCCTTATGGAGGAGACCTGGAGGGGCCAGCTGAATCCAAACCCAAACTAGTCTCAGGTGCACGGGTTCCACAAGAGGGTCTAGAAGCATCACAGACACCCCCATTGAAACCTACACCATCCCTATCCTCCATTCTTTGCCTATAGTTGTACAAAGTAGAGAGTGGTTAGACTTGGTAAGCTTCCCTAGATTCTGGTGACTCCACCATCTATAGAAATTGCATTGAAATATGCAACATTCTGATGGTGGACAGAAGTCCTATTAAGTAAACCCCCAACAGTGTGATGAATCCCCTTTAGACCCTTCAGACAGTCAGGAAAGATGTTTTTAACCAAAAATGCAAGTGTGATTCTGACAGCATTGATCAGAGATTCAAAGAACGCAGTGTCTCGGCTTGTATGTGTCTCAATTGGCAGCCCTTTAGTTACATTTGCAGCTTTACATGGTACTTCAGGGTGCCTATTTTTCTATTTCGAGCCTGGGCAGCGCATGTGCTGCTCTGTGAGGCATGCTGTATTTGTGTATGGACTTGAAGCCCCGCCCACTCTCTGCCCTTATCTTTCATTGGCTTGTGTCATTGTCCTTCGTAAACGCTGCTTCTGATTAGTTAACAGGCTTGTTAGTTCCTCCTTAGTACCGTCTTTTCGTCATGGGTAACCTCCCATGAGGACTGGCCCTTTTACTTCTGGTATTACATGGTATGTCTTATTTAGTCTGAAAGCACTATTTTCTTTAATGCATTTCTCCTACTGTAGCCACGACATGCTTTCCTGCGACAACAGCTGCTCTCTCACTCCTTGGCTACTGCTCTACCACTTCACCCCTCACTGCCCGACCACCTGTCCAAGGTCTGTTTATTTTTTTCTTTTAATTTGTCTTCCCACACCCCCAAAAAAATGTTTTACATTAGTAGATAGATTAAGCAATTTGGTTCCCAGCTCCTGAGTCGGTAGCTCCGACGGCTGAGCCATATCCTCTCCCTCTGGGGGCAGGGTAATGCTATTTATATTTGCTTGTTTTACACTGTAATAGGATCCACATCCCTTTCCTCAAATGAGCTGAGTCTAAGGAAAGGGGTGCGGCTGCCATTAAAGTGAAAGCGTGGCATGGGGCACATTTACTAAAAAAAGTGCCCCCTACCGCGTTTTCACTTTAAGGGTGGCCTCGCCCTTTTCTTTAGACATGGCTCATCTAAAGAAAGGGACACGGCTGAGAAAGTTAAAACGCTGCATATAAATCTCGTAAATGCGAGACCTATTGCATTGCAAATGCTTGTCCTTTTCCTGCCAGACGTTTGAAATGTATGAGTGCAAGCAAGCATCTTGGTGAATATCTGCTGTGACTTGGACCGAATTTGCATTTTTTCCCAAACCTTTACACCTTTCAATAGGCTGGGAGTGGGTCAGAATGTGTTGACACAATTACAGTTACATCGGAGTTTGAACCCAAATCACAGAGCCCCAACTCCTCTTCAACTGAACTGATCTCATTGACAATGGCTACCACAACATACGATGCATAATTGAAGACTTACTGGTAACTTTTGAGAGGGGATGCCATCCCCAACAAGGGTCCCAGTTCATGCTACCAACTTACGCTTCCTTCTTCCGTCTTAGTATGAAAACGAAGTAGGGGATGGCCAGGTCAGGCCTTGAACAGGCGTTGTAGATGGGCCATTTCGGATCGACCTTCGTCTGGGCAACTACCGGGCGCCTCCCGCACTTTAAGCTTACGATGGTGCTTTTAAATCACTGGAAGTTGAATCCCCCCACCCATCCTGGAGCAATGGATCCCGGCCTGCGAAGACGAGTAGAGCCCAGAACAAACACAGTGTACCATAACTCCCGCACCAGCCCCACTCTCTCCCCCTTTGTGTTCCTTGCGAACAGTACCCCTCTCATTGTAAAAAAGCCAACATACACATTTCTTGTGGTGGCCATTTGTTGGCCGCAGTTTTTATTAGGGATACATATCATTTGCTGGGTACTCAGTGCCGCCTTTATTCAGCTATCAATGGCAGTGTGGCATGACATATTTGCAAACATTACTTTTTCTGACAGGTTATTCGGTTGGGTTTGCTTTGACATCTGCATGAAGGAGGGGTATAGGCACTGTCCCGGAGTTAGGCCCAACTCGCTACCTTGTTGGACTCCAGTTGTGCCCTGCCAACCGGTGAGGGCTGGGCTGTAAGCGCCGTCTTTGTTTGCTACCCCTCTTGCTAGGCCGACTCACCCAGCCGTGAGGCATCGTAAGGTGAACGGTCCTACCCGCTGTCCTTCAGTCCCCTCGCCCAGTTGTGAGGCATCCTAAGGCAAGTGGTCCTGTCCCGGCACACCACCCTCTGGTGTGCTTCTGTGCCAACCATTGTCCCCGTTGTTTTTCTCCCAGTGTCCTGTCTTTCCCGCAGCCCTATATGAGGGAGCATGTAGGCCTATCCTTCTTGTGAGATGAATGAATTGTATACATAAGTCATCGCATTTATGATATATCCAGGTAAACTTTGTTTGCTATATGTTCTTTTTGATTAATTGAGAATAATGGCTTGGACTTCACTAGCAGTTTTGTCTTAATGGAGATGATGAAAATGTATATTTTGTACATACTACATTGTGTATAATTGTGGTCATAGTAACTGATTATGTTTCAGTAGTATTAAGCTGATCTAGGATCTTATGTTTGTAATATAAATATATGTACCCTTCAAATGTATTATCACAGCCATGTTATATGTTTTATTCAGCTACAGTGCAATAGACGGTTTCCTGATTGAAGCCACAATGCCGAAACGCACGTAGTTTACATCTACCGCATTGCCCCCATCAATTCTTGTCTATGGTTGTTTCTGTTGTTTTAAAAAATAAATATTTTCTTAATGTATATATGAATGCTCAAATAGATACGAGTATTGATATCAACAATGAATTGAAATGCAAGTTGTTTGGTTGAAATAGAAATACATGAAACAAAAAAATGTATAATTCAAAATATCATTAACTAATAAAATGAAAATAATTTCTTATATTCATGTGTGACAATTATGGTCTATTTGAGACAAGTTTTAGTAAACCTGGTTAGTGGGTACATGCTAACATTTAGACCTAGAACTGCTTATGTCAATTGTTGGACTGAACTGGCTATAGACCTTTACTTAAAGTGTTTCCCGCAGCCCTGCGACATGGCTGCTCATTGGGTGTGGGTGGGTGGGTCAACAATTCCTCGGTCCGTGCTGCTCCCCCCGCTCCAAAGATAGGAGCCACCCTGAGGGAAGCAGGCTTATATCCTCCCTCGCGAAGGTTGTCGCGGTTCGTGCCCTACACCACCATTGGGCCGTTCGAATAGTGCATGGGGGCCCATTGGCTGTGGGGTAGGCGCCACCGTGGCTACCAAGTGGGGGGGTGGGGGCTCCTCCCGCTTTCGGCATGCTCTTTTGCACCACAAATCGGTCCTGGCTGGGGGGCTCGGCGTCTGTTATGGCGCCGGCCTCTTATGCCCCCGTTGGGGGCTAGCCTCTGCGATAACTCCCGCATCAGCCCCACTCTCTCCCCCTTTGTGTTCCTTGCGAACCGTACCCCTCCCTTTGTAAATAAGCCAACATACACATTTCTTGTGGTGGCCATTTGTTGGCCACAGTTTTTATTAGGGATACATATCATTTTCTGGGTACTCAGTACCACCTTTATTCAGCTGTCAATGGCAGTGTGGCATGACATATTTGCAAACATTACTTTTTCTGACAGGTGATTCGGTTGGGTTTGCTTTGACATCTGCATGAAGAAGGGGTGTAGCCGCTGTCCCGGAGTTAGGCCCAACTCAGTACCTTGTTGGACTCCTGTTGTGCCTTGCCAGCCGGTGGGAGCTGGGCTGCGAGCGCGGGCCTCCAATTCCTACCCCTCTTGGTAGGCCGACTCACCCAGCCGTGAGGCATCTTAAGGTGAATGGTCCTACTCGCTGTCCTTCAGTCTCCTCGCCCAGCCGTGAGGCATCCTAAGGCAAGTGGTCCTGTCCCGACACACCGCCCTCCGGTGCGCTTCTGTGCCAACCATTGTCCCCGTTGTTTTTTGCCACACCGCCAGGGAGGCTTCGGTCTTCCTGGTGGCTCCCCTCATCCTGGGGAAAGCCTTATCTGCACCCTGCCATAGTCATGGCACCCCACAGGTTGCTCCAGAACATGCGCATGCTGTCCTCGGACAGGTGCACTCCATCCTGTGCGTAGAACTCCAGACGGCCTGTGTGAATGAGCCCATGCCTGATTGCCTCCAGCCCATTGATCCTGCAGAATTTGCTCACAGTGAGGTTCAGTTTCTTCCGTGAATTCTCGACTGCTTTTGTGGATTCTGCCCCTCACCATTCCCGTTGGCTGATCAGTTCCGACCAGATCACGGTGGTGCGCTTAAAGACTCTGGTGGCCTCAGTGAGGTCCCTCTGAATGTTGTGGAGGAGGGCTCGCCTCCCCAGTTTTGCCAGATCATTTCCCCCCAGATGGATGATCAGGATATCCGGGTGCCGGGCCACCTCTGCCTGCAATTCTGTCAGGGTCGCCGGGAGCTGGTCCCATCTCATCCCGGGTCGGCCGTACCAACGCATGCATGTATCCTCTGGCTGTCCCTCCCACTTGTGGCCCCCTTGTCACCACCAGGTGTGGATCCTGCTTATGTATGCGTAGCACACCACCCATACCAGCCGTGGTCTTCGCCCTGCTGGGGAGAGGACACACAAATCTGTCACTTGGTGAATCACCTCCTCTCCCTCCCCCCAGCAGGTCCCGTCGTCCTATAATAGTTGAGGCCTTACATAAGTGCGGTACACCCTTGACCGCCAACTCCCTACCGCTTGGATCCCTGCCTTGCTCATGCCCTGCTGTGCAGCTGTTGTGGCTGCCCCTATCCTGAACGAATGGGACCCGAAGCCCGTGGGTGACAGGCTTGCTTTGCCGAGCGGGAGTCGCAGGATCGCCTTAAACTGAAATTTGCTCAGGTGTGACCCGTGTCTGTGCCTGAACAGGGGTCCCTCGCCGGACGAGCGTATGGCCATGTAGGCCATCAGGCAACAAACTGCACAACGCGCCTGGTCCCTGATGCAATGCAGCTTCACTAACGCCCCCTTGCCGGCATGCTCTGTTTTAGATTGTCTGAGCAGGATCTCGACTTCCCCTGCCTTCGGACCACATCGCCTGCCTGTAGGCAGTGCCTCGCCGCCCCTGTCTTGGCTGGTGCCACCAGCTCGCTGAGTCGGAATGCCCCAAAAAAGGCTGTTGAAAATTCTGCCCTTAATAGGCAAAACTCAAAGGTGTCTTTCGCAATGCCCTTCAGTGCTCACAGTAGTGCGCCAAGTTTGGTGTAGTCTATTTGGCACCTGCTGTCCTTCTTTGTACCCTCAGCGCGTCGCCATCCCTTCAAAGCTGTCTTAATGTAGTGTGATGCTATCGGGTCCTGCCCTGTCACTAGCTTACTGTAATGCGCTATTGCGGATAGGTGGGAACTAGCCCATGACCTGGATTTGTTGGCGTTGAAGGCCCACCTTATGAATGCCTCGGCTGCCCCGCTCGTTGTCTCCACGTCGCTCAGTGACCGGACGCCGCCTATTTGCATCACGGTGGTGGCGTACTTCGTATACCTCCTGGCTGCCTCAGGGGCGAATGCTTGGCTGATCAGTTCTGACAAGTCGGCCCCGCCAGGTCCCATAGTTGGTCCGGAAAGGGGGTCATGTGCTGGTCCGCTGTGGTAAATAAATAAATAATACCTCTATTTTTGAATGCTTAAATGAATAACAGATAGCTCAATAAATAAGAGTCAAGATTCGAGGTAGTAGGAGTTTTGCAGGTTTAATACAGCATAAGGACAGGAACAGGACAACCTGCACAGGAATAGGATGGCAGGGCCCGGCAGCTGCCGGGGCAGGATCTGGGATGAGCGCGCTGACTTTTAATAACAATACACGAACATATATACTAAAACAGTTGCATTACAGTACATAGGATAGGCGGAGCAGTGGGTGTGGTCAATAGCAGTCGCGAAAGATAAGGGTGAAAGTGGGTGTAACAGAGGCGTATACATAGACATGTGATGCAAATGTAACAGAATATGTCATGAATGGGGCGGGGACATGGAGGGGGCTACCTAAGGAGCCGGGACCTCTGACCTAATGGTGCGCGCAAACTGGCAATGACGTGTTACTAGGAGAAGCTGGGGGCTACGAACTCTGTGCTAGGAGCAGAGACTGAAGTCTGGAGAGTCAGGGCGACATGTACCTAAGCAGTATCTAGTATCTGATGTTTTGAGAACATGTTGATATGAACTAAGAGTCAGGAGGGGAGAGGCTTACGGACTCTAAGACTGGAGCATGCATTATTCTACATGTAGTGCGTGATGAAGAATATTAAATGACCATTAATACAGTATTTCTCTTACATGGAGACGGAAAGGCTAGACAATGACGGAAACTATTGATGCAGTTCAGTAGCTTAGGAATGCAGAGAAGGAGGACTGAACTGATAACTGGAATCATAACATACTCTTGGCAGACTCAGAGGCAGAGCCAGGCTGAGCCGGGCACTGCGAGGCAGGAAGTAAGTGAAGGGTCGAGGATACAGGTGGGGGCTGTATCGCTCCTCAGCGAGGCTTCAGGAGACAGGAGACAGGAGCTGAATCTGGTGTCCAGGCCCTTCTGAGGCCTAGAAACGGGGACTTTACAATGGAATAACGTGCACACTGAGAAACGTGGCAACGTAACTTTACATAGGCCTGATATTCGTAGTATTCACGAGAACTGGAAACTGACATACTAGAGGTGGACACAACTGTAATTGCGTCATTAATCGAACATAGGGAATACATATGCATATTAATCATGCACAGATAACATATGATGGAGGACTCGTAGGGACACAGAACATGGCAAAATTTACTTTTCCACATTCCCTCCTTGTCACTACGTTTCCATCAGGAAACATCAATATTCATGATACCATCTATCATTTCATACAGTATCATTTGCTCGTCTCGAATTATCCTGGAACGGGATTTAGAACGGGGCTTGGGACTAGGAATACAAGAGGTAGCACAAATGCCGCAAATCGCAGGGCCACATTGTATACAGAGGCAGCAGCTGAATATGATCGCTACTGCAATACCTAGAAATGACAATACTTTCCATCCCCAGGCGGAAATTATGTTCCAGAACCAACCGGACCACGTCCAGGTGCCTGGATCTTGGTGTAACAGATGGGCAATTTTATGGAGTCTGGTTATAGCTGAATAAACAGACGGCGCGTTATTAGGAATGAAAATGCAGCAACTAGATCCGATGACTCTACAGGCCCCGCCCCTATCGGCCAATATGACGTCAAGGACGAGACGATTCTGTAAAACGACAAATCTCATAGCAGATTGCTCTTCGGTTAAGTTACCTAGAGCAGAGGCAGTCTCATTTACTACAGCTTCAAGGGTTCTGGTTAATCTACGAATTAGCTTACTATTCTGGATAGGTCCTATAAAGAAAAAGAAACCTCTATTGAAATCTGTATACTGTTCTAGAGCAGTTTCAGTATAATCGACAATCGGGGACTCGACCTCCCTTTTATGTCTAATGTGTACTAGATGTGTGTTTCTGTGATAATCAGATGGGGCTAGGAAAACTGGTGGCAGTAGGAAGGCAATGTAACAGGTTCCCTCCCAATCGAGGGGCAGACGAACATATGCAGTTTGACCACAAATAAAATAAGAATGACGTGAAGCTTTGAAAATAGATTTCCCACTGTCACTATATTTGACAATAGTAGTACAATCGCTGTGTCCTACATGTACGGAACCATTATTTCTAACACATAATTCGCCTTTGACTGGTAGTACTGAAATAGCAGGTAAGTCTGGAGTGGAATCAGACTGAACCTTCAGGACCATGAAATTCGAAGAATAATTACCTAAATTGTAAACTTCGTTTTCTAGATCTAACCCTGTTCTGTGGGGAAGACCTTGCTTGTCTGGGAAACATGTACTGTTAAGAAAAGACATATCTGTTGAGGATGACGTTAACGTGGACCATGCTCCACACGAACCATTATGTGAAAATGGATAAGGAAAGAGTGGCAGAACTCCCTTCGGTGTCTGGAAAGGGGGGAGTCGACCACACACCCAACAATTAGTAGCATTGCTGGTCTGGTGTGAATAATGTAACATGCGGATGAAAGAGTTATTACGCATAGCGAGGCGGTAAGAGAGTTCATGAGGAGGTAGATCACTAAACGTGTGCTCTACTGTAGCATTAGAAGACTTATTTACATAAGAAACCGGGAAATACAGGTAAAATGCATAACTGGTGCAGGAAATCATAATACTGAGAAATAATATGAAACATAGAAAAACGATACATCGGATTGAGTTTTGACTACCTCTCTCACTATGGGGGTCTATTTTATACATGTCAGAAACAGTCTAACCGTTTCACCTAGGGGAGGACTTTGACAATCAAACTGGCTGACTTATTTTACTAGACCTTAACTTGAGTTTATACTCCTGTTGCGGAGTTTTCTCTAACAGGGAGGGTGCAGTATCATTGTCTTTTGCGGGACAGTCCTTAAGAATAGAACTTTGGCAGTCCTTTGAATCTTCGGAAATGTTCTTTGAGACAGGTGCCAGTCCATTAAATCTTTTAATATGCGAAAGATGCACCCAGCCTTTGCGTCCCTCCAACTTCACGGCTGTACGGGTGGCCAGGAGGACCTGTCGGGGCTCCTTCCAGCGAGGCTCTAGCGGACTTGAGCGATCGAAATTCCGGACAAGAACCATGGATCCTGGAACGATTTCATGCGGTGCCACCTCGGTATTGTCTGGAAATGCGGCAGCAACCTGTGAACGACAAGAGTTGAGGGCAGACATCAAGGAAGCTAGGTAATCTGTCAGCATATTACTTGAAACATCGGTAATACTTCGGGGTCTAGGTGTACCCCACATATTTGGGGGGCGGCCGAAAACGACCTCATACGGGGACAGACCTGATCTGGAATGTGCGACCATGCGCATGTAAAACAGAGCAACTGGCAGAGCTACTAGCCAGTCCACACCTTTCTCTTGACAAACTTTTGCGATACGGATTTTCAAAGTCTGGTTATGTCTCTCTACGAGACCGGCTGCTTCAGGATGGCGTACACAATGGAACTTCCACTGGTACCCTAACAAAAGGGACACATGTTTCATGAGTTCAGATGAGAATGGCTGGCCGTTGTCAGAATATACGACTCTAGGGAGTCCATAACGGGGAAAGAACTCACGAACCAACTGCTTGGCAGTGGTCGCGGCTGTGTAATCTGGAACTGGATATGCCTCCGTCCACCTGGACAAAGCGCATACAACTACAAGGACATACTTGAAACCTCGACATCGCTCCATCTGAATGTAATCCATCTGGAGGACTTCAAAAGGGTGGTCAGGAGGCTGGAATCCACCTTGTTCCACCGGGACACTTTTACCTGGATTGAACTGACAACATATCATACAGGTACGGACTTTCTGCTTGGCTGCAGCTCGTAAATGCTTGTTGAACCAAACGTTCTGGATACTGTCTAACATGGCTTTTTCTCCTAAATGTGCTGGACTATGTGCGGTATTAATAATGACTTGAACCATGGAGTCGGGGAGAAACCATGTGGTTCTACCCTTCGTTACCCATCCTTGATCTGTCTGGACCCCTCCTTGTTCGGACCATTTCTTGATTTCATCGGGAGTAGCATGTAACTGGATATCTATGACATCTTGAGTAGGGTCCTTAACTGTCATACATGTAGTCAGATCTGGAGTGTGTGTCGGTGTCTTATTTACTGGAATGTCTGGTGTCTGAGCTGTAAGCTTGGCTGTGCGATCTGCTAGATCATTACCCTGGGAAATAATGTCAGTAACTTTCGTATGTGCTTTGCACTTCATGATAGCAATGGATGTCGGTAAGTGTATGGCATCTAACAGAGCCTGAATAAGGAGACCATGCTGAATCTTGGTTCCATGGGAAGTCATGAAACCTCTCTCTTGCCAGAGCACTCCGAAGTCGTGTACAACTCCAAATGCGTAACGTGAATCTGTGTAAACATTTACTTTCAGGTTCTTGGCGTGTATGCAGGCTTGTGTCAGAGCAACTAGCTCCGCTGCTTGAGCAGACAGGGTGTCAATGCGGTGTGTTTCAATAACTTCAGTGTCGGTAGTCACTGCATACGCGGCGACTAGTTCTCCTGTACTTGTTCTCATACATGAACCATCCACATAAAGTGTCAGGTCGGGATCTGGTAATGGAATATCTGTCAGATCTTGTCTTGGCTTTGTCATGATGTTAACTACTTCCACACAATCGTGTGTGGCAGGATTCGAATTAACTGACGGTAACAGTGTAGCAGGATTTAAAACGTTGCAGCGTCTGATTTCTATGTGTGGCTGGAACAGTGTCAATTCATAACCTGTTAAACGTGCAATTGTCAAGTGCTGAGTTTGTGTTCGGTTTAAAAGAACTTCCACGGAGTGTGGAACCTGTACTGTCAGGGAGTGTAATTGAAGCTTAGAAGGGGACACCTTGTGCCCCATCTCGGCTAGGAAATACAAGACTGTAAGGGATGCTCGCTCGCAAGCACATTCAGAACGGGCTGTGATCAGTAGATCATCGACGTACTGGAGCAGGGCAGTGTCAGTTGGCATGTGAATGTTGTCTAGTTGTCTCTTGAGTGCTTGACTGTAAATACTAGGACTTTCTGTGAAACCTTGAGGAGCGCGTGTGAACATATAGCTCCTTCCGTTTAAACAAAATCCGAAAAGGAACTGGCTGTCTGGATGAATGGGGACACTGAAAAATGCGTTCTTGAGGTCTATGACAGTAAAGAATGAAGCTTCTGAATCAATGGCTGTCAACAGGGAAGAGATATCTGGGACAACTGGGTACTGCGGAATAATACATTTATTAAGCTCTCGGAGATCAATCACTAATCGATATACTGGAGGTGCATTTGGATCAGTACGTTTCATGACAGGAATGATCGGAGAATTGCATACATTGGAGTCAGTTTCTACAACTACTCCTTGAGCCATGAGCTCGTCAATAATTTTGGATAAGGCTGCTACAGCCTCAGGTGGCAATCTGTACTGTCTGATTCGTGGCAGGACTACACCTGGCTTGAGAGTCACACGATGGGGTGTGATTTGCATAAAACCAACATCAGTTGGACCTTGCGCCCATAGATGCTGCGGAACATTAGACAATCTAGGATCAAAATCTCGTAATACATAGTGACCCTTGAAGTCACGTAGGAACAATCGTATTCCCTCTGGGGAACAGCATATAACTGCACCTAACTCTTTCAGTGTTTTAATGCCTAATAGATTTTCGGGACATGACTTAGTAAGTAACAGATCAGTAGTGCGGGACAATGGACCTACTTCTAGAGTAACTGGCTTTGATATTTCATTTACGATAGGTTTTCCTGAAAATCCAAGGGAAACATTTCTTGAGCCTGAGAGCGGAGCCCCTGGAACTTCGGCGTGACTTATAGTGGTCCTACTTGCCCCTGTATCAATCAGAAACTTTCTGTCTTTCCCTAATACTTGACTGTGAACATAGGGACCTTCTTGATCTACAGGTATCTCGATGAGAGGCAAGCCTACCTCCCTCTCTAGGCTGTTTCATGAATATGGCTGATACTCTGGATACTCGGACTGAGCATACTGGTACATCTGCTGTGTAACATGCTGTGTTGCAGCGATAGGCTGCGGTGCTGTAACTGTCTGTGGTGCATTCTGTGGCTGAGAAGTCTGTGAAACTTGTTCTTGTCTTGGCGGACGTGGTCTTTCTTTAGTCTTACCGGTAGCTATATTGTGTTTCAGAACTGCACATTCGTTTATAAAATGACCTGGCTGTTTACAATAATTGCAGTTCCCTTTAACGGGAGCTGCAGGATGACTGGCTTGATTTGGACCCCTTTTCTGACTGTCTTGAGGAACAGATTGTGCAACTAGTACTTTCATTTTCGTGTCTTTCATACGTTTCCTTTCATGTTCTTGTTCTTCTCTGATTCTATTCTGGTGATATTGGAGCATCTGTAACATCTGGGACGGGGTATTAGCTTGCCAGGTACTTTCGACTTTCAAAACTCGGTTCTTAATTTGTGGACTTGAATTCTCGACCAATTTAGTAACAAAAAGATGAGGGTATGACTCACTACTTGTCTTGAGGCCACTGTTGATGCTAAAACATTTCTCAAATCTAGAATAATAATCACTAATATCTTCGTCTTGTTTCTGTTTACAGGCTGAGATTGCATCCCAGTCTTCCTTTCTAGTCGTCAATAATCTGGGTAAAACTTGTATTAATAATTCCGGTAATTCTTTGCATTTATCTCCAAGACCGGTACCTGGTACTCGTGCCTTGTCTTCAGCTTCTAGAACTGCCCAATCGATCTTTTTCTCTCCCACCTCCCATTCTTTTTCTTTGAGTTTCTCATATACCCCTGCGGGCAACAAGACTTTTAACATTTTAATAATATCTGGATACGTGTATTCTCCCATACGGAGCATGTCCTTTAATTCTCGGTGGAACCCTGCTGGATCTTTATCATGACAGGGAATTAGCTTTTTCATCTCTAAGAGTTCCATCTTTGTGATAGGGGTGTAAACAAACACTCGTTGCATTTCACCACCGTCTGTCTTAACTGGATGTACTTCTCTTAACGGATTCTGTCTGTCTATGTAAAAGGGTTTACTTTCTGGGGGTGAGACATGAACGAAATGCGGGTTCAAAAACGTTCTGTATTTGTGGCGCTGTTCTAGAATGACACTAATCAAATCGGTACCTAAACCTTTCCATTTATACTGGAGTAACTCGTTCAGGACATCGTGTAACGGACCTGGATCAGAATGTTGACCCTCATACAATTTAATGAGGTGCTGGATCATATACATACCCGCCAGTCGTTGCTCGGCTGGGGGCAATTTCAGAAACATTTGTGCCACTATTTCGTCTGGAAAAGTGGTAGAATCAGTAGTCCATCGGACTGCTGATCGGACTAGTTCTTGTTCATGCATAGTACTTAACTCGCTATAACCGATTCGTAATTTCAGAATGTGATCGGTAGCTTGGAATACTTGTTCTAGAGAACCTTGTTCTGGTGCCGGATGAGGAACAGTTTTCTTGTAGTCTAGACGTGAATGTCGGTCTGGAAATCTAGATTTTCCTACATACGCTATTCTGTCGGGATTCTCGTCCTCTACCTCTTCTGTAGAAGAGTCATTTTCTTTCTCGCTTACTTGTGCTGCTTTGCGTTGTTCGTGTATCCTTATTATTTCTTTACGAATCTTCTTGTACATACTCTCTATACTACCGATGGTCTTATGCTTACCCTCGGCTATATTATCACTCCACCTTGTCAGGGTTCTCATTTCGACTGGATCTTTGGTCGGATAATCTTGTTCCCTTATTAGACAATTAATCAGAAACTTTAATAGCATGAGCTGGACTTCAGCTTTTCTTTGGCACATGACATCACTAATACTTTCTGGATCATTCCCGGTACGGATGAAACGATATATTCTGTCTAGATTTTCTTTCATATCTGGTAGGGTGACTAGATACTCGGTCACCTTTCTTACGCGTAATGAATATAAAACCATATTATCCTCGCCTGGGACTGGATCATAGCCACATTCGGTAAGGGCTTTTCTTATTTCTGCAACAGACTGATGTCTGGGCGTACGCTGTGACGCTTGTGCATGTAATTCGGCTAACGTTAAACGCTTGTGTGGTGGCGGGGTTTGAGGAGTACCTCCCCCTGTGGCCCCTAAACTTGAGTCGTCTACTGATGCTTTTCGTCCTGGCAGAGTGGAAAATGGAAATGTAGGCTGGACCTGTATGGCGGGCTGGACCGGGGGTACCGTAACAGGTACTCCGGTGTCTGGAGGAGCGGGAAGTGCCTGATTTACAGGGACTGGCGGTGCAGGAACAGGATTTGCATATTCTGGGACTGTGTCGTCCAAATAGGACGAAATGAAAATATCAGCTGCGGTCGGTTTGTGACGTAGCTTGGTCGGAACTAATGGTGGCGGGAAATTACTGGATGCCTCCGGGGTCGCTTTTGGCAAGCCCTCGGCAAGAAGAGGATACATACCCTTGATGAGGGCATGCCTCTGTCTGTCTGACTGTTCGGTTTTAACTCGTTCACCAATCTCGATTAATTCTTTTTCTTGTGCTCGTTCCAAGGATTCTCTACTTAATTCTGACTTTCTGATTTCTTTTTCGGTTCTTTTATGAGATTCTTTGCGCCATAACTCGATGGCATCTTTCTGTGACTGTCTGGCTTTCTTTTTCCATAATGCTTCTTCTACTCGCATGATGCATTCGGCATCCCATGTGCCTGATACAGGCCATCTATACTTTTCTTCTAACTGTTTGGTATACTCTACCCATAAATCTAGATACAATATGGCGCTTATGCCATGCTTCTGATACATAAAATGACCTGGACTGTCCCTAGGCGGAACAGGAACTGCTGCTTCTAACAGACCTTTTCTGGTTTTTAACTGACGCAGTTTTGAAAAGAGCGGCATGACTGATCTATGACCTGGACACAACACGATACACAATAAACACGATAATCACTTCGCACTCATACCACGACATTAAAATACATGAATAACATTCAGAATAACAGTTCGAACAGAATACTACCTGGAATACGGAAAACAGAATACATGAATTTTCTCGAGAACAGAACTGACTGGAACAGAAACTAGATGCACTGTTGAAACAGTACGAAACTTACCGGTCTCATACAGAGACACGTCAGGACCCGCATCCACCGAAGTGAACACTTCGTTTGTGGATCTGTGTACCACCAACCCACGGACCAGAGTCAATTAGACTGACCCTGTCTAGATACTACCCCAGCAACGGTACTCACCGGGCAGCAAGAACGGAAGGCCTCGGACTGGACTGGACTGCTTCGACGCCGGACGGACGAACTTCGGACTTCTGTTACGGGTGGGCCTCCGGATACCTCGGACCTTGGACTCTCGGCTTGGGCTCTGGTCGGGACTCGCCGCGTTCCTCCACCGTCTCGTCTGGATGCTGGACCGCCTCCTCCGTCTCCTCCGTGGGCCTGAGGGATACTTGAAGCAGAAATATCTGCCGGTGCGCAGAAGAGTTCCGTCACGACTGCAGAGGGTCAGGGGGTCGGCGTGGCTTCACCGACGCGTGGGGAAAGGGCAAGTCCCTGTTCGGGCGCCATTATGTGGTAAATAAATAAATAATACCTCTATTTTTGAATGCTTAAATGAATAACAGATAGCTCAATAAATAAGAGTCAAGATTCGAGGTAGTAGGAGTTTTGCAGGTTTAATACAGCATAAGGACAGGAACAGGACAACCTGCACAGGAATAGGATGGCAGGGCCCGGCAGCTGCCGGGGCAGGATCTGGGATGAGCGCGCTGACTTTTAATAACAATACACGAACATATATACTAAAACAGTTGCATTACAGTACATAGGATAGGCGGAGCAGTGGGTGTGGTCAATAGCAGTCGCGAAAGATAAGGGTGAAAGTGGGTGTAACAGAGGCGTATACATAGACATGTGATGCAAACGTAACAGAATATGTCATGAATGGGGTGGGGACATGGAGGGGGCTACCTAAGGAGCCGGGACCTCTGACCTAATGGTGCGCGCAAACTGGCAATGACGTGTTACTAGGAGAAGCTGGGGGCTACGAACTCTGTGCTAGGAGCAGAGACTGAAGTCTGGAGAGTCAGGGCGACATGTACCTAAGCAGTATCTAGTATCTGATGTTTTGAGAACATGTTGATATGAACTAAGAGTCAGGAGGGGAGAGGCTTACGGACTCTAAGACTGGAGCATGCATTATTCTACATGTAGTGCGTGATGAAGAATATTAAATGACCATTAATACAGTATTTCTCTTACATGGAGACGGAAAGGCTAGACAATGACGGAAACTATTGATGCAGTTCAGTAGCTTAGGAATGCAGAGAAGGAGGACTGAACTGATAACTGGAATCATAACATACTCTTGGCAGACTCAGAGGCAGAGCCAGGCTGAGCCGGGCAATGCGAGGCAGGAAGTAAGTGAAGGGTCGAGGATACAGGTGGGGGCTGTATCGCTCCTCAGCGAGGCTTCAGGAGACAGGAGACAGGAGCTGAATCTGGTGTCCAGGCCCTTCTGAGGCCTAGAAACGGGGACTTTACAATGGAATAACGTGCACACTGAGAAACGTGGCAACGTAACTTTACATAGGCCTGATATTCGTAGTATTCACGAGAACTGGAAACTGACATACTAGCGGTGGACACAACTGTAATTGCGTCATTAATCGAACATAGGGAATACATATGCATATTAATCATGCACAGATAACATATGATGGAGGACTCGTAGGGACACAGAACATGGCAAAATTTACTTTTCCACACCGCGCTGGGGGCTAGCTCCCTAAACTTCGCCATTCTTGCTCTGGATAGGGCGTCCGCCACTTCGTTGTCTACTCCCGGGACATGTCGGGCCCTCACGTCTATGTTGCCCTCCAACTGCAACTTAATCAGTTGGCACATTAGTCTCACAGTGTCAGGGCACCTGGCTGTCCCCCTGTTGATTGCCTGAACCACCCCCTTGCTATTTGACCATAGTGTCAGCTTCATATTTCTCAGGGAGCGCCTCCATATAATGAGTGTGACTATGATGGGGAATAGCTCTAGGAAGGTGATATTGTTTGTCACCCCCTCCCTGTGCCATCTACTGGGCCACTGTTCTGTGCACCACTTGTCGCCCAATATCGTGCCAAGGCCTGTGCTGCCCGAAGCGTCGGTGAACAGCGCGATCTGTTTGCTAGTTACCCAGCCTTCCCTCCAAATCAGAGTACCGTAGAAGTCTTTTAGGAAGGTGTCCCACATGAGTAAGTCCTTCTTGACCGCCCCCCCTAACCTGACATGATGGTGTTTATGGGTCACTCCGCATGTTAGCTGTGTCAAGCGCATGGCGAATGCCCTGCCTGCCAGGATCACCCTAGCTGCAAAATTCAGCTTACCTATGAGACTTTGTAGCTACCTAAGGGTGGCTTTCTCGCGCCCACAAAGGCCCTTGATTTCTGCCCTGACGCCTGCCACTTTCTCTGGGGGAAGCCTGGCTGTCCCGGCAAGCGAGTCTAACTCTATTCCCAGGAGTGTCATTGTCGTAGCTGGGCCTGCCATCTTCTCAGCTGACAGGGGGATGCCTAGCTCGCCTGCAAGGCCTTCAAATGCTACCAGTGTGCTCTCGCATTCTGTTGACCCTGCCAGGCCTGTGAAGAGAAAGTCATCCAGGTAATGCAGTTTCCCACCCGCCGGGTGTCTGTCATGCAGTGCCCACTCTATGAAGGTGCTGAACATTTTGAAGTAAGCACAGGCGACTGAGCACCCCATTGGCATGGCCTTGTCGAAATACACTTGCCCTTCCCACTGGAAACCTAGCAAGTGGAAGCTGTTGGGGTGGACGGGGAGTAAGCGAAAGGTGGACTCTGTCTGCCTTCACCATGAGTGTCCCCCGCCCTGTTGCCCTAACCAGGTCGATGGCATCGTCTATTGATGAGTAGCTCACGGAACATACTTCAGCGTCAATACCGTCATTTACTGCCGCGCCGTCGGGAAAGGATAAATGTTGTATTAGCCGGTATTGCCCCTGCTCTTTCTTGGGTACGACCTCCAACGGGGAGACAACCACGCCCTTATACCCCACGGGGGTGAGGGCCTTCTATTCTGCCCAAGGATCCTTCTTTCGCAAATTTCTTAGTCACTACACCTGGGTGTAGTAATGCAATTTCAGGTTCCTGGTGCTGCCCGGGGGGAGGGTGCCCAAAAAAGGGATGAGGAACCCTGCTTCAAAACCCTGAACTAGTGTCCTTGTGTCTGCTTTGTTGTGATACCTGTTTGCTAGCCTGCGTAACTGGTGGGTGTTGATTGGTGACCATGCTAGCTTGTAGGCCACCCCATCCTTCTCCCCCCCCGTCGCCCCTGCGGGCTAATTACTGCTTCTTCGCATCCTTCTTGTCTCCTTTCTGGTCCCTTCTACGCTTGCATGCTGCTGCTGGGTGCCCTCCCCCGCAGGATGAGCATTTGTGCTGAAACTTGCATGCCGCCCCATAAGTACATTTGTTTGCCTCAAACTTCCAGCATATTGCTGGTGCCCCGCTAGCATGTGCTGTCTTCCACGTGCTGGCCTGTCTGGACCTCTGAAAAGGCTTCCATCTCCCCTTGTGGAAGGCTGTCCGAAAGGGCTGCTCGCTCCTCCCTGCCCATGACCTAGCCTCCTTGGCCACCATCATCTTATGGATGAAGCCCGATACGTCCTCCTCATTCCACTCCATTTCACGGTGTGTCTGCATCTTGAGGGAAAAGCCCTTGTCGTACTCAAGCCAGGCGTCGCCCAGGAATTGCCACTGGGCCCTATGAATGTTGGCCTCATAAAGCCATAGGTCAGCCGCGCAACGCGGGAATTTCTCCACTATTATGCACGCCATGATTCCGAACGTGTCTAGCCAGTTGTTGAAATTCCTTTCCTTGCACTCCCTTCGCCTCTCCCTTCTATCCTCATGCTTCTTATCGCATGTTGTTAGGTCAAGCCCCTCCAGCTGTATTTCCAGGAGCGAAAATATGTCTATAAACTCTTTCTTCCATATTCTCTCCGTTACCGCTAATGGTATGAGGCAAGCCAGCCCTGTCGCTCTTGTGGTCATGAATGCCGGCCCTGGGGAAGGCCTTGTGTTAGGGTCGGCCGCTGGGGGGGGCGGCTGCATTGCTGCCTAGTGAGTTTGGGTCCGCCCAGGCCGCCAGTGGTGCCCTGCCGTAATCCTGGGCCCTGCTGCGCCCTTACCCCCTAGCGCCTGTACTCGTGCCTGTCCTGGGTCTAAGAGATGCCAAGTCAGTCATGTCCCCTCCCCCTGTGGGGCCGCACATGCCCCTGCCTGCGCTGACACTTTTAAACAACAGAGGTGTCATAGTTTTTATGCATTCCTTCACAATCTGACTAATATGCTCACCATTCGTTGCAGCATTCCTGTTCTCTGTGCTTGGTCTCGCCACCGCTGTTTTGGCTCCAGATGGTCGGGCCTTCTTCTGGGGGGCCTTTTTTGCTGGTGCCGCCTCCGCAAACTTGGCTGGCACCTTCCTTGTCCTCTTGGCGGCATGTGGGGCGGTGTCTGTCTGGCACCACCCGCTTGACCCCTCGTCGCTGTCGTCACTCAACGCAAAGCGGTTCATCCAGTCACTCCCATGCTCCTGTGATGCCGCCCGCATCCTCTTTATCAGCTCCCCTAGGTCCTCCTGTTGCCGCTTGTTGCCTCTCTACGACATTCTTAGTGCCCTTGCGAGAGACCCCTCGCAGTCAACTGCTTGCTGTGTACCTTGTACCAGGAACTGCGGGGTGCTGCCGCCTCTAAAATGCACCAGCCTGTGATCTGCGCCTGCCAGATGGCTTCACATCTGCTGCCTTGTGTTTGGTGCTGCCACTAAAAGTTCAGGGTATGCTCAGACGTGAGTCCCTTGTTCACTTGGCCACTGGATTCAAGATAGCCTGGCTGATGAGGATTATGAATCCGAAACCGGTCCCAGGATGCTTGTTTCCGGTCCAGGGAAGACATGGCTTGGCAGTTCGGGCTGGACTGTTCCCATGAGGCACAGGGTCAGACTGATTTGCATATAGCCATGTCTGAACTGGGGTGGCTGAGTGAACTAAAGAATGGTGATGGATTAAACCCAGATCAGTTGACTGGGGGTGAGTGTTTGATTTGTTCAAACTCTCCGTCCATCATCCCCTTTTGTATGGCTTTGTTCGCCCTAAGTGTGGCAGGGTATGCTCAGACGTGAGTCCCTTGTTCACTTGGCCACCGGATTCAAGATAGCCTGGCTGATGAGGATTATGAATCCGAAACCGGTCCCAGGATGCCTGCTTCCGGTCCAGGGAAGACATGGCTTGGCAGTTCGGGCTGGACTGTTCCCATGAGGCACAGGGTCAGACTGATTTGCATATAGACATGTCTGAACTTGGGTGGCTGAGTGAACTAAAGAATGGTGATGGATTAAACCCAGATCAGTTGACTGGGGGTGAGTGTTTGATTTGTTCAAACTCTCCGTCCATCATCCCCTTTTGTATCGCTTTGTTCGCCCTAAGTGTGGCAGGGTATGCTCAGACGTGAGTCCCTTGTTCACTTGGCCACTGGATTCAAGATAGCCTGGCTGATGAGGATTGTGAATCCGAAACCGGTCCCAGGATGCTTGTTTCCGGTCCAGGGAAGACATGGCTTGGCAGTACGGGCTGGACTGTTCCCATGAGGCACAGGGTCAGACTGATTTGCATATAGCCATGTCTGAACTGGGGTGGCTGAGTGAACTAAAGAATGGTGATGGATTAAACCCAGATCAGCTGACTGGGGGTGAGTGTTTCATTTGTTCAAACTCTCCGTCCATCATCCCCTTTTGTATCACTAAAAGTTCACGGCAAGTTTTTTCCAGTCTTTTTTGGAGCAGCTTGTGCTTGTTTGCGCTCTTTTTCCCAAGGGGGAGTGGGGGTGCTAACGAGCTGCCTATCTGCCCTCTCTCCTCCTGCTTTCCGGCGTGCCTGGTGGGGTGGGGTGCTGCCACCGCTATGTCCTGCCCCAAAGTGTAGGCTGTATGGATGGGGGTTCGAGTGAGGAGCTGCTGACTTGCCGGCACTCCTCACCTATGCTGCTGTCCCACCGTCTCATGGAGCCTTCTAGTGGAGCTGCCCACGCTCCTTGCCCGACCTTAAAATTCCCCCGCAAACAAACAGACAGGATCCAGCTGCCCGGCACGAGGCGTGGTTGTTCTTTTCGCCGCGCCTCGCTCACGTTGCCTGGCAACCGCTCCCGCCTGGGCCTGCCTCACGGTACCACACCCCTTGTGCCGATGTTGCAGAGCGGAACCCGTTCTCCGCGCTCCGCCGTGTTTCCCACCTTTGTCTTTGGCGCTCTGCCGGTGAGTTGGACGCACGGGGTTGACAGGGGGGAGGTATTGTCCTCCGCATTGCTGCTTTGATGGGGGGGTGGAGGTGCTCACCTCGATGCCCCGGCACTCCTCTGCCGCCCTCCCGGCCTGGTAGGTCGACGTTACCGGCGCCCTTGCTGCTCCCCTCTTCTCCGGTCCTGGCGATCTGGTCTGCCGCTGGCCTCGTGGTCCTGACGCCTAGTCCTGGGAGATCGCGGGTTGCGGTGCAGATGACGATCCCCTACTCACCGGTCGACCTCCCCTGCAGCACAGTAATTTCTCCATCGTCCAAGCCGCATCAACAGTTCCTCGGTCCATGCTTCTCCCCCCGCTCCAAAGATAGGAGCCACCCTGGGGGAAGAATTCTTATATCCCCCCTCGCGAAGGTCATCGCGGTTCACGCCCAACACCCCCATTGGGCCGTTCGAATAGTGCATGGGGTCCCATTGGCCGGGAGGGGTAGGTGCCGCCGTGGCTACCAAGAGAGGGGGTGGGGGCTCCTCCCGCTTTCGGCGCAGTCTTTCGCGCCACAAACAGGTTCTGGCTGGTCGGTGGGGGGCTCGGCGTCTGTTATGGCGCTGGCCTCTTATGCCCCCGTTGGGGGCTGGCCTCTATGACACCTTTCCTTTCCAGCAGGAACACCATGGCCTTTTGTATGTTGGATTTTGTTCTTATAAACATTTTACATTTTAGTTTAAATCAAATGATAGTCTCCAAGTTCATTAGGTACCATGTGAATCCTAACAAATCATTACTGCTTCCAAACCCCTTTAGAGCTTTGGTTTCTGATGGATGTGGAGAAGCCAGTCTTCCAAATGGAGTTACACACTTCATCCCGTAAAATGCGCTTATGACACCAGAAGAGCTTAGATGTGCTACTATTTTAGTACCCAAGTGTCAGATTTAAGACCGAAAGATAGGATGCTGAATTGAAAATAAAGATTCATGACACAAAACAGCAGGTATTTTGATGCATGGCAGCTATTGGTAAAAGAAAGTAAGGCTCCATCAAGTCGACATAGTATACATACGTTTGAATTTCTCTGTGCACTGCACTCATGACCATTTCCGCGGCAGCTGTCAACAGGACCAATCAATCAAAGCCCAGGACAGAAGGAACACATTAGGACACATCACACCTGTCCACAGTTTTCATTTCAAGCCTCAGACAGTGACATTCCAGATACCTGAAAAATAACAAGCTCCTAGATTTTTAAAAAAAAAAGGATATGGCATCTTCAGAGCAAAAACTGCAACTGGGTTAAATGATTACCCCGTGTTGAATAACATTTTATTATCCGCTTCCTGTCATGGAACCCTACGCCTAACTCTGTTGTCATCAAATCTGTCTCATTCACTGCTGCATCTCCTCTTCCAACACCTGCCATTTTGAGTATGGGAATCTGTGCATTGAGCATTGCAACTCCAGGGCTTCTCTGTTCTGCTGTACTGTTGGCAAGAAATTAGTCAATTGACGATAACAGCAAATCGCCCAGACACACACATTGCTATTATGTCTGCTTATTTTGCTTTTTGAGACACTCCAGCTACGGACCTAATAAAGTACTGGCTCCCTTGTAAAGGGTGCTTAAAAAAAACTTCCCACATTACATTCAGATCCACACACTTAACAATAGTGTGCAGCACTGACTGCAAAACAGCACAGTGCCTAGTCCTCCCATCTCTTCCAACAGATCTGCTAATTGGCATCTATTCATAGCAACAATTAAAAAGCATTAAATGTGTATTTGTGTCGCGTTTCACCTCCTTGCACACCATGCAAGCACAGTATTTATCATCAAGAAAGTGCAATAAAAAAATAGTTACTTCTTTAAAATATGGGATTTAGATTTTTCATTTGCATTTATTGCAAAAGGTCGGGTCATATTTTATTTTGTTGTCATTCTTCACTACAGTTTTGCCATTTTTATCAAAGTGTATTAACAGTGGATGTGCATGCGTAGCAAATAAATTTAATAATTGAATTAATGCGAAGGATCTGAAGACACATTTGAAAATTGCCTACTCGCTGAGCAGTCATTAATTTGTAAAGAAAATAAGTGCGGGGCTCCCGTCAGGAGGCAGCTTGCCCAGCCCATTTCTCCTGTTAGCGCCACCAAAAACAGAATACTGCTCAAGAAAGTGGGGATGAGGGATGTGGCGTAACGACCAAAGCTCCCAACCTCGAAGCTGGGGAACCAGGTGCGAGTCTCGGCATCAGCTCATCATCCTGTGATTCTTGGCAAATCACTTAGGCCTTCATTACAAAGTCAGTTGGAGTTGCCTCCGACTGACACTGTTTTGATGAGGGAACTGCCCTACCAATGGGTCGGCCGTTCCGCACACCCCATTACAATATGACCGCATATGCTGCAGTCACAAATTCCCATTTCTCTATGGGAGCTTGTGCAGCGGGCGGAAATTGCCTGCAGCACAATCTCCCATTGAGAAATGGGAGTTTGTGAAATTCCCTGCACCATGTGGCAGGCACCTCATGATGCCTGCCACACGGTGCAGGGATTTTCAGGGGGGGCACCATTGGTGCCCTCCCAGGCCCCTAAGCGGAGGGCCAGGGGTAGGGGGGCCTACTAGGGCTCCCCTTTGTCACTTTCTGACAGCCTTTCCATGTCGGAAAGGCTGACATGGAAAGGCGGTCGGACACCAACATCCCAGTCCAGACAGCAGAGCTGAGCCTGGCTCAGCCGTCATTAAAGGGATTACTATTTTCCTTATATTCCGACGTGGTCACAGAGCCCATCGGAAGAGGAGTGAAATCCTCTTGTGGTTTTCCCTCCGACCGCCATATTAAAAAAACGACAGTCGGAGGGAACGCTCAGGATGTTGGGCGGAGAGCCTCGGACAGACTCCCTGACATCCAAATCAAGCTCCTAATCTCCCTGTGAATATGCAAATGAATTTGTCCTTAACCAGTGCTCATGAAAAGCGCAAGTGTTGATGGTTAAGAGCTGGTGAAACCACCGGCTCAAATTAAGCACTATCACAGAGGGAAGTCGCAGTCCATGCAGGTAACAGCGGTGGGGTGTAAGGAAAATGACATTATTAATTAATTTTCCCTCTGCACCATCCCTCAAAATCCTACCTTACCTGGCCCCACCGCCCCACCGCTTTTACCTGCATTGACCGCGGCAGACTGAGGACCAATTTCAATCAATATATTATTGATCGGCTCGATCAGTCATAACCCTAGCTATTGGTAAGTGCTGCTTTTATTCGTTATATAAAATAGCTTAGTTTACACAGGATTCCTTTTCTGTAGCAGCTGCTAATAGTTAGAACAATATCAAAAAGAGCTCTACTGACCCAGCGCACAATCTAAAGCCTATGTATTGTTTGAAGTGTCTACAGTTAATTCATAAAACTAAGAATTTATTTAATTTAACACTTCCTAAGTAGGAGACATTGAGTGAGCGGTGATTGCCTCTCTCCCTCCTACTTATGCTGTCTAAATTTCATGATTTAACTGGGAGTATTTTTGAGTTATAGTATGAACTTTACACACTTCAAACAAAAAAATCACAAAGGTGTGTGTGGCTCTGAACTGA
Organism: Lissotriton helveticus; assembly: GCF_964261635.1. Taxonomy (NCBI): domain Eukaryota; kingdom Metazoa; phylum Chordata; class Amphibia; order Caudata; family Salamandridae; genus Lissotriton; species Lissotriton helveticus. The sequence goes on from NC_136061.1 coordinate 2,058,196,792, forward strand.
TCCAGCAGCTCTTTATAATACCTCCTCTAATATTCTCGACCTGAAAAGTTGCACTTAGAAGTGTCTGATGACTTTATATCAGAGCTGATCAAACATAGCTGTTCAGTCTCATGGCACAGGCAGTAAGGTATTGTGCACCATGAAACAAAAGCAGGTTTCGCAGGCATCTAGGAATAAGTGCAAACAGCATACATGAATTTCTGATATTTTGCAGGCACATAACTGATACTACAAAGTTGAAGGAGTTCAAACCACTGGCCACCACTGTTTTCTAGCAACAAGCTAAAAAGTATGATGATTATGATGATTATCATTTTATAGGCAACATGTGGAAAAGTCTCGACACGTACGCTCCGATTTGGCACCATTTTCCTTACGAGCAGGCTCCGTAAACGCTGATTGAAGTAATCCGGAGGCATTTCCCAGTCAGTTTCAGTCCGGCCAAGTACGATGCGCACTTTCTATGCGCCAAACAGGTCGTCACCCCAAGCTTCAGCTCTGATTCACGCCACAACACGATCCCTGCGAACGAGACAGAGCATCAATGTATCCAATCACACATGTCATCCCTATACTGTATGCCTACGGTCGATACTACCCGATCAGACTCTTTCATCACAGATAGTAAGTCAGACACCTACCCCAATTAAAAACGTCACCAGCACGCAAAAGGCAAAATAATACACAGCTTGTAAACCACTGTCAATGTTGGGGTAGGGGAGAATTCTCGCAGCAATGTAGAGCAACGGGGTGGTGGATGCCTATCACTCCCAGCATTGTACTCCCCATAGCGGGGTGGATGCCTATAACTCCCAGCATCCGCCACGCCATTGGGGGGTGGATGCCTATCACTCCACACATTGGCCACCCCATAGAGGGGTGGATACCTATCACTCCCAGCATTGTCTACCCCATAGGGGAATGGATGCCTAACACCCCCAGCATTGTCAAGCCAAATTGGGGTTTTGGGTGCAAACAGCCAGCAATGCTTACCCATAACATGTTATGGGGGCTAATCCTCAGCACTGTATTGACAAAAGGGTGATTGTGGGGCTCACTCCCCTGCATAATATAATAATCCACATTTGTAAAGCGCGAACAATCACCCGTAAGGGTCTCTAGGCACTGGGGGCCATCGGGAAGATTAAGCAAGCTATTGCCCAGAGTCACATGGTGCTGGGCTAATCTGCCGCTGGCACCAGGGATCGAACCGTTATCCCCAGATTCCGGAGTCAGTCGCCCTGGCCGGGGTGCCACACCTCTTCATGCAATTCTTGGTTTGGGGTGCTAACCCCACCACTGTTTTGAGAAAGTGGGGGATGGGGCAAAACACCCACAGGACGGTTGAGGCAACATTGTTGTGGGGGTTACATACCCTCAGCCATATTCAGCCAATCTGTGCTTTTGTGGTCTAACACTGCCAGCAAAGTTTAATTGTGCAATGTGACATGTGGCCATCCAAAATGCAGCAACACACATTTCAGATACGAGCAGTGGCAAATACAAAGGATTCAATCCTGAAGTCCTGTGCTGAAGAGATCCAGTCGCACACTGTCAGCAACGTCAAATGCAAAACCTAAGGAATGTGCAGAGTGGAGATGTAGAAGGCCCAGGGCCATTAGAGAAAGAAACAAAACACGCCATCCACTCAATGCCCTTCAAAGATAGTTTAAATACATGGGTGACCCCTATACTGAACACTGAGACGCCGAGGGAGTGTTTGTGCTAACCTGTTAACCTGTCCCCTTTCGCCGTCAGCTGCTCGCCGATCCCGCTTCGCGGGAGCCGCTTCGTGGGAGGACCCACCAACGCTGTTTTCTCCTGCCTGGTTGGCGAGAGGGAGGAACACCTGTGGAGGCTGCAGGGGTAGCGTGGCAGGGACTCACTATCCCAGGAGTCCCTGCTTGACCACGTAACATCCGGTCAGCGCCCCCCTGCGTGCCCCGCCCACCACTGCCCATCCTATAACATCAGGACAGAGTCCGTCCTGCGGGACGCAGGCGGGACGCCGGGCTAAGCCCGGGCAAAGGGCGGGTCGTCTGGGGCCGTCCGGGGCCAGGACGGGCCACCCCTCTAACAATTCAGGGAACACAGTGGCATGCTGTTGTGGATCATACAATATTGATTTTCTCGTATAATACTTTATATGTCTACATACTCCCCAATGTCTATTCGCTCAGGCAGAACCTCTAGACGTGGGGGGAAAACCACAATAGGCACAATGGACAATTTTATAACCCGTGCCGTTTCTGTTGTGGAAAAAGAAATCATTTTAGCAGAACGCAGGCTATCACGCGAATACTTGGAACATAAACGCTCTTCGCTAGGAACATTGGCACAGGCTAAATCTCCAAAGAACGTTATCCCTGTAGAACTCTTATTTTCTACAACTCCTAGGCACGTGCAACCTTGTGCTGTCGATCCAAGGCAAGATAATGGTCTGCTTGATATCATCTCTGATCATGCATCCATCAACAGAATTGCGGGTAATATTGATATAACAAATTGCGCAGACAACACAGTAGTCGACCGATCGGCCCTACCCGCAATATTGGTACATGAAATACCTGCAGAACAAGTTTTAACTTCTCCCCTTCACAAAGTAAGTAGAGTTGCAATAAAGAAGAAAAGATTGGTTACTCCAAGGAAAGCCTACAGACTAAAAACTCTGAAGAGAATACGCAGGAATTATATGAATAGGGGCGTGCTCTATAAACCTCTAGAACCAGAAATGATGAAGATTGGGCCAGAAGTAAGCGATCAACAACGTCTGGTGCTGGATAACGAATTGCTAAATTGCTCAAAAGATCCACCAGTGGCAAATTCTTTACTTTACCAGATCCAATTGCTCATGACAACCTTGCTGTTACCAGTAAATGAAAAACTAAAAGGGCTATCGGAACGTCTGGATAAATTCGAGCAAACTTCATTGGACAACTTCTTTTCCCTAAAAACTTTGGTAAAATTACACTCCAAGATTGGAGCAGATACCACAAGGGTGGAACCGAGCACCATAGCTACAAATTCAACGCAACAAATTGGACCACCCAGGAGAGATAAAGCGTCAGACCAGAATAGCATTAACACTGCATCGAGGGGACGTCAAGTAGAGATTCCCAACTCACAGTCAAACAATGAAGGAACTCAACTGGTTGTTCCCCCAAAACCTGCGCCACGCAAAGCAAAACAGGTGACTAGTACCACTATCTCTCAAGTCCCTGTATCGTCAAAACAAGCTGATGTGATAGGAACTACAACTTGCACTATCAATGGTGGTTTGGTCAATAATGCTTAGGTAGTTGACCACAACAGAGACAGACCCTTGCCTAAAAAGATCCCAAACGCTCACCTACCTCCGGGGTGTCAACCATACGTGGTAGTACTTACTGGTGTCCCTCCCTTGAAAACCAACAAGAGGGAGTCTTATGATGAACTGAAAAACAAGACCCTATATTGGTTGAGAGAAAACAGACCTTTGCCACATTCTGTTAATTGCCAGGTTATCCAAGTCCGAAGAGTAAGTTGGTTGGGCACTAGACCAAAAGACATAGCAGGGGATTGTATCTTGGTCAACTTCAAAGACCCCTCCGTCGCCCAGCTTGTGTATGGCCAGAATCAACGAAGAGGTGACCTGGGAATTGGTACCTGCGACCTCAGCTATTTTTATCCCATGCAGCGGTCACAAGACACTAGAGATCTGTCCCGGCCATGCTTGACGAATAATAGATATTCGTTTTTTGATCCTCAGACCCCTGTTGATAGAATGTACCCAGAATATATGGAAAACAGGGATGTGGATAAAAATTGGTCATGGTGGGGCAATTGACAAACAGGAACAGGGAAATATGGATATCATGGAACTTCTTTCCCCTTGTTCAGTAATCATCTAGAGAATCATTGTGCAAAATTTAGCCTAAATTCTTGTGCATTGCCCCCTGTATCTGACAAAGCCAAGATTACACAGGTTAGATTTTTGCCTGTTAGCCTTTGCGAAGACCATTGTGGGAGGGATATAGTGAATGTTTGTATTACACAAGGTCAAAACAGGACACCAATGGTACATATAGAGCGGCAAGGTTTGGCATCAAATAGCAATTTGTCTGACGACCCTAATGAGAGGGAAATACCAAGTTCATTGGATACATGTAGTACCTGCCACAGTGATCCAGTGCAGCACAACTTAAAACGTGATTTAAAAATCTTGTCATGGAACGTTGCAGGGCTGTTAAGAAATCTGTGTGATGGAAACTGGAGCTCCTTCTTGGAAGAGCATGACATTGTGCTCCTTCAGGAAACATGGGCAATTAATATGGTGCACAGACTTGGATACAAAGCGTTTCACTGTGGGGCTACTGCATCTGTAAGAGGCAGACCTTCAGGAGGGTTGTTAATTTGGATAAAAATAAGTTTGGATGTTGTTGTATCACCGTTGAATATTGTTTCCAAAGATTTGCTTGGGGTAAAGATGACTACGAAGGACATGGGGGATATTTTTTTTGATAAATATCTACAATAGACCTAATCCCCAAAAAATGGAGTCAATGGTTGTGGAACAATTAAGTTCGCACTTGAGTAAGTTAGAGCCAAACTCCAAAATATTTATAGGTGGGGATTTCAACTGCCAATTCGAGCCTGTGCTGGGGCTCGACAATTTACTTGAAAATGAAGATAGGGCCCTTGATATATCCCCCCTAGACAGTGTAAAACAAGTAAAAAGCTCAGTGGCAGCTATGCAGATTTACGAATTGACGGTTTCTTATGATCTAAGGGCATGTAATGGTAGATTAGATCCAGACAAGCCAGCAAACTATACATACAGTAAGGGAGCATCTAAATCATTGATTGATTTTGTATTGATCACTACTAACTTGTGGCATCTGTTGCTGGCCTTCTCTATTATAAACAGATCAGAAAGTGATCACTTCCCTCTACAATTAGGGCTACTACCTCATCTGTTCATAAAATCTGATGGTGGAAAGGAATCAAATATGGAGGTGGGAGAGGTTGAGGTTTCCAATAACAGGAGAGCTATAAAATGGACACACATTCTAGCAAAACAAGATACACTTGTGGGCATTTATGATACCTTCTCAGAGATTATCCCTTTATATGATAATTTGACCATGGGATCCCATGAAGTTCTTAAAATGCACTCCCATCTAGTAGAATCACTAATCCCCCTCCTGAGCAAAACTTGTGGTAATAGCAATGGTAATACAGGAAGGCAATTGGAATTAGAGACACCGTGGTACAACAAACAGTGTCGTCTAGCTAAAGGAAATTTAATTAATGCCGTAAAATCAAAAGATCAGATGAGGGTAAGAGAGTGTAGAAATGAATATAAAAATCTCCTCTCTAGGGCAGAAAAAGAATGGGATGATTCGATCTGGGAAGAGCTTTTAAATGCTGCCAGAAAGCACGACCAATGCACTTTTTGGAGCCTGATATCAAAAAACAATAAATCGGGTAGCTCCAACAGAGATTTTTTCCTTGATGAAAAAACCTGGTATGATCATTTTCTAAGATTATATGATCTGGCAGAGGTGCCCCCAGATGAAAATTATACTCGATCTGTTCCTCCATCCATTGATTTAGTAAAATTTAGTATTGAAGAGACACTGTGTGAAATAAAGGCAGTTAAGGCCGGTAAGGCACCAGGCCCGGACAAATTACCTGGGGATTTGTTTACTCACAACATTGAAGTATGGTGCCCCTACATAAATTTTTTATGTAATTCTATCTTTCTAGGAACCCCGATTCCCGAATCATGGAAGGGGGCAGAAATAGTTACCATCTATAAAAAAGGGGATCGCTATAACCCAGGTTATTACAGACCGATAAGTTTAATTGACATTTTACAAAAAGTTTTTGCCAGACATCTTTTAAATCGACTTTTAGATTGGGCAGAGGAGTTTAAAATCCTCTCAAAATTCCAAGCAGGATTTAGAAATAAGATAAGTACTGTGGACCAGGTACATAGGTTTATGTGTATTTGTTGGAAATACGTACAAATAAAGAAGTGCAGCCTATATGTAGCGTTTGATCTTGTCCCTCGCTCCCTTTTATGGGATACTTTAAGGAATATGGGTGTCCCAGATGATCTGCTGTTAAACCTTATAAAACTTCATACTGATAATTTCGCAAAAGTAAGATGGGGGAGAAATGGTGAACTTACTCAAGCCATACCAGTTAGGAGGGGGGTACGACAAGGCTGCGTTCTGGCCCGAACCCTTTTTTCCTTATTTGTAAATGATATCCCCCCCTATCTGGCACAATGCAATCACGATTCCCCAAAACTATGTAATGAGGCAATTACAGCGCTGCTATTTGCAGACGACACCATTTTAATATCACAAACACCCAAAGGCCTACAAAATTTAATAAATCAATTCAATAGTTATTGCGAAATGAAGGGGTTAGAAATTAACTCATCAAAAACTAAGTATATGGCCATTAACCCCCCGAAAACTTTCAAGAAAAATTTGGCCTTAAACAACACTAAATTAGAGTATGTGGAGTTTTTCGACTACCTTGGTATTAGGTTTGACAGTAAACTGTCTTGGTCAAAACAACTAGAAAAAAGTAGGTTGACACTTAAGCACAATTCTCTCCCTATCTTAAAAATTCATGGAGGGAGCACTTCAAAAGCCATAACTCCGGCGATTGAAGTGTTTAGAGCTAAAGCACAAACTGCTGCTATATATGGCGCCGAGATTTGGGGGCCTTACTCTAATAAAACTTTTGAGATTGATGAGAATACGTTTTGTAGGCGCCTATTGAGACTACCTGCAAGAACACCTTTAGTTCCTGTCTTCTTAGATATTAATCTAAAACGTACAGACCACTCATGCCGGCTGAGGCCATTGCTCTATTGGGTAAGACTATGGTCCACCCCGGAACTTGCTGATTACAGAGCTGGTTTAATGGAAATTATGGAATTGGACACTTTTAACTTGATCAAGTGGCTGAGACATATATCCATGTGGCTTACAAAAATAGGTCTATTACACTTCTGGAAAAATCCAACTACCCTGCAAACTAACTGTAAAGATCAGGTAAAAAATGCTTATTGGTATTATATGAATAATAATGTATATGAACGAACAACTGGTTCACTAACACTCAAATTTTTGCAATTTAAGGATACCCCTGCATTTGAGCAATTTATGGATGAAGTTGAACCACCTTTGGCTAAAACCATATTTCTTCAATACAGATATGGGGTTCTACAAGTAAATGCAAATACTTGCAGGTGGGGAAACTCTAATACCGATGGGAATGACTCATATTGTAAATTGTGTGATCTCAAACAAATTGAAGACGAGGCACACGTTTTATTCTTTTGCCCGTCATATAAAACACAACGTATGAAATGGATTAAACCACTTTGTAAAAATTTGGGCATACGTTCTTACAAAGAGGCTGAAAGATTGTTTAGATCTTCGACTGTTCGGTTGATAACCTTCGGAGTTAGTCGGTACCTTTTTAATGTCTGCTTGATTAGGAAAAAATACGGACTGAAAACATAGATTATAGTACTTTTTAATCACTGGCATTTTAATTATTTAATTGATGTAATTAGTTGTTTTTATTATAAGGTCTTGTAAATTAATTATAAACTGGAAGAAACCCTGTTATCTATGGATGGTGAAAAAGTAATGCATCCCCATGTAATTGTAAATAACTTGTGATTTTGTCTGGAGTATTGATCATGTATATATATTGAATTTTCTAAAGTGACTTCTGCTTTTAAAAATTATGTTTATAAATGTATTTTTATGTGTTGGCTTTATGGCAAAATGTCGAATAAAAGCTTTACAACAACTATAAATACATGGGTGAATATGAACAAATACAACTGACCAGTCACACACTGCAGAACAAACACAACATATGTGTGAGTGTGTAAGCTGGCTTAGCCTGGGGCAACACACATGATGGAGGGATGAACTCCACTGAGCCATAGCGTGTGGAGTCAAGTCAGGAAGTATTCCATATAGGCTGGAATTGGCAATGTGTGCAATCCGGAATTGTGTGATGAGCAGGTGCACCAGAGTCACATGCGGGTCAAGCATGGGGGACCACAAAAAACACATCAAGAGACTGGACTCACTTACACAGTTCCCTCCTTCACACCGAACTGTACTGCCAGTATTCTGTGAGCTGAGCTGATGTGATGCCAATTGAGGATGGGGGCGAGACTTGTGAGCGGACTTACTGTTGTGCACTGGATCACATGCCTTGCAAGAAGCACCCTCATCTCACATACCCAAACATGACTCTCAGGGCATGACTGGCACAGGGAGGCCACTTTGTAGGTAGGGGCCTTGCTGGGAGCCATGTCACATTTGGTCAGTCTAAACATCCCCCACCTTGAACAGCAGCATTGTGCCTCATCAAAACCTACCTTGGCAGGTGACATTGCAGAGGCCACCATGACAGCATGGATCACTGGATGTCTGACGATGATCCATTATTGACAAGCCAGCATTGTGTTCCCAGTACAACCATGTGTCCATGTGCTGTTGTGTATGACCAATGGGTGAGTCTCAGCATCAGGTAGGAACACCCAGCACCCCACATACTATGACAAATGCACATTGGATAGTGGTACAAGAGGTGCCAGACACACATATGTATGTGACACAGAGTCACAGCATCTGTCCACCACAACACATACTCAAACCCTACAGGGCAACAGGAGGATACCTACTCAAAGAAGGATGACATTGGACAGCCCCCAACACCACACAAGTCTACAGGCACACAAAATAGAATCATGGCCCTCCCGCTACTACAGACGCGAAGTGGTTGTGTCACAGCTGTCAGCCTTCATGTGTAGACCCCATTCCTACTTGCTGTGTAGAAAAGCATGGTCCAACACCAATGTAGGAGACAGTCACCATGTGTGATATGGGGGTGTTGCAAACAACACAAGATCAGAACATTTACACTGTCAACTTGGTTGCATGTCGATCACAGCAACTCCGCTTCTAGCTACAAAACCTGCACTATGTGCAGTTCATCACTGATGCCATTTAGACAATGCAGAGTGTTTACTGCAGAATACATGGAACACACATGGGTCACTAGATAGAAGATATAACAACAGGGTCTGTAGGCTCCAATAAACAGCCAAATGTGTAAGATAATCTGCCTGCACTGGTGACGCCGAGGGGGGTACATTTGTAGTTCACAAACACAATACACGTAGCTAGACAAAAACCATGGAAAATGTTTACATCTGGTGAGGATGAAGTACATGTGCAGAATGTAATAGGCTTTGACTAGATTTGGCACTTGAACCTGTCTCTGAATCAGGAAATCCGTAAAAGAGATGTACAAATAAGACATGATGCACTTAGGCTACGGGGCACGGTACAATTTGCTGTGTACATGGGTGGGACCAAATTAACCTACACATACTTAAATTTCATGTGGACAAAGTTGTACTGATGAGACAGCTGACTTGTTGCACATTACATCGCTATACTGCATGGCCATCCCAGATGGTTGCACTTTGAAAGACTTGTACAATGTCTACAAATGTCAGCACAATCTATGTGGAAAAGTGTAAGTTAGAGATGGTAGCCTTGGAAATGCATGTTACCTTAATGGCCCAAAATGATGTGGATGTTGACACTCCGTAAAAGAAGACTCAGATACATTCTGTAATACGTCACATATGCCATGTGTTAGAAATGGGATTACTGGTTGGCTAGGGCATGCGCCTAAGCCCGGCAGAAACCACAACTCTAGTCAGGGCAAGGCAGTTACACGCTGAAGTAAACCCTTGCTCTTCCCTGTTGTTAGCTTAGCACGAGCAGTCAGGCTTATCCCGGAGGCAATGTGTAAAGTGCTTGTGCAAGACACACACACAGCAGTGACACACTGGGCACACCACAAAAGAAACTCAAGGTTATATAAAAATAGCCTTTGTATTATCCATAAAACACATCAGAGCATAATCACATATGTACACTGTGCCACCTGGCACTAGGTATTACTTTAACGGGGTTACATACAATACAGGGAGTATCGGGCCAGTGTCATCACCATTGGAGTTCACCATTAATGAAAATCACAACCGTTAAGTACTGGTAACATTGCAGGTAGCATAACCACATTATGCATAGCTCAACTTAGGCATACATCCTAAATTATCAGTGCACCACTGTCCACTCATGAGGTGCACACATCACCTTAGGGCCTTATGCCCCACCATAACACAAGGTTATCTCCAGGCCAACTGGCCTTCCTCTGGGGCCCGTCTTGGGCTGTCCCGTAGGGTCCTCTGTCCAAACGTCAGGGCTCTCTGAGTATGTGGCTTTTGTCTGCCACCAGGCTGCCAATGCTGCAGGGTACAGGCCCCAACACGCCGGTACCAAAAATGGAGGCCAGGGTGCAGCGCACCCATGTCTCCTTATGACCCCAAAATGCCCCCCATGTTGGCGCTGCCGCGATCTGACTGTGCAGCTGTGTAATTTGCAACAGGCACCAACAGTGCCTTGTATGCCCCCTTCACCGGGCTCCTCTGGTCCAACTAGCAGGCACCAGCCGGGTGCACTCTCAGCTACACTCAGGTAAGCCTCCTTAGACCGTAAAAAAAATGCCTCCGTTGGTGGAGAGTCCCCACGTGGTCCCCCTGCATCTGCAAACTAATGTATTCCCCCAGACAGTCAGGGCTGGGAGCAGGACACCCCTCCAGACCTTGCAGATAGGCAGCCCTGCCAATCCGCATAATCTCTCTTCACGCCCTTCCTCACAGCAGCATCAAGAGAGAAGAGGTAGCGCTCCACAAGCACTTCCCACCAGCCGTAAAGGCGCTCACCTTACGCTATGGTTTTTCAAGGCAGAGGGAGGCACCAGCAAAGTGTCCCCCGGTAGGCCAGCACACCGGGGCTCTTCAGTAAGGCAGCAGCTTCACTGCCATGAGGTAGGGAGACCTAGCTGGTGGTTCCTGGCAGCCCTGCAGCCTGCCAGCCAGACATTCACAGTTAGCACCAACAGCACACTTTCATGGGTTCACAGCTCCAATACTTGTACCAGCTATGTTCTTTGTTCTCCCACTACACAGGGCTCTGCGCCGGAGCCAAACCAGTTCTGGGGACACCTACACATGTGCCCAACACCCTCCTTTGTCAGTGTAGGTCCTGGCCCCAGACACACCACAGGGTGCGGAGCCAGCATTGTGTGAGGCAGGCTCTGTCCTATTCAGGCCCACTACTATCATCACTCCAAATGCAGATGGGCCTACTCAGCCTAGCGCTGACTCACCCAGATTCGCTGGGGCCACTTCACCTCCCCAGCCCTTGTCACTCCAGAGCCAGACATGCAATACACATAAGGCAGGCACAAAGACACATAGCACACAGAAATGCCCACTTCTAAAAGTGGCATTTTTAAAATTGAGATAATAAATCTGCAAACACCATTACGCAGCATTTTTACCACCATTGAAACATACCAAACTTGATCATGCTATTCCCCTCATATCAGGAATTACCACTGAAACACATATCAGGCAATTCCCAATACACTCTTATGAGAGGGCAGCCTCACAGTAGCGAGAAACGAAAATGGGTGTTTGTCACTACCAGGACATGCCACACAGTTAAGGCACATGTCCTACTTTTTACCTACAGCGCACCCTGCCCATGGTGCTAGCTAGGGCCTACCTTAGGGGTGACTGATCTGTAGAAAAAGGGGAGTCACAGATGTGGCAACCACTTTATATGCCATGTCACTGTAACAGCAAACTGGGCACGCAGGCCCTGCAATGGCAGAGTCCTGAGACAGCTTTGAAAGGCTACTTTGTTGGATGGTGCAAGCAGCGCTGCAAGCCCACCAGAAGCATTTAATTTACTGGCTCCGGGTATATGAGATACCCCTTTACAAGGGACTGATAGGTAAATTAAATATGCCAAACAGGTGTAGATAAATGTTACCAGGTTTACCATAGAGAGCACATGAACTTTACACTGGTCAGCAGTGATAAAGTGCCCAGATTCCTAAAACCACAAACACAAGGTCAGAAAATAGACTAGGAAGAAGGCAAAAAGTTCAGGGTTGACCCTGCAAAAAGTGCCATGTCTAACACCATGGAACACATGCAATCCATGGCACCACACATAATTGTATACCCACAACACAATTTGCACATTAATGACAGTTGGATTATTACAAAGATGTGAGACACCAAAAGCAACAGTTGAAAGAACGTAACATGCTTTATTGAGCAATTGTGAATATTTCCTCCGCAAACAAATAAATGTCAATGGCCAGTCCATGTCTTAGAGTCCAGGAGGGGGTCAGGGCTAATTACCCTCCATTGCTTCCCTGCACTGCAACCACAAGGGGGGTAATCCATGGGGGCATGCCAGGCACAGCAAAGACCAGAGTAGGGGGTACTGGTTTGGGTTTTGGAAGGGATGTGATCCTGTGTTGTGTTGGGGTCCACAGCAGTAGACTGGCCAGTTTGAGGCGGGGGTCCACTGCAGTAGACTGGCCAGATTTAGGGGAGCGGGATCCACTGCAAGGACTGGCCAGATTGAGAGGGTGGGGGGTCCATAGCAGTGGACTGGCCAGATTGAGGAGGGCACTGCAGCGTCAGGAACAGACTGAAGGGCGGCTGTTGGAGAGGAAGTGCTCGTGGCAGGGGGGAGGGCTTGAGAGTCTTGGTGATGGTGTAATGGTGGATGCAGAAAACGGGGAAGGGGTCTGAGGTGTGCCCTTTAGGAGGGGGGGGCCTGGGACCGGGAGGAGGATTTGTGGGTGAAGTGTGGTTTGGTGGTGGGGTTTGTGACTTTTTAGATCGGGGGATGTATGGGTGGGGTGTGCTGTGGTCTTCCTCAGGGCAGGTGTTGATCTCTTCTCTTTGCTGGGAGAAGAGGCCACGGTCACAGAGTAAGACTCAAAGAGAAGAGGGGTTTGCAGGACAGTCAAGGGTAGGGGTTATGGAGGAGGCAGTAACTGTGGAATGCGAAGTGGCTATGGATGCGTGTTTGTCTTTTTTCCCTCTCCCCGGTGTGTGTGATGTCAGTCCCTTCAGTGTGCGTGCGTGTGCGTTTTGACTTTTGTTTGGGTGGTTGTGTGCTGCATGTATCTGTTGCTGTGTGTGCACATGCCTATTTGAGTGTGCTTGAGTCAGGTAGGATAGTGGGGACTGTGGATGGGGCAGAGAAAGGAGGGGTGAGGGACTGCTGCAGGAGGAACACTGCTGCGGTTTGTGAGGAGGCCATGGCCCGATTAGATCACTCTGGGGCAGACATGTCTGATGAGATGCCCTTCATTTATGACACCAATTGTGTCAAAGGGCTGGTATGTGCATGGAGGACATTCAGCATCGATGTCTGCCCTATATGGATCTGTTTGAGTAAATCCACGGCCTCTACACTCAGGGGGAGACTGATACAGGTAATGCAGTGCCTGGCCCGAAGGAGACATGCTCCCGAACACAGGAGTGTCCACAGACACTATGATTGGGAGTAGCTATGAGGGTGTAGATGGTGGTGGTGGTGGGGGCAGACTACGAAGTCATTACTGGAGCTGGAGTGATCTTCTGTTGTTGTTGAAGTCTCCGACCTGCCCTTAGCATGGCTCCCCTCACCCTCCGTGCCACTGGGTCCCTCATCCTCCTCCACACTGGACCGAGTCTGGTTAGCCGCTTCCCCTTGGTCCTTGGAACTTTCTCCTCCAGTAGCCATTGCTGATGCTGTGAACATGGTTGAGAAAGATAGAATTGTAACCCTTTCAGAAGTACACATTGCTCGAGTCAGCCATCTGCAACTAGCAGATTTGTTTACATGAACATTTGAAATCTCTCAAGCTGAAAGTAATGCAGCATACACATTTATGTGCAAGCCACCAGTATGTGTAATAAACAAAAAGAACCGGGGATCTAAAAGCCCATATGATGGCGGGTCAATCTAAACTTCACGGTGGTAAATTAGTACCCAAGTTACAAATGAAACCCAAATAAAGGAACTCATAAAAGGAAGAGAACACTTAGGTGATAAGTGGTAAGATCCAGGCTCATATATCTGGATTGCAATCAACTTAACCTTGTGATCAGTATTATCATTTGGTCGTCCAGTTAATCAAATGGTGTGTCTGTTGATCATAGAGACGTACTACCATTCCAGTGATGGTAAGCTGGATCTTGCCCACAACAAATGAATAGTTGATTGCAAAAGAGAAAGTGCAGTGCAAAACACAAAAAATGTGGTGAGTTAAAATAGAGTGATGTGACCAGAAATAATGCACATTTTAACGAAATATGGGCACATCCCCTAGTTAAAAACAGACCAGTGCAAAGGGCAGTGTAAGCAAATAACTGCCAAAAAGTGCCAACATGTTTCAGCCAGTCGGGCAAATAATCCCTAGGCTTTCGTCAGGGCCTCACGTGAGTGCCCTGCTATCGTAGGAGGAGAGGACCCGGCTCGAAGAGAGGTAAGGGGGCTCCACAGCGAGTGTGGAAGCAGCACTCGACCAGCGAGTGGGACGGGCCCTCACCTCCCACCCCCCACACAGGTGAACATTGGGTAAAGTAGGAATACACTGCTCCGGAGGGACAAGCTCTCTCATTTTCAGCACAGAAGCTTGAAAACGTGCTCCTGCAATCAGAATGCTCCGAGACATCATCTGACCTAACTACAGTCCCTGATCTCGGAAGATCGCCGAGGATTTTCAAAACAGCCTAGACTCGGGCCGGAGGTAGGCGAATGCAGCATATCATGGGAATACGGGGGCCGCCCCAAAAATTGTCCGTAGTACAGCGAGGAGCTCCCTAAGTGGCGCAGACTTCAACTGCAACATCATCACCCCGATTCAGTGTGTGTAGATACTCTACAACCCCAGTAAAAGTAAAAGCTCACCGCTGCGTTGCACAAATAGTTGCTTGAGCCTAAAATGGTGGACGATGTCATTGTGCACCCGTAACTCTGCCGTAACTGCCGAAACTCTGCCACCTCTCCAATTATCTACTGAGAATTGACGCATGCATAGAAGCATTCAAAAGCCTTCTTAAGCAGCATCCCTACTCTGTTTATGGCAACATCTAGATGCATGAAACCGCAATAAACAAAATGCATTTGTTCGATATTTGACCAGAAGCCTGACTTTAAAATGGTGGCGGCATAATAGCGCGTTTCAGCATCTCTCTACCCACAAAGTGCCCATATTACCAAAAAGTGGTCCAGGCCCAAACACCATAAATGCAGACATAACTCTCTGCCATTCTGCTTACGTCTAGATCACTGTGCAGAGACACGCTGCCATGTGTCCAGAGCGGAGGTACTTCCTAACACTGAGCCAGCTCCAGCACTGCCCGTGCTTGCTCTCTGAGGCTGCCCTGGCTCTGGCGGCACGGAAGAGCGGCTCCATGAGCAGCTTTTGAGCGCCTCCGGCGAGAGCCCAATAACCACAAAATGGCAGCTGCCATGGAGGGCCAACACGACAAGCGGCAGCCGCCGACAGTGACATGCTAACTCTGCAAGGTTGTTGATGGGAAAGGGGGCATTGTGAGGCCTTCGTGGCGAGATATCCAGCCTATAACAGCAAGAGCATGGGAACCTGCATACACGGTGAGAGCGCCCATCCTGCCCAGTGCTGCGCAAGCCAGGCCATGCATCGGTGAACCAAAACAGTTCCCCAAGATAGGAGCACTTTTGTGGGAGCGAGTTGCTGTCCTGACAGGGCCTTGGGAGGCCTGTTCCAACACTGGACTTGTTATTCTCTGGCGGCCGCTGTCCTGGATATTGATTCTAACTGCCAGATGCCTGACTTTAGGATGGCCACCAGTGTACTGTACAGTCCCCAGCCTGACCCCAAGCTGGCTGCCATAGCGGTCCTCTCCACGTTGTTTTACTTCCCTGGTACAAAAATTGGACATTGACCAAACCATGAACCTATCCCCTAACCTGCTTACACATCAGGACTTGGAACCTGCGGAACTTACCCAAGACTGTGGTGACCAAGCGATTTGGCTGATGCCCGGTGGAGCTACCATTTAGCTAAAGAGGAGATGGGTTGTGGATTCCCCTCCCCCCCCGCCTTCACCTACCCGGCTGGACCGTGGGCAGATTTTCCCATCGTCTCTACGTCCTATCTTCCTCCTACCCCTTTACCCTATCCCCTTTCCCTTCCTTGCTCCATTCACCTTGTCCCCTATGTTCTTTAAATGTTTTCTTGATACTTATGTAACTTTTAACTGATGTAAATTGCAACTTTATTGGTCCTCATGTAAAGTGCTCTGATTCCTTTGGGTCTAGCCAGCGCTATATAATAACTCATTAATTAAATATGTTCCCATTTAGTACTCTCTCTCTCTTTGTCTACTTCCCTAGCTCCTATCCCTTCTCCCCTGATGCTCTTACCTTGCCTGCTACTCTGCCTAGCCCCCTGTCCTTTGTGCCCTTTGACTAAGCCCTCCTTCTTCCCTTGTTGGGGAGCAATCCAATATTTATACTCTGGAGTCTCAGCGAACCCACTGAGAGAGTCCACTGCGCCAAGGGAGCCACTCACAGCTGAGGTATGGTATGGCACCCCTTGCCAAAGCACTCCCTCTCCCCTTTTTGGGGAAGGATTCAGTTTGTAGGCCTTGGAGTCTCAGAGACCCCTCTGAGAGAGTCCACCGCATAAAGGGAGCCTCCAGCAACAGAGATAGGCAAGTGATACCACTTCCTCTGGGATCACAGCTTACTGGACTTTGGGCGTTGCTTTGACTCGTCTACCGGTTTGTGTCTCCATCGCCCTTCCCCTCCTCTTTCCATGCGGTGTCCTTCACCCTCCCCTCCTCTTTCCCACCTTCATTATCTGTCTACTTCCCCCAGCTCCTATCCCCCTCCCCTGAATCTTTCCCCTTGCCTGCTTTTCCCCTTACGTATTTGTGCTTATTGTTTATCTCGGCCTTTACAAGTAACTATGTTGCTATGCCCTAATAACAGTGTAACCTTTGTAACGATGTAACCTGTAACTATGATCTGATGCTCATGTAAAGCGCTCTGATACCTCCAGGTCTAGCCAGCGCTCTATAAAACCTTTAAAATAAAATAAAAATATATAAATAAATGCCTTTGATGTTTGGTATTGTTTGCAAGATTGACCATCTGTGTCTTTCAAAGAATGGCACATGTACTCCCTGTCACAGAGTTTGACACATGGATTCTCAAATTTGAATGGGGAAAGTGTTGCCTGACACTCAAAAATGTGATGTGCCAATGTCTTGGATGGCCTGAGTTATCATACCTGTCCTTGGTCCATGGGATACATGCGATTACACCGAGCACTATGTCTGGGACAATACATTTGGCACAAAGATCAATATGAATTGTCTGAGGCATCCACATTGGTCTCACCTGCTTCCTGGATGTATAGCATTGTGTACGTACACCCATGTATACCAATAGAAAAATTCTGCACATATATGTTTGTACCACACTGACTACCGGTCATACATCAGTCAATGTGCTGACATATGTCAGGCAAATACATCACTCATGATGGTCAACTCCATGCACATGTTGTATATTGTGCTGATCACATTAACATTGTACTATGGCTAATGCACAGGACCTAAGTGACACACATCTCACAGACTGAGAGGGACACATTTGGGCATCAAATTATAATCGGGCATAGTTACATTTTGAGACAGAAGTGTTGTTTTGGCAGACTGACGACCTGTGTGAGGGATAGCAGGCTGAGGGAGTACAACATACATGTTAAACAAAGTTCTGCAACATGGCACATACTCACCCCCTCCTCGCTGCTGTCCGGCCTTCAACTGCCCATCCAGGTCAGGGAATACCACTGCTAGTATCAATGTGGGGGGTCAGGGTCCGTCATCCACCCCTTTTGCGTGGTGGCAGATTCAGCTGGACCCTTGCATTCCTCCTTGTCCAGCCATGGAGGTCCTGCCACCTCTTCTTGCAGTGGCGGACTGGGCATCTGAAGACCTCCACGGATTGTACTGCTCGACAATGGTCTGCCATATCTCTGCTTTCTGATAGAAGTCGACCTGTAAGGATGACATGGTGACACACCATTACTCCACATGCTGCATGTTCCATCATCACACACTTGTACACATTGGTCATGGTCAGAATTGCAAATATGTCTAAGGGGCAGGCAAGTGTCACCATGGGTAGTTGTCTTGTGTGCAATTGTCCCTCAAAACCATAGGAACAGTGCTGATAAGTCAAACCCATTACACACACTTTTACATCACTGTACCTGCCCAGAAATCAATTCTACACTGTACAACTTACATGAACTATGTCTTCATGCTTGCCTTTGGGAATCACAGTGCTAGTAGTGCATGTTTTAACACATGCCCAATAAAAAGGCATTGCAATCACCACTCTCCTTGTTTTGCCATACAGATTGCTGTACTGTTGAGGAGGATGTCAAGCAGGTCCTGGATCTCCTCTTCTGTGATTGCAGGGGCCCTCTCCGCAGTACGTGCCATGGTAGCTCCAGAGGATGTACAGACAGCAGCTGAGAGATGGGGAGGTGCAGGAAAGTTGCAGGTAGTGCAGGCATGTGAAGTCTCTAGGGAACAGACAGACTTATATCTGTGCAGCAGAGGCAGACTCAGTTCCAGGCGTTGAGAGCGATAGGTCTGAGTTGTTTGCATTATCCGAATTTGTCCAATCTAGAACATTGCTAGCATCGGACACGCCTACCACAACATTAAAAATTTACGCATCGGTACATTATTGAGTTTGATACATTGGTGATGGAAGGTAACCATTTGGATTGCAAACGTTTCAGAGACGAAATGAGAAGTACGTCTATCACCATGACGACCAACAGCAAATGGGTGCGTTTGGCTCGGTCCAAATTACGGCTCCCGCGCCCTGTGAATACTCACCCCGTCGTTCACCATGATGACCAACAGCCAATTTGTGCGATCGGGTTGGTTTGGATGCGGCCCCCGTGTCCTTTGAATACTAATGTTTTGTTCACCACGATGACCAACAACCAATGGGTGCGTCAGGCTCGGTTCGGATGCCACTCACGCGACTATTCAATACGCACCTACACCGTTCAACATTACAGCAATGTGCCAAAGGATGCGACTGACGCGGTTCGGATATGGCTAACGCGTCCTCCACTAATTGGTCAGCAGGGCAAACAGAAGTGCAAGGCACAGGTCCTAAAAAAAAGAAGTGGGGGTGGACTAGCCTAGTTAGGCAGTATGCAGGTGACATCACGGCACACAACATCACGGCAGACCCACATCACAGCGTGCAACATGACACACCCCATCACACATGCCATCACAGTAATTTACATAATGGAAAGTGGCATCACAATCCACGACTTTACAGGGAGTGGCATCACAAGAAGTGACATGATATCTAAATGCCTCATACATATGTTTATCAGGCCTATCATGTGTACCGTTGATCGCATTACGAGGATAATATCACTGTGAGCTATGGAAGATTTGTGACTTCTACACCTTGCAGTCCCCCAGTTTTATTTAACACATTGTAAACTTACATCATTTATTGTACATGTATATGCGCGTGTTGATGTAAAGCGCTCTGAAACCCTGCTTTGGGATGAGTAGGACTATATATGAAGAAATAGTGGTAATTAAATTATTTCAACGCCTCCTCAGGTGTAGTAAAGCTCTATATAAATGCAATGTATTTTGTGTAAATACTGGGAAAGACCAACACATGTAACGTTCATACACTGCATGCATTGCATATTAAAGGTATATGCCCTACTTAATGATACATAGTTTCATGCATACAAAATAGAGGTGGGCGGAATTTGCGTAGTCACGCTACATAAAGCTCGGCAAAGCGGAAAACATCTTTGCGAGCACGCAGAGTACAGTGAACATGCGGAATTGCTTGTTCCGCCCGTTCGCAATGCTTTTTTCCCCATTCGTGAACAATGTTTGCATGCTCAGAGGGAAATATTTCACAAGCACACATTTTGAAAGCGCAAACAAGCAAAAAATCCCACTAAGCCGTGGAATTTTTGGCAATTCCGAGTTCTCCGCAGAACGCCAAATTCCGCAAGCGGAATGGAATTTACCACCCAGGCCTAATACAAACCTTGTTGGACTTGATGATGTTATATTTTATTAGCACATTCAAGTTCTCAGGGCTACTTGACAATTTAGAACCCTAGGGGTTTGTTTGAGAGTTGCTGGGTAGCGTCCCTTACCCGAGAGCACCACGTTTTATATGAAAATAATGTTTTGAAACTTTCCTTGATACACGGAGAAGTACACCCATGGACCTGGCCACCTTCTGTTTATTAGTTTGAACAAGGCAACAAGAGTGAAGGATTGTCCTCCTTTCGTTAATCCACCCAAAATTTGACTCAGAGAGAGTGGGACTCAGTGGTAGCCAGAAGATCAGTCAAATACTCAACCAGTCTGCAGCTGATAGAGCTAAGTCTGGGTCATCATTTTCCACATTGGTGATAGGGAGCTTGCCTGTCAAAATTTGCATTAGACCCCATCTTTGAGGGACTTGAGAGATTGACAGTAGCAACCAAATATCATAACCTGGCGTAGCCATAGGGGCGTGAACAAGAGTCAAATAAAGATATGATACAGTCACAACCACAGGATGGAGCCATCTTTGGGAGAGTAGTGAATTAGGGTTTTGAAACAAACACAAATGGAGGATACTGTTGCGCTACATCAGTGATTGACCAAGAGTTATGAAACTTTAGCACAGATGCCTATTAGACTTCAAAAGGTTGAACAAAAAACCTTATTTCTTGAGGACAATATTGCTTCACAGCATAAAGAGCTGTTGGCTGGACTGAAAAATGTTCGGCTATCGTCAAATAAGAGAGAAGTTTTAGAGAACAATTGTAGATGATCTGATATACGTTTTGTAGGTGTGCCAGAAGAGGAAGAGAAACAGGGAGGATTTATAAGCCTGATGCACCTGGTTGAAAGCTTGATCAAAACACATATTCTGCCCGACTTTAATAAGGATTTGACGATCATGAGATCCCAAGAAGTCCCAGCTCATCGCACCTCGAATATGAATCATTCACAGATTATTTTGGTCAAATTTGCCGATTAAAGGATCAAAGCACTGATTCTGGCAATCACAATTAAATACACATCACTCATCTTCCCTGAGAGCCTTCAATTTTGTGTCTTTTCCGATTTTTCAAAAACAGCAGATAGATAGAGAAAAGAGTTTCAAGGCCTCCTGTGGCAGTTTAGGACTGATGGTGCTCAATATTCAGTGGCACCACAATCAAAACTTAAGGTTCTGCAAAAAGGACAGTTTCATGTATTTTAAGCTGTAGGGGAGGCACAGGCCTTTCTTTCTAGGATCCAGGGCATTGTAAACAATGATATCTAGACGGGCTGTACCAGACAGTTAATTTTGTATGGCAATCTCATGAATGATTGTGAAAGCTTGACGCCCTCAAATTGTTATGGGTACTGAGTGGGAGGGGTTCTTATGCAAATGCGAAGAAGGTTAGGAGAAACCAAGGAGCAAGAACAGCGCACCAGAAAAGATATAGGGGGCTTCAGGGGTAAGACAGGCAATTTCCCCTTTTGGGCTATGCACAGGGAGGTGAGCAGGTGTTGGTGGAGGTGAGTGAGGGGAAAGCACCTGGTGAATATTTGGGGGAAAGAGAAGTACACGCGGTATAATCTAAGGAGTCAGGATGGGGCATTACTATTAATTATTTTAGATGACAGAATGGATTGAAAAATGCTAGTAGGCCTAGGTGGAGAATGCTGAGTTCTACTATGCGGAACTCTGTGAAGTGATCAAAAATCTTTTCTGCAGTACGCAGACTTCTGTAAGCGGCGTAGTGCAATACATCCTGCTGCTCTCACAGATTTTTAGAGCTGGGTGTTTGTCTCGTGCTGTAAAATCAATGCAGAGGGCACCAGGCTCACCACGAGAGGGCATTGCTTCTTTCTACCACTCAGTTAGAATTTTCTACTCATGCAACAGTTTCCTCAAAATGAGCAGGAGGTTTCTTAACACTAGTGGTAGCAACCAGCTGTAACCACCCACTTTGAGAAATCTTGCTGGGCAGTGATCTATGTAGAGTAGGATTTTCCCCGTTCATGCTCATCAACTTAAAGTTGACGAGCAGCAGAAAAAGAAAAACTCAGCTCTGTGCCGCTACGCTGTGTTTTTCGAAACTCCGCGCTCAATGCAGAGTGGGAAAAATTCTGCAAAATCCAGGAG
This sequence comes from Lissotriton helveticus, assembly GCF_964261635.1. Lineage (NCBI taxonomy): Eukaryota > Metazoa > Chordata > Amphibia > Caudata > Salamandridae > Lissotriton > Lissotriton helveticus. The sequence continues at coordinate 2,058,218,997 of NC_136061.1, forward strand.
CATAGCAGAATTTAACACCCAGGCCTATATGTTCAAAATATTGGAAAAAAGGTAACAAATAGTGATATCAAATTGCCAAGAATTTGATTTGATTATATACTACCTATCCTCATTTAAATTAGATCATATTTTTCTTTTTTACAGAAGACTCAGTTAGAATCCAATAACTCTCAGCAGCAATTTGTGGGGTTGTGATATATTTTTAGAGGAATATAAACTGGCATATAATCAATGTCATGATGGATGGTAAGGGGATATGGATATGTGTTAACGTCTTAGTGGAGAAGTCATGCCTAAATTTAATTAATTAGTCTAGTTCACTTACATGATATTGATGTAAAAAATATAGATGAAAAAATAAGGAATGTAAAAATATTGACTCCCTATACTTAAACAGGTAAGTGCAAAAATATGGAGAATAACATATCGATGTTAAAAATATAGTTGCACAATGTATTGTTTTTTATATATATATATATATATAAAAAATAAAAGAATACATCTTAAATATATTATGTATTCAAATTAATTCAACCTTTTTTGGCAAGGAAACATTATTTTCAGGTTAGAATAGGGATTCTCCCTCTCTGTGCCTTTACTAACAAATTGTTAAAGCCTCCCCCTATGGGTACCCTGCATGTAACTGCCACAACAAGACTGACATCCACGTTCTCTTTTTCTGTCTCGGGTACAAAGCATCCATAAGACGCTGGTTAATTCCACTCTGCAGGAACATGGGGATTTAGGCAGTATGTGGAGGCATACAGATTATTGCGAACAATAACATAAAATCAAGTAAAAAATACATTCTATTATAAATTAAAACAAACTATTTAAAAATCTTTCAAAATAAATTTAGCACTCCAGTCGGTGCAACAGTAGGGAAAGTGTTGGATAGCTGAGGGTTAAAAATTACTATTGCGATACAAAAGGGGATGACGGACGGAGCGTTTGAGCAAATCAAACACTCACCCCTAGTCAACTGATCTGGGTTTAATCCATCACCATTCTTTAGCTCACTCGGCCACCCCAGTTCAGACATGGCAATATGCAAATCAGTCTGACCCTGTGCCTCATGGGAACAGTCCTGCCCGAACTGCCATGCCATGTCTTCCCTGGACCGGAAACAGGCATCCTGGGACCGGTTTCGGATTCATAATCCTCATCAGCCAGGCTATCTTGAATCCAGTGGCCAAGTGAGCAAGGGACTCACATCTGAGCATACCCTGCCACACTTAGGGCGAACAAAGCGATACAAAAGGGGATGACGGACGGAGCGTTTGAGCAAATCAAACACTCACCCCCAGTCAACTGATCTGGGTTTAATCCATCACCATTCTTTAGCTCACTCGGCCACCCCAGTTCAGACATGGCAATATGCAAATCAGTCTGACCCTGTGCCTCATGGGAACAGTCCTGCCCGAACTGCCATGCCATGTCTTCCCTGGACCGGAAACAAGCATCCTGGGACCGGTTTCGGATTCATAATCCTCATCAGCCAGGCTATCTTGAATCCAGTGGCCAAGTGAGCAAGGGACTCACGTCTGAGCATACCCTGCCCCACCTAGGGCGAACAAAGCGATACAAAAGGGGATGACGGACGGAGCGTTTGAGCAAATCAAACACTCACCCCCAGTCAACTGATCTGGGTTTAATCCATCACCATTCTTTAGCTCACTCGGCCACCCCAGTTCAGACATGGCAACATGCAAATCAGTCTGACCCTGTGCCTCATGGGAACAGTCCTGCCCGAACTGCCATGCCATGTCTTCCCTGGACCAGAAACAAGCATCCTGGGACCGGTTTCGGATTCATAATCCTCATCAGCCAGGCTATCTTGAATCCAGTGGCCAAGTGAGCAAGGGACTCACGTCTGAGCATACCCTGCCACACTTAGGGCGAACAAAGCGATACAAAAGGGGATGACGGACGGAGCATTTGAGCAAATCAAACACTCACCCCCAGTCAACTGATCTGGGTTTAATCCATCACCATTCTTTAGCTCACTCGGCCACCCCAGTTCAGACATGGCAATATGCAAATCAGTCTGACCCTGTGCCTCATGGGAACAGTCCTGCCCGAACTGCCATGCCATGTCTTCCCTGGACCGGAAACAAGCATCCTGGGACCGGTTTCGGATTCATAATCCTCATCAGCCAGGCTATCTTGAATCCAGTGGCCAAGTGAGCAAGGGACTCACGTCTGAGCATACCCTGCCACACTTAGGGCGAACAAAGCGATACAAAAGGGGATGACGGACGGGTATGCTCAGACGTGAGTCCCTTGTTCACTTGGCCACTGGATTCAAGATAGCCTGGCTGATGAGGATTATGAATCCGAAACCGGTCCCAGGATGCTTGTTTCTGGTCCAGGGAAGACATGGCTTGGCAGTTCGGGCTGGACTGTTCACATAAGGCACAGGGTCAGACTGATTTGCATATAGCCATGTCTGAACTGGGGTGGCTGAGTGAACTAAAGAATGGTGATGGATTAAACCCAGATCAGTTGACTGGGGGTGAGTGTTTGATTTATACAAACGCTCCGTCCATCATCCCCTTTTGTATCGCTAAAAATTACTATTCCCACTCCAGTGAGTGCAACGATAGGGAAAGTGTTGGGTAGCAGACAGGTAAAAATTAGTAATACCACTCCAGCAAGTGCAACAGTAGGGAACGTGTTGGATAGCGGAGGATAAAATGTACTATTCCCACTCCAGTCAGTGCAACAGTAGGGAAAGTGTTAGATAACAGAGGGGTAAACATTGCTATTCCCCACTCCAGTGAGTGCAACAATAGGGAAAGTGTTGGTTTGGGGAGGAATAAAATATACTATTCCTACTCCAATATTTGTAACAGTAGGGAAAGTTATGGATTACAGAGTGGTAAAAATTAATATTCCCACTCCAGTTAGTTCAAAATAAAAAATAAACAAAATATTTATTACAACAACATTTTAAAAATAAATAAATAAAAAATATATAAATATGTAAAAAATTACAATCCAAATATATTTGATGTTACACATAGCTACAAATACCATAGAAAATAAAATAAAAAATTATTTGCAAACAAATAAATATTTTCAATTAGAATGTATTTACAAACATTAATTGTTACATACATTTACTTTTTGTATGTCCTACCCTATTACACCCCACAATTTACAACCCACATCTAAATTTAAATAGATGATTTACCAATCTAAGAAATATAATTAATTAAACAACAAATTAAAACTCATAAAAATTAATGAACTTCCCAATAACTATAGATACAATTCAACTGTAATGAATTACACACGTAACACTTGTTTTCAATGAAAAATACTAGTAGTATTTAACAACTAATTATAAAGTGAGTAAAATTGATTTACTCCCCACCCTTTACCCTATAAAAGTAAAACCCAGACAAAAAATACACAACTACCCCCAATAAAATATAAATACATTAATTAATATTAATGATCAGCTAATTAATAATTAATTAAACATAAATTACTTCCGACCCTTTACCCCATCAACCCCACAACCCACACCTAAAATTAATTACACAATTTCCTTATTTAATTTTCAATTAATGAATTAATAATAATTAAGAACAAATTATTTAATAATTAAACATAAATTACTTCGCACCATTTACCCCTATAAACCCCACAACTCTCACCTAAATGTAATTATACAAGTTCCATAATTAATTTACAATCAATTATTATAAATTAACAACTAATTATTAATTAATTAAACATAAGTTACTCCCAATTCTTTACCCCTTAAAACCCCACAACTTGAACCTGAAATTAATTACCAAATTTCCATAATTACTCCGAATCAATTATTTAATATACATTAAATACTAATCATTCATTAATCAAAAATAAATTACTTCCCACCCTTCACCCCTAAAAACCCCACAACCAGCACCTAAAAATAACTACACAATTACCATAATTAATTATTAATTAATTAATTAAAATTAACAATTAATTAATAATGAATTACAAATAAATTACTTTCCTCAATGAACGCTATAAAATCTCAATTAAATAAATATTAATGAATAAAAAATAATCATTAATTTATTATAATTAAATTAGTTCCCACCCTATTCCCTTATAAAGCCAGAACCCTTTACTGAACAAAAAACTCAACATTTATTTTAAAAAACTTGATATCTAAAAACTGTAACACATGTATTAAAAAACATAAACAATACAAAAAACATACATCACGTACATTTAAAATATAAACTAAAATACATAACACTAATTAAAAAAATCAATATTTTAAACAACGATATTTTTGCAAAACGATATTAATGACTTCGATATTTAAAAAAATGACATTTCTTACCTTAAATTCGATATTCTTGGACACAATATACTTGCTGTTGATTTTTCTGTGTCATGATATTTCCAACTCGATATTTGTGTAAGTCGACAATTTATTATAGCCCAAAAAGGGACGAAACAGAGAGACTTCATCAATCCTACATACTTTTGATGGAATGGGATGGCCCCCTAATTCTTAAAGGGGATTTTTATTTTATATAAATGTAAAAGTGGTCTCCTCAAATTGCATTACAAGACAGACATAGGGCCCACTTCCGATCAAGGTCGGAAGCGGTCCGAATCTGACTCGTCATTTATTCCGAACTACCAAGTACGATGCCTGGAAATGCTTATGGCTGACCAAATCATTTCCAGTAGGCCTAGGGACAGATAAAACCCTCCGGAGCCGAATCGTACAGCTCTATGGAATAGGTTTTCCAAGCGAGCAAGTATGATGAACTATTCAGATAGCCTTTATGATTCCTTTTGCCCGGATCAAAAAGGCTGCTGGAATCGGTCTTTGGGGGCCCATAACAGGTCCTATTTTACCCAAGGCCTTCTGATTCATGCCCTTGGGGGTACCCATAGTTCCCCCCTTTCAGACCATGCACGGTGTGTCAGGCACCAAGGGGTGCATGATGGTTCCCAACCACCCCTTTTGTCAATGGAGCTTGTCTACGCGTTCAGTACACATACTCCCATTCAAGTCAATGAAAGTCCAACCAAATCATATCCGGAGGCATTCAGATGCTTAGTACTTGTTCGGACGGACTCCCCTGATACGAGTCGTACGGAAAGCATTCCGGCCAAGAGTCTTTCGGTTTGCTTTCCGCACTAGATCAGAATTAGGCCCGAAGCCTATAACTGCAGCATCAGTGGCTGCAGTATCAGTGGCTGCAGTTGATCTGTGGCGTCTTGATTATCTGGATTCTAAGCAATTCACTTGTTTTTTTCTGTGGTTTAATACAGTGTCTCATTAGCGGCGTGTAGAAAGTGAACTGCTATAATTCCCAGTGCTTTCTCAGACCATGCCATAGTCTTGCTTGAAATTTGTTTAGAAGCTGAATGAAGCCTGAGGAATAGATGGATTTGTTAAACTTTTGTTGGCTGATCAGGTTTGGAGGAAGGAAATTAGATCTCAAACCAATTAGTTTTTTTAAAGAAATGTAAATATGGCCCCAGTATTTGCAGTTTGGGAGGCATTCAGGGGGTGGACGATTGCTTAAAAAATCAAACTAAACCGTAATCACTCAATGAGGATTTGGTAGCTGCAGGTGGTCCTGGAACAGGCATTACAGGCAGTAAGTGACTTGGGGAGCAACAGGGTTGAGCAGGTAAAAGGACTGCAGGAGCTTAGGCATAACAGAACTTTAGAAACTTTTACATAGCTGAAGAAATTTGTAATGTGATAAACCTTCCAGCAGAAAGCAAATGAAAAGAGCCACTAGATTGGTGAGCATTTCGCACTGACCATCAGTAGTAAAACATGCAATAATCACATTTACACAAGTTTTAACCCATATACCAAGAGTAATACAAGCCATGAAGATGAAATAGCACAAGTATTTTATCAGCATCGCCAGGATCTGCATCAAATAGTAGATCAAGTTTCCCTGATGGAGCTGAAGCAATTGCTTAGTTCCTTTCGACTCCCCATATTATCTCAATAGCATAAGAATGGTCTTATTGAGGAAATATCTCTGCTGGAGATTGGGATAGCCTTAAGAACAATTGAAAATGCTAAAGCATGCAGAAGCGACAGCATCCCTACAGAATTGTTTTAGGAATTTGTCCCGCAACTTCTACCTTTCTTGACAGGTTTATTTAATCAAATTTTGAAGGGTATTGATGTTCCTAACTTGTTAACTGAAGCATTGGTAGTCAGCTTCCCCAAAAAAGATACCCCTTAATGTCAACTCATATAGGTCAATAAGTCTAGTAAATTTGGACTATAAGGTGCATATTATCAATACAGGCGATAAAATTATCACCACTTTAGCGGCAGAAAACTGCAGCTAAAATATTGATAATGGGCTTGATAATATGCTCTATGGAATTCCAATGGAAGCCCATGTTAGATGTCCTCCACATTTAACATGGACTTCAATTGGAATTCCATTGAGCATATTATCAAGCCCATTATTGCCGTTTTAGCTGCAGTTTTCTGCCGCTAAAGCAGCGATAATTTTATTGCCTGTCTTGATAATATGCCCCTAAGTTCTTTGCAAAACTGATTGTGCCATGATTAATCCCTGTCATGCAAATGTCATTCAGGAAGCTCAAAATGGGTTTATATCCGGTAGATTAATGTTGGAACATAGAAATTTGTACTTTTCAACTAATAATTTAATAGTGGCTATAATTTTAATTGATGCTATAAAGCTTTCCATATTGTCAACTGGGATGCACTGTTTGCTCTCTTAGCAAAATGTAATTTTCCATAAGCAATTTTTAACAATAGTTTATAATATCTATCCGGGTGCGGGAGCTAAAATATTGTTGAATGCAAAGGAGATCGGCACAGTGGCAGCTAAAAGAGGAACTCCTTCAGAGTTTTCTGATATCTCCACTTTTGTTTCATGTTATTATTGAGCCCATGGCAGTCAAAGTACATAACATGTCTCGGGTTACTTTCCCCGTAGAGGGGATGTCAAAAATCGAGCTTTTAGCCAATTACAATATTTATGCATCAAAGCCCAAAAAAATTATATTCAAGAAGTGCTAAATATAATCCAGGAATTTACTGCAGTAGATTGGTATAAGATCAACCACTCAAAATCAGATGTGTTGCTGTTTAGGACAGAAGTGAGCAATATTAATCTAAATTCAATGACTATGCAGAGGAAAGTTAAAGATCTATTAAATTAATGGGCATTATTTCCATTAAAGATAATTGAATGATTTTAATTGATAAAAATTGTCAATCTTACCTTTATTTTTAATAACTTCCCAGTGAAAGTGAATAACACATATTTTCAGTTAGTGGACACCCTCCTTAGTAAGTTTCTATGGAGGAGCAAATGTCCCAGAGGTCGCATGGAAGTGCTGTCAAAGGGAGAGCAAGCAACTGGACCAGTATTCATTGTGATCAGGAACGCACTTTGCGAAAGACCTACACCAGCCCCTGCCACCACAGAGGTACCTAGGGGGGTGGAGCGGGCAGTGTTTAGTAGCAAATGTGTGAGTGCTAATTCGGAACAGGTTTTGGGATGCCGGAAACACTGAGACGTCACAGACGCAGATCTAGGGGAAAATGAAAAATAATAATGTTAATAAAGAAACTGCACACCAGTATAACATATAGAGAATATCTATATGAGCAAAACAAAACCAAAACAACAACCATCCAATAAGTAGAACCTGAGTCATGTATTTTTAAAGATCAAATCTAAGAACAATGCTTAGAAGTAAATAGCGTTGAAAGGTTACTTGAGGTCGCACTTGACTGGGTTGAATCCAAAGTTCAAGCAAACCGCGATCGATGGCAGGCCGGCTACAGGACCCACACAGGGCCCACTGAAAAAGTAACTTGTACGGAGCAAGTGTCGGGACTGCGTTGGTTCCAATTCCCACAGTCAGGTTGATGCAGTCGGTGTCGAAGGATCGGTGCTGCTTCAAAGTTGAGCCGCACAGTGGTGTCTTCAGAATGGTGCTGAATCCTCGTCGAACCTCACAGTCAGGACCCCGTTGTCATCAAATTGCCACTGCATTGGCTTTGGAGGGCATTGCATTGGTTTAGATGAGCACAAAGGGTTCATTGCTTCGATTGTGCATAAAACAGCTTCAGAATCCACTTCTGAGGCCCAGGACTGGAAGAGCACCTCAAGCAAGAGTAGAGATTATAGATGGCAGAGTCCAGCTACATCAGCAGAGTTACATGAAGTCTGTTGTGACCCTGAGACTTCAGAGAGCAGGAGGCAAGCCAACAAGCCTTTGGAGAAACTTGGTTCGAGGATGTAGAGAGCAGGATTAGTCCTTCTCACTTCCAGGAAAGAAGCAGCAAGCAGCAGGCCAACACAGCAGAGCAGGTAGCAAAGTGGTGGGCCATCCTACAGCACAGCAATCAGCAGGCATCGGGCCAAAACAGCAATGCGAGTAGCAAAGTGGCAGTCACTTCTTCTTCCAGGCAGAATGTCATTGGTTCAGGCAAAGTTCTGAAATGGTGGTGTCAGGGGTGCAGTTTGTATTTCTAAATGTGCTTTTGGTGTGTGGGAGACTTCAAGAAGCCTTTGAAGATCACAAGGTCCCTCCCTTTCTTGCCTTGGCTCCTGACTCACCACAGGGGGGTTTACAGCTCTTCGTGTGGAGATAGGCACAGACCTAATCAGGTGCAAGCATTAGCTCCTCCTTCCCAATCTACCTCAAGAAGGTCCGTTAGCCTGGTGATAGGTCATCAAGATGCATATGTCACCCCCAGCTCCCTTTGCATGACTGTCTACAATGAATGGACAAATCCCAGCTTTGACCCAACCCAGACATGTACACAGAGACAGGCAGAGGCACGTAAGAAAACACCAATGATCTAACAGTGACATTTTTAGAGTTACAATTCAAATTCCAACTTCACCATACGTTATTTTAAATTATGAGTCCAGAGACACCAAATGGAAATATCTATCTTTTTCCAATTGGAATTTATGCTTAAAAGATGCAAATTTAGCAGTTTTTCAATACCAGGACATGATACACTCAAAAGTACATGTCCTACCTTTTAAAAATAAGGCATCCTGCCCATAGGGCTGCATAGGGCCCACCTTAGGGGTGACATATATGTAATGAAAGGGAAGGTTTGGGAATTGAAAGTAGGTTAAGTTGCCAGAAATTACTGGTTAAACCGCTTACAAAGGTTCTGCAGTGACTGGCCTGAGCCATGTTTGAAGGGATAAACAAATTATTGTTCCCAAGCAAAAGACAGATAAGAAATTAGAATAAGTCAATTAAATTCAGAAATAAGCAGTCCATATGTACATCCAAATTTTGAAAGTTCAAAAAGTAATTTTTCTTTTCTTTTCTTTTTTCTTTTGTTCGCATCACAGTTGCAGAGATTTCAAACAATGATTCTTGTTGATGAGTTGATTAACATCACCAAATGCAGCCAAGCAGCTGACACGTGTTTAGTCTCGGGAAATAATCACCTGACGACTTCATCAGGGCTACAATAAGGAACAAAAACATACAATTGCACTTAAAATAATATCTAAAAGAATCAATATGAAAATAACCATTCATCACCACCAGTGTGTGTGGACCAAAAAACAAAAAAGAAGAAGGAAAAAGGACCAATAATCAACAGAATTTCACCCAGTGAAAGCGACATATAATACATCCAGAATGTGAAAAAGATGAAAGAAAGACAAAGTGAGTATTAATTTCAAACCACAGCGATGTCGCAGAGAAAAAAGAAAAGCATCTAAGATAGCATTACTAATGTGACAGGCTTCCAAGACAATTAAAATCAAGCCGTATGGTACATGTAAGTAATTCATTCAGGCCAATAAAGAGCTTGGTACTGTCAGTCTCACACAAGAGAAGGACTATTGTCGGGTGACTACTATCCCACTCCCGGCATAATCCAAGAGATAACATAAATAATATGTCACTCACCAAAAACAAATCTTTGCGAATACAATCAGCACATTCCAGGTATGGCTGTGTGTGGTCCCATACAACATGGGGCGAAAAAAGAAAAGAAGAAAGGGAGGAGAAACGGAAATTCTTATTTAAAATGTATTTAGTCAACCCTGTATTGCTATCAGGGGTAATATCCAGCAATTCCTACAGAAGGAGGTCTCACAGTCATAGTAACAGACCATCCAAATACAATAATTAATTGATATAAAGCAATTTACCTAAAATAGTTATAGAAAAAGAGAGAAATTACAATAAGAGTTTCTTCCTCATATGTTACAATACCACATATCCAAGACCCACAGTCTACGTTCTGGCACAAAAAGTATTGAGTGCTAGCTTTTATAATCCAAATGCCCTATTCCATTAAGTCAATGTAACCTTATTTTGGGGTTGTGAAACCTAATCACTGAAAAATAAAGATTATTTAAGACCAGAAATAAGGTTACCTCAGAAGGGACTAATAATGTCCTGCAAAGTGAAATATGATTAATTCAGAAGGCCAAAATCCAAAGCAACACAAATAGATCAGGCAGAGTAAATCAGACCAATATTCAAGGACCTAATAGTAGAGGCCCCAATTCAATACATCTCACATAATAACAAATTCAGAATAAAACGAGATAAAAAGGGGGCAGAAGAGACATTAAACAAAGTCCCACGCATTTGACAGGATAACCGCACCCAAACGAAACCTAATCACTGTGAAATAAAATTGTTAGGGCCAGTAATAAGGTTACCTCAAAGTGGAATATTAATCAGGTCCAGCACAAATGAGGTATATTCAATTATGAAAACAAAAAGCAAAATGACACAATTTAATCAAACAGAATGGGTCAGAGCTATAATCACGCACCTAGAGAACAAAGTCCCAATTTGGTACATATCACATGTTCACCAGATCAATTTGAAACGGTAAAAAGGGCAGAACAAACATTAAACCCAGTCCCACGCATTTACCGCAATAGCTGCACCCGAATCAAAATATGATTCATTTGCCAGGAACAACATATAATATGCCAGTAGTCTTTAGGACAGTTGTAAAAGAACATCAATCAGTAGTATACTAGTAAAAAAAGCCTTTATCAATTAAGCAACAGAGCAGTATATGTGCCTAGTATTGTTGCAAAGCCCAATTGGCAGTCATAAACGATATGGTCATAATTCATAAAAGCAGACAAACAGTTGAAAGACCGGCAATTTTAATCAAAGGCCAGCAAGTAAACCCAAAACCAAGCTCCATCTAATTTCGGCGATGGATCTTACCACGTCACGGAGAGTACTCCCATCCTCATCTTCAGTATACGAAAGTAAGTTACCCGAGCGTGAAATCCCGCAATTCTTTATGAAATTTGACCACATCACTACTTAAATATTGGTTTGCGCAAGGTGTAACCTAGCCACACTTCTCATCCATGTTTGAAGGGAAACTGAAGCGGGTGGCAAAAGCACTGCTGCTGCAAGCCCATTAATAGCATTTAATTAAAACCCTGGGCACCTATAGTGCACTTTACTAGGGACTTGTAAGTAAATAATATATACCAAATATGGATAAGCCAATGTTACCACATTTTAGGGAGAGAGCACATGCACTTTAGCAATGCTTAGCAGCAGTAAAGTCCCCAGAGTCCTAAAGCCAACAAAAATGATTTCAGAAAAAGGGGAGAGTGAAAGCACAAGGTTGGGGGTGATGCTGAAATAAGGGGTGAAGTAAAGGTTACAAGTGAACTGGAGAGCCGCTGCCTTGGAAGCAAGTGGGACTACAAGGATGGATCATCCTCATCCCCTAAGGGGCATTAAAAAGCCCACTCAAGGGCAATAACCTGTTTACCAAAGTGTTGCATGCAAGTATGAATGCCTGGCTTTGTTCATGCTAATCCTATATCACTATAAATCGTTAATTATCACTGAATTAATTTACTAAAAATTGATAGGAATCTCTTTGCCCTGTGAAGGCCGACTGACCCATAAGTCAATGAACCACTGTAACATGTAGACCCTGTGACACGGAAGTGCTATTCAGCTCCCTTCACTCCATTGTTACATTCTGTACTTCTCTTTTTAATCTTACAATGGTAGCGCATGATTAAAAATATAATAGAGGATTTGTCCCTGGCTAACTTTTATGTGTTTACATCGGATCCCTAGCAATATCAAGAGATCTCTCAGGGAGGTTGAGTCGGTCATGATGCACGCTCAGCCTGTATAAGGGACTCAATGATGAAGCATGCCAGATACAACCTGTAGATGAGAGCCCTTTTATAAACCACATACAGTTTTCTTTGGAGGGTAGTAATGACTGTGGAGGGTTTCTATTGGTACCCCCGTGTCTGTGCAGACAATAGGCTTTATTTTGTTTGCAGTATCAGGTGTATTGCACATGTAATTAAACATAGTCAAAAGGACCTAAGCCTGGCAATGGGTCTATTGGACCTTTATTCCTGGCATTTTCTGTCCCAATCAGGGGCGCGAAAAACAAAGCAGGAGGATGCTGGGTAAACCCAGCATTGGATGGTGCCCAGATAGGAATTGGTGGGTCTTGTCTTACTGCATTTCCTGTGTTGTATTCCCTGTCTGGAGGCGATAACAACTTCATGAGTACTGAGTGAGGCAAGGATGCAGAGGACCACTCTTTCACTGGACTGACTATTATACCAGCCATCAGCTCTTCCAAGATTCTTCAGTTAGTGGATAACTTTACTGTAAAATAAATATCTTCATACCACTGCCATACCACTATGACCACCTTCGAGAGGCTATACTCGAATGAATGGTAATAGAATATCAAATGCATAGTGGGTATTTAAAAGCAATCACAGACATGGTGCATTGCTGACCCCAACATGCCATCATACCTGTAACTCTAGCCAATCATGGTGGGTCTCAATTTGCGATCTAACTCATGTGTGTTAATAAGGTACTATGAGTTAGCATTTTGTGAACAGATCTATTAATACATAAGTTGATTCACAAAACACTGAATCATTGTGTACCAGTCAGTGTGCAAATTGCACCCACTTCTACTGGAACCATGTTAATACATTCCAAATAGCAAATTATGATTCATTAGGGTGGGTTCTCTTCCTACCAAAGTGTTTACCAAAAGCTGGTACCCCCCTACAGATGACAAATGTCCTTTTTGTCCAGCCAAGATTGAGGCTCTAGCTCACATTTTCTTTGTATGCCCTGCCTATAGGTCACCTAGGCACAAATGACTGTAACCTATTTGTAAGAACATGGGCATTAGAGTAGCTATGCAGGCTCTTAGGACTTTGAAAACCAACACTGATTACCCTTTTGTCATAACAGTGGCTACATTTATGAGTTGGTTGTGGGTCATTCGAGTGAAAAAGTTGAGGGCTTGCTAACACAGCGTCATACTTAATATATAGTCTCTGCCCCCCCTGTAGGAGCTACTCCCACCAATTTTCCATAGTCTACAGTAATTCACATGTATCATGCCCAAATTCCTTTATTGTCTTTTATGCCGGTTGTAAAATTTCCGTGATTTTAGCTATTTATATGAAGTATGATACGTTTTACAGACAATCTGAGGTAATATCACACTGTATATATCTCTTTTTTTTTTCATTCATTAGTTCATTTTAACGGTTTTACTGTTTATTGGTTACAGTGGTCATTTTGGTACGGTGCTAAGCCGTGTGTTTTATTGATGCATGTTGTCTTTTATGATTTTTTCTTAATCAAAATAAAGACATAAATAAACTGAAACTGAAGTGATTTATTATTGATTGCAATTTACGATTTCTTATTTTGAATTTTAGTACATGAGGGCCTTAGTGTCTTTGGAGATCGCTTGTCTTCTCTATCTCTCTTTTACTTATTTTCAGACAATGTTTTATGTAACCTCAACAATTTTTTCTTTTTATACTAGGATACTGGAGTACAGTTAAAGGATATTTTAAAAATTCTTAAAATTTGATAAGCAAAAGACCATGATGTGATTTTGTGGCACTTTATCTTGCTATGCTACTAATGAACCCATGTCACAAAATATACTTTATTGCATGACTGTTAACAAGTTGGGTGTAAATTAAATTTAAAATTGTATTTACTTTTTTTCTTTGTTAAGCTTATACTAGTCAATATTAGGTATTATCTTGAAATGGCTAGGAGAAAAGTTAATGCAGCAGTAAACAAAGACAGTGGCAAGTTAACTAGCAAATGAGGCAGGTGGAGATATATGTGGACAGTGAGCAGTAAATCTGGCAGGATGACCAGTGAAATAGATAGGTTGAGCAGTGAATGAGGTTGGGTGTCCAGTAACTATGGCATTTTAATCACTGAATAAGTCATTGAGTGGTGATTGAGGCAGAGTGTGTGGTCAGTGCACAGACAATGTGATCGCTATAATATCCATCCTCACTCAATGTGAGAGACAAGATAGTGCTTTAGTACCATTGAATTTCATAAACAAGTTCAGTGGATCCTGATACATTCATATTTGAGAGGTTGGGCCATTGTACTAGTATTCAGGAATAATGAGCTGAAATGAAGTGGACCACAGACAACAATTAGAATTTCCATCCAGTTAAAGTTATAAAAGGCTAGTAGAAATAAGAGCATAAGCAGTTTGGCACGAGGCTGGGCTCATTCCAGCTATACCATCCCTTTAGAGCACCCAGTAGATCTTAAATCACTTATTGTTTGTCATAGACTAGTCTGACTGAGCTTGTGAAAGATGATTATTTTCATATCTCTAATTCTGTATTACCTAATGTGTAAAGTAATACTGCACGCAGCATCTTTGTTGGTGCTGTCTTCTAAAAGATTGCAAAAAACACAGATGATGGACAGAATGTAGAACAATGTCATACATTCACCCCAGTACAAGGATGTGGGCCTAAATCCATCGTTATTTTGCACTCCACACCACCCTGGGTTAGTCACTGGCTATATGCAAATCAGCTCTGACCCTGTGCCTCATGGGAACAGTCCGGTCCGAACTACCAAGCCATGTCTTTCCCAGACCAGAATCAAGCATCCAAGGACCGGTTTCTGGCTATCAGCCTTCATCAGCCTGGATAGCTTGACTCCAGTAGTGTGGAGAGCCTGGGACTCACGTCTGAGCATACCCAGCCCACTTGGGGTGAAAATTGCAAAAAACACAGATGATGGACAGAATGTAGAACAATGTCATACATTCACCCCAGTACAAGGATCTGGGCCTAAATCCATCGTTATTTTGCACTCCACACCACCCTGGGTTAGACACTGGCTATATGCAAATCAGCTCTGACCCTGTGCCTCATGGGAACAGTCCAGTCCGAACTACCAAGCCATGTCTTTCCCAGACCGGAATCAAGCATCCAAGGACCGGTTTCTGGCTATCAGCCTTCATCAGCCTGGATAGCTTGACTCCAGTAGTGTGGAGAGCCTGGGCCTCACGTCTGAGCATACCCAGCCCACTCGGGGTGAAAATTGCAAAAAACACAGATGATGGACAGAATGTAGAACAATGTCATACATTCACCCCAGTACAAGGATCTGGGCCTAAAACCATAGTTATTTTGCACTCCACACCACCCTTGGTTAGACACTGGCTATATGCAAATCAGCTCTGACCCTGTGCCTCATGGGAACAGTCCAGTCCGAACTACCAAGCCATGTCTTTCCCAGACCGGAATCAAGCATCCAAGGACCGGTTTCTGGCTATCAGCCTTCATCAGCCTGGATAGCTTGACTCCAGTAGTGTGGAGAGCCTGGGACTCACGTCTGAGAATACCCAGCCCACTCGGGGTGAAAATTGCAAAAAACACAGATGATGGACAGAGTGTAGAACACTGTCATACATTCACCCCAGTACAAGGATCTGGGCCTAAATCCATCGTTATTTTGCACTCCACTTGCCACTGCGAGAGGTTCTGCCCGTGCCACTGCCCAATCTATACATCCTATTAATTGCAGAGTTTGTTCTTGGATTTGCCGGCCCGGAACAAAGCCTTTCTGCTCTGTTCCTATTAGTTGTGGTATTACCTTGACCAATCTCCCTGCTAAGATACCGGTAAAGATCTTATAATCAGCATTCGGCAGGGAGATTGGTCTATAGGAATCAGCCTTTAGGGGGCTCTTTCCAGGTTTTAATATAAGCAAAATTGTTGCTTCCTTCCAGGACGGGGGGATTCCCCCTTTTTGTACATTTACATGATTGAATAACTCCTGCAATCTAAGTATAATTATTTCTTCTAGGACTTTATAGACCTCTCCATGTAGGGCATCAGTCCCTGCCGCTTTGTTGTTCTTGATCTTTTTAATGTGAAGCCTAATTTCTTCCACAGTAATCGGCCTTTCTAACGTCTCCTGGCCTTCCTCAGTTAACAGTGGTAGAGCTTTATTGTTTAACCAAGTATTGATACTATTAATATCCGATGTACCATCCTCTTTATATAGTTGAGAGAACAGAGATACCAGACACTGCTGCATATCTTCGTGTTTGCTAGACGTGGCACTTCTCTCGTCAATTATTAGCTTATTAATGTTGTTCTTTGCTCTATCAGCTTTTATCTTCCCTGCCAGGGTCGCTCTTGCTCTTTCCCCGTATTCATAGTGTTCCCTTCTATGCACCTCCCACTGTGCTTTCCCTTTTTCATCCAGCTTGGTTTTATATTCAGAGCGAACTCTGTCTAGTTCTTTGAGGATTTGAAGCTTTTCTTCCGCTTGGGAGTTCGACCTTGCTTCCTCAAGTCTAGCTACCTCCATTTCCAGGTTTTTGAATCCTTGCCTATCTTACCTGTTCCTATCTAGGATCCAGCTGCGGAGTGCTCCACGTATATAGGCCTTAAAGGCATCCCACACGTACTCTGGGGAGGTGGACCCGACATTATCAAGGAAAAACAAAGAAGTAGACTCCTTAATATTGCTGATTAACTCCTGATTTAACAACATAGCTCTATTTAGTGTCCACCGAAAAGGGGATTTAGCTGTATTTCCTGTATAAGAGAACGTTATAGGGGCGTGGTCCGAGAGGATACATGGCAGAACAGAAATCCCTCCCACTTTATCTAGACCCATTTGATCCGTGAGGATGTAGTCTATTCGTGAAGAGTGGCCATGTTTTTTACTGAAGTAGGTGTACCCTGGCCTCCTTTGGCATCCCAGATGTCAACCAGTCCCAGATCATGGATCATATTAATCATTACTCGCCTTGTGTGCGGGGCTGTCACCTGCTTTCTATGATTCGATCTGTCTCGAGCAGGATTGAGTAGTACATTGAAATCGCCCCCGACTATTACAGGAGTTGTAAACTCTGTCAAATTATCCTGAATTTTAAGCAGGCAAGAGGGGTCGTCTACATTAGGGCCATAGTAAGATACTAAAGTGACTTCAGTCTCCCCAATCCTACTCTCACCTGGATCCACCTACCAGTACAGTCAGTTAAAACAGATTTTATGTGGAATTTTCTCCCTTCCTGATCAGAACAGCAACTCCCTTATTATGTGTCGTATTTTGTGAGCAAAAAAAATGTTCTATCCATTTGAACTTACCAAAGATGTCTTTGGTCTCTGAGTAGCTCGAGTGCGTTTCCTGTAGAACGAGTATTTGTGCTGCCGATTGCTCTAGGTATTTCATAATCTGCCACACCCTTCTACTGCACCGCAACCCGTTGACGTTCCAAGATATGACCTTTATCTCTATAGTATTCATTTATTCACTAACCTCTTCGCTCCTCTACACCCGATGGCCTGCGCTATCATGGTTAAAAGTGATGAAACGGGATAGAAGGACAATTTTTGTTTTTTTCCCTCTGCAACCCCACCTGTGCACCCCCCTTCCTCCTCCCCTTCTAACCCCCTGCGACCCCCCCCTACCGACTTCTTCCCTGGGGAACCCTCCCTTACTCCTGGGCATACGCCCTCGGTCAGAGCCCCCCCCCAGCGTGAGGTCTTATGTAACATAATTGAAGATAAAGTGGAGAAAACAAGAGAAGATGAGAAGAAAAACAAGCATTTACAATGCAATGGTTTCGCCTTTGGAAAAGTTAGAGCTATTGGCATTGTAAATGACAAAATTTGTATTTATGTGTTGGTTTTGAAAACAGATAAATAAATGGCATTGTCATTTACATTGCCATTAGCTTAATCTCTCGCAAATGTCCTCGGCTCTGGCAGGGCAGGGAGAGGCTGCAGAAGGTTCCTGACGAGAAAGGAGCATTACGTGAACCCACCCGCTCGCCCTAGCTCCTAGAAAAAAACAAAACAAGAGATTTGCAAAGATCTAACAGCTAAAAAAAATTCAATAATTATGAACAAATATGGAGGAGAAAAACCTTGAAGTTTCTGCCTTTAAAGAGAACGTTTCCCCAGGACCACAAATACACCGCACACCCCCTTCCCTACTTCTAACAGGAGCATTCACCCCAGAATCAAAGCACTGGCAGGGACCCACTGCAGCTGCCAAGCAGCATTTACAAGATCATCAGAGGTGTCTGCCGAGCTGCCAATCACATACATCTGATAGTGCAGCCCTCAATCACACTGCAGCTCTTCTCCTCACTTGTACCCACTCATGTGTGGAGACAGAAGGGGCCACTAGAGAGTCACTGGCACTGGGAGACAGACAGCAGAGAACGAAGGCATGGACACGAGGAACACACACTGGGAGACAGGAGGGAGTGACAGATGTAGGGGAAATGGAAACGGAGGAAGAGGCAAACACAGGCAGTTACAGACACTGGGAGACACAGACACTAAGAGACACAGAGACAGAGGCGGACCACAGAACCTGCTGACACTGGGAGAGAAAGACCATGGGAGATGTGGACACATGGGAGGTAGACACAAGAAATCACAGACACTGGGAGACACAGACACTAAGAGACACAGAGACAGAGGCGGACCACAAAACCTGCTGACACTGGGAGAGAAAGACCATGGGAGATGTGGACACATGGGAGGTAGACACAAGAAATCACAGACACTGGGAGACACAGACACTAAGAGACACTGAGACAGATACAGATGTGGACCACAGAGCCTGCAGACTCTGGGAGAGGCAGACCATGGAAGATGCGAACACATGGGAGATGCACATGGGAGAGACAAGCCCATGGGAGAGACAAGCACATGGAGACACAGTGGTGGGCCACAGAACCCGTAGACACTGGGAGAGACAGACTTTGGGTGATGCAGGCACATAGGAGATGTACACTGTAGACCAGACACATGGGAATCATAACGCAGAGACACAGAATATGGGAGACACATACACTAAGAGCGACACAGAGATGGACCACAGAACCTGCAAACACTGGGAGAGACAATCCGTGGGAGATGCATATGGGATATGACGGCACGTGGGAGAGAAAGACACATGGGTATCACAGACACTGGGAGACACAGACACTAAGACACAGTTATGGACCACAGAACCCGCAGATACTGGGAGAGAGAGTCACATGGGAGAGGCAGATACATGGGTATCACAGACACCGGGAGACACAGAGACTAAGACAGAGAGACACATTGATGGACCACACTGGAAGAGCCAGACCTTGGGAGATGCAAATGGTAGATACTAGGACATGGCAGAGAGAGATACATGGAAGAGAGAGACACATGGGAGAGGCAGATACATGGGAATCACAGACACCGGGAGATACAGACACTGTGTCACAGAGACACATTGATGGACCATCGAACTTGCAGACAGTGGGCGATACAGACCTTGGCAGATGCAACACAGGGAGTATCAGACACATGGGAGAGGCAGACAGAGTGATTCACAGACACTGGGAGACACAAACACCAATAGACAGATGGACGACAGAGCTTGCAGACACTAGAAGAGACAGACTTTGCGAAATGCAACAAGCAATACAGGGAGACTCACACATATGGAAGAGGCAGACAGAGTGACTCAGACACCGAGAGAAAGAGACACTAAGAAACAGAGAAAAAGAGATGGGCCACAGACACTGGGTGATACACACAGACACTTGGTGATACAGACTTTTCGAGATGCAACAAAGGGAGAATCAAACAAATGGGAGACGCAGACGACTCAGACACTGAAAGACACAGACACTAAGAGACAGACGGACAACAGAGCCTGCAGACACTAGAAGAGACACCTTGGGAGTTGGCAACACAGGTAGAAACAGACAGAGGACACAGTCACACAGACAAGAGCTGCACACACGGAGAGACTAAGACACAGACAGCAGACAAAGATATGGACCACAGAAGCCAGAGAGAGACACACGCTGCTGCACACTTTTTTTTTTTTTACAGTGTCTTATATAGCACAAACTGGACCCGCATCGGGTATTAGAGTGCCTTACATAGCACCAGTTCAATTACTTGAGGACACATTCATTTTTGATAGGCAAGGGACATTAAGTGATTTGCCCAGAATCAGAGGATGTTCAGCGTCATTGCCGAGACTCGAACCCAGACATTTGGGCGGCGCGAACAATGGAAGACACAGGGAGAGCAATGGACCCCGCGAGATGCAGATAGGATGACATTAGATCGTTACGGACATCGGGGAGATGTGCACACTGAGGGAGGGGGGGAGGGCGAGCTTAATGGAGGAGCAAACATATGGGGTGACACCGAAAGATAATGGGGTGTCTGGGACACTGGGAGACAGAACCGGACACAAGGGAGTCTGTGACACAGAGACAGAGCCGGACACAAGGGAGTCTCAGACACTGGGAGACAGAGGCAGGCACTGGGGAGTCTGGGACACTGGGAAAGGATGAGTCGTCACATAAAATGACACCCTGGAGTCCTGGTCTCTGGGTGACTCTGGGAAGACACTGACATGAACCCAGAGGCGCAGTACCATGAGAAGACGTGCGAAGCCGAGGACACAGTGTCTAAGCTGAGCGCACACTGCTAACAAACAAACCCCTCACGTAGCAGGTTGCGTTTGCACACATATAAAAGCAGAGACACAAATGAATGGCAAAAACGGTTGCTGACCTATCTATCGACAGGTCCTGGCCTATCCATCACCAGTTCCTGACCTGTGACCAAGGTTGTGACAGTGAACGAATGAACGAGCACAGCTGCTAACTCCACCTGCTTATAACAGCTGTACTTGGGTGCGTGAGCGAGAGGGCCAGAACAAAGCCCAAAGGCACACAGTGTGTCAGTGATGAAGCTGCTAACAACTGAAATGCAGGGAGAAGTGAGAGAAACCTAGAGGCAATTTGATTTTGAGCTCCCGCAACGTTAAAATAAAAACTACAAATCCCATAATGCATGTTGTTGGCCGAAAAGCCTAACATGGAACCTCACGTGCATTGAAGTGAGACACATCCACACACCGACACTCAAGGGGGTGAAGACTGTAAAGTAAAGTAAAATATATATTCTACCTTGACTGTTATGACACTTTGGGGGCTCAATGTATAGGACATGAAAGATGGATTTGAAATGCAGCCTTAAATGCCTCCGATATGCCATTCCCCATGGGAAATGCTGATCACTCTTTCACACCTTGTCTTTGTCGAAGGAGCCTGGGAATGCACAAGCCTCGCGCACGTTCTGCCCGCAAACAACGTGACAGGTAGTGCCAAACGGTACCTTGGGCATACCTTATTAGTGGGAACACAAGTCCCATCGGCAGATTCAGCACTCAGAACCTGAGCGGCTACTACTGAGGGCATGCCCAGTTTGGAATATCAGGCCACCCTCGTATAAACAATTTCAAAGTGCTGATGTTATTGCCCAAGTTACGACACACTGTGAACTATGCAAAATTACATTTATAAACCAACAAGAAATGTTTAAAAATCCAAAGTTCCTATATGAAAAAGTAGAGGCCCACAGAACAAATGTATCAAGAGGAAGCGAGGGACGCCTTACCAATTTATTGAGAGAAGGTGAACTTGAACCTGCCCAGGGACAGGCAGCGCGCGGCGCTGGCCGACAGCTAGAGCACTCGGTAATATACAGCACCAGCAAGCAAATCCTGCGGCGCTTCCGGTCCGTCGTCAGTGTTACTGGCAGAAGCGGAAGTGGTACATCCTGAATTCATCTTTTGAAGCGAGAGTGAAAGGGGCTTTAGAGGGCGCAGATAAGTATTTAAAAGAAAGAGCCCGGCGGTAAACTGTACACAAACTTTATTTTATTTTATTGTATTTTATAAATATAACGGTTGTTTTGTTAACATTTGCCAGAATGTACTGCTGGTGGTGAGAAACTATTATAGTGCAGGAGCTTTCGGGGCCCCATACTCTTCATGGAGGGTTGATTGAGAAAACCTTCAATGAAAGCCGCCCAACTGAAGGATCCCAGGCTGAGTCTATGTTACATTTCTAACATGTTGACTGTAAGTGTTTTCATTTATTCTGTGTTCCAGTTCCATTGGAACTTGGCTGAGGAATGTTTAGCTTGTGGGAGTCAGTTGCGCTGGCTCTTTGCAGATGTACAGTCTTGTTGCTGTGCTGCTCATTTTAAATTTAAAATAAATTATCTTTAATACTTAAATTTGGACATTAAAGTTCTTTTATTGGCGACGAGGGTCTAGGAAGCAAGGAACACCTCTCTCAACATTTGAAAGAAGGAGCAGCACAGAGGAGTCGTGTTCGAGAAAATATACAAAAAATTATTATATTCTGGAATGGAGTTTTGCATCGGAGATTTAAGGTAAAGGCAGGGAATTGGCCTATTCTGGAAGAAGTACAAATGAAGGAAATTTATGGCTACAAAGAACAAACAAGTCAGGTCCCGGGCCGGCCAGCCAATCAAAGCGCGGCCCGGGGAATGACGTCACGGGGGTGTCCCGTCCGGCAGCCAATCACAGCGCGGCCCAGGACAAAGGGGCGGGACTTAAAAAAAGACCGAGAAACGTCCCCGAATCGCGTTTTCACGGGGAAAGCGTGATTGACAGCCTCTGTCTCCCAATGGCTAGCCTCCATTTATGGAGCCAGCCAATGGGAGACAGAGGCAGGACCAAAGCCCCATATGTAGGACATAAGATTTCGCCCTGGGCGGAGCAACTGCTACGCAGTTGCAACGGCCAGGGCGAAACCTAATAATAAAGCTAACCGCTGAGTAGTGCCCGCCTCGCCTCTACCCCTCTCCGCCTCCTCAAATCAATAGTTAATTTACTCAAATCATTATTCGTAAAATTGGGTTATACTATTCTTACTATGCTTTACAGACCACTCCTCCTCCGCTATCAGAATTTTCATCTTTCCCCCACCGCCTCCCTTCCTAATCTTATCGATTAGTGCATCGACCTCCTCTATATGTCGCATATTGTACATATGATTATCCCACATGATGCGAAGGGATGCCGGAAATCTAAGTTGGGTCTTAGCACCTAGTTGATTCAATATGGTAATCCTTTTACCCAATTCTGATTGTCTTGTTGCTGTTCGATGAGACACATCCGGCCGATAGAAAAGGAAAATGGGGTGGAAGTCGGGTTGCATTTCAGTTGACCGGCTTTTAAGGCAAGAGATAGTATCCTCTCTTTGAGGGAGTACGTTAGAAAATTGACCAGTACTTTCCTAGGGCGATCTTTTCCAGGTGCCCTTCTATACGGGTCTCGATGGACTCTTTGTATGTCTGATGACAGATCCAAATCTTTAACTGAGCTTTTTAGAATATGAGTTTTTAATAGAGAAACTACGAAGCTCTTTATGTCACCACCCTCAATGTCCTCCGGAATATTCAATAGTTTCCAATTATTTTTCCTAGAATGATTCTCGAGCCGTTCAATATCATCCGGCAGCTCCTGGTTTTGCCGAATCACCTTACTCATCGTGGAGGAGGAGGTCTTTATGAATTCCTTTATTTTCGGTATCTCGGCCTCCAGGACATCGGTCCTTAATGATATCTCCTCGACTCTAGATGATAGAAGGTGGCAAGATGCCTGGATAGCCTCTTGGTTCGCTTCTGAAGTTGTAAACCTTTTGCGTATATCGTCAAATCTCCTGCCTATATCGTCTCGTAGGCTCAGCAGGATATCCGCTAGGGTCCCAGGGATGGAGGTATGAGAGGGCGGAGGTGCTCTAGAGTCTTTCCTCTGGGTATCAGGGAGATCTAAGATACCTGAGCCTTCATGAGTCGATAGATTGGAGGTTGGTGGGTTACTCTGTATCGCAATAGCTTGCTCTTGAGCTTCTATTTGGGCTGGTGAACTTTCGTTGCCTTCTACCCCTTCCATATCTGGGGTCATATCCAGATCTTGTACGGCGAGAGCTGAAAAGCTGTTTGAAAGTTCCACTGATGGATGTATTTCAGTTAGGTCTTCTTGAACCGAGGCGTGCCCTGCTTTATCAGGGGATGGGTCGCTTGTCTTGCTGCCCACACTTATAGGTTTTAAACAGGGGGCTGGACTGGCCAGAGTCGTGTTTCCCTTAGTTGACATATTTTCGTTTTGATGGAGAACCAGAGTAGGTTCAGAAGTAAGGGTAGAAATGGAAGTAGCGGTGGTGGAGGTGGAAGAGGTACTACAAATCTTGTAGTATGATTTCAGTGATGGTGTTATTTTTAATTTTGCCGAAAAACAGGCTTTCCTCTGTTTCTTGCTTTTCCTCTTTCCTTTGCCGGGTGTATCCTGTAGGGTGTCCTGCGGTGTCCCCTGTGGGCTATTAATTTCTTTCCCTCGTAATCGACTATTCCCAGCTTTAACCTCTACTATTGGAGGCAGCCCTTCCCTTGATTTGGGTTGACCTGGTGGGATTGCATGGGCTCTATTCCGCAGCGTGCATCTCCCTAAGGTGTGTTTTGGTGAAGCATCACATTTACTTTTTAAAGGACTGCAGTCCAGCTCCGCCTCCCCCCTGCTCTCCATGCACTGTGCACTGTTTAGCGGCCCCTGGTCGTTATAAATCCTTACAGGTCCCCAAACTTGCCCCCCAACTTGCCCTCTGTTTGTAGGTCACAGTTTGTAAAGGAAGATATGCTAAAATCATGGGGCAATGTTGACAATTCGCCTTCCCCAGATCCTTCTCCCTCTCCCACTCTGACCTCGCTCTCTCTGCTTTAACATGAAGGCTGCTGCATAAATGTTTAATGAATCAGACCCTTTTCTCGGTATTGCCTACGCTGTCAATAGCATAATGCATAGTTCATTACCTGATATTGAAATGCTGTGTGTCAGAAAACACTGACCTGCTACCGCCTTTCCAGCCCTTTCCTGAACCCCATCAGGATTGTTAGCTAGATCAATCCTCTCACTTTGCCGTACTAGAATTAAATGCAAGCCACTCAGGCTTCCAATAAGCAGCAATTTGTCAGAAGACAGTCTGATATTAGCCCTCCGTCTTTGAATGCACAGCGAATTTACACTGATAAACAAACCATATAAAAGGCATCTCTTTACTGCTTGTTCCCTTCTGAACTCTAGCAAGATTCGTTTGTGGGGGAGCTGCAGTACCCCTACTTTCACCGCCTATTGGTGCGGGGCATCTAAAATTATGTATTTTAAAGCAACTTTAGTGGCCACATAGGGCTAGGCTAGTACCTGGTATATAAATGTTGGAGTACAGTACGATACAAAAAGGGGGGGGAATACACTACATAGACGCATTTCTATATACACATTCACAAAGGCCTTTCTATATACACATGTGTTCTTTAGTTCCGTTCCAGTTCCCTCTTCTAGCTTCTCTCCCTCCCCCACTGCTCTTAAGTCTAGCCGGATGGCTTTTTATATTGATATGATATATGATATGTATATCTTCCCTCATCTCCATAGCTTGATTTTGCGCACGTGAAAGTATCACTCCTAATCCTTGAATGTCACTCATAATTACACTGACATTATGAAAATGTCACACATAGCAATTTTGAAACCACTGCCTACCATTGTTGGACGGTGGCAGGAGGACATAGAAGTGTTCGCAAAGCATGTATTCACGATGTTCAAGTGACCCAAGGTCACTGACCGTCTATGTTAATACCTCATATCCGCGAATGTAAACACCGTGTGACACCCGCTCTACTGCGGTTATAATTCCGATGCAAAAACGTGCCAAACCTGTGTAAGTAGAACATAACAAGGAAACATTTTTGTCTGCCTGTTTCCGTTTATAAGTACTTATATGCTGCGCTACGAAATGAAAAACCTTAAATTCAAAACTACAATGCTAGATTGCTAAATGATGTTCTTAACAGCCAAGGAAGCTTGAAAGCGTCTGTGGACATGGGTCCAACTTCTTGTGGTGCTGGCGTTTTTACCAACCGCAGTGATTGGTGTTCTTGAAAACGCTCATCGGACTGGGGACATTCCTTGCAGCTTTCAAATACATTTCAAAACTGTGCACGGACTTTGAAAGTTGCTGTAATAGGCCTTTCTTTTCTGACAATATAACCGACTCTACTTCACCAGCGACATTCCGACTTCATTAAGGGCTGAGCCTATTCCAAACAAAAACCCACAAATGCTCGGACCCTTGTGTTATCACAGACCACGTGAAAGTTGGCGGTGCTAATGGCCCCACGTGAAGCCACAGTTACAATCCGTGCCTTGATCCGGTGATGCCGCTCTAATTATCTACGGCTGTGTCGGATCCTGTAGGGAGTGACCCGATCATGAAACTGGGTGAATCGAGCAAGGGAAAGTGGAGATTATCTTGATTCCACCGGAGGCAGGCCTGGCAACACAGTTTGCAAAGTGGAGGAGGGGCGCCATGAACAAGCACGCTGACGGTGCATAGGATCGAGGGTGCCGATCACTCTGAAATATCGATCCACTCTGGGGGCCCCTGGAAACACGTCAATGTGGTGCAATAGACGGTTTCCGCAGGTACGACAGTAGTACAGAAATGAGGTCTGGGGGACCAGCGACCCAGGGTACTAGCGACTGCAACAACTAACTACTGCCCCCAGATGCGTACCCAGAACGCTAAACCTTAGGGGGAGAACACTGCTTACTACATTTGTTTTTGGACGCCATTTTAACTTTAAGGCTTGGGGGCCTCGCCAACAGCAGCTATCAGCAAACCACTCTACGCATGGTACTTAACTTATCACATGCTCCTGTATCTTCGAGCATGGCTCCCCCAAAGACGCCGCTTCTGCTCCGGGGCGCGACGCCTGTTCCATAAAGGGCAAAACCATCTGCCACAATGTCCACCTCGCCGATCGCTGCTCCCTGTTGTCCGTTCTCCCAGGATCTAGCTTCTCCGGTATTCTCCGCACTGCAAGCACCCGTTGTTTGAATGTACGATCTCGCAAACCTGCAGGGGGAACAAAAGAGAAATTTACAAAACAAAGAAGCCCCGAGCGCGGGGCACACCGTTTCGGCGAGGGAGCGTCCAGGGACAAGGGGGTCTCCTGGGCGCTCCCTATCTCTTTATTCCCGAGGGGCCAGGTGGCCCCTCCTCTAGCCCGCCCCCCCTGACCCGGACCCACTTCCCAGGCTCCGGGTCAAGGAGGCCGCCAGCCAATCGGCGGTGGGCCGCGCCCCCCAGGGCACGCCCCCACCGCCGAATGGCGACAAAGGAGACAGTGGGGGCGACGGTCGCCGCGCCGCCATGCGTGCGGGGGGGCCGAGGGCCCCCCCTTTTCATAAAGGAAGATATGCTAAAATCATGGGGCAATGTTGACAATTCGCCTTCCCCAGATCCTTCTCCCTCTCCCACTCTGACCTCGCTCTCTCTGGGCACAGGATCCGCTGCAATAGCTTCCGAGACACTGTTACCTCGTGGGGCTCCCCCAAGGATACTAGGGGCTTGCTTCCTCCATATTTTTTCCTGCTTCCAAGATGCGGCACCCTGATAAGGCCTGCACCTCCGCCGCTATATCTCTACTATTTTTTGTTCCCTCGCCGAATCGCTCCCACACCATTGGTGTACTCGGCGTCAACTGCGTCGGAGCAGTAGGCAGTGAAACAGGAAGAAAAAAACCAAAGCAAGGGGGCTTGAAGCCTGAAAAAAAAAAAGAGAAGAAATAGTGTTTGCCAAAAAAGCTTTCTCTTTTCTCCGTTCCGCTATTCCTCTGTTCCACCCTTCCCTCCGAGGCGGAGGATGAGGCGACGTGAAATGACAGCACCTGTAAGCTAGCGAGGCAGCGTAGCGGAGTACTCTACCTGGCCATCCTTAATGAGGCGGAGGTTAAGGCTTCTGAATCTGTTCTAGATATTCAGATCCATAACACACCAACAGCTAGGACCAAGAGTGGTGCAGTCCCGAGTTTTCTCAAACGCCATTGGCGTGCTCGGCATTAGCTGCGCCCGAGCAGTAAGCAGAAGGCAGTGAAGCAAAAAACGAAACCCCCAAAGCTAGGGGCTCTCTCTCTCTCTCAGCGGTACACCTCATCTGCCGAAGTCTGCCAAAGACAACGAGGGGGGGAAAAGACCCTTCCCCACGCGAACCACAAGTCACCTGCCTCCGTTCCAAGGCTTCCCTCTGAACGTGTCGCCGAAAAGCTTTTCTCGTTCCTTTCTCCGTGCCGTTCCTGAAGGCAAAGGCGAGGCAAGACGGCAGCAGCTGTAGGCAAGCGAAGCAGCGGAGCGGAGTGCAGCTAGAGGCAGAGTCAGCAGGGTCAGCTGACACCCTCAGCATAGCTCCCGAACGCCGCACATCTGAGGGGCTCCGCCTGCGGCCGTTAGCTTCCGACCGCCATGCTCCCCCTGTAGTGCATCGCTTTACTTGTTAAATTAAATTGTGTCCAATTATTCGGTGTTAGCCATAGCAATGTGCTGCATTTGTTAAAAGATATTTATGTGTGATAAGCCATAATAACATCATATTTGGTATCATGACATGAACCATTGGCTAGAATGAATTAGGCTCTCACCTCAGAAGATTGGATTTATCAAGGACTGTATCAGATTATGGGCCTGATGTACAAAGACGATCTTTAGAAAAGTGGGTGCAAATTGTGCACTTTTTGTGAATGTAATCTTATTTTCCGAATTGATCTATCTGCAAATAGATCAGCTGACAAAAGATCGAACCTTAGAGAGTCACAGATACATCTCCATGGTTAATATTAATTAAAGAGATCATAATTTGTGATGTCTTGTGATTGGCTACAGTGCAGGGATGGTGGTCTGCATGGAACAGCAGGCCCCAGACACGTTACTATTTGATATGGGTTTCTAAACCTATTTGCAATCCAGAAAAAGCTTTCTAAATTTAAAATAGGGTAAGTATATTAGAAAAATTGATTTAGCAGACATGAACCCTGTAACTCAGGGTTTTGAAAGTGCTTGAATACCTTTGTACATCAGGACCCAAGACTAGGATATTATGATACTAATAGAAATATGAGGAAACATACATGCTGTGTTTTATTTATACTACTAGTGTTTTGTTTGTCAGGCACATATATGCTCTCATGTAGAGCATACCATTGGTCCAACTACACTTAGATCTGGCATTCAAGAACATTTCTTGGATGGTGGATCTTTGCCCATCACTGTATTGGCATAGGATTTGGATCTCATATGCCTTGGATGTGTATAGATATGCCCTCAAAGATATTTGTGTCCTTTCTGGAATGCAGCAGACAGTGTGACTCCTGCACATTAGGTCCTTGTTTAGGAAGTTGGTTCTGGGAAGTTTCTGGGAAGCACCTCAGGCCATCACTCCTGGCTCCAAAATGTTATTTAAAACGTCCTATTGGCAGATGGTTCACCAAGAGGTCATAGGTAACAGTGAGGGACTTTGACTCTGGATTTTCTGGAGTTTAAGTTGTCACTCAGCAATCAGTATGCGATCGATGCGATCACTCCTGCTCTGGCCAGGAAATTGTTCTTACAATTTAGATGTCAGTCTTTACCCATTATGGCCTTTCGCGCTAAGTGTTCAAACCAGAGTACAGAATGCCTGGCATGTGTGCGGCCTCGAGAAGACTTATCTTACTTTTTATTCTTCTGCCCAGCGTGTGATGCCCATAGGAGAAAACGGCTATTACACCTGTGAATATCCTTGCCTGTAAGAAGTTACATGGATGCCACCAGGCTCTTAAGATCCAACAGCGTTAGGCTGGTCGTTTTTGAGTTTGCAAGATACCTTCAGGCGGCCTGGATATGGAGGCCAAGTGCATTTGTGCCACTGTTGTTAGAACACCCAAGGAGGAGCGTGAAGGGGAGCTGGAGGTCTCCAAATGTGTAAGGTCAGACCTGTCAGCCTTGGGGATTAAAATTAGATTATTATTCTCTTTTTAAAAGAAAAGTTTTATATTGTTTTTAGATATCTTAAATACCGTTTTTAGCATAAAACCTCTTATGAACTCCTAAATCTCTTTTATCTATTGTGCTGCTTGACAATCTGCAGTATGCACTTTAATTGTTGGGTTATAACTAATGTTTATGAGTCACCTCTTATTAATTTTATTCTTGTTTGTCGGATTGCATAGAGAACCCATCCGGAGATACTTAGGGCTTTTTGAGGTTTTTGATTTCTGGCAATCTATTTTATTATGCAGATATGTTATTGAGGGAATTTTGTTAGATTCATCAACCATTTGTGCTAAGCGATGTAATCTGGCTTGGAACTTACAACAGTCCACTTAACTGTATTGTGGGAAACTGAGCTTGCAATTCTATTGTGCGTTTCTGTAAATATTGTATTTGTTCTTACCTGCTTTTGGTGTTCTTAGAACCAAAGTAAAGTTAAAGATGAGACTAGTGTTTGAAGGTGGCTCTCAACAGCACTCAATTTTGGGACCAAGGCATAATTTTTATCATTAGACTGTGTCCAAGAGCAAGAAAGAAAGAATGAAAATGGAGTAAAAGAGAAATAATTGAAATTATAGGAACATTTAACAAAGAGCGAAAAAACATCTGTGGTTCCGTGATTTGAATGACATTTGGATTTCCAAATCCATTTAATTGTGACGCACTGAAAAACAACATGCAAGGGTTTCATCGACTGACACACTATCACCGCAACCGACACGAACCACAGACTGACCACCTGAAG
This sequence comes from Lissotriton helveticus, assembly GCF_964261635.1. Classification (NCBI taxonomy): domain Eukaryota; kingdom Metazoa; phylum Chordata; class Amphibia; order Caudata; family Salamandridae; genus Lissotriton; species Lissotriton helveticus. Next base: position 2,058,249,811 of record NC_136061.1, read on the forward strand.
CCAGCATTCTATCCAGGACACCACCTCCATCATGAAATCCATCCACTTGAGTGCTCCCACAAACTAACCTTCAACCTCGGAAGCCAAATAAGACAGGAACTCACCACCTTGCCCAACACCTTAATCACCACAGCAACCTTTCTGAATGCCTAGCAACATACCAACGTCAGAAAACTATTAAAAAAAAACTCAGACAACCCCAGCAAACTCAGAAACTGCAGGCTGATCTCCTTGCTTAGATTCCCAGCCAATGTACTGGAAAAAGCCATCAACAGGCAACTTACAACAAACCTGGAGCAGAACCAGTTACTTGCGTCCTTTGAATCCGGATTACAAAACCATCGCTGCACCAAGACAGCCCGATCAAAGCCATTGATGACACCCGGACCCTCCTTGAATGAAAAGAATCAATGGTCCTAATCCTCCTTGACATCTCGGCAACCTTCTACACAGTATACCACAACAAGCTGATTGAAAGACTCCACCACACGGACATACAAGGGGGCACACTCAAATGGATCCCCTCCTTCCTCACCAGAAGAACACTGAGGGTTTGCCTACCAACTTTCACATCTGAACCCAAGCACATTGTCTGGGTGCCCCTTAGGGCTCTATCTTCAGCCAAATGGTCTTTAACGTATACATGACCCCTCTGGCCAACAATGTCAGATCCCATGGTCTCAAAATAATATCCTACGCAGATGACACCCAGCTCTTCCTCTCCCTCACCATTGACCTTGCCACCACCAGGACCAACTTCCACAGATGTATGACAAGTACCATCCACTGGATGAAGAACAACTGCCTGAAGCTGCACACAGACAAGACGGATGTACTAATCTTTGAAAACAACAGCAACCCCTGTTGCGACTCCTGGTGGTCCTCAGACCTGGAACCCTTCCCCATACCCTCAGACCATATCAGAAACCTCAGTATCATCAGTGACCACAAGCTTGCTATGAAATCACAGATCAACACCATCTCCTCCTCCTTCTTCCTCACTCTGTGCATGCTAAATAGGATCTTCCAGTGGCTTCCCCTGCATACGAGATGCATCATGACACAGGCTCTCATCACAAGCTGACTGGACTAGGCAACGCTCTCTACGTATGAATCACTGTACACCTACTACAGGGACTGCAAACCATAGAGAACACGACAGCCAGACTCATCCTCGACCTCTTCCGATGAACTCACATCACACCCCTCTTTAGGCATCTCCACTGCCTTCTCATATTGAAGAGATGCTAATTCAAGCTGCTGACCCATGAAAATAACACTCTATACAACCAAGAGCCCACCTACAAACCTCTACTTGAGCTTCTACCAACCATCGTGAAGACTGCCTCACCTCACTGGCCCACATTCTACTCGTCCACTGAAGCAGAAATAAAGGACGTTCCTTCTTCTACATTGCTGCAAAGACCTGAAAGGGCCTCCCCATGGAGCTCTGAGCCACCACCTCACTTTCGGAATTTTGAAGGGCCCTCAAGGCATGGATGTTTGAATGAGCCACCCGGGACTGGCAAGTGCCTGGATACTATCGGGAGATTTGCAGTGCTTTATAAATCCTGATCGATTGATTGAAGAATAAAAGATGGGGAGTGTATGGGGATGAAAGAAAGGCATGGGGTGGAATCCCTTGTCTTTGGTATTCAGCAATCCGTCATTCTAAATCATCGTTCTAGGTTTCTAAGAAAAGCTTTGGCACACGGTGAAATTAACACACTTCTTTGCATTCCTTTCATTACCGTGCATTGCTTTCATTACCGTGAACTATTTCAACCATTATGATGAAGGGATTTATACATATAATTGTCAGAATAACAATGTCTTCATCCTCGATGGAGCCCTGATAAATAAAAGGTTTATTACAGGCATCTTCTTCTTACGTAAATTAATGATTAATGCAAATAATTTAGAAATGTTAATGCCAATTTAGACAAATCTCTGTCTAATTTCTAATCCTAGAAGACACTTTCCCATGAAATACAACGCTCTCTTTTACAGTGTTCACTTCATGCAGCCTTTAATAACTAATCTAGGCAATTAGCGGGGCCATAGGAAGATATTTATAATTAAAATATAGATTGTAATGCCGCAGGCAATTAGCTTGCATGAAATCAGAAAAAGCAAGGAAAGGGAACTACATACTGATGCTTACGCAACGACTCTCTGTAACTCATCTTTGCTCAACATGCAGCTGTCTTCTATAGTTATACCCCAAGCGCAACACCATGTAATGAACGCCCAGTTACCTTTATTCCTTGAGTTGAAGTTCAAGCTGCGCACAGAAGAATTATTCTCTACAAATACATTATTTAGATGATCGTGTTTTGAGTTATTTTCAGAAAAGGATGAGGGGCCAATGCCCTTTTTTTCTGAAACACAAGGCATATCATTTGGAGTACGACCAGTTTCCTTAAAAGAACAGAACTGTCAAGGATCTGTCCTCCAAAAAGGAAAGAACAATATGTTGGACTGAATTCAATGAAAACAAACACAAAAAGGTCCATATCAGCAGGGTGCCAGAGTAGACAGGGGATACTAGGCTCCATTTGTAACAACATGACTATTTTGCCACTAGTGTCCTTGGGGCCACAATACTGCAGAACACCTAGCTGAGCATCAAGCACTTGACTCTCAGGGTGGCAAGGCAGAGCAGTCCAAGGTTTACCAGGGGGGATGCTGCGGATTAGACTGAGCAACCAGCATTGCAATAAACAATACTTACAAACCTGATGTCCAGTCAACACAAACATATGTTATTATACACATTAATATGTACTATACACACATTCACAAATACATACAGAGTAGCAGGTGGAAATGGCTATGGTGACACAGGTTAAAGGGCTTCAAACTAACGGAGAGGGCACACTAAAGAAAGGCCCCATCAGTGAGGTAACCTCATAGATAAGCCCAGAGCCCCCTATGCTGTTGTGACCTTTAACGGGTTGCAAAAATTCATCCTCTAAAATCACAATACTTCCCTGTATGCCTAATGCAACAAGCAGGGTGCCTAAAATTCAGGGCTTCACCGCCTTAAGTCAAAATCCAACACATGATGCAATCAAGATTGAACACCATAAAGGTAGTACCTTTCAGTAACATTCAAAAATATGTTTATGGGTTCACTGTCAATACTGTCACTGTCAATATCATTTGGATTGTTCAGAAATATTCAGTGTATAACTTTTCTTTCTTCTAAGTTCACCGTAGCCGAAAAAGCCACCACCAGCTTTCGTATCAAAGGCCCGTGTTTCCAGGAACTCTAATACTAAAGTCCTAGCTCAAGAAGTGCTTGCAGCCAAAGGACAAATCTCCGCAGGTCAATCTTTCTTTTATAGGGGAGACTTAACGTGTCGTTTAAACAAATGTGCAGGGCTCTTTTTAGGGGTCCCAGTGTTCTCCTGGCAGATACCAAATAAACTCTTCTGATGTTGCTGCTGGTCTCTCGGGGCACCACTGAACGAAAAGTGTAAATCTTAAGGTGGTCCCGCTGCTTTATGTTACATCCCTTTAGCTCATGGCAGTTTACTTTGTTGCTGGCTTATTGCTTTTCCTTTTTTATTTATAGCAAATACGCTCCTGGATCAGGCAGCGTTTCAGCCGTTTCTGTAAGTTAAATGCCAATGAACCTCATGTGGAGCAACCATACTCTTATGTTTCTAGGTTGCACCACAGCCTACGTGGCCAAGGGGCCTTGCTACCTGTCTGGTTAGTTCTTTTGATGGCTGTTTCCTGTCTCCCATCTCTCTGTATTAACATGGATAGGACAAACTCCCTGCCTGGTCTCCTGCTCCTACGCCCGAGAGTGTATTGTCACAGTTGTGTCGATGGGAGCATCCCTCCAGCAGTGGGGAGCTGAATAGGGCCTGGAAGCTGCGCTTCTGTCTGGGCTTCTTGTAATCTCTGTGGGCTAGGTCTTCCTTCAGCAGCACACCAGGGCACTCAAGGTATATTACACTCCCTTTCTGAATTCTTCATGCCTTAGGGCCTCCAGGACACCTCCAGCAGGATTCACAGGGACGCTCCTCAATGCCAAGGGAACCCTCTCCTCCTGTGTCCACAGCAAGTGCACCCTCTACTGTTCCTCTGAATGTAAGTGTGGAGGGCAGTTCGACCTCCCCTGCAGACACAGCTCCAAAGGAGCCCTATCATGTACCGAGTATCCCTACACTCTCTCCAGCCAGGGGTTCATCCTTGTCTTCAGCAGGTCCTAATGCATCTCAGAATTCTCTCTTTGAGCAGTAATTTAAATGTGGAATCGGGAGGTTCCAGAAAATAGGCATCTCTACCTATTCCAAAGATGGCACATTATCAATCCAGAGCTGAGCTATCACTTCTGCAGTGCATGATGAGGTTTTGTAATATGGCAGAATCACCTCAGTCACAACTCCTCTAGAGATTTTACCTCCCCCCTAAATGACACCCCTTAAATGATAAAGAAAACTGGTCACTCCCTCCTAAAACTCAAAGGATATCCGATAGCTATGGCAGCCTCCTTTTATTCTCCGGAGCAGGTCATGCCCAGGCTTATCAGTGTGTATTAGCCCATGCAGCTTTCTCCCGAGTGTTTCTCTCCCAGGAACATACTTAGTTTCCACCAAATGGGCATGTTGTGTGGGGGGAAGCTATGATGTAGCTGATAGTCAGCAGAAAATATAACAGCCCAGCTGAGTAGTTCCAAGCCCAAATCTAATTTAGGCTGGTACAAGAAAATGCGGCTTCCCTCGAAGTATATGAAGATGTTAAAAAATGACATATAAGGCGTAACTGTTCCTGTGGTGCTGTATCTCAGGTTGGGTATGTGATAAGGGGGTCATACTTACTAGGAAGTGGTGCCCTCGCACACCCATGAAGATATCATGCTTCATCATCAGGCTTAGTTCCTCATGGGGTCGGCGCTGCAATGCCCAACGGACCACGCAAGAGGGCTTTTTAGTGAAGATTTTTTAAATAAGCCAGTGAGTGTCGGTGTGTGGGAAAAATTGATTTAAAATGACCTGCAGGGTACCACAATGTTATATTTAATCTGGTGTCTCCAAGGTACAGATAAACAGTGGATGTAGATTGCGAGCTGCTCGTAATAGAGAAATTCAATCTACCAATGTGTATGGTTTGACATGTTTCACAGGGGTTCAAATATGGCCAAATCTATATATATAAAAACGAATTTATGTCTGTCTGTCTGTCTGTCTGTTTGTCTGTCTGTCTGTCTGTTTGTCCTTTATGCATTACTACACCATTAATCCGATCCCCAGGGCCCTCATAATCTTTTAAATACTGATGTACCCACCAGAGGGAAAAACAACAAATCGTGTATCCACAAGCACTGGAATAAATAAATAGATTTAAAACACCATTCATCCGATCGCCATGAAACTTTGGGAAGTTGTTGAGTACACTCCAGCAAAGGTTTCTGGCATAACATTTTTTTAAATAACGGCCTCCCAGGGCCCTCAAAATCTTTCGAATACTGATGTACGCACAAGACGGAAAAACAAAAAATTGTGTATTCACAAGCACTCAAATAATTAGAATTAAAACGACACTTTGAAATGTTTTCCATATTAAAATGAATAAGTTTCAATAAAAATGACACAATGTAAATTGAATATTATCATAATGAGTTTCCTTGAATTTCCTTTCTTCGGAGATCGCAGCAACACGCGACGGGTAAGCTAGTTACTAATATATGTTTAAACTGGAGTTTTGCATCAATAGGAAGAGATGTTAAACATTTCTTTAGGATGAGCTAATGAAAAATTGTTAGCTTGGTTCAGCTTTTACCTACAGCGTGTCACTGAAGACTAACAGTAAAGCACTGCATACTCACACTATAATCAAACAGAAATGGGGATATTTCTTTATGAATTGCCAGTTGAATTATGAGGCCTGAAGAGGCCATAATCAATTTTATGTCCCATTCATGACAGGCTGCCTGTGCGCACATAAAGATACATGAATGAATTAGGCAATTTCTCAGCCTACATATAGATGCTCATATGTGTGATCACATTCAACAAACCCAAAACATCTTATACCAGATGTCATTTTAAATGGCAGGTACTGGTGGTTATCATTCACATCTATTTTACCTCGGTTTATAGTGAATAAGGCACATTTAGTCAGACTCACAGCAAAGATCTAAAAACCTGGTGGTGCAAAAGAAAAGCATCTAAGGTGAGTAAACCGGCTCCGAATCCAAAACAACTTATCACAGTCCATATATATGAACTGTGTCACATTGCAGAGAAAATGTGCATATTTTAGTTTATCAAAGAATAGTTACATTTCTCAGAGTGAATTTTTGGTTTCTGCTAGGGATGTGTGACATTTTTGTAATTTGCTTTTACGTAGCTGTGCAAAATTTCAGCAAAATTATGTGAAATCACTCAAAGTGCAAATCCATAAATGAACACTTTTTCAGCACAAAATGAATCCTTCCAATAATTTTTGATGCAAGAATGTATTTTTTACTAAAAATAGTGCAAAATGCAAAGGCACCACAAGCAACAGCTGCTCTCATTCTGCTGTTCACATACATTTGTGGTAAATTGTTACCAAGCATTTTCAGTAATTTCTTACTACAAGTGGCGCATAATTACACATTAAGAGATAATGGTGAAATTTAGTGAATTTCCCGTTACAAGCATAAAGCTAAATTCTCAAAATTATGCAGATTATGCTGGTCTAATTAAAATTTCACCTTACTGCTTTATAAAAACTAAAGGCCTCTAGTACATAAGAAGTTTATAGTTGCAGTTCAAATCAGTGTGTGACCATAGCATTTTGGGATTTATAAACTAGGCAAGAGTGAAATTTAAATTACGTCATTGCAATTTGCATGATTGAGTGAATAATGCATTATGCTTCTTATACAAAATGATGTAATTGCACTATGTCGCATAATTACCTCCTAACAAGCCCAAATATTCTGGAAATTACCTACCCCAAAACTTCAGGGCCTCCCCATCAGTTCCAGAATTCCGCAAAAAGCTGAAGACCCAGCTTTTCAATTAGTTTTGGGCCTTATTACGACTTTGGTGGTGCTACAGTGGACGGTGCAAGGCGCCGTCCACTGTAGGACCGCCAAAGTCATGGTGCTGCCTCCCCCAGATTAGTGGTACAAAAGGGGGTGGTGATGGACGGAGCATCTGAACCAATCAAACACGCACACCCAGTCAACAGATCTGGGTTTAATCCATCACCGTTCTTTAGCCCACTCTGCCACCCCAGTTCAGACATAGCCATATGCAAATCAGTCTGACCCCGTGCCTCATGGGAACAGTCCAGCCCGAACTGCCAAGCCATGCCTTCCCTGGACCGGAAACAAGTTTCCGAGGACCGGTTTCTGCCATTTCAGCCGTCTTCAACCCGGCTTGCTTGAATCCAGTGGCAAAGTGAGCAAGGGACACACGTCTGAGCATACCCTGCCAACTTATGGCGAACAAAGTGGTACAAAAGGGGGTGGTGATGGATTAAACCCAGATCTGTTGACTGGGTGTTTGATTGGTTCAGATGCTCCGTCCATCGCCACCCCCTTTTGTGCCCCCAGATTAGGACTTCAATCCTGGCCTGGTGGGTGGCGCTGCGGCGGACTGACAGCAGCGGTCTGTTCAGCTCGTAGAAGAGCCTAATATGCTGACCGCTGCTGTCAGAGCACCGGCTGCACCGTCCTGCATGGTGTGGCATACATGCCACATCGTGCAAGAAATGGGGGTGAAAACCCAAGGGGGCACTACATGTGCCGCAGCCCGCATGCACCCCCAGGCCTCGGAGTGGCAGGGGGCCCTCACTGACACCCTTTTCATGGCGTGTTCAGTTTGGCAAATCATAATATGCTTGGCAGTGCAGCAGCGGCACTGCTAGCATATTACTGTGCCTGACTGTCACACTGCGAAGTCCTGGATCCTGGCAGGGGTGGCTGTCTACTCTTCATGCTGCACAATGTGCCGCAGTGTGGCAGTAATCAGATGGACGGCCGTGCTTGTAATAAGGTCCTTATTGTGAGACCACTGAGACTGCCTGTGCTCAGGCCCAGCCTCACCACATGCCTACTTTCACCTACTCAGTGCCTAGATATCCTCCCAGGTGACAGGTAGCGCTCCTGAAATCCACCTTACATTACATTATATTACACCGGAGTTCGAGAACACCACAAACCAGACAGCTGTTGTTCACAGCAGCTTTGTTTTTTGAGCTATGTTTTAGCAAGCAAAGAATCCTTGTGCCAGAAATTGATGAAGGGCGTATTTCAAGTTAAATTATAGCGCTAAATCATGGGTCTGTATCATAAACAGCCCTGATTTCAGATATTTTGCCCAATTTTTCACCTAATTAACTGAGAGGAAATTATGAAAAATTCACGAATACCCTACTACAAACCCCCATTGCAAGACAGAAATGCCTTTCCTATTTGCAAGAAAGGGTCTGTGACTCATTCTTTGCTATGATATGTTATGTTGTTGATATTTATAACGTGGTTGATTATTATAAGGTTTCTTGGCAATATAGTGTGCATAGCCTGGATAACGTATAATAGAATAGCAGAATATACATTATATTATTGCAATTTCAGTTATTTCCTAATTCATGGGAAAATGGAATTTGCAGAGAGCTTGTCCCATTCTTAAGATGCTACTGGTAAATAGATTCTGATCTTAGAAGCACCTGATTTGCAGATAGGTGTTTCTGAATGAACCTTCCTACAGACTGAAGAGAGCAGCTAGCTGAGTAAAGTTTAAATTCAGGGGCCAGGGAGGGAGTTAAAGGATCGAAAATAATATTATGCACTATCACTGCCATTGTATTAAGGTGTATCCTTTTCTTTATTGGGAGTCATTGAAGAGCTGTAAGGGGGAGGGCAGGGCTTTAAGTGGGATGAAAAAACTCAGGGGTCTCTCAAATGGGCGTACCCAATGTAATTAAAGACGTGGCTTAAAATCACATAAGCTAAAAATCTGTGCTTAGCATAGTTTGCCACCCGACATATATTTTGCCTTTTCTGTCATTGCAACCAGGTATATACAAGTCAGGACGATTGGCTTTGCCAATGGTTGTTAGTTGCATAAGATAAATAAGCAGCAACTATGGCTTGTATGTAATATTGCAAAAGCTTCCACTTAAAGCCCTGGTGACACCACGACAATGTTGCTTTCAAAAAGAGAAGGTAAATCCAGAGTCTCTTTAAAGAATTTCCCTCACCTGGCCTGACGTCCTGCCATAACTTCTCCAGTAGTGAGTAATGAGCAGTGCGAGCGCACGCACTTCCATGTGCCTGCTGTCCGGCAAAAAACGGACGGCCTGTGCAAGGGCTCAAAACAGAGCCCGATAGAGATCCATTTTGCGGCCCCCTTTAAATAAATGCCAGTGAAACGGCCCACTTAAATCCCTGGGTGAGGGCAATGTGGTCTCTGTGTTTGGACCCAGTAGCTAGTAGGGCTGGTGTGTTTTGTACCAGTTTTTAATTTTGTTAACGGTTTTTCAGGCAGTCTGAATAGTTCAGCCTAGAATTAATACTGTCACGGCTGAAACATGAATTTCCTGTGGGTAGAGGGTACTCACTTTTGTAATTTGTATTCTCTTTCGAAATCTGGGTTTCCAAGGAAATATTGGAATCAATTCCAGTACCCAGGTGTGGACTAATGTTGCTGGAATGGGTAGTGTGCACAATACTTCTGGCCCTCTATCAAGGTAATGTGTTTGTTATTATTAGTTCTGTCTAAATTGGGTTTAATCTGAGAAAGTTGTAGGCCATTCAATGCCATAAAGGTGACTGTTAGATCATCTTGTATAGAGTCGAAGGACAACTGACTTTGCTAAAAGATAGCATGCCAGTACCAATTCCTGTGGCACTACAAAGGCAACTTGGTTTGGAGCTGATTAAAATAAGAAAGATGTACAGTGAGGAATGACTGAATGAAATAGACAGATAAATGAGGTGATTAGAGCCCAATTTAAAGACCCTATAGCACTAAGACAAAAAGAGATATATAGATTAAAACTGGTCCGGAAAAGGAAAGTAGCAGCAGATCGTAGGGCTGCTGAAAATAAAAAATGGGTTCAACTCCGGGAAGTGGCGCTTTCAGGGGACAGCAGGAAATATTGGGCGTTAATAGCCAAATATTGCGATAGTGTAGTAAAATCCCAACCCATGTTAATTCCAGAAGTAGAATGGTCAACTTATATATCTCTATTGTATGCCACAAATACAGGGGCTGAAGATGATGACAGGTTCACTAAAATCTCTCAATTGGTAGGTGATGTTGAAGCCCCATCAACGAAGGAAATTGAAGGATATATTAAGGGGGCAAGATATTCTGGGGCAATGGGGCCAGATGATGTCCCCGTGGCCATCATAAAGAATGACTGTGGCGATTGGGCAAAATTATTACAACCACTGTTTGCCCATTGTTACAATCTCGGGGTCATCCCTTACTCTTGGAAGGGAAGCATTATAGTTCGGCTATATAAAAAGGGCCCAAAAAACTCTCCGGCAAGTTTCAGGAAAATTTCACTTCTAGATGCAACTGGAAAACTATTTGCAAAAAGCATCTTGGTACACCTACAAGAGTGGGTTTTTGGAAATAATCTAATTCCTCTTGAACAATCAGGGTTCCGGAAGAACAGTGGTACGTTAGACAATATATCTGTCTTGCAGACCCTGATCGATAAATATCCTGTGGGTCGGAGGTCCCCATTGTATACTGCATTTATTGATTTCTCCACAGCGTTCGATAGGGTGGACCGAGGGACGCTGTGGAGGAAATTGCTTGCTATGGGAATACCCGGGAACTTGTTAAGAGTAATAATAGCACTCCACTCATCAACATGGACTCAAGTCTTGTTAGGAGGGACTCAGGGGAAGTTTCAAAACCCCCTTGAATAACCTTTTGTTCCTTCTATTTCTTTAGCATTTAACTCCCCGCACGTTTTGTTTTATATCCCACGTTACATTGCCTCTGTGAGTGTACACTTTAATTGAATAGCCTCATTTGCTTTTTATTTTTTATTCCCTTTTTCTTTTCCCTCCCCTGCATTCTTTATTATATGATATTTATTGTGGTAACCTAGTTTAATATCCTTTTTGATGATGTTGTCTTTAATCTTGCTCTTTGTAATATTAACTTTGCTTTTCCTAATAAAATTCTACTTGAACTTAAAAGGAGGGACTCAGGGCCTTTCAAAGAAAATTCCCACTAATAATGGCCTGAAGCAAGGGTGCCTATTAGCCCCATTGCTTTTTTCAATTTATATAAATGATCTACCAAGCCGGTTAGGGGAATGTAAGGGGGATCCTCCACAAGTGGGTGATCTAAAAATAAGCTGTCTGCTATATGCGGACGATGCAATATTAATGGATCTAACCCCAATTGGACTTCAGAGGCGATTAACGGAATTGGTCAGGTATACTAAGGATTATTTTTTAAAGATAAACATTTCGAAGAGCAAAGTGATGATTTTTAGTCATAGTGGCTGTAAGGTTAGACCAAACTTGAAATGGTTTTTAGGAGATGAAAGAATGGAAATAGTAAAATTTTATCAGTACGTAGGAATTATTTTTACAAATAGGTGCTCTGCTAAGAGACATTTGGACCATTGCAAAAGTAAAGCCATCTCGCAAGCATCTGGTATTAATCGCCTTTACTTGCAATGTGGAAAAAGTCATTTTTCTCACACCATTGCAGTATATAAAATAAAGATTCCTCCGACTCTAAACTATGCAATTGAAACAATAGATGAAGGTGAGTGGGCAATGTTTGAGAAGGTGGAAGGAAAAATCTGGCGCCAAATATGTAATCTAAATTACTCCGTGCCCATTGCAGCTCTTAGACTTGAATTTGGCCACCTTCCTACATATAAGCTTTCGATGGCAGCGTGTTTGCGGTGGTGTAAGGCTCTGCAGAATGGGCAGGAGAATCTATTAAGGCCGGCATTGTTTAAGGACATTTTTGTTAATCTGCTAAAGAAAAGTGTAATTTTTAGAAATTATTTAAAATCTTTAAGTATTTTTGATCTTGATTTTGAAGAAGTACTCCGTTTAGATAAATCAGCTCTAAAGCTTATTATTAAAAAATCTATATATATGATCTCAAGTAGAAGAGATCAGCAAACATGTAATGCGAATGGAAGGCTAGATTGCATTATGGGGAGCTTTATTGTCAAAAAACCTCAGCCATATGTATTTTGGAACCTGTATCATGGAGCACACCGAGTGCTCCTATTACTGAGATTGAACATGCTTCCTTTGAGGATTGTGACACGTGCTTGGGAGGGTATCCCCAAAAATGAAAGACGCTGTAATCTATGCAATGGCGGTGTACAAGACCTTAATCATGTCCTGATATTGCAGATATTGTAGTGCTCCCCTGTTGTTTACCCTGTCCTGATGAAGACCCCGATGTAAGGCACTAGTTACGCCTACACATGTAGCGTGGGGTCGAAACGTCGACGGCTACCTTCATCCTTTGTTCAGTTGACACTCCCGCATTAATTTGAATATTCCTGTGTCAACAGAAACTGACTTTTTCGGGATATGTTACGATCCCTTGTTCTTCGGCTCAGAGATCTGAAGCCATGTAATCTGTATTGTAATTTGAATTAATTTCGCAATACAAAAGTTGTCACCAACTTTATTTCCTCACTTTCCTCTTCCCTCACAGCATCACGCTATCCCACCCCCTTTCCTTTCTGGAGCACTTTCATTTACCAAATAATATGGTTCATTCACTGTGATTAAGTGACATTGTTTGGTATCTATTTCTATTTTTACTGCTCTGTAATAAATGTAATCAAAATGTACTGATTTCCACTGGGACCCTTCTTTACTACACCTGATAGTGTGTCCAGCACTCCATCTAATTCGCCGTAAATATTTAAGGCATGGTTTTTTACAGTATAACATTGCAACGGCAGAACAGGCCCACAATTTTCTTATGTTCCCCCCATCCGAACTGATGTGTTTCAAAATGTTCTGCTTTTTTAAAGAATTTTTAAATGTTTATTAAAAGAAAAATGAATGGGTATGGGTGAATTGTAGATATTTTAAAAAATATTGTGTGTAATCATTTTTTGTATCAGTATTTTATTGAAGCACTATTGGCACTTTGATAGACTGTTAAAAATAATAATACCATTCAACCCTTACTGCTTCAGATCATATTTGTGGGAATGTTAATTAATTATGTGTGTTGCATTACAAAGTACTAGTAAAGCATTTGCACTTTAATTAATGCATTAGCACTTTAGTTAGTACTGTTGAAAATAATTGCTGCTATCTTCGATTCTCTTCTTGACAAGATCATCTCCTAACAAAAAAACTTTTTTAACACCCTTTGTCTTTCGAAATGTTTATCTTTGCTGATAACCGATGATTTTTAGACTAAAAGCCGATTGATATGATACTTTTGCCCTTCAATGTGATGTATTAGATTACTTACCCTCGCAGTTGAAATTTAGTGAAAATGAGGTATTAACTTTTGTATTTTAACAACTGATGTTTTTAGTAAACCAGATTTACGAGGCTAATTATATTGTATCGATAGGTGTAATTGTGAAATTGTTTTTTATCTCTTTGCTTTGTATGAAAAAGCTGTTTTTATTCTATATTTTATGTGGAATTGCATGGAATTCCAAATCATAATAAAATAAATTGAATTGACTGAATCCATTTCAAGGCAATAGTGGCCATGCAAAATCTTTTATTCTGGCTAACAGCAACGAATGACTGATTGTATCAAAGGGTGGGGCAAAATCAAGTAGTATCAGGGCTACGCTGCACTGCTCAGCAGGTCTTTGTAGATTGTTCAGCATTGAGGTGGAAACCTGCTCTGTGCTGCTGTCTGATTTAAATCCAACTTGCATGTTGTTAGGTTTGAAAAATCCTTTATCGTTATATACCTGATTGATGCTATACTTAGGTTATCAGTGTGCAGCTAAATTAGGCATCACCCGTTTCCATTTCATGCAACCCACTGAGTTATCCCTGCAATGTGTAAGCTTCAGTGTGACTCCATTTTGTATTTCGTAATCCCTATTAGGCTGTGTCTGAACTAAGCCTCATTATTCGTATTGTTTGCCTCAGCAGAATACTGTATTGAGTTATTATTTTCTCTTTTTTTGTTCAAGATTGCATTCTGACTTACTAATGAATACGCCGTTCTGCCCTTGCATGCTTATCCCGATGTGTAACTCAGCTCCCACTTGAGGAGACGCCGAGCCCCAGCTAGGCAACCTTGAGAAAGAGATAGCATGGACACATCTAGCAGGTGGTAGCCCATCCTCTGTGCCTCCTTTGTTCAAGTGCGGCCTAAGCCAGTAACTTTCCACTGTTGGCGTGGTTGGGGGTTCTTGGATGAATGATTATGTGTAGCAGACTGTTGGAGAGCCAGTCCTCTGGGCAGACATCTTCTGGTGCAGGTCAGATTGGACTCCTCTGTAGACTATTATTAATAAATAGTTTTTTGTATTCTCTACTGTCTGCCTGACTCTTCATTTGTACGGAAGGCAAATAGGTGGTTGTAGATTACCCGGGTGACCCTTTTCGGGAAACTTCCTTCAATGTGACCCATTGTTTTATTTATTTCAAGACATATTTGAAATTGTACATATACAGGCTTTACCAGCATTTTTTTTAAATAGGGTAGCTTCGATATTCGGCAGTGTTAGGCCTGACATCCTTAGTGTGGTATCAATCAATCAGGATTTGTGGAGCGCAGCTAATCATCCATGAGGTTATCCAGGCCCTAGGATCCTGTTGTGATCAGTAAAGAGCCAAGGGCCATATGTATGAAAGTACCGATTTGCGATTCTTTATATGCGATTTTTACCGAATCGCACATTCAGAATCGCAAATCGGTATGTATGAAATAAATCCCAAATAAATAGCGATTCCTTATAAATCGCTATTTATTTGCAAATTACCCTAGTGCGATTCCTTAACTTTAAGGAATCGCAAAATGTGCGAAATCGCACCCGAAAATCGAAATTTTTGCGATTCCGTAACGGAAAAACCGCAATTTTGCGAATTTCGCAAATAAGCCAATCAGGGACTCTGGTGCAGCATGATGACATCACAACCAGGAAGTGATTGACCATGCTGCACCTGAGTTCCTGAGTCAGAGGCAGAGCGAAAGTGTGTTTGGGAGAGTGAACTGTGCTCCTGGAGCAACATGGCAGAAAGTGGAGACACGCCCAGGCAGGAATCCCAAAAGCAGGTGAGTGAAAGCTCCAGGAAAAGAAAGCAAAAAATTTCTGAGGCAGCACTGGAGGCTTTGATTCAAAAAATGGTGTCAAACCATGAATTATTATTTGGTAAAAAATCCCTGAAGGTGCCAGAGAGCCGTAAAAGGCGAATTTGGGAGGAAATCCAGTATAAGGTGAATGCTGTGGGGGTGACACCCCGGAGTGTGGAGGACCTCAGAAAGCGCTGGTATGACCTGCGCCTGCGCTCAAAAGAGAAGCTAGCTGCCAGGCTGGAGCAGTCCAGGCTAACCGGTGGTGGGACCTCATCTGTTTCGGACTCCACACCCCTTGAGGAACTGGTGGAGGGGACCCTGCAACCAGAGAGTGTGGGAGGAGTGGCTGATCTTGACAGCTCTGACCAACCAGCATCTGGAAAAGGTAAAAAGCATGCCCTCACACCCCTTACACCTCCCAACACCCCCCATCAGTGACCAAGGGTCAGGAAAAAAGATAGGTAGTCCAGAGCAGGCACACAGACAGACATAGTGATGCATTATGGGAGATGTAGTCACATGAAAATCAAAGTTCTAAATTTGCTGCTAAAATAGTCAAACATAGAATCTGCAGGTCATGACAGGGAAACAATACACCAATGTAAACCGAATAGGTGAGAAAAATGTATTTATACAGTGCAAGTTAGTACAGTCAATTAATGTCTGCTGTTCTGTCCACAGCACCACCTTCAACACAGCCCACAGGCAGTGGGATAGTCGGTGAAGGTGTGGACTCAGGAGATGCCGGCCATGATGAGAACACTGATGGGTAGGACAGCCCTGTGACCACTCTCAGGCAAAAGAGGAGACACATTGTGAGACCACTTGCGGCAATACAGGATGATGCAGATGCTAGTGGTGAAAATTTGACAAATTATGACACACAGCCACAGCAAGAGGGCCCTGCACCAGACCATCATGTCCCACAAAGTGCAGCCAGGTGCAGATGACGCACGACCAACAATGTTGAAGGCCGAGGCGAGGATTCTGTGTTGGCCGGCCTGGAACTCAATATGCTGCAGGTGCAGCACCTGCAATCCAAAAACATTAAACTGTTACAAAGAGAGGTGAGGGCAGGCTTCAGGGGATTGAAGAACGAACTGAGGGATGGCCTACAGGCGGTATGTGAGGAATTGCGCACAGAGGGTGCTGCTAGGCGCAGAGCTTTGCAGCGCCAAGATCGTTATACCCGGGCCATCAACCGCTTGGCGGCTACAAGAAGCATCCAGGCCAGGCGCAGCATTGAGATGCAGCGTCAGTTCACACATGCTGCACAGGATATTGCAAATGCACTTTTGCAAGTAACAACTGCTGTGGACGAGCTGCGGCAAGTACGCACAACAGGGCCTGGAGTACTAACTCCAAGTGAAGAGGAGGTGCAGTCAGGTCGGAGCAGCACCACCCCACCACCCACCTTGGAGAGGCGCCATAGTGGCAGGACCAATAGGCCTACACCTTCCAATTAGCATCACGCTGTGCAACATCTCACTTTAAAGTCACTCCTTTTTTCTTTTTAGCACTGTGACTGAAACATGTGCCAAACATATGTAGTATGACTACTGTGCCTGAACGTTTTGTGTTATTATTTTTCCTGCAAGTAAGGATATAAATACCACATTCACACTTACAAGATTTGGCCTTGTTTAATTTTTCCTTACCTAAAAATAGTTGCGCGCAATCTCATCACGCCTCTGGCGCCCAGCTGCTGCAACAGCTCTACCAGCTACCATACGTCCTGGTCCAGGCCCCTCCACGTCAGGATACTGAGTCACTCAGCTCCACTGGTGTGCCTTTTCTTGTGGCAATATTATGCAGCATGGCACATGCTACCACTATTTTGCAACACGTATTGGGGCTGTATTGGAATGCGCCTCCACTTTTAAGGAGGCACCGAAATCTGCTTTTCAGGATCCCAAAGGTCCGTTCGATTGTGCCTCTGGTTGCGATGTGTGTCCTGTTGTATCTGCATTCGCTCGCATTGGTGGGATTGAGGTAGGGGGTCAAGATGAAATCCTGTACTGCATATGCACTGTCACCTGTGGGTTTCAAATTAAATGGAAAGTCTGTGAAATGCACATGGTCATTATGTGATGTATTCCTATAGGTTCTGTATCGATCCCCCTATTCCTGACCCTGTTCTGGTTAACAAGTTAACTAGCAGCCATCCCATGATGCAGAAACCATTATCTGATTAAGCCACACCACGGCACAGGAACGTGTTATCTGATTAGGTCATAACGCTTGCCATCTAATTAAACAAGCGATATTCCTCCAGCCCCTGATAAGGCATACGGAGTTCTCAAAACAAATCAAACCTATGACAACCTGGGAAAAACCCTGCGGCCATTGTTTTGATTTCATCGAGAACATCAGCAAAAGAATGTGCTAACGACCAAGTCGTATGACATCCTTTTTGACGTATCTATGTCCATCCTTACGTCAATCTCGGCACCTTACAGGTATAAATATTACCGGTATTGCCTTAAGCAAACACACGCGGTGGTGACGAGATCGGAGCAGCCAGACTTGCCGAAGCCCAGAGCAGAGCAGACCCCGCTGGCGCAGCCCCGCCTTCCTGACGCGCTGAGAACGAGACGCTGCCTTTCTCCTGCCGAGAAATCCAGCTCCGGCGCTTCCGAGCAGCCCTCGCAGGCAGCTTGGAATATCGAGACCAGAGACGAGAGATACCATCCCTCATTCATCCTAGATTCCAGGTACAGAACTGAATAACCCCTTGCAGAGAATTCTTGAGTCAGTCACTTGGCAAAACAAACTTAACTGAAACTGCTACTTTCTATTCCCGCCCACGTATTAGGCTTAGGTCAGGTACATCGGGGTAGGCGTAGTTAGAAACACCAGTTGAGTACGATTAGTCAAATGTATATATGTATGTATCTATTTTATCCATTTTAAACCACCTTATGGCTTAGAAACCATATAAATGTTTTTACAGTATTATTTTATACTTCTGCTTTTATTGTATGCACTTTACTTAACCATAAGTATTGCGATAATATCAATCCATTTCTCTTGTATGAGAAAAGAGACTGATCAATAAATACCATCTTTTATTGAACACGCCCGTCTCTTCCTTTTCTCTACAATCTGGTGAGACTAAGAATGCACGTACTGACTGAGTAAAATAAGTTGTCTTTTGTTTTCACACGACTCTAGAGATACACTCTTGATTGGGGAGAGCAAAGTTGTCATGTTCTATGGTTGTCAGAAACTAAATCCCTTCTTGTCTATCCAGGGAGGTTCAACTCCTCCTTGCCTATTCGAGAAAGTTTCTAGTGAACTCTGAGCTAGCTGGCAAACCCAAAACTTTAAGTCTAATATCGACAGTAGAAGACCTAGTTAACGTCTGGTCTAGGCCTATACTATTGAAGGTATTATTCCAATGCGCAGAGCCTATTGGGATAATAGGAACTACACTACATGGCGCCCAAACGTTTGGAAAGGCGATAAAACTAACGCAAGACATTAGAGTAACTCAGTCGTGCTTTTTCACTCAGACCCCTTTTTTCCCATAATACTCCAAAGACGTCTGGAGTGGGTGAAAGGTAATATCCGCCAAACCTCGCAGGAGGAAACTCCTATGTATGGTTCTTGGTTTAGTCAACGTTGAAGGATACACTGTTCCAAAATATTGTGCATCTAATCTTTGTTTCTATAAGAAACCTGATCTGCAAACAAACGGAATAACCTTCTGGACAGTACAATGTCAGACAGTGAAGGAGAAAGAGAGGCAGCTAGAATAGCAGCTGAACTCGTAGCAGCTGATAATGCTATGCAAGAAACAGACCCGAATATAATACTCATCGTGGTCAACATAAGAAAATCTATAACTTTAAAACTTATAGAAAATGGACTGACACCTAGAGGTGGCACAGTCATATTCGTAATAGAGGCACACGAATATGGGCAGACAGAGGTGTTCTATTCATGGATACACTTTCCAGCAGCAAACGCTGTAACAAAGGTCTTCCACTATTACAAAACAGAGGAACCTCCTAATGAGTACACTCCTTTCGAGGAGGTGGAAGTACCACTTAAATTTCAAGAGCACCTGCTCTTGTTTAATGGCGCCCTAAAACATAATAATCACATCACCAGGCTCGGTCCATTAGGTAGACCAGGAGCAACGTGGCCGGTCCTAGCCGGATACACACCACATCCAGACATCGATGGGATGTCTGCAGCAAACCTTTTGATACAACTAAAACAATTAATAAAAGTACATAGACAATTAGTCCAATATGTAATGCGGACTTCAACAATCCAACCAGCAATTAAAATTCCACAGCTGACCCCTCATCAGGGGAACACAAATAAAATTACACCACAGAACATACAATCCTGCCTGGGTAAAGTACCAGCTAAACGGGAACAAATACCATTCTGATTAGCACAAACAATCACCCAAATAGAGGCGGTGTTTCCAGACACCACCCCGTTGGAAAAACACAGATTCTGACTATCTGTCTTCCAATGGGAATCGCACCACACGTGGAGGACTGTGACACTTGGGGTACAGTCTTTGCATCCATTTACACAAAAACGCATGGTGTTCCATCCATCTCGGTAATACCAGATGTACTAAAACAAATTCAAGATGAATACGGTCCAGAACCCGCTTTAACTCTTGGTATGAAATTACTAAAAGACTTCAAGCAGGTCTCGGCAATACTATTAGCCAACATAAAGGGAGAAGCAGCAAACGTGGCGATCCGCCAAAGGTTAAAAGAAACAGATATAGCAGACCAACCAGCTGAAATTGCCAGAATTATAGAAAAATCCTATGAGGAACTAGGTAGAGATAGTTTAGGTGGAATACCAGTAAAACCCCGACTGATTGAAAGTCCTGAAAAAGTATTTTTTAATAATAATTTAACATCACAAAAAAGAGCTGGGATGGAAACAAACAATCCAATCCTAAAGAAAAGAAATTCCAGTCCAGAGGAAGGTCTCCTCGGTGGAGAGAAAAATCTCCAAACCAAGGACACAGGTCTCCCCAAAGTGAGCCCTCTCGGAAAAAATACAACCTTAGAAATAGGGATAATATAAAGAAACCTGATAGATATCAAGAAATTGATACACGCCCCTCTCAATCTTTTCAGACTTCCTCGCAGAAATCGGAAAGAAGAGGACGATCAGAACAAAGAGAAGAGCACGCCAAGTCCCAAGACAAGGAACCTGCTCATCTAAAAAAGAAATTACAATTTCCAAAAAAGAAGGTAGCCAGTATTAAAGTAGTTAACAATGCCGAGAATACTGAGGACACAACTGAAAAACATCTTTGAATTGTTCAAATGATTCTGCATATTGTATGCATATGTCATTTTCAAGCACTGTAATGTATTTGAATTGTTTACAAGTGATTGAAGAAACAGACCCTTATCAATGCTAGACAGCGCAGCAGAAGTGAGCATAGCTCGCAAAGTCCTTATGAATCATCTGGAGATAGTGGACACGAATGAATATCTTCAAGTGGAAACTGCAGACACCAGAGTTAGCAAACCTCACAAAATATATGAAATAACTTTACGTATAGAAGGGGATAAGACAAAAAAATAAGGGGACTATTTTGGGATAATCTCTCCAAGGGCTATGACATCCTTCTAGCTGAAAAAGACTGGCCATCAGAGTTTGTCAGGGACTGCCCTCATGGCGAAGAAATAATTATGCTGCCTTCTCAAATCATATCCCAATTCGTAAAAAATACACACTTGCCAGAAAGTGGGCAGTAGCTCAAGCTCCTGCTTTATATAAAAATCACGTAGGATGGGATGAGGACTCTCCTCCTCACAAAATCCAGTTAAAAACACAACCTACTGCACAAAGACAGTACCCAATTAAGCAAGAAGCTAAAAAACAGGTAAAAGAAATCCTAGATCAACTAGAATACCAGGGGGTGATTGAAACTTGCACCTCACAAATGAACAACCCTTTGTTTCCTGTCTCCAAACCAGACAATTCATATCGTCTAGTTTTGGATTACAGACACCTTAACTCATGTTGCAAAACTTTTGCAGTGCAAAACTCGCATAGTGCTGCACTAATGAATAACATAGTGCGCAAAAAATACAAAACAACATTAGACATCTCTAATGGATTCTTTTGTCAAAATATAGCACCAGAGAGCAGATACTTGTCCGCGTTCTCAATAAATGGCGCTCAAAAACAATTCTGTCGGTTACCCCAGGGGTTCAAGAACAGCCCAGGATTATTCTCAGCGAGAGTAACAGAGTTACTACAAACCTATGATGACGAAGCATTATCTTATGTCGACGACATATACCTAACAGATGATGACTTGGATACTCACTTGAAGAGAGTGAACACCATAATACTTGGATTCGCAGCAGAGGGTTACAAATTCAACTTTAAAAAATCCAGAATTGCCCATCTAACAGTCCTGTTCTTAGGATATGAATTATCAAGTGAAGGCAAAAGCCTGGCTGACAATTTCCTAGAGAAATGTGCCGTACTCAAAGCACCTAGAACACTAAAAAACCTACAGTCAATTCTAGGCTTCCTAAATTTCGGAAGAACATACATTGCAAATTACGCAGAAAGGGTCAAGCCCCTTTATGATCTAATAAAACCAGATTTTAAAAGAACCAATTGGACTCAAATACACACAGAAATTTTGAGATCCTTACAAACAGACATGTTAATTAAAACAAAATTAGAAACACGTGATAACACACGCAATCTTGTGATTCGAGTCATCCCAGGAAGATGCGGATTCACATACCTGACCTCTAATGAGGGAGAAAAGGTACCAATTGCATTCAAATCACACTTGTACACTAAAGCTGAAATGAAATTTAGCCCAACGGAAAAAATTCTAACTGCAACACAGACAGCTATAGCGAAAGAACGAGCCCTGGCACAAGGTAAACGAATAATAATCGTGACACCGATACCAGCCCTAGAGGCTGTAACAAAAGCAAGCATTCTAAATGCTAAAGCGCTCCATCTGAGATGGATACAATGGGCTAATTCTCTTGCTGCAACAGACGTGGTATACGAATTTGATCCCAACTTAAAAACACAAGAATTTCTCCAATACGAATTCGACTGTCCTCCGCCGACCGAAATTCTGCCTCTAGAACATTACGGCTGTATAATATATACAGACGGATCAGCACAACCCGCAGTGGGGGGTAAACAAGCTTACAGTGCTGCTTGCGCGATTGTTAAAGGTCGCTGGCACGAAGGGAAATTTAAACCAGCTATCACTAAAACACAATCTCTAGGAGATTGTACAGCTCAGCGAGCTGAATTACTGGCATTTAAGATGGCGCTTGAAAATACCGATCGAGAATTCCCCACACTCATAGTGTGCGATTCGTATTATTGCGTTCAGTCTTACAATGAATACTTGCAGATCTGGCTCCAGAATGGTTTTAAGGATGCAAAAGGAGGCACAATCAAGCATAAAATGCTCTGGGAACAAGTAGTTCTTTTACAGAAAGAACTACCAAAGACTCACGTGATACATACACTGAGTCATCAACGTGATGGCGTTCACGTTGCAGGGAATTCATTGGCTGATGAGGCCGCGAAGGCAGCTGTGCAAACGGCTTCCGTAGCTGCCATCACACGGTCGAAAACAAAAATAGACAGCGAGATATTACAGGCTGTCAGCGCTACAGAAAAGGATTCGATAGAAACACTCCCGAAAGGCTTTCCAGTAAAATACTCATACATAACAGATGCAAACAATGTTCCTTTTGCTCGAATCCCTGGAGTGGGGGATAGGGCGATTCCAAACATGGAACATAGGTTAGGACTAATAATAGCGGCACACGAAGGGCTCGCTTCTGTACATGCTGGCGTCTCAGCCACAGTATCATTGTTAAAACAGAGATACTGGTGGCCACAAATGAGAAGACAAACAAGGAACTATGTTCTAGAATGTGAAATATGTCAAAGAATGAAAGTATCAACGGTGAGACGACCAGCGCAGACGCCCCTTCTAATCTCAGATAAACCATTAGCCTGTGTTTATCTGGACCACTGTGGACCTTTACAAAGGGATGGTAACTATAAATATATCCTGGTCGCAGTGGATTCATGCACGAGATTCATATGGATGTGGCCCCAGCGCTCGGCTGACGCCAGAACTGTTATAAAAGATTTGCGAGTCTTTATCGGCACATACGCAATTGGCATGCTGCATTCTGACCAGGGTCCTGCTTTTAGCTCTCGAGCTTATAAGGAGGCCATGACCAGCATGGGCATTGCATTGCGGTACTCTTGTCCATTTCACCCTGAGGGGAACGGAATTGTAGAAAGAAAAAACCGTGACATAAAGCAATCTATAACAGTAAAGGTATTAGGTTCGGGAGCTGGGTGGGTCAAACATCTAATAAGTGTCCAACGTAGTCTAAATAACCTGCCAAGAAATTCTCTGAAGGGATTCAGTCCGTACGAATTATTGTTTGGAACTAGGATGTTAGTCTTAGATCTTGACAGTCAGACTTCAGTGGTAAAGGAAAAAAGCTTTGATATCAAAGATCGTTTGGCTATTTTGCAGGACTTAAACAAAACAAGAAAAGACCTGAGCAACATAAAGTTGAAACAGCAGCCAACAACCACTGAAGAACCACCACCTGTCCCAGCAAGACCTGTCTGGATTCCAAAAGTCGGGGATCTAGTCAGAGAAAAGATCGCGGTAAAGAAGGAATTTGGGCCTTCTTACAGAAAAGCAGTTCCTGTCTTGTCTATCAACGGGACAAGATCAGTTGTACTACCGCCGCTTGCTGGTAAAAAGGAGAACCGAGTTGTATCCATCGACCTGGTAAAACCACAATCATGTGGCCGATAACAAACAGTAGGCCAAGTGGACTCCCGATAAGTAGTAGAACACCAAGATTTGCTACCTATACAGAGGTCCTAACTAAGAGGCTAATCACATTCGAAACACCTACAGAAGAACAACAAGGACTGTGCAACAATGCAATGGAACTTAAACCTCTGAAAACCCAAATAAAAACATTTAGTAGAGACACACCAACGTACAATGAAGTAACAAACGAATATGCAAGAAACAGTAATCCTGAAGCAATTGGAACAATTGACAGAACTGCATCCGGCTACTTCATAAACTTCGATGATTCCTCTGAAGACCTAAGTGAATCAAAAACACAGCCATCAACAAAAACCTTTAAAGATATAGCTAAAGAACTTTTGAAACAACTGAAAGAAACATATCTGATTTCTCCATGGATTGAATTTTGGGTGGGCTTTGGTGCTTTTATCCTCATACTTTGGCTCATCATGGTACTAACTTTGGGAGGCTTCATTGAGGGAAAATATGCTAAAATGGACACAGCAAGTCAGAAAATCAACTTGATCTTCAAACCACACACATCTTCACACGTCGAGAAAAGAGAACTTTCTTCAGTCAACTTCACAGCCAATCCTATACCGGGTGGGGTAGCATGGGACAATACTGACTACGAAATTTATGGTCCGGTCGAAATCCTGAAATATCCACACCAAATCAAGATCTCGTTGAGTGACTTTGTAAAACCAAGCTCATTTGCTGATGATTGGGACTTTGAAAGTATAAATAATATGATGTCTGACTTAGTGATGTCTGCTAAATTTACCAAACATGATTATTTGCAGGGTTCGACTAATTATGATAGTATGTACTGTTACAACCACTATGGTAACCATTTTTTACATAAATCGGCACAACCTAGAAATGTTTTAAATTATAATCAATGGGAACATTGTGCAACCCCTCCAAAAGGAAGCTCAAGAACCTTTTATGACAAATATTCATACTTTTCAGGATTCAACACAAGTAATGCTGAAACATTTTATTTCAAATTGTCAAATAAGACAGGGACAAAGACCATGATAACAAACACGAAATTGATATATTCAGACTCATTTTTTGAACAAATGAATACTTTTGGTTTTGATTATTGGGACAAAAATGTTGAAGTAAAAAGTGTTTGGGGTACAAAAGAATGGCAAGTACAAGGTATAGAATCATTGTTTAGAGCCTGCATGATCCCAGAACAAATTATATTTTTGAATGACACTGTTCAACAAACTACCTGTCTTGGCCTAGCCAAAATCAAAGACTTAAATAAACCATCTATTCCAAAGCCAACAATGAACAGCAATAGCTCTACAGATGAAGAGATAGACGTAAACTATGTATTAAACCAAAACAGAACACATCCTGATTGGAAACAGTGGTTGATCTGGCCCACAGATACTAATAACTGTCAAGATAGATTCCTGAACAAAACACAGGGGTTCACATTGACCAGGCCAGACCCTAGATATTCCCAAAGACAACACCCAGGGATAATAACTACCTACAGTGTGGGCAAATTATGCCTTCAATGGCTACAAACTTCCACACTGACAGAAATTAAGCAACACCTAACTTTACTTACTGATGGTGCTGACTTGCGTGATTTCATTATGGGACCGCGCAAACAGCGTCAAAAACGCTTCATAGCAGCCTCTGTATATGCAGCTTACAACGAGGCCTGGAAGGTTACTCAAATTGAGACAGCGGAAAGTATACGGGAAATTGACCGTATTAATTTGGAAAAATCACTTTCTGTAGTGGACAATGGGTTAATGACTCTGTCCTCCAGAATTTTTTCTTTGGACAGCATTGTGTCTTCAGCAATCGACATAATATCGCAAGACTTACTGTTGTTACAACACGGTCAGTCTCAATTGCGTTCTATTGTACAGCTTGGCTGGACGTTACAAAATCTGCATTCAGGCTATGTGCCTTGGCGTTTAATCAACACAACGTCACTATTCAATATCTTTAACCTTACTGATAAACAAATCAGTATGGCACAGAAGGGTGCTGATTATACAATCCTGAGCATTGAGAAACTCGAGAGATTACCAGTGACAATGTCAGAACGACCTGTCAGTGAATGGATAATACATGGGATAATTAATATTCCAATATCAACCTTCAGGTTTCAATACTGCCAAAAATATATACAGGCTGGCATGTACGAAAAATTGGGAAAAGGGTACATTAAGACAACAAGGAACTTGCCCTATTCACATGCATGTGTCAGTAATAAAGGACAGAAAGTGTTTCTTAGTGGCAATTATTGTGTGATGTCACTAAGCTGTACACTTCTGTGTAATGGAATTGGTTTGCATGGAGCCTGTGAAGGGAACTCAAATAACCTTTCATGTCACCAGCTAGGCGCACCTGCAACTGAGATAGAACCATTCTTTAAAAGACTCTATAACGGGAGTTACATTCTAATTGTGGATCGCAGATGTTGTAGTTTACTGCCCGGGACTCCTTATCTCGTAACTACGACTGCGAAGGTCATGTGCTGTGGACACTCATTGTTCCCCAGCTCCTTTCCAGACAGGGAGGCAAGGGCATGGCCTAACTTGAAAATTACTTCTATACGAATAGATACTTTAAGCAGAATGAAAACAGTGCTTCTTCAGACGCCGACCAGGCTCACGTCATCAAAAGAAACGTATGATCTAGTCGCAAGGACGACTGCAGAGATTCACTCATTGTTATCAACTAATTCCCCCATACATTTCGCAGAAATCCTGAATGAAATCTTAAATATTTCTGATACCAGTGGAGTCTCAAAGGTATTTAAGACAGCATTTTCAATGGCATTAACACCATTCAAAGCCATACTGGGTATTTTTCCAGATTTCGTCCATTCGATTTTTGGCGGACTTCCCCTCATTTTGGGACTAATTGCAGGAATCCTATTCTTGGTCCTAATATTTCGTTATGGCAAACCGTGTCACAGACAAAACACCTGCGACAAGGGAAGAAACAATCCGAGCCATTGGATACCGGGACCGGATATCAAAAATCCTGGGACTATCCCGGCTTAGAGACCTGAACATGACTTGGTTTCTTTCATTTCGACCAATGTGGCATCGATGTGTTTTACCTGTATTAAGGTGCCTGCTGTGCGGAGAAGAATGCGTGTTGGACACCTGTCTGACGCTACAATCAGATGCGCCAATGGATGCAGTAACATTGTTGAGTCCGATAAAGGCTCATGCTTTGTGCTGCCCTCAACGGCTACCAATCCTGATGACGGCATTCATGGAAACTTCACCACTACGATTAAGGGGTAGTGAGGTTCAAGATGAAAGCAGCATCGATCAGGTACGACCTTCTGTCAGCAATACTAATCAAAACGTCAATGGAGACAATCATGCGCACGAATGCATGGTTACACCTTTTTCCGAGTTAGTGGAACTCTCCCAGGAAGCTGTTGACAGCTTTTTCGACAGTCTAAATGATATGATGTTCTCACCAGAGCAGAAATAGAGACTTTTGAAGCAAGCTAGCACACAGCGTTCCCAACACCCTGAATTTGGCCTTCAACTTTAAATAATAAAGTAGCATGAACAATGTTCCCTCCAGTTCACGGACAGCAATTTTTTTAGCAGCCCCAAAATATTTTTACGATTTTTCGGGACACTTATCTTCTGCTTAAAGTAAGAACTATTCTTAGAGAAATAAAATTTCTATTTTTAGATACTTTATAGACATTAGCTGCCCGCTGGTATGTTCATAATTATTTTATTCTGTGATGGAATGGTCTCGAACTTTTTCTTCTGTATTAAGAGCCATTTCATGTGTAATTCTCATATTCGATTAGTAATAATGTATACATATGCTTGATTACTTTGGCATTATTCTACAGCTTGAGTGCATATAGTACATGTGACTATTTTTTTGTATATTAGATAAATTCGAAATGCATTATATGTATTTTGGGGTGGTACGGTATACACAATACTCTACAGTATGTTTTACTATGCCTAGATTCGTAAACATGGCCATAGTTAGCGTGGAGTGGGTGTGATGTATTCCTATAGGTTCTGTATCGATCCCCCTATTCCTGACCCTGTTCTGGTTAACAAGTTAACTAGCAGCCATCCCATGATGCAGAAACCGTTATCTGATTAAGCCACACCACGGCACAGGAACGTGTTATCTGATTAGGTCATAACGCTTGCCATCTAATTAAACAAGCGATATTCCTCCAGCCCCTGATAAGGCATACGGAGTTCTCTCCCAAGTCGTATGACATCCTTATTGACGTATCTATGTCCATCCTTACGTCAATCTCGGCACCTTACAGGTATAAATATTACCGGTATTGCCTTAAGCAAACACACGCGGTGGTGACGAGATCGGAGCAGCCAGACTTGCCGAAGCCCAGAGCAGAGCAGACCCGCTGGCGCAGCCCCGCCTTCCTGACGCGCTGAGAACGAGACGCTGCCTTTCTCCTGCCGAGAAATCCAGCTCCGGCGCTTCCGAGCAGCCCTCGCAGGCAGCTTGGAATATCGAGACCAGAGATGAGAGATACCATCCCTCATTCATCCTAGATTCCAGGTACAGAACTGAATAACCCCTTGCAGAGAATTCTTGAGTCAGTCACTTGGCAAAACAAACTTAACTTAAACTGCTACTTTCTATTCCCGCCCACGTATTAGGCTTAGGTCAGGTACATTGGGGTAGGCGTAGTTAGAAACACCAGTTGAGTACGATTAGTCAAATGTATATATGTATGTATCTATTTTATCCATTTTAAACCACCTTATGGCTTAGAAACCATATAAATGTTTTTACAGTATTATTTTATACTTCTGCTTTTATTGTATGCACTTTACTTAACCATAAGTATTGCGATAATATCAATCCATTTCTCTTGTATGAGAAAAGAGACTAATCAATAAATACCATCTTTTATTGAACACGCCCGTCTCTTCCTTTTCTCTACAATCTGGTGAGACTAAGAATGCACGTACTGACTGAGTAAAATAAGTTGTCTTTTGTTTTCACACGACTCTAGAGATACACTCTTGATTAGGGGAGAGCAAAGTTGTCATGTTCTATGGTTGTCAGAAACTAAATCCCTTCTTGTCTATCCAGGGAGGTTCAACTCCTCCTTGCCTATTCGAGAAAGTTTCTAGTGAACTCTGAGCTAGCTGGCAAACCCAAAACTTTAAGTCTAATATCGACAGTAGAAGACCTAGTTAACGTCTGGTCTAGGCCTATACTATTGAAGGTATTATTCCAATGCGCAGAGCCTATTGGGATAATAGGAACTACACTACAATTAGTACAAATGAGCCCTATGTCTGAAGGTATTTACTGAGTAGGTATCCCTCACCAAACTCCCCTCTTGAGAGTCTACGGTATATCCCACTGTGACGGAAGATGAATGCGTCATGTGTGCTGCCAGGATACTTTACTACAATGTCAGTTATGATGTGTTTGGCATCACACACCACCTGAATGTTCAGTGAGTGGTAGCATTTCCGGTTCCTGAAGTTGTATTCATTGCTTGAGGGGGTGATATAGCAACATGTGTGCCATCTATGCATCCTATCACGTGTGGGAATTGCGAGATTTGATAAAAGTCCTGCTTTGTCTGGGCTAGTGCCTGTGGGGTGCTGGGGAAGTAAATGTGATGTTGCATCCTCTGAACAATGGCATCGAGAAAGGCATGGAAGAATCGCGAAAGGGCACTTTGTGGCACCCCTCCTGCTGTGGCAATCACACCCTGAAAACTTCCTGAGGCCAACAGGTGTAATGAACACAGGACCTGTATTTCAGTGGAGATGGCATTTGTCCTGCGTTTGGGGTGTTCAAGGTAGGGTCTGAGTTCTGCAATTAAATCATTAATGCTGTCTTCATCCAGCCTGTAATGGGTGTAGAGCTCCTCCTCAAGGCGCTGGGAGATGCTGACGCGCAAATGGAATATCCTCTCCTGGCGTATCCTCCTCTGTCCAGCAGCTCTCAGACGCATCCTCCTAGCTGTCAGGTAAAGCCCCGCCATTGTGGTAAACAGTTTGTGGAATTCTGTTGCTGCTTAAATAGTTTGCACCTGGTTACCACCTGATCCTACTTGGTGGTAATTGCGATTCTGTAATTTGCGAATTTCCGAAAATCGCTAATTGCGATTTTTTCATACATACCATTGCGATTCCTTATTTTGCGATTATGGCCAATCTGCGATATTTCTGCGATTACCTACATTTGCGATTTCCGTTTGCGATTTTCTCAAACTGAGAACTCGCAAATAAAGGGAATCGCAGAATATTCGCAGATTCTCCAATTTCGCAAAATAGGGATTCGCATTTTAACGATTCCTTGAATCCCAATCATTTTGCAATCATACATACCATTTAGCGAATTCGCATTCGCAAAGGCTGAAATTCTGCGAATTTCGGCCTTTGCGAATGCGAATTTCAACTATACATATGGCCCCAAGTCTAGATTCTCTTTCTGAATTCTGTGAGATAAGATGCTAATCAGAGGTGAAGGGGGAGGTTGTTACAGGCCTTGGCAGCCAGGTAGGAGAAGGAAAGTCCTCCGCTGTGGCTTCGACAGATGCAGGGAATGTGACCTGAGGCACAGGAGGCTGAGCGCAGATGTGTGGACAGTTGGTGGTAGTTCAGGTTGTGGTTGATACATGCTGGTTCTTGGTTGTGAAGTCCTTTATGGGCGTGTAGCAGCATCTTGAATTGGCATCTTTCGGATGGGAAGCCAGTGGATAGTCCTGAGTTGGGCAGTGATGTGGGTCTCTTTTGGGAGGTTGTGAATGAGTCTGGATGCTGAGTTCTGTATTATCTGGAGTCTCTTCAGGAGTCGCTTGGTGATGCCTGCATAGAGCGCGTTACCGTTGTCGAGTCGGCTGGTCACTAGGGCTTAGGTTACAGTTTTCCTGGTGTCGACGGGGAGCCAACTGAAGACCTGCAAACGATGTGGAAGAAAGCGGAGGTGGCTGCATTGATATGGTGTTTCATGGTGAGTTTGCTGCCCAGGATGATGCCAAGGATGCAGGCATGGTCTGTGTTCAGGACACCAGGTGTCGTTCCACAGGAAGGTGTTGTTTCCAAAGATCAGCACTTCAGTCTTTTCCTTATTGAGTTTCAGACAGTTGGTCTTCACCCATTTGGCGATGCTCGTCATGCAGTTGTGTAAGGTGGTCCTGATGGTGGAGGGTCTTCTGCGAGCAAGAGGATGAGATTGGTGTTGTCTGTGTCAGAAATGATGTTGAGGCTCTGGGCTCTGCCGATGTTGGCCAGAGGTGTCATGTAGGTGTTGAAACAAACATTTTGCCTTCACCCTTCCTGTTTAGTTAAATTTGATTTTGTTGGCTTAAGAACTCAGCTGCACTTTACCATTGCTAACTAATGCTTAAGTGCTCATGCTCTCTCCCTTAAACATGGCACATTTAATTTACATGTACCCAGAACCTGTAAGTTAAAGCGTACTAGTGAGTCTGCAGCACTTATTGTGCCACCCACTAAGGTAGCCCTTTAAAACATGTCATTGTATCCTGTAGCACAGTTTTAAACTGCCATTTTGACCTTGCAAAATAAACCTTTTGTCAGGCCTAAATTTTACTTTTCAATACTTATAAGTTACCCCAAGGTAGGCCCTAAATGCTATTAGGGCAGGGTACATTGTTTTAAAAAAATTAGGACATGTGCACTAAAGTTGTGCAGGTCCTGAAAAAATTCTACAGTGGTTTTTCACTTTCGTAAGGCTTATGCCTCCCATTGACTAACACTTGATTACATTATTACATTTAGTAAGTGCTAACTTTGGATTGGGAACAGATAGAAGTTCGCAATTTACACTCATATGAATTGTAATTTAAACAACTCTTCAATGTTAAAGTATGATTTTATGGTCGGTAAATTCGACTTCGCTTGCGGAATTTGCACAATTTTGCCAAATCCGCATTCTACGGAGATCGCAGAATATCCGAAAATTCCGCGAACCGCAGCTTAGCGAAATTTTTGCCTTGCACGGGATTTCAAAATGCGTGTTCGCGCGCGCAGTAGCGACTTACCAGGATCCCTGCGTTCGCCAACGAGTTTTCCTAACGTTCACGTGTTCCACAACGTTTTGTTAGCTGGTGGCGGGATCCCACGAGAGTATGTGATCGTGAACACGTCATTCGGACGCGCCTTAGACATCCGTGGTCGCAAACAGGAAACAAGCAATGCAAGAGGACGGGACAAGTGAAACATGATGGCCGCACCAATTGGCGACCGCATGGACAAGTTCGCAAGATATTTCCCCGAGCACGCAAACAGCATCCCCGAACAGGAAAAACACATCGCAAATGGTCAAAACAAGCAATTCCTCATGCTTGCGGAATTCTGTGTAGCTCGCAGAGATTTTTTACCATTTCGCCCCGAACTTTGCGTAACGCGACTACGCAAATTCCGCCCACATTTCTAAAAATGCCACATTTAGAAACCTGGCATTTTATTACCCCAAACATTTGTGCCTTCTGCCAGTGGACTGGGTCACATGACCATAAATGGTTCTGCTTTTGGGCTTTGTGAATGGCTTCCAGACTGTAGCACAAAGGGTGCTTAGGGGTGGGCAGGATGACTGTCCCAATTACACTACAAAGGACTTTGCCTCCTGCACACACACAGGAACCTAACACCAGGCCTGCTTTACCTTTTGTCACCCGCATACAGTTTAGAGCCTTGACAGTGAGAAGTCGAAGAACCTTCCAGAACCAGATGTGGGGGGTAGGCCAAAGAGAACCCCTCACACAAAGGCTGGTACCATGTATAATTACTGGACCTGGAGTGCCACTCTTCGGAACACCCCTGAACTGGACTGCCTTGCTGTCTGAGAAGGTACATTGGACCTGCTTGCCTTTATCCCAGGATAACCAGTGTGACTCCAAGGGTCAGACAGCTGAAGTCATGTGTGAGCTACAGGGATACAATGTGCTTTAGAGGCCTCTTTGTAACTCCCTTGCTGCTTTTGATGACCGACAATGTCAGATGTGCACCAGTGCTGACATTCAGGGCACCTTTGTAATCCAGAAAGCATGCAGTCAACACACTTTGGAACACACTCTGATGTTTTTTGGGACATAAGACTCTGATGTCATTGTAAGTCAGTCGAATTATGAACAAATTAGCTTTGTATGCCTGCTATCCTCGTAACTCTTGTTCTTTTGCAGGATTAATTCAAACTGTTTAAGGCACAACACGTCCCAGCGTCCTGTGCGTGTGGCCCTCTAGGATGGGGTACAGGTATAAAGAGGAACCCCTAAAGAGGAGCCCCGTCTGAATGATGACTTGTGTTATCTCTGAATAACAGGAAGAAGGATCTCTATCTATCTCACTACTCTTGTATTTGTTAACTAGTATGCAGCTAACTTCATAAAGATTAAGAGCAATCCACACTCCAAATTCATGTTTATCTAGTTTATTTTTTCAAAACTCAAAAATGAAAAGAGCACTTCTTTTGTTGCAATGTTGAATCAAAGACAAGTAGCCTGTGAGTTAAGTGAGAACCATGACTTTGATACCACCATTGGTATGACTTTGAACAATATTGTTTTTTGCAAGATTGGATGTTCTACCGTTATGCAACAAGGAATCTCAGCACAGAAGGTCTGTGTTGTTAAACAGCTTCTGAGTGCGTACCTCTAATGATTATGAAGTTTTACCTGACATTTGATATCTGTAAGGTGAGGTTCCTTTCTCCAGTCCATGCTTTCAAGGAGAATCCAAAGTGACAAAAGAGGCAGGAGAGGCCTAAGATTACCCACCTTGAAAGCAGAGACTGAAATTGTGGTATGTAAATTGTATACAGATGATAGTGTTGAGATACATGTCTTTATCTGTTGTGATTTGGGGAGTGAATAATATAGCAACATATTCTTATTTCAGCTGGCAACATTTTAGAGCAGTCAACTGACTCTCACACCAGACAAGGCAGGGATTGCAGTTTTAGAAAGAAGAGTGAGCATAGAGGTGAAGCTTCTCTTCGACTAGGATAAATCTCATACCTACTAAGGAATGCAGGATAACATCTGACTTGTAAGGAAAAAGAAATAAACGAAAAAGAGAATTTAATTTGTTACTGTTCTTTGTTACAGGTCTCCTTTCCTGCTGATCGCAGCGCAACACCCTTTCCCTCGCTCTAACGGCTATGCAAATTGGAGCTATTGAGAGGTGGACCTTTTTTGAGTATCACACTGATACCAAGGAGCCTTCACCCTGACAGACAATGCGAAGTTCTGGTGAGATCTGCTCTTTGCGCCAACAGAGACTCCAGCGGCTGGCAATATGAGAGATACTTTTCATGTTACAGCAATGACAGCACATAACAACTACCAATGCAAATCTAAAGCAACTAACATCTGAGATGCTCGACCTGCTCTTCATGCTACAACAACGACCACCCGTGATACCAAACCTCCTCTTTGTGCTACATGATGACCATCTGTGATGCTCTGCCTCCCCCTCCCGGCCTCCTCCACCACGAACAAAACTCTTAGCACCAGACTTAGAAGGTAACTTTTTCAGTGGGACTAACCTGATCCCTGTATCTGACCCACGTTACATCACGGTCAGCCTGAACTTGTACCTTACTCCCAATCTAGCATGACTAGATGACCGCGAGTGGCACTTCGTGCTTTTAGGCACTATTTTCACTAAGCACTTTAAAATTGCACATCTCCAGTTCCATTCATTACATTTTTTCTGGTACTTCATTTATTAACATCATAACCTCTAAATTTAGCTTGACTGCTTTGTGCCAAGTAACCAGAGGGTGAAGCACAAATTAATTTCGTGATTTTTGTCTATCATCCTGACAAGGGTTGTGGCTGCTGCCTGAGTACGGCTTCCACCCACCTCAACCAATAACCCTGAACTTACAGGCATCAGTCAAAAAAGAAACCTTTTTGAGTAACAGTCTGACATTTTCTATCTTCTGAACATATACCTTGATTCTAGCGACTGGCTAAACAGAGTAAATATAGCAGCAACAAGGAGAAGACCTTTTTGCTCCATAATGTGGGCTGGGAAGACATCCATTGTAGAACCTGTTACTCTGGTGTTATTTTTTAGTTCTAGTGCTTCTACTGCTTCTACTGAGGCGATCTCCTTAAAGTGATAAGACTACTGTGTTTCCAAGTAGGTGGTGATAAGGTGACAGGCAAATATGCAGGATTTCTTGCTTGAGCTCCAATAGAATCTTGTGCGTCACAGTTGTGAAAAACAGATTATCAAAGAGAGCCTGTGTACAGTCTATCAAATGCCCTTGAGTTGATTGAGCGGTCAGTTTGTTAATAGTTTTAAAGAGCTCTGTTTATTTTCTATTTAACCAGACGAATATGCTCTATATATGTGACAGTTGCTATGGAGTATTGTTGTTTAACTTCCTAATCATATGTTAGCTGCCATTTTTTCTACTCTTCTTGCCTTGAGTTTCCAGAAATGGAGATCTGGGGCAATATCACGATGCCTTTTCCTGGGCTGCGCCAGCTCTGAAGGGGTTGGGTACTTATTTTTGGCGTCTTCGGTGCTTACTTTACATATAGTGCATGTTTTCTTAACAGCAGATCTCTGACCCACCGTGTAGAAAATGTCTCTTTGTGTTTCTGAGCTCAGTCAGAAAAAATGCATTAACACGTAGACTTTTGTAAGTTAATATAGGTGCTGAAGATGCCAAAAAGAAGTGCACACGCCCCTTGTGTGCTGGTGTAGCACAGATAACAATATGATGATATGACTCCCAGAGTAAATCATGTGTTACTAAAATGGGTGGGTGCAATTACCTGTTCGCAGAGGTTCGTGAGTAGAGTTTTGTCTACAAGGAATGTTAGGTTTGGTTGAACATGATTAGTGGGTTTCCTTGGGGCAGAGTTACAAGGAACTGAAGCATCTGCATAGATGCGTCAGTTTTCTTGTGTCACCTCTAAATGGCCTTGCGCCACCATGGATGCGCTGTATTTACAATACAATAAAAAAAGTGCAAAGAATTACAGATGCGTCAGAAATTCTGATGCATCTGTTGGAGGAAAAGTGACACATTGTTGGAGTTTGTCACAAAAGTGACTCAACTCCAGCAATGCGCCAGAATACATAGGTAGGTCTCATGTAAAATGCCCTGCGTCCATCCTTACGCCTGGTCTGAGGTGGCGTAGGGATTTTGACGCATTGTAGCCTTAGAGTGACGCAGTGAAAGCTTGTAAATGTAACTGCGCCAGTTCTACATGGCTTTTTGCATGGGAACGCCTACTCTGAATACATTATACCTGGCGCAGGTATAATGTGACACAGGGAATTACAACACGGCACATCTCTCTAGATGCGTCACATTGTATATGGGCAGCAACTTTTACGCCGCTGCTGCTTCACCAAAGTGATGCAACAGCTGCTCAAAAGTGACACAATGGACTTGTAAATCTGCCCCCTAGTTGTTTTGCCCTGAGCTGCACCGTCAAGGCAGCACTTTCTGCCATTCAAAATTACTACTTATCAAGCATTCCTAAAAGTACTTGGGTAATTTATAACTATCGTCCCAAATATTCCTGGACTGGAATTGGAATACTAAATAAGCCTACTGGAATATTTTGGGGAAAAGTTTCTCTTTCCCCAAAATTCTAGGACTTGAGTCAGAGTAGTAATTTTACCTTCCAGTATCCACCATGTCCACTAATGCCCTGAGGGTTTAGTTAAGCACAAGAACCATGCATGAGCGAAAGAGCGAGGGCAAGAAACACAAATGAGCATGCTGTGAAAGTTTCTCTTTCCCAAAATATTCTAGGACTGGAGTAAGAATAGTAAAGTTCAGGGCAACAAATACACAAAATAGCATGCTTTGTTAACTTCTGTAGGCTCAGAAGATTGCTTTTTAAAACTGACAGAGAGAGTTACTGATCTAAGCTAACTGGTTTACTGAATGGGGAAATATGTCGAATTTTTGCCCACAAGTATTATTTTTTTTAACTTAGTTTAAGGGATTGATGGCGAAGTAGTAGTGAAAAGCATCCAATCAGAACAAGCTAATGTCATGTTCAGTGGTCAGCTAAACAGTGTAGATCCTGAGAGGCGAAGTCTTTGTAGTGGGTAGCTATAGGCAGGCCCTGCAGGGTTTCCCAAATGAAGAGCTCAATCCCCTATGGCAATAGTGCCACCATTATTCAAACCAAAGTTGCCTATATCTTCGATGATGGCTGATAGGTACGACATTGAGGATTGAGGTGGGGCAATGTGAAAGCAAAAAATTTAACAGTATGTTTATTATCTGGATGTAAATGGACAGCATAGCACATGTGAGCTGCATTTGGGAATGGACAGGCACCAATGGGCTTTCCTTTGGGGTACCTTTGACATGTCATTAGTGTGCCCACAGTGTATATCAATTGCACATCCTTTACTTAATAGTAGCTGATGAGTTGGCACATTTGTGGCTAGGCCTTCATGCAGAAAATGTGAGCGTAAGTGTCTACATCCAATATGGCCACAGAATAAAAGACGAAAAGATTATTCTTGGCTCCCGAAAACAAACTTTTGGCTGGCTGGCCAGCACAGGGGGGGAAAGTGACTTAACAGTGGTGCAAGGGGTTTTTAAATAAGCCCTACCGTATCTAACAACTATCAGCCCAACAGCGTGAACCTTATATGGATCTTACCTACATCCCCCCAAACTCGTGATATATACGTTTCCCTGTGAAGTCTAAAAGATCTGCAGACAAAGAGTTCCAATGTAATAAAATTACCACCACCAAGGTAAAAAGTTAAGCGCTTTTCTAAAATTTGTAGAGGTTGTCAAAGCTAATTGCAGTTACCAATTACATGTATCAATGGTTTGTGTTCATAATTGTATTTGTGAACTATTTTTCCTGATAAATGGAAACATGTAACACTTTTCCCTTTGAGAAAGAAACCAAATGGGGATCCAGAAATTCTTAGCAATCTCAGACCCATCTCTCTGCTCCCTGCCCCAGGAAAAATGCTGGAGAAGCTGGTCCAGCGCCAACTGACCACTTTTATTGAGCAGAATGGCGCTCTCCATGACACAAAATCTGGGTTTCGGGCAGGATTCAGTACGGAGACCGCTCTTCTTGATGTAGCAGAGTCGGCAAGGTGGTCCCTGGATTCAGGAACATCAGCACTGCTGGTGCTCCTGGATCTGTCTGTGGCATTCAACACTGTCGACCACACCACACTGGTCCAGAGACTACAAGGTGTGGGCTTTGGTGGGAAAGTGCTGACCTGGCTGACATCCTATCTGAGTGGGCGTACTCAGAGAGTTGCCCTTAAACCATTTGAATCCAAACCAAAACAGCTTTGTTGCGTTGTCGCCCAGGGTTCAGCTTTGAGCCTTTACTCTTCAACCTCTACCTATCCCCATTGTTTTCTTTGATTGCCAACTGGGGAGTGAAAGCGATTACCTACGCTGACGACACCCAGTTGTTTTTTTCATTTAAGGAGCAGACGGTAGATGCTTTTAAGAATTTTAAGGGTTGCCTGCGTGACATAGCACTATGGATGAACTCAAATAAATTAAAGCTCAACGCTGGGAAGACAGAAGTTCTGTTCTTCGGTCAGGGCCCAGTGTCAGATTCAGATTCATGGTGGCTGTCAGAAATGGGCCCACCTCCTTTCCCTACCACATGTATTCAAAATATAGGGGTGAGATGGGAGTCTGACTGTTCCTTTTCAGCCCAAATACAGCAGGTCCCTGCAATCTGTTTTAGTAAATTAAAAAATCTCCGGAAAGTTCTACAGTTTTTACCGGAAGACTGCCGCAAATCAGTAGTACATGCCACAATTACATCTAGGCTAGGCTACGCTAATGGCCTATATCTTGGCCTTCCCAAATATGCCATTTACCGCCTTTAGATGATATAGAATGAGGCTGCGAGACTGGTTTGTCATATTCCATTTCAACACCATGTCTCTCCGCATCTTCAGAAGCTCCACTGGCTTTCAGTGGAGAAAAGAATTACACTTAAGGTCATGACGTTGGCCTATCATGCGCTTAATGGAAAATGCCCTGGTTATCTGAAGGAAAGACTGTGTCTCTACAAGCAAAATCGTGCGCTGCGATCTAATTTCCATAAATTGCTGCGCACCCCACTCTTTGCGAAATCACGCCTGGGCGGTAGAGCATTCATGGTCAGAACAACTTCACTGTGGAATGCCCTACCAGGCCCCAGGCGAATTCAGAAACCTGTTTTAGAAAGGCCTTGAAGACGTGGCTCTTTAGGGCAGAATAATAATGGGTTGTTAAGTTTGCTACCCTCTCTGGCGCAATTTAACTGATTTCTCAGCGCCGGGACACCCCTATTTGAGGTAGCTGTTGCGCTTTGTAAGGATTATTACTATCATTATTATTATTTTTATTCTTATTATTATTATTATTATTTGTTGTGTCGCCATGCCTGACTCTGTCTGTAACTTCTGGATCATGCATGGCAGGAAGCGGAAGGGAGGGGCGGCAGGAGGGAGCACCAGTTGGGGATGAAAAAAAAATAAAGTAAGACGTGCATACTCTCAGCTTGTGTCCGCGCGTCTTATAGCCCAGGCCACGAAACCTGTCGACAAGGGTGGGATGCAAGAACACCCTTTGGATCACACGCAGGAAAGAAGCGCCACTCGCAAGGTAGTTGCAGCCCTTGAAAAAGAAAGCGCCTTATCAGAGTGAGCGCGCCCAGCAATTCAGCCCACATTCCGGCCAGTGACAAGAGCGCCCAGCAGAACGAACCTCTGGAGCCCCAACCACACTGAACAGTGCACAAACTGGGGTAAGGACATCGATTCCCCGACTAATAAATAAGCATAAGAGGTCGCATTCAGTGGCCATTTTGAGGTCAGGCACCCTCGTAGGAGAACACTGCCACTAGCCCTTCGGACATTTTAAAGTCAGGCATAAACTAAAACATACCCCTGGGCCTTCAAAAAATTAATTTCGAAACCTCCTAGACGCCACTGTGAGCATCAGAGAAGGCAGTGAAGACAACAATTCGCCACCACGACCACTCAGCCTGACTTCACACAAAATGCACATCCAGGTCAGCCCAAGCCATGCCGCAAAGACCCATCTTAATAGGGGTATCGTTCCTAAGTCCCCCCGAACCCCTGATAATGATGTCTAGGAACAGCATGGGTCCCAAGTGGAAGAGCTGGATAGAAGACTTTGAAGATTTTATGAAGGGCTCACGAGCCAATGACCCCAACCATCAACTCGTAGCATTGAGGAACTTGGTGGGCAAAGACATCGGACAGATCATCAAAGAATTGCCTCCAGAGAATGCTGCACAGTATGCAGATGTGAGAGAAGCCTTAAACAGAAAGTTCCTTCACAAGCGCAACTTGGACTACGAATGTTACACATTCAACCTCGCGTTCTAAGAAAAGGATGAGTCCATGGGCAACTTGATCTCTCGACTAAAACTCCTGGCACAATACTATACATTTGATAATTACATAATAGAAGATGCGCTTCGTCTATGCATCAATGAAAGGTGCCAATCAGAGTCACTATGACGTCGACTAATAAAGAAACACTACTCGCTTGACGACATAGAGGAACTCACACGAATAAATGATCAAGCGGAAGAGCACGCCAAAAAGATGGAAGCCGGCAAGAAGAGAGAAACAAGAACAAGCGTTCTGAATACAATCTCAGACAGAAGCGAGACGATGGCAGGATCATCGGAGACCTGGAAAGTCCACTAGCTCATCCTGTGGTGGGACTAGAAGTAGCAACGCCCAGAAGCAACCACCACAATGTTACAGTTGTGGCCTAGACTACCCTCACACAGGCACCTGCCTGGCCATGAGACAACAATTTCACCGATGAGGAAGAGAAAATAATTTCGAAGCAATGTGCCAAACTCATCTTAAAGAAGTGGGACCGACCAAGCGAAGCACTGGACCGTGCCAGCACATGAAGGTGGTGCAAGGAAGGAGAGACCGCTCAACGAGCTCATCCAGATCCAGCCCTCAGTCACAAATGTCATATCGATCCCAATAATCAACGTCAAGAGAATCGTCTGCCCTCACTCCCATATCGCAAGACAGCAATGAATGAGTGTGCATGGTGGCAGACCCAGACTGCTTAAAGAAATACTCCCGACTACACATTCAGATGGGAAATCACTAAGCATGGGCGTAAAATCCGTTCCGCTCACGGATTTTCGACAAATTCGCAATCCGCGAACGCTCGCGAATTTGTCGAAAATCCGTGAATTCGCTCGCGGCGGATTTTTTGCTTGGTGATACAATATTGCGGCGCGCGGCGTGGTGCACGGCGTTCACTTTCCGTCATCTAGCGTTTGCCGAGTTGTTTTTCTCGATCATATTTTGCGAGTGCTGCGCCATTTTGGATCTTGCTGCGGGATCCCGCGGGAGTTTGGCACCCGCGAATACGTAATCGCGGCTTGCCACCTTGCACAGCACGCCTCGCGAGAGTCCGCAATTGCGAACACGTAGTTGCGGCGGACAGGAACAATCCCGCACTCGCGAAATAGAGATTTTGCAATTCTGCACAAGAAATTCACCAGCAAACAGGATAAACCTTCAGAAAATGATGATTTTTATCAGAATCACTCCTCAGGTTGACATTTGCATGGCCTTTTTTTTTGCAAGGAGTCCATTTTTGGGGGGGGGGAGGAAGGAAGTGCCCCCACAGTCTCTAACTTCCTGTTCCTGTCCAGCAGGCTCCTCCCAGTGCTTTCTTCATGTGCTGGTCACTTTCATTTGGACCTTGACCTGGAAGGATTACTTTTTGTGGGTGCTGCTGGATATTTGGATTTGAGGCCTTTTTGACTTTCTTTGGATCACTTTTGGATTAGAAATCAACTTGCACAAGTAAGTTTGTTTGGGGCATTACAGTTGTTGCAACTACAATTTTGGAACTTTTTCAGAACATTAAATAAAATATATTGTGGGTAGCCACAGTATCCAGTAGGACCAGGGTTGGGTATGGGTGCATGATACAACTGTTTTGTTGAATTTAAACACCATTGAGGCCATGGATGGGCTGGGATTGTGCTGATTTTTTTTGTTTTTGTCGGTTTTTTGGGGCTGCTGGTGGGGCCCTTTGCCCAGGGGTGGTGAGTGTTGCATGGGCCTAGTCTTTCTGTGGGGTGTCTTCTTGAATTTAAACATCATTGAGGCCATGGATGGGCTGGGATTGTGCTGATTTTTGTGTTTTTTGTTGTTTTTTTGGGGCTGCTGGTGTGGCCTTTTGCCCAGGGGTAGTGGTGCATGGACTGAGTGTGCCTGTGGTGTGGTCTCACTCTCTTTAATGTAAACATCCTGGATGGCATTGGATTGTGGTGATTTTTGGGTGTTTTTCTGTTTTTTTTGGGGTGTACTGTTTATGTGGACTGGCCATGTGGGTGGTGGTGGTGGCCATCTTGAGTGCTGGCTGGTACAGGCAACATGTGCTTGGGGTGCAAGGGGCCATTTTGAAGAGAGGCAGTGTCTGAGGCCTGCACTTATTTTGCCTACTTTTCATCCATTATGCCCAGGGGTAGTGAGTGTTGCATGGGCCTAGTCTTTCTGTGGGGTGTCCTCTTGAATTTAAACATCATTGACGCCATGGATGGGCTGGGATTGTGCTGAATTTTGTGGTTTTTGTCGTTTTTTGGGGCTGCTGGTGGGGCCCTTTGCCCAGGGGTGGTGATTGTTGCATGGGCCTAGTCTTTCTGTGGGGTGTCCTCTTGAATTTAAACACCATTGAGGCCATGGATGGGTTGGGATTGTGCTGTTTTTTGTGTTTTTTAGCGTTTTATGGGGCTGCTGGTGTGGCCTTTTGCCCAGGGGTAGTGGTGCATGGACTGAGTGTGCCTGTGGGGTCTCACTCTCTTTAATGTAAACATCCTGGATGGCATTGGATCGTGGTGATTTTTGGGTGTTTTTCTGTTTTTGTGGGGTGTACTGTTGATGTGGACTGGCCATGTGGGTGGTGGTGGTGGCCATCTTGAGTGCTGGCTGGTACAGGCAACATGTGCTTGGGGTGCAAGGGGCCATTTTGAAGAGAGGCAGTGTCTGAGGCCTGCACTTATTTTGCCTACTTTTCATCCATTATGCCCAGGGGTAGTGAGTGTTGCATGGGCCTAGTCTTTCTGTGGGGTGTCTTCTTGAATTTAAACACCATTGAGGTCATGGATGGGCTGGGATTGTGCTGAATTTTGTGGTTTTTGTCGTTTTTTGGGGCTGCTGGTGGGGCCCTTTGCCCAGGGGTGGTGAGTGTTGCATGGGCCTAGTCTTTCTGTGGGGTGTCTTCTTGAATTTAAACATCATGGAGGCCATGGATGGGCTGGGATTGTGCTGATTTTTGTGTTTTTTTGTGGTTTCTTGGGGCTGCTGGTGTGGCCTTTTGCCCAGGGGTAGTGGTGCATGGACTGAGTGTGCCTGTGGGGTCTCACTCTCTTTAATGTAAACATCCTGGATGGCATTGGATTGTGGTGATTTTTGGGTGTTTTTCGTTTTTTTTGGGGTGGACTGGCCATGTGGGTGGTGGTGGTGGCCATCTTGAGTGCTGGCTGGTACAGGCAACATGTGCTTGGGGTGCAAGGGGCCATTTTGAAGAGAGGCAGTGTCTGAGGCCTGCACTTATTTTACCTACTTTTCATCCATTATGCCCAGGGGTAGTGAGTGTTGCATGGGCCTAGTCTTTCTGTGTGGTGTGGTGTCTTGAATGTAAACATCATGGATGGCATGGGATTGTGCTGATTTTTCTGCGTTTTTCCATTTTTTGGGGTGTATAACTGAACTGATGTTCCTCTGTCTTCCATTGCTTTTAGGTGCACAAGACTCAAGAGAACCACCAGTGCCAGGAAGAAGTCCTGCAGCGGTGTGTGTGTGCAGCATAACGTCACGCGACGTCACGTCTGGACACAGACAACTCTGCAACTCGTGCAACTGCTGCCTGCTGTTCTGACCTGCTCTGAAGGAGATGGCCCCAAAAAAAGTTCCCCGTAGCTCCTCTATCAAGAAAGTTGCCAGTAAGGAGCAGAAGAAGCAAGTTACCAAGGAGACTGGTGTGCCGGCCGCCCCTTTTTTTGGGAGGAAAAAAAAAAGTACGCCTGCAGCAGCAGCGGGATCTGCTGGGGACCAAGCTGGGAGGAGCACCCCCGCTACATTGGGCTCAGTACCACCACCACCACCACGCCA
Organism: Lissotriton helveticus; assembly: GCF_964261635.1. Taxonomy (NCBI): domain Eukaryota; kingdom Metazoa; phylum Chordata; class Amphibia; order Caudata; family Salamandridae; genus Lissotriton; species Lissotriton helveticus. The sequence goes on from NC_136061.1 coordinate 2,058,294,048, forward strand.
ACTTAAGTCCAAGCCCTTGACTGCTGCAGAGGCAGTTAGTCTAGTTGTTCAATCACCATCGACCAGTGATGTTAGCTCATCGCAAGAAAGTAGCAGCAATGTCCCTCAATCAACACAGGTTGTTGTAACTCATCTGACGAGTGTTGAACAACCACAGCCGCAACAAAAACCACATGTGCAAGTACAAGCCCAAGTTATGTTATGTTATGTTATGTTACGTAGCTTTTATATAGCGTACGGCTACTCGAAAGTAGTGTCCCGACGCTTTTCCACCAGCGGCTCATAATGAAGTAACACAACACAGCTAAAAACAGAAAACGTCAAGGAAAAGTAAATAGAAACAGTAGGCAAAAGAACAGATTAAGAATTAAAAAGCCAAGTCTTCAGGCCCTTCCTAAACTGGAGCAGATTGGCAGTACTGCGCAGTGGAAGTGGAAGCAGATTCCACAGCTGGGGAGCTCTGCAACTAAAGGATCGCCCTCCGGCGCGGGCCTTCCTCACCCGTGGGAACACAGCTTTAAAAAGGGATTCCGAACGGAGGGAACGGACTGGACGATAGAAGTTCAGTCTCCGCTGCAGATATCCGCCCCTCATCCATGCAAAGCTTTATGCATCAGGGTCAAGGATTTAAACTGGATCCGCTTCCTAATGGGGAGCCAATGAAGCATCTGAAGTAACCCCGAAGCTCGGGCTCGTCTACCTAGACCGAAAATCGCCCGGGCAGCAGAGTTCTGCACCACCTGAAGGCGCTGAACCAGGTAATCGGGGAGGCCAAGAAAGAGGGCGTTTGCATAGTCTAGCCTCGAGCCGACAAGAGCCTGAACAGTAATCCTCCTGTGCTCCTCAGACAGCAGAGGCAAAAATTTGCGGAGCATCTTCAGGATTCCGTAGCAGGTGCCGGCCAGGCCAAGAATATGAGTTCGTAGCGACAACTGGTTGTCTAGCTTGACGCCCAAATTTTTGGCAACCAGGGAGGACTGAGTAGGAGGATTCATGTCGGACGGCCACCAATGCTGCCATTCCAGATCGGCGACGCAACCAAAAAATTAAATCTCAGACTTGCCCGAGTTGGCCCTCAGACTGTTCCGTTGGAACCAGTCGAAGACCAGCGCAAGGCAGTCCCGGATTCTCTCTCCATCAAACTCTTGGTCTTTCCCGCATGTGAAGAGGAGTTGCGTGTCGTCGGCATAGGAGACGATCTGAGCCCCATAAGCCTCCACCAAGGCCGCCAAAGGGGACATAAAGATGTTAAATAACGTGGGGCTCAACACAGAGCCCTGTGGAACCCCAACTCCCAATGGCGGCATCTCGGCGGAGCTCTGGGAAACCCAGACCGTCTGGCGGCGGTCTTCAAGGAAAGAAGTAAACCACCTGAGCACCGTCCCCCTGAGGCCGATGTCATAAAGCCTCGCTAAGAGCGCCTTGTGGGGGACGGTGTCGAAGGCCGCCGACAGATCTAACATGACCAGCATGGCCCTACCGCCGACATCCAGGGTCTCCCTAATAATCTCAGTAACCTCCAACAGAGCCGTTTCCGTACTGAAGTTAGGACGGAAACCCGATTGAGATGAATGGAGCAGATTGTTAGCTTCCAGAAAACTCGACAGGACACCGTGGGCGTGTTTTTCCGTTATCTTCGCCAGCGCTGGTAAAAGCGAGATTGGCCTGTAGTTCGCCAAAGCCTCGGTGTCAAGACCCGTTTTTTTTAGGAGGGGGATCACCATCGCTCTTTTCCAAGAGCTGGGGACCCTTCCCTCCCTCAAGGAGGCATTGAGGATAGAATTGACCAAAGGATTCACCACTGCCGCCATCCCGGCCAAGAATTTGGCAGGGCAGGGGTCAAGTGGCGAGCCAGATTTAAGATTGGCCAGTAACGTCTGGGAGACATCGCTGGAAACAGTAGGGAAATCGGACAGCACCGCCGCAGATATCTGCGGAAGACTACAGTCCGCCCTAACACCACTGCCTCCATCCGGTCCCTCCACAAAGGTGGCCTGAATAGCCTTGATCTTATTTGTGAAGAAACCAGCAAGATCACGTGCCCAGGCATCCGCCGAAGCTGGCGGGGGCGGATGGGAGCTGGGGGTTGTAAACTCCTTCACAATATTAAAGATCTCCTTACAGGAGTTCGCAAATGCCTCTATCCTCCTGGCCAAATAATCCCTCTTGGCACCAAGGATGTCCCGATGGTAGGCCTTGACCGCCGCCTTATAGGCGAGCTTGGCCTCCCCATTGTACATAAGGCGCCAGGCCCTCTCGGCCACCTTGCACTGACTACGAGCCACACGGAGCGCCTCCGTAAACCACGGGGCAGATTGCCGAGCCACCGTGGACCGGGAGGCAGCCTTAGGGGCTAGATCGTCAAGCCTATCAGTAAGCCATCGCTGCAGAGTCTCCGTGTCGCTGTCTAAATCACCCGAAAGATGACAAGGGTGATCCAGCAGCGCCTGCTCAAGCATGTCAGGTGTCACTCTATGCAGCGCTCGCGAGGCCGGTCTAAGCAAAGTAGGCGCTCTGTAATCCGGGCGCGCACATTCCAGCACCACAAAACTGATCAGCCGGTGGTCAGTCCAGAGCATCTGCCGGGTAGCAACCTCCGTAGGTGGAACAGATGAAAACACCTGATCCAGGGTATGCCCCTTCTCATGTGTTGGCCCTGACACGCACGGCACAAGACCAAGCGGAGATGTAACATCCAGCAGTTTGGCCGCATCAGAGTCATCCGCCACATCTAAGTGAAAATTGAAATCACCGGCCACAATGCAGTGCTGTGTGGTCAGCGCCAGCTCAGAGGCGGCAGTCTGCAGATCCTCGAAAAAGGAACCCACAGGACCTGGTGGCCTATAGACCAGCAAGCCCTTCAGGGCCTGACCCGGGGACAGTCTAATCGTAAAAGCGAGCGACTCGGCATTCCCGATAGGGTTCAAGGGAAGCACTGAGCAGGAGACGCTCTTTTTCACCACAACCGCCACTCCCCCTCCCCTGCCCTTAGCTCTATCCACCCGGAAGATGTTATACAGCGGGGGAATGGCTGAGAAGACGTCCGGATTGGAAGCCTCTCCCAGCCAGGTTTCCGTTAGAAGCAGACACAGGGGATTTTCCCTGACCAAAAGGTCGTGAATGTGCAGGGCATGGCGACCTACCGACCTCGTGTTCAACAACAGGCAAAGATGCTTCGCGCCAACAGTTGCCGAGCGAGGAACGGTAGCACACGTCCAGACAGGCGTCCAGCCACAGGCCGGGCAGCAACGTTTGCCCCTGAACCGCCCCGGGAAGACGGAGCGACAGGAGCTGGAATGGCCCCGCATATCCCGCAGTGACGCAGAGGAATAGCATATCATTGCTGCCAGAGTAATGCCAGACCAGAGTCCCCCGACGCCCCGACGCCTCCTAGCGCGGACGGGCGCAGACGGGCAGGACTCTGGCACGACTCAGGCGCAGTGAAGGCGCGACCGCTGCGCGTCACCGCTGCGCGCTGAAGGGGAGTGTTAAGTGGGGCGGGCGGAGGAGGCCCAGAGAGCTAGAGCGCTCGGTCCGGCGCCTCTGCAGCGTCGCACCCACACCCAAAATGGCGGCGAAAAAGCAGCAACAGGCTGAGAACCCCCAGATCCCGGACCCGCTAAGCTATTAGAGTGCAGGTAGGGGCCAGTACCCTGTTAAAAGCAGGGACGCGCTAAATTAAATTTTGACTAAATCATAAAAACAAGCGTTTTTTTAAAAAGCGCAAAGCGCTATCAGGTAGAGCAGCGTGCAGCATGCAGGTCCAAGTACATGTGGAAGGAGAGGCAGCACAAGGAGATGCGCAAGCAGAGGTGCATGGAGGGTCACAAGTGCCCACAATAGTTGTTCCTCCCGAAGTAGGTGCACATCAGGAAATCGACAATCAAGGCGAGGTATCATTTGAGGAAGACACTCCTCCTGATGATAATTCATTGTCTTCCACACCCCTAGCAAGGAAGAGATCAAGGGTGGTGTCTACATCTTCTTCAAGCACACCTCCTTCTGATGATACGGATCAAAATTGGGAACCAGCACCACTGCCGTCTGGGAGTGAGGCACACCATGATCTGACAAAGGTAGTTAAGCGTAAAAGGAAGCTCGTCCAAAGTCTCAGAGTTATGGAGTGTGATGATGAGGCTCAACAAGAAGTGGCGGATACTGCTGCTGATGAACACTCTGACAACGACGACACAGTCATCATAAAGGTCACTGCAGCCCCAGCGGGCATGCAGCAAACAGACATTTTGACCCTAGCCTGAAAAGCTGCTGAGCGTGATGATGATGATGTTGTCGACGAGGAGGCAGTGGAAAAACCACAATCATTGGAGTTAAGTAGTACACCAACTCGTACCGCTTCCATATTTCTTTCTCACAAGAAGGGACCTCCATCCACCTCGACCTTAATTAGTGGCGGTGAAAGTGCACAACGTACAAAAGTTGGGCAATCCAGATCCTCCACTTCATCTGGCATTAGCAGCATGACCACCACCACCAGTATCGCCGCCTCCTCCTGGCCCCACAGACACTTCAAGTCCCCAGTTTGGGACTTCTTTACTGTTTGCCCAAAAAGGGAAAAGTTCGCCATTTGTACCCTTTGTAAGGTTGGAGTTAGTCGTGGTAAGTTAGGTACCAACTATGGTACCGGAGGCCAGAGAGGTCATCTTGAGAGACAGCACGCTGTCCAATGGTTTGCGCACCTAAAGGCGATCAAGGAAGCCCGAATTGGAAGTCAAGAAAATGTTGATGTTTCATCTGATGATGACGAGGAGGAAGAAGACATGTCAAACACTTCACTTACACCCAGTACCCCTGTCAGCAGCACACCCCATGTGAGGCACACTAAGAGTGTTGGAGCGAGTGAGACACCAACGCGAAAAAGTTCACCAGCGAGCATAATTGGATCAACGAAGTCATTATCATCCCGTAAATGCTTGGTCCAGGGCAACATTAGAACCATGTTTTGTTCAGACGCGCCATATGAACGCAACCACCCACTGACGCGTCTGTATAACACTAAGCTGGCTAAAATGCTAGCTGTGGACCTTCTCCCTTTTTCTTTTGTAGAAGCGGTAGGTTTTCTAGAATTAGTGGCAGCGCTCTGCCCTAAATGGAAGGTTCCTAGCCGGTTCTATTTTGCCAGAGTTGCGGTTCCAGCACTACATGAAGATGTGCTGGAGGTGATTGGGGCAGCTTTGCAGAAGAGTGCTGTTCACACTATACATCTGACAACAGACATGTGGACCAGTGGCGCAGGCGCTGATTACATGTGCATCACTGCACACTGGGTCTCTTTTTCAGGGGTTAAAGCAAAGCTAAAAGCAGGTGTTGACCCGGACCAAGTTTTTAAAGCTGCTCGGAAACATGCAACACTAGCCATGTTTGGCTTGGAGAAAAGTCACACAGCACGAAACATTTTGGACGAGTTTAACAAAAAGGTCTTTCACTGGCTGTCCCCAAAAAAACGCAAGATTGGTTATGTTTCCACAGATAATGGTGCCAATATAGTTAAGGCCATGTCGCTTGGTGACTATTTCAGAGTGCCGTGTTTGGCGCACTGTATCAACCTGGTAGTTCAAAAATTCTTGAGTGATAAAGACAGTCCAGCGTGCGAGGTAATGGCCACCTGCCGAAAAATGTGCAACCATTTCAGCCATTCTTTTAAGGCCCGGAAGCATCTGAGGAGCCTGCTACATGAACGTCGAATGCCAGTGAAAGCACTCATCCAAGAGGTGGCAACACGTTGGAACTCAACCTTCTACATGCTTGAGCGTCTGTATGAGCAGTATACGGTACTCGATCACTATTTCTTAAAACAGGGTACAGCTCAGAAGGACCTGAGGATGGGTGCGGCGCGATGAGACATAGTTAAAAGCCTGACACACATGCTTCGTCCTTTTGAGGTCTTCACGCGTGCAGTCAGCAAGGAGGACTGTAATTTTGAAAAGCTATCCCATTGTTGTGCATGCTGGAGCACCAACTGAAGGTGGTGTCTTCTGAGTTAGAAAAAGATGAAAAAAACAAAGACCCTTTTGCAACGTAGATGAGGGAATTTGTTCTCTGTTCGGTGACGCTGACCTCATCCTGCCTGAATTCGCAGAGTATGATGATGAACTCTTATTCTTATCCCTGACACCGAGCCCTGAAAATGAGACAATGAATCAATAACTTTCTTTTTCGTCCTTATTCACTTTTATTCCTGTGTGTCTGTCTTTCTTTGTTTTGCACAGTTAATTTAATTCAAACTTTAATCACCTAATCACAAAAACAAGCCCATCAGCAGAACTGTCTTCACTTGTTTGCTTATTGATTTGAAGGTGCCGCAGTTTACATTCCTCAGGTTCACAAGTTCAGAAGTACATGCTCCTCTATCCTCCTCCTCCAGACTCCTATTTCCCTCAAAGCAGAGGGCTGGATTACGCCCAATGAAGAAAGACTCAGCACTTGTGGAGGTGTTCTACTTCTTTGCGGGTGAGTTGACGGCTCTGGGCCCATTGCTGTGAAGCTCTTATAACGGATAAAAGTGTTTTGGACCAAATATGAGGCGGAAATTTCTTGCCGTTTTTGCTGACTTGCTTGCCTTTGAGGTGCTCTTTGGCGGGGTTCAGGGTGTTTGTTGGTGAGTTTTGGGGTCTGGGAGCACTGCTGCGACAGTCTAATATTGATTGCATTTGCTTTTCAGGAAATCCGTGGTGGAAAACAGGAGTTATGATGATGACCTAGCTGCACAGCGCGTTTAGAACGAAGGCCGAGAGGTATTGTAGGTATGAGATTTTGCTTTTTGGCTGTTTGGGGGTGTTGTCGCGTGCTTTTTTGCGGGTGGGTTGGCGAGTCTCTTGGGGCATTCCTGTGAAGGTCTAATACCGGATAGATGTGGTTTGGACAAACTCCATGCAGAATTTTTTTTTGCTATTTCTTCTGACATCTTGCTCAATGTAGCGTTTTCGGGGGCCTGTTTGGGGGGCTTCCTGGTGTTTGTGGGTGGGTTTTGGTGTCTCTGTCGGAGCACTGCTGCGACAGTCTAATCTTGATTGCATTTGCTTTTCAGGAAATCCGTGGTGGAAAACAGGAGTTATGATGATGACCTAGCTGCACAGCGCGTTTGGACCGAAGGTCGAGAGATATTGTAAGTATGAGATTTTGCTTTTTGGCTGTTTGGGGGTGTTGTCGCGTGCTTTTTTGCGGGTGGGTTGGCGGGTCTCTTGGGGCATTCCTGTGAAGGTCTAATACTGGATAGAAGTGGTTTGGACAAAATCCATGCAGAATTTTTTTTTGCTATTTCTTCTGACATCTTGCTCAATGTAGCGTTTTCGGGGGCCTGTTTGGGGGGCTTCCTGGTGTTTGTGGGTGGGTTTTGGTGTCTCTGTCGGAGCACTGCTGCGACAGTCTAATCTTGATTGCATTTGCTTTTCAGGAAATCCGTGGTGGAAAACAGGAGTTATGATGATGATGACCTAGCTGCACAGCGCGTTTGGACCGAAGGCCGAGAGATATTGTAAGTATGAGAGTTTGTTTTTTGACTGTTTGGGGGTGTTGTCGCGTGCTTTTTTGCGGGTGGGTTGGCGGGTCTCTTGGGGCATTCCTGTGAAGGTCTAATACCGGATAGAAGTGGTTTGGACAAAATCCATAAGGAAAAGCCTTTTGGCACTTTTTGTAATTTAGGGTTCGTTAGGGTTAGCCCTAGCAGCAGGATTGCATGTGTTTCGGGGTGTTCTAGATTTTTGCAACTGAATTCTGGGGTCTTAGAGCACTCTTGGAGCGATGCTGGCTATGGATACTTTTGCTTGCTTGCAAGTGGTTTGAATACAATCCACGGTGGGTAAGGGGGTATTTGGGCCTACTTTTACTTTCAAAGTCCGTTTTGTCACCATTTTTCTGCTAGGCCTCGTTTTTTGAGATCTGATTGGGGGTCTTCTACATTTTTGCGACTGGCTTTAGTAAGGGTCTGGGTGGGAGCACTGCTGGGAAGGTCTAATTTTGTTCTAAAACACAGTTCACAGTACACCGAGCTTGAGGGGAAAGATCCGCTAAATTAATTTGGCCATACTTATTTATCCTTCAAAAGGTGACTCAGACAGAGTACGCAATTTCAAAAATATTGTACTGTCTATTAGGAAAATCAAAGTGTGACTTTTTGCACCACACAGCGTACATACCTTATATTGGTTTATCAGTGGTATTGTAATAGCACTTCCTGTTTTCCGTTCAATAATTACAGGCCGGGTTTCAGTCTGTGCAATGGGGGAAAAAGATGGAGTCAGGCTTCACATTAACGAGCCGCAATTCAACATCCGCCAGGCAGGCAGTGGACAGGGTGTCTTCTGTCAGTGGTCACCAACATTGATGGACGAAGCGTCAGCTGGAATGGAGTAGTGCCGCTAATAAGAGGAATTGTTTGCTGCATGCAACTTACTTACCAAATTCAACAGGACAACTCCAACAACATACAGATACAGTATCCATTGTTTTCTTCTAGGAGTGTGACTGCATTTCTTGGATCTCTCTCTGCTTCTAAATTGATCCCAGATTTCCTTATCTTCAATTATTGTTTGACCATGCTGTGCTTTTTTTTTCTTCTCTCAACAAAACCTACCCAAAAAGAAACCCCCATTCCCATCCATTTTCCAAATCCTAACCCTCTTCCCCCGGGCTGTGTGGTTTTGCTTGATGTGTGACTAAATGACATCAATAATTCCACACACTTGCTGGGGAGGATAAGGTCATAGCAACAGGCTGGTGAAGGAATCCGAGGATATATTCTAGACTTACTCAGCTTCAGTACTATTTCTTGTAGTAGTAGGAGCCAATGTCAAATAAATTCAACGCAAGTACTAGTTATATTTGCAATACTGTACCATTTGTTAGGCTACATTGTGGCACTGTTCTAGTGTACTGTCACCTGCTATATTCTCTATCGTACCGTAACCGTTGTAATGCTACAGTAAGGACAAACCAGGTTTCGTTTTCTTTTTTTCCATAGGCATGCAACTGCCACTGTGTCACACCACTAGTACCACCGCAATGAGGACATTTCATCCGCCCAGGATTGCCAACCTTAATCCCCATTTCCCGTGGAGCCAGCCCTGGGCATAGCCTTACTTTCAAACACAAATTACAGGTAAGATAAGCGTTTGGTGGGAGGTAGTATAATGGACTATTAGGACTAGACGAGAGATTGACGGTAGTACTACTAAAGTCCTAGGACTCTTCAGGGAAACAAACTTACTGTTAAACCCCCACCCACCAGACTCAAAAGCAGTAAAAAACCGGTATTGTCAGATAAAGTTTAAAAAATTATATTTATGTAGCCCTAACAAAATAATCTCCCTCAAGACCCTCCCTAACCCCAACGATTGTCTTTCAAAAGTCCCAAAAAGAACCCAACTCCCAAATCCCACCCCCCCCAAAGTCTCTAAAAAAAGGGCAAGGGACACTACACTACTGGAGGGTGCTGTTGAATTTAGCGGCCAGGGCATCATACTCCTTGCGGAGGGTGGCATGGTCGAAGCGGAGGCCCTCCACCAAGTTCTTGTAGCTAAGGACCTCCTGCTCCAGGTAGGACATTCTTAGGGATAAGCGGCGCTGGCGTGCCTTACAACTCCTGTGGGGGGCAGCTAATGTCTTTGCTGCTTGGCGGTGGCGGTTGGCTTTGGTACCCGGCTCCGTACTGCTGGAGCACTGCGCTGTCTGGCAGCCCGTGGGGGCACGGAGGAGGATGCAGCTGTCCCAGTGGAGGATGTTGTGGTTCCACCGGTTGACTGCGTGTCCTCCTCCTCCAGGGCCACCAGCCGCCGATATTCGGCGACAGTGGCATCCAGCCTCCGTTGCCGGGCCATTCGAGCCTGCTCCCTCCGTGATGTCGATTTGGAAGGAGCAACTATATGAAGAAAGAAAGACATAGTCTGTAACCAATGCTCCTTAACATTAATAACACAAAGTGATTGAGCCGAAAGTTGTGTCACAGTACAAGTAGCAAATTGAAAGCACAGTACATAACTATTGAGGACAGTATGTATCTAACCTCCCACTTCTGCATCCTTGCTCTAACATTAGTGGGAGTTTAATGAACAAATTCTACGACCACTATGGACTTCCATTACAGTCGACTATGACAGTACACCAGTCTTATTCTTCTTCTTCTCTCTTGTTTAGGAAAATTAGTACGTTATCTTATGCAAGCCGGCAGAATGCCAGCGCGGTGAACTTGCACCCGAGAAAAACAGACGCACACCATGATGAGTGAGACAGACTTGCGTTACTGTACCGGTCCAGTACATGCAGGTGGTGAAGCTATTACTTTTCTATTACGGGTGGCACTGAGAATACTCTGTTACAAGGGCTACTGCTTAATTAATTTACCTTTCACCCTACAGTGCAAATAAGTACTAGTAAAGGAAAATGAAGAAGCTAAATAATTTGATTATCTATCACTTCACATGGGAGGTATTTGATGACATATGGGATGACTTTAGGTGCTTTGCTTATTATTGAGTGAACAGTGATACACCCACACATGAATGATGTACTACTACTAAACTAAAGTTATTATCCACCGTAATAACCGGATATATGCTGTGCTTGCAGTTGCAATACAAACTACTGCTACTATTCATGGTAGTATTGGACAAATTTACAACTTCTTTTCCTTGCCTTCCCTACACTGGAACGGACGTGCGGGTAAGGTGTTACATGCTCTTCAAGGTAACACTTAGTTCATCCAGTGACCATCTACTCTCTCTAGATACACATATGCTATCTAAGAGTCAGATAATACCATGCTCCAGGCATCCATCCATTCAAAGTATATGCACACATACAGTTTCTGTTTCACCCACCCAGGCTGTTCTCCTTCCACCCATCCTTGCTTCATCATTGATCCAGCCATGCACCATACCATATTCTTTCCTTCCCAGCCACCTCGGGGACCAAGCAAACACATATCATTCTTCTTTGCCAGCCATCATAAAATTTCTCGTCCTTCCACACTTACTTACACCCTTCTTTCGCTTTTCGATCATCCCATCCATCAAGTTCATCTAAGATCTTATTGGGATTCTTCTCACCAAAAACTTCACAGCTAAGTCGAAGTACATTTAGAGGAGGATACTACCTGGTTGATTTATAATACACCCGTGCAGAAAGCACACTATGCAGTCTTCAATCTCAATAAGTAAGGAATATATAGCTTACCTCTTCCCGCCACCACCGTGTGAACCCTCACAGGAACGTCCGGCACTTTCACCGCATCCTCCCCAGAGTCCTCGTCCAACACCACCACCTCCGCGCTGGCCCTGCCACCAGATGTTACACCTACAAAGTACATTTAAGAATGTTAGAAATACACCACTCACTACTATATAATATTTGGTCTAGGAGGAATAAAGCAATGTTAAAAAAACAAAATACAATGTAATAATTTGTAACTGTCTACTCTAAAGTAAAAATGTCCCTTTTTCCAGGGAAGGCTGTTGTCTTGCAGCACTTTTTGGCACAACTGATGAATGCTTGCTTTTTATTTTTAACACGCACCACTTTTTCTCCTAACAGACAGAAGCTTGACTTCTAAGAACACGAGCAGGATCAAGTTCAAACCAGGTGAGAGCTCGGCTCGACCACAAGAAATGTGTCCAATTAATCGTCAGCACTAAGCACTTTTCCATTTTCAGTTAAACGTTTAGTTTTATGACAAAGTTGATTTTAATAAATGTGTTTACTTTTAATAAAGCTTTTAAACTTAAATAGACTCTGTGGTTTTTGGTCCTCCAGACTAGAGTGGATGAGCTAAAGGTTTTGGAATTTTTGCAAGCATGAGTCCGTGCCTCTGACACTTCTTGACTCTGACTCCGTACTCTTGTCCTGCGTTGGATAATCTAATCATCATTGGGGATCAATCATCGGTGACTTTGGGAGCTAAATTACTCTGCCACACTATCTAGTCAGTAAGGAGATTGGGGGTTCAACTACAAAGTCTGTTATCACTGAGGTATGTGGAAAGTCTAACAGCACCTATTATAATTGATAAGCTAAGCAATGCATTATTTAGTGTCCATAGTTCTGTTTGTGCAGATTTGTCCCTGCAACAGTAGTAGAATGGATTGTCCTACTATCCAAACCAAAAGTAAAGTAGTATCTTATTCTTTCTTGGTGGTCATTCACCTTTTTATTGTTGGCAATTGTCAAAGCATAAACATTTAGAAGACTTGAAAAGACATTATGGACAATCCCAGAGGACTGCACTCAGTGCATAGAGCTATTGCTGACTAGAATGGGAGTCCAATGGAATTGCCAAATGTGCAATCTTAGTTAGCTACACAGACAGACTAATAAGAATAATCTAGTAATACCACAGGGAGTCATAGTCGAGGCAGGATAAGAATTTAGATCCAGTCTACAAGAAGATCAAAGACGATTTAGAAAAAATCGAATGAGGAACGCTAGGAAAAAATAGGTACTCTATATTAAAATTAAAACTTACTGGGGCCAGCAAAGGAGCCCTCGCCTGCCCGATCCTGGCCTGCATCCTCCTGAACATCACCCTCCTCCTCCTCCTGTGTCCTCTTGCCCTTGGGGGGAGCTGATGTACAACATGAAAGAAAGAAAGACCAGAAAACATGGATGAGATTTGTCAACCAAATCAAACATTTCAAAAGAACAATAACAAAATATTTTGGAGAAATAGCAAATAGATAGACAACTATTCCACGGGATATATTGACCAATCTCATGTGGTATACTACGTTATTCGTATTGCCTGATTTGCGGACCGTTGACTTTGAAAGTTCCTATGTAACTCACTAAACAGACTACTAAAAAGGTTCGCCTAGGCCTGGCAGGCAGCAGTCCGCAGCACGCGAAGTGACAGACAAAGTCCATCGTGCTTGCAGATCAGTGAATACTCAAACTATCAATCCACCGACCACCACCACTATTTCTTCTTATAGCCATGTGTCTAAAGGAAGTACTGGACTTCAGTCTGTTGGGGCTAATTTAGAAGTCCCTTGCGGCTCATTTTCCTCCATTGTTGCGTGACTTTTGTGACGCAGCGGCAGAACAAAAGAGGCGCCATGGTGCGGCGTGTATAAAAAAAAAAAAATGACGCATATGGGAGATGCATCACGTTGTAAAGCCCTGCGCCATCAGGGGGCGTTCCGGCGCAAGGGAGGGCGTTCCAGCGCAGGAACGAATCCTAAAAGTGGCTGAGGGAAATCTACAAGATGTCAATCAGTCACTTTTAGGACAATGATGCGTGATTGAAACCCTGCGCCTGCTTGAAGCCGACGTCCGCTAGATCCGCCCATGCTTAGAAATCACTCCACCAAATGTGTTCTTGACACGGGAGCATCGCGCAATTACATCTGCACGTGGAATATGAGAGGATGTGCCCGCAGCCAAAGCTAGAACCAGCTGCAGCAAGCGTCTACACGTGGATGTCCAAAGACTCACTGCTGTGTAAGCATGGGCGTAAAATCCGCTCCGATCGCGGATTTTTCGGATTTTCGGCAAATTCGCAATCCGTCGAAAATCCGTGAATCCGCTCGCGGCGGATTTTTTGCTTGGTTGCGGCGCGCGGCGTGGTGCACGGCGTTCACTTTCTGTCATTTAGCGTTTGCCGAGTTGTTTTTCTTTGCGAGTGCCGCGCCATTTTGGATCTTGCTGCGTGATCCCGCGGGAGTTTGGCGCCCGCGAATACGTAATCGCGGCTTGCCACCTTGCACAGCACACCTCGCGAGAGTTCGCAATTGCGAACACGTAGTTGTGGCGGAAAGGAACAATCTCGCACTCGCGAAATAGAGCTTTTGCAATTCTGCACAAGAAAATCACCAGCAAACAGGATAAACCTTCAGAAAATTATGATTTTTATCAGAATCACTCCTCAGGTTGACATTTGCATGGCCTTTTTTTTTGCAAGGAGTCCATTTTTGGGGGGGGGGAGGAAGGAAGTGCCCCACAGTCTCCAACTTCCTGTTCCTGTCCAGCAGGCTCCTCCCAGTGCTTTGTCCATCTCCTGGTCACTTTCATTTGGATCTGGAGCTGGAAGGATTACTTTTTGTGGGTGCTGCTGGATATTTGGATTTGAGGCCTTTTTGACTGTCTTTGGATCACTTTTGGATTAGAAATCAACTTTCACAAGTAAATTTGTTTGGGGCATTACAGTTGCTGCAAGTAAAATTTTGGAACTTTTTCAGAACATTAAATAAATTATATTGTGGGTAGCCACAGTATCCAGTAGGACCAGGGTTGGTTAGGGGTGCATGATACAACTGTTTTGTTGAATTTAAACACCATTGAGGCCATGGATGGGCTGGGATTGTGCTGATTTTTGTCGTTTTTTTGGGCCTGCTGGTGGGGCCCTTTGCCCAGGGGTGGTGAGTGTTGCATGGGCCTAGTCTTTCTGTGGGGTGTCGTCTTGAATTTAAACATAATTGAGGCCATGGATGGGCTGGGATTGTGCTTATTTTATTGTTTTTTGTCGTTTTTTGGGGGCTGCTGGTGTGGCCTTTTGCCCAGGGGTGGTGGTGCATGGACTGAGTGTGCCTGTGGTGTGGTCTCACTCTCTTTAATGTAAACATCATGGATGGCATTGGATTGTGGTGATTTCTGGCTGTTTTTCTGTTTTTTGGGGGTGTACTGTTGATGTGGACTGGCCATGTGGGTGGTGGTGGTGGCCATCTTGAGTGCTGGCTGGTACAGGCAACATGTGCTTGGGGTGTAAGGGGCCATTTTGAGGAGAGGCAGTGTCTGAGGCCTGCACTTATTTTGCCTACTTTTCATCCATTATGCCCAGGGGTAGTGAGTGTTGCATGGGCCTAGTGTTTCTGAGGGGTGTCTTCTTGAATTTAAACACCATTGAGGCCATGGATGGGCTGGGATTGTGCTGATTTGATTGTTTTTTGTCGTTTTTTTGGGCCTGCTGGTGGGGCCCTTTGCCCAGGGGTGGTGAGTGTTGCATGGGCCTAGTCTTTCTGTGGGGTGTCTTCTTGAATTTAAACATAATTGAGGCCATGGATGGGCTGGGATTGTGCTTATTTTATTGTTTTTTGTCGTTTTTTGGGGGCTGCTGGTGTGGCCTTTTGCCCAGGGGTGGTGGTGCATGGACTGAGTGTGCCTGTGGTGTGGTCTCACTCTCTTTAATGTAAACATCATGGATGGCATTGGATTGTGGTGATTTCTGGCTGTTTTTCTGTTTTTTGGGGGTGTACTGTTGATGTGGACTGGCCATGTGGGTGGTGGTGGTGGCCATCTTGAGTGCTGGCTGGTACAGGCAACATGTGCTTGGGGTGTAAGGGGCCATTTTGAGGAGAGGCAGTGTCTGAGGCCTGCACTTATTTTGCCTACTTTTCATCCATTATGCCCAGGGGTAGTGAGTGTTGCATGGGCCTAGTGTTTTTGAGGGGTGTCTTCTTGAATTTAAACACCATTGAGGCCATGGATGGGCTGGGATTGTGCTGATTTGATTGTTTTTTGTCGTTTTTTTGGGCCTGCTGGTGGGGCCCTTTGCCCAGGGGTGGTGAGTGTTGCATGGGCCTAGTCTTTCTGTGGGGTGTCTTCTTGAATTTAAACATAATTGAGGCCATGGATGGGCTGGGATTGTGCTTATTTTATTGTTTTTTGTCGTTTTTTTGGGGGCTGCTGGTGTGGCCTTTTGCCCAGGGGTGGTGGTGCATGGACTGAGTGTGCCTGTGGTGTGGTCTCACTCTCTTTAATGTAAACATCATGGATGGCATTGGATTGTGGTGATTTCTGGCTGTTTTTCTGTTTTTTGGGGGTGTACTGTTGATGTGGACTGGCCATGTGGGTGGTGGTGGTGGCCATCTTGAGTGCTGGCTGGTACAGGCAACATGTGCTTGGGGTGTAAGGGGCCATTTTGAGGAGAGGCAGTGTCTGAGGCCTGCACTTATTTTGCCTACTTTTCATCCATTATGCCCAGGGGTAGTGAGTGTTGCATGGGCCTAGTGTTTCTGAGGGGTGTCTTCTTGAATTTAAACACCATTGAGGCCATGGATGGGCTGGGATTGTGCTGATTTGATTGTTTTTTGTCGTTTTTTTGGGCCTGCTGGTGGGGCCCTTTGCCCAGGGGTGGTGAGTGTTGCATGGGCCTAGTCTTTCTGTGGGGTGTCTTCTTGAATTTAAACATAATTGAGGCCATGGATGGGCTGGGATTGTGCTTATTTTATTGTTTTTTGTCGTTTTTTTGGGCCTGCTGGTAGGGCCCTTTGCCCAGGGGTGGTGAGTGTTGCATGGGCCTAGTCTTTCTGTGGGGTGTCTTCTTGAATGTAAACATAATTGAGGCCATGGATGGGCTGGGATTGTGCTTATTTTATTGTTTTTTGTCGTTTTTTGGGGGCTGCTGGTGTGGCCTTTTGCCCAGGGGTGGTGGTGCATGGACTGAGTGTGCCTGTGGTGTGGTCTGGTCTCACTCTCTTTAATGTAAACATCATGGATGGCATTGGATTGTGGTGATTTCTGGCTGTTTTTCTGTTTTTTGGGGGTGTACTGTTGATGTGGACTGGCCATGTGGGTGGTGGTGGTGGCCATCTTGAGTGCTGGCTGGTACAGGCAACATGTGCTTGGGGTGTAAGGGGCCATTTTGAAGAGAGGCAGTGTCTGAGGCATGCACTTATTTTGCCTACTTTTCATCCATTATGCCCAGGGGTAGTGAGTGTTGCATACTTGCATGTCCCTAGTCTTTCTGTGGGGTGTCTTCAATGTAAACATCATGGATGGCATGGGATTGTGCTCATTTTTCTGTGTTTTGTCGATTTTTTGGGGTGTATAACTGAACTGATGTTCCTCTGTCTTCCATTGCTTTTAGGTGCACAAGAAGACTCAAGAGAACCACCAGTGCCAGGAAGAAGTCCTGCAGCGGTGTGTGTGTGCAGCATAACGTCACGCGACGTCACGTCTGGACACAGAACCCTCTGCAACTCGTGCAACTGCTGCCTGCTGACCTGCTCTGAAGAAGATGGCCCCAAAAAAAGTAACTCGTAGCTCCTCTAGCAAGAAAGGTGCCAGTAAGGAGCAGAAGAAGCAAGTTACCAAGGACACTGGTGTGCCGCCCGCCCCTTTTTTTGGGAGTAAAAAAAAAAGTATGCCTGCAGCAGCAGCGGGATCTGCTGGGGACCAAGCTGGCAGCAGCACCCCCGCTCCATTGGGCTCAGTGCCACCACCACCACCACGCCAACTTAAGTCCAAGCCCTTGAGTGCTGCAGAGGCAGCCAGTATAGTTCTTCAATCACCATCGACCAGTGATGTTGGCTCATCGCAAGAAAGCAGCAGCAATGTCCCTCAATCAACACAGGTTGTTGTAGCTCATCTGACGAGTGTTGAACAACCACAGCCGCAACAACAATCACATGTGCAAGTACAAGCCCAAGTACATGTGGAAGGAGAGGCAGCGCAAGGAGATGCGCAAGCAGAGGTGCATGGAGGGTCACAAGTGGCCACAATAGTTCTTCCTCCCGAAGTAGGGGCACATCAGGAAATCGACAATCAAGGCGAGGTATCATTTGAGGAAGCCACTCCTCCTGATGATCCTTCATTGTCTTCCACACCCCTAGCAAGGAAGAGATCAAGGGTGGTGTCTACATCTTCTTCAAGCACACCTCCTTCTGATGATACGGATCAAACTTGGGAACCAGCACCACAGCCGTCTGAGAGTGAGGCACACCATGATCCAACAAAGGTAGTTAAGCGTAAAAGGAAGCTCGTCCAAAGTCTCAGAGTTATGGAGTATGATGAGGCTCAACAAGAAGTGGCGGATACTGCTGCTGATGAAGACTCTGCCAACGACGACCCAGTCATCATAAAGGTCACTGCAGCCCCAGCGGGCATGCAGCAAACAGACATTTTGACCCTAGCCCGAAGAGCTGCTGAGCGTGATGATGATGATGATGTTGTCGATGAGGAGGCAGTGGAAACACCACAATCATTGGAGTTAAGTAGTACACCAACTCGTCCCGCTTCCATATTTCTTTCTGGCAAGAAGAGACCTCCGTCAACCTCGACCTTAATTAGTGGCGGTGAAAGTGCAAAACGTACAAAAGTTGGGCAATCCAGATCCTCCACTTCATCTGGCATTAGCTTCATGACCACCACCACCAGTATCGCCGCCTCCTCCAGGTCCCACAGACACTTCAAGTCCCCAGTTTGGGACTTCTTTACTGTTTGTCCAAAAAATCCAAAGTTTGCCATTTGTACCCTTTGTAAGGTTGCAGTTAGTCGTGGTAAGCCAGGTACCAACTATGGTACCGGAGGCCAGAGAGGTCATCTTAGGAGACAGCACACTGTCAAATGGTTTGCGCACCGAGATGCGATCAAGAAAGGCCGAATTCAAGGAAACGTTGATGTTTCATCTGATGATGACGAGGAGGAAGAAGACGTGTCAAACACTTCCCTTACACCCAGTACCCCTGTCAGCAGCACACCCAATGTGAGGCACACTAAGAGTGTTGGAGCGACTGAGACACCAACGCACAAAAGTTCACCAGCGAGCAAAATTGGGTCAACGAAGTCATTATCAGCCCGTAAATGCTTGGTCCAGGGCAACATTAGAACAATGCTTACTTCAGACGTGCCATATGAACGCAACCACCCAGTGACGCATCTGTATAACACTAAGCTGGCTAAAATGCTAGCTGTGGACCTTCTCCCTTTTTCTTTTGTAGAAGCGGTAGGTTTTCTAGAATTAGTGGCAACGCTCTGCCCTAAATGGAAGGTTCCTAGCCGGTTCTATTTTGCCAGAGTTGCGGTTCCAGCACTACATGAAGATGTGCTGGAGGCGATTGGGGCAGCTTTGCAGAAGAGTGCTGTTCACACAATACATCTGACAACAGACATGTGGACCAGTGGCGCAGGCGCTGATTACATGTGCATCACTGCACACTGGGTCTCTTTTTCAGGTGTTAAAGCAAAGCTAAACGCAGGTGTTGACCCGGACAAAGTTTTCAAAGCTGCTCGGAAACATGCAACACTAGCCATGTTTGGCTTGGAGAAAAGTCACACAGCAGAAAACCTTTTGGAAGAGTTTGACAAAAAGGTCTTGAAAATGCTATCCTCCCAAAAACGCAAAATTGGTTATGTTTCCACGGATAATGGCGCCAATGTAGTTAAGGCCATGTGGCAGGGTGACTATTTTAGAGTGCCGTGTTTGGCGCACTGTATCAACCTGGTAGTTCAAAAATTCTTGAGTGATAAACACAGTCCAGCGTTCGAGGTAATGGCCACCTGCCGCAAAATGTGCAACCATTTCAGCCATTCTTTTAAGGCCCCGAAGCATCTGAGGAGACTGCTACTTGAACGTCAAATGCCAGTGAAAGCACTCATCCAGGAGGTGGCAACACGTTGGAACTCAACCTTCTACATGCTTGAGCGTCTGTATGAGCAGTATACGGTACTCGATCACTATTTCTTCACAGAGGGTACATCTCAGAAGGAGGACATGCGGTTGGGTGCGGCGCAATGGGACATAGTTAAAAGCCTGACAGACATGCTTCGTCCTTTTGAGTTCTTCACGCGTGCAGTCAGCCAGGAGGACTGTAATTTGGGAAAAGCTATCCCATTGTTGTGCATGCTGGAGCACCAACTGATGGCGGTGTCTTCTGAGTTTGAAAAAGATGAAAAAAAAAAGACCATTTTATTTTGTCTGAGAAATTATTAGAGCGCCTACGTGGTGATGAACGTCTTAAAAACATCAAGTCAGAACAGCATTACATTTGTGCTACTATTCTGGATCCACGCTACAAAAAGGCGCTGGCAAGCGAAGCATTCTTTCCTTTTGCTGATGCAGATGTTCAAAAGTACAAACATTGGTTAGCCGGGTCAGCCAAGAGGTTTGAAAAAGAACGGCAGGTTATTGAAGGAGAAGCAGCATCAGCAGGCCATCCCCAGTCACAAGAATCCACTTCTGCACCTGTGGCTGGGGCACAAGTGACCTCTCAGCCGTTAAAGACACCGGCAACTGGATCATCTTCTGCACCACACACAACACTAACAGTGGCTGCTGAGGAGGATTGGCTAAGTTTGCTTGGGTATGGTTCTCGAAAAAATGTCAAAGGCACAGCAAAAAGTAAGCAAAGTGGAGGAACCGTTGATGACCTTGAGTCGATGGTGCAGGACTATATGAATGACTCAACAGAGGTCTTTCTTAATGATGAGCCATTGCAGTATTGGCATGGCAAAAAACAATTGTGGCCACAGCTCTCCAACCTGGCTATAAACTATTTGTCTTGCCCACTCGCTAGTGTGTCTTCTGAACGTGTTTTCAGTGCTGCTGGTGGCATTGTAACTCCCAAACGGAGCCGCCTCTCGCCCAAAAATGTGGAGCGGCTGACAATGATCAAGATGAATCAGCACCTCATACCACCAGATTACAAAGTACGAGAAAGCACGCCGCATGAAGACGAGGAGGACGGCAACGTAGATGAGGGGATTTGTTCTCTGTTCGGTGGCACTGACCTCATCCTGCCTGAATTCGCAGAGTATGATGACGAAATCTTGTTCTTATTCCCTGACACCGAGCCCTGAAAATGAGACAATCAATCAAGAACTTTCTTTTTCGTCCTTATTCACTTTTATTCCTGTGTGCTGTGTGTCTCTCTTTCTTTGTTTTGCACAGTTAATTTAATTCAAACTTTAATCACCTAATCCCAAAAACAAGACCATCATCAGAACTGTCTTCACTTGTTTGCTCATTGATTTGAAGGTGCCGCAGTCTACATTCCTCAGGTTCACAAGTTCTGAAGAACATGCTCCTCTATCCTCCTCCTCCAGACTGCGATTTCCCTCAAAGCAGAGTGCTGGATTACGCCCAATGAAGAAAGACTCAGCACTTGTGGGGGTGTTGTACTTCTTTGCGGGTGAGTTGACGGATTTGGGCCCATTGCTGTGAAGCTCTAATAATGGACAAAAGTGTTTTGGACCAAATATGAGGTGGAAATTTCTTGCCGTTTTTGCTGACTTGCTTGCCTTTGGGGTGCTCTTTGGCGGGGTTCCGGGTGTTTGTGGGTGATTTTTGGTGTCTGGGAGCACTGCTGCGACAGTCTAATCTTGTTTGCATTTGCTTTTCAGGAAATCCGTGGTGGAAAACAGGAGTTATGATGATTGATGATGATGACCTAGCTGCACAGCGGCGCGTTTGGACCGAAGGCCGAGAGATATTGTAAGTATGAGATTTAGCTTTTTCGCTGTTTGGGGGTGTTGTCGGGTGGTTTTTTCCGGGGGGGTTTGCGGGTCTTGCCTGGGGCATTCCTGGGAAGGTCTAATACCGGATAGAAGTGTTTTGGACAAAATCCTTAAGGAACAGCCTTTTTTTTGCTATTTCTTCTGTCATCTTGCTCAATGTTGCGTTTTGGGGGGCTTCCTGCTGTTCGTGGGTGGGTTGCGGCCGGGGTCTCTGTCGAAGCACTGCTGCGACAATCTAATCTTGATTGCATTTGCTTTTCAGGAAATCCGTGGTGGAAAACAGGAGTTATGATGATTGATGATGATGTCCTAGCTGCACAGCGGCGCGTTTGGACCGAAGGCCGAGAGATATTGTAAGTATGAGATTTAGCTTTTTCGCTGTTTGGGGGTGTTGTCGGGTGGTTTTTTCCGGGTGGGTTTGCGGGTCTTGCCTGGGGCATTCCTGGGAAGGTCTAATACCGGATAGAAGTGTTTTGGACAAAATCCTTAAGGAACAGCCTTTTTTTTGCTATTTCTTCTGTCATCTTGCTCAATGTTGCGTTTTGGGGGGGCTTCCTGCTGTTCGTGGGTGGGTTGCGGCCGGGGTCTCTGTCGAAGCACTGCTGCGACAATCTAATCTTGATTGCATTTGCTTTTCAGGAAATCCGTGGTGGAAAACAGGAGTTATGATGATTGATGATGATGACCTAGCTGCACAGCGGCGCGTTTGGACCGAAGGCCGAGAGATATTGTAAGTATGAGATTTAGCTTTTTCGCTGTTTGGGGGTGTTGTCGGGTGGTTTTTTCCGGGTGGGTTTGCGGGTCTTGCCTGGGGCATTCCTGGGAAGGTCTAATACCGGATAGAAGTGTTTTGGACAAAATCCTTAAGGAACAGCCTTTTTTTTGCTATTTCTTCTGTCATCTTGCTCAATGTTGCGTTTTGGGGGGCTTCCTGCTGTTCGTGGGTGGGTTGCGGCCGGGGTCTCTGTCGAAGCACTGCTGCGACAATCTAATCTTGATTGCATTTGCTTTTCAGGAAATCCGTTGTGGAAAACAGGAGTTATGATGATTGATGATGATGACCTAGCTGCACAGCGCCGCGTTTGGACCGAAGGCCGAGAGATATTGTAAGTATGAGATTTAGCTTTTTCGCTGTTTGGGGGTGTTGTCGGGTGGTTTTTTTCGGGTGGGTTGGCGGGTCTTGCCTGGGGCATTCCTGGGAAGGTCTAATACCGACTAGAAGTGTTTTGGACAAAATCCATAAGGAAACACCAGTTTTGGCACTTTTTGTAAGTTAGGGTTCGTTAGGGTTAGCCCTAGAAGCAGGATTGCATGTGTTTCGGGGGGTTCTATTGCAACGCAGTTCTGGTGTTGTAGAGCACTGTTGGAGCGATGCTGGCTATGGATACTTTTGCTTGCTTGCAAGTGGTTTGAATACAATCCACGGTCTGTATTTGGGCCTACTGTTACTTTCAAAGTACGTTTTGTAACCACTTTTCTGCTAGGCATCGTTTTTGGAGATCTGATTGGGGTTCTTCTACATTTTTGCGACTGGCTTTAGTAAGGGTCTTGGTGGGAGCATTGCTGGGAAGGTCAAATTTTGTTCTAAAACACAGTTTACAGTACACCTACCTTGAGGGGAAAGATCCGCTATAATATTTTGGCCATACTTATTTATCCTTAAAAAGGTGACTCAGACAGAGCACGCAATTTCAAAAATATTGTACTGTCTATTAGGGAAATCAAAGTGTCACTTTTTGAACCACACAGCGTACATACCTTTTATTTATTTATCAGTGGTATTGTAATAGCACTTCCTGTTTTCCGTTCAATAATTACAGGCCGGGTTTCAGTCAACATCCGCCAGGCAGGCAGTGGACAGGGTGTCTTCTGTCAGTGGTCACCAACATTGATGGACGAAGCGTCAGCTGGAATGGAGGAGTGCCGCCAATAAGAGGAATTGTTTGCTGCATGCAACTTACTAACCAAATTCAACAGGACAACTCCAACAACATACGCAATACAGATACAGTATCCATTGTTTTATTCTATGAGTGTGACTGCATGTGCTTAGCTTTAGTTTGTAACCAAAGATTGTCTTTATCTTCAATTATTGTTTGTCCATGCTCTGCTTTTTTTTTCTTCTCTCAACAAAACCTACCCAAAAAGAAACCCCCATTCCCATCCATTTTACAAACCCTAACCCTCTTCACCCGGGCTGTGTTGTTTTGCTTGATGTCTGACTAAAATGACATCAATAATTCCACACACTTGCTGGGGAGGATAAGGTCATAGCAACAGGCTGGTGAAGGAATACGAGGATATCTTCTAGACTTACTCAGCTTCAGTACTATATCTTCTAGTAGTAGTAGCCAATGTCAAATAAATTCAACGCAAGTACTAGTTATACTTGCAAGCAAATACTTTACCATTTGTTAGGCTACATTATGGCACTGTTCTAGTGTACTGTCACCTGCTATATTCTCGATCGTACCGTAACCGTTGTAATGCTACAGTAAGGACAAACAAGGTTTCGTTTTCTTTTTTTCCATAGGCATGCAACTGCCACTGTGTCACACCACTAGTACCACCGCAATGAGGAAATGTCACCCGCCCAGGATTGACAACGTTAATCCCCATTTCACGTGGAGCCAGCCCTGGGCCTAGCCCTAATTTCTAACACAAATTACAGGTAAGATAAGCGTTTGGTGGGAGGTAGTATAATGGAGTATTATTTCGGAGTAGACAAGAGATTGACGGTTGTACTACTAAAGTCCTACGACTGTTCAGGAAAACAAAGTTACTGTTACACCCCCGTCCCCCACCCACCAGACTGAAAAGCAGTAAAAAACAGGTATGGTCAGATAAAGTTTAAAAATGTATATTTATGTAGCCCTAACAAAATAATCTCCCTCAAGACCCACCCTAACCCCAACGATTGTCTTTGAAACGTCCCAAAACGATCCCAACACCCAAATCCCACCCCCCAAAAGTCTATAAAAAAAGGGCAAGGGACACTCCACTACTGGAGGGTGCTGGTGCATTTTGCGGCATGGGCATCATACTCCTTGCGGAGGGTGGCAAGCTCGGAGCGGAGGCCCTTCACCAAGTTCTTATACTTCTGGACCTCCTGCTCCAGGTTGGACATTCGGACTCGTAGGCGGCGTTGGCGTTCCTTGCAGCTCCTGTGGGGGGCAGCTGGTTTTTCTGTTGCTTGGCGGTGGCGGTTGGCTTTGTTAGCCCGGCTCGGTCCCGCTGGAGCACTGCGCATGCTGGCGTCCCGTGGGGTCACGGAGGAGGATGCAGCGGTCCCAGCCGAGGAAGTTGTTGTTGCACCGCTCGACTGCGTGTCCTCCTCCTCCTCCAGGGCCACCAGCCGCCGATATTCGGCGACAGTGGCATCCAGCCTCCGTTGCCGGGCCATTCTAGCCTGCTCCCTCCGTGTTGTTGATTTGGAAGGAGCAACTATATGAAGAAAGAAAGACATAGTCTGTAACCAATGCTCCTTAGCATTAATAACACAAAGTGATTGAGCCGAAAGTTGGGTCACAGTACAAGTAGCAAATTGAAAGCACAGTACATAACTATTGAGGACAGTATCTATGTAACCTCCCACTTCTGCATCCTTGCTCTAACATTAGTGGTAGTTTAATGAACAAATTCTACGACCACTATGGACTTCCATTACAGTCGACTATGACAGTACACCAGTCTTATTCTTCTTCTTCTCTCTTGTTTAGGAAAATTGGTACGTTATCTTATGCAAGCCGGCAGAATGACATGGACAGCACAGTGAACTTGCACCCGAGAAAAAAAGTTGCACACCATGATGAGTGAGACAGACTTGCGTTACTGTACCGGTCCAGTACATGCAGGTGGTGAAGCTATTACTTTTCTATTACGGGTGGCACTGAGAATACTCTGTTACAAGGGCTACTGCTTAATTAATTTACCTTTCACCCTACAGTGGAAATGAGTACTAGAAAAGGAAAATGAAGAAGCTAACTAATTTGATTATCTATCACTTCACATGGGACGTATTTGATGACATATGGGATGACTTTAGGTGCTTTGCTTAATATTGAGTGAACAGTGATACACCCACACATGAATGACGTACTACAAGTAAACTAAAGTTATTAAGAGAGGTACGGAGTGTCCCTAATAACCAGATATATGCTGTGATTGCAGACGCAATACAAAGTACTGCTACTATTCATGGTAGTATTGGACACATTTACAATTTCTTTTCCTTGCCTTCCCTGCACTGGAACGGACGTGCGGGTGCGGTGGTACATGCTCTTCAAGGTAACACTTAGTTCATCCAGCGACCATCTACTCTCTCTAGATACACATGTGCTATCTAAGAGTCAGAGAATACCATGCTCCAGGCATCCATTCAGTCAAAGTATACGCACACATACAGTTTCTGTTTCACCCACCCAGGCTGCTGTCCTTCCACCCATCCTTGCTTCATCATTGACCCAGCCATGCACCATACCATATTCTTTCCTTCCCAGCCACCTCGGTGGCCAAGCAAACACATATCGTTCTTCTTTGCCAGCCATCATACAATTTCGCGTCCCACTTACTTACACCCTTCTTTCGCTTTTCGTTCATCCCATCCATCACGTTCGTCTAAGAACTTATTGGGATTCTTCTCACCAAAAACTTCACAGCTAAGTCGAAGTACATTTCGAGGAGGCTACTACCTGGTTGATTTGTAATACACCCGTGCAGAAAGCACACTATGCAGTCTTCAATCTCAATAAGTAAGGAATATATAGCTTACCTGTTTCCGCCACCACCGTTTGAACCCCCACAGGACCGTCCGCCGGCTCTTGCACCGCCTCCTCCCCAGAGTCCTCCGAGTCCTCGCCCAACACAGCCACCTCCGCGCTGGCCCCGTCACCAGATGTTACACCTACAAAGTACATTTAAGAATGTTAGAATACACCACTCACTACTATATAATATTTGGTCTAGGAGAAATGTTAAAAAAACAGAATACAATGTAATAATTTGTGACTGTCTACTCCAAAGTAAAAATGTCCCTTTTTCCAGGGAAGGCTGTTGTCTTGCTGCACTTTTATGCACAACTGATGAATGCTTGCTTTTTATTTTTAACACGCACCACTTTTTCTCCTAACAGACAGAAGCTTGACTCCTAAGAACACGACCAGGATCAAGTTCAAACCAGGTGAGAGCTCGGCTCGACCACAAGAAATGTGTCCAATTAATCGTCAGCACTAACCACTTTTCCGTTTTCAGTTAAATAGTTTTATGACAAAGTAGATTTTAATAAATGTGTTTACTTTTAATAAAGCTTTTAAACTTAAATAGACTCTGTGGTTTTTGGTCCTCCAGACTAGAGTGGATGAGCTAAAGGTTTTGGAATTTTTGCAAGCATGAGTGCCTCTGACACTTCTTGACTGTGCTGTGACTCCGTACTCTCTTGTCCTGCGTACGATAATCTAGAGATCATTGGGGATCAATAATTGGTGACTTCGGGAGCTGAATGACTCTGCCACACTATCTAGTCAGTAAGGAGACAGTGCATAGAGCTATTGCTGAATAGAATGGGAGTCCAATGGAATTGCCAAATGTCCAATCTTAGTTAGCTACACAGACAGACTAATAAGAATAATCTAGTAATACCACAGGGAGTCATATTAGAGCCAGGATAAGAATTTATATCCAGTCTACAAGAAGATCAAAGACGATTTAGAAAAAATCGAATGAGGAACGCTAGGAAAAAATAGGTACTCTTTATTACAATTAAAACTTACTGGGGCCAGCAAAGGAGCCCTCGCCTGCCCGATCCTGGCCTGCATCCTGAACAGCACCCTCCTCCTCCTGTGTCCTCTTGCCCTTGGGGGGAGCTGATGTACAACATGAAAGAAAGAAAGACCAGAAAACATGGATGAGATTTGTCAACCAAATCAACCATTTCAAAAGAACAATAACAACATTTTTTGGAGAAATAGCAAATAGATAGACAACTATTCCACGGGATCTATCTCATGTGGTATACTACGTTATTCGTATTGCCTGATTTGCGGACCGTTGACTTAGAAAGTTCCTATGTAACTCAATAAACAGACTACTAAAGAGGTTTGCCTAGGCCTGGCACTGCAGGCAGCAGTCCGCAGCACGCGAAGTGACAGACAAAGTCCATCCTGCTTGCAGATCAGTGAATACTCAAACTATCAATCCACCCACCACCACCACTATTTCTTCTTATAGCCATGTGTCTAAAGGAAGGAGTGGACTTCAGTCTGTTGGGGCTGATTTAGAAGTCCCTTGCGGCTCATTTTCCTCCATTGTTGCGTGACTTTTGTGACGCTGCGGCAGAACAAAAGACTCGCCATGGTGTTGGTGCGGCGTATATATTAAAAAAAAAGAAATTATGGGCGATGCATCACGTTGTAAAGCCCTGCGCCATCAGGGGGCGTTCCGGCGCAAGGGAGGGCGTACCTGCGCAGGGACGAATCCTAAAAGTGGCTGAGGGAAATCTACAAGATGTCAATCAGTCACTTCTAAGACAATGATGCATGAGTCAAACCCTGCGCGCTTGAAGCCGACGTACGGCTTGATGCAGCATTGGGGAGATAGGGTACCCCAGAGCATTGCTGGAGCTGCGCCATCGTTGGCACGCAACTCCAGCAATGCGCCGCCTTTACGGCACAGATGCGTAAGGCTTCTGTGACGTTTTGGGCCAATGGGTGGTGGTGGCATGGCACACAATTACTGCCGCATCCCTGCTACTTTGCAGGGATGCGCCGGTAATTGAAAATATGACCCTTAGTGTCTAGCATTACGCAGTTCTTATCTTTACACTACACTCATACATAATTTCTCAGGCCAATGAAATGAACACAATGTACAAAACAAATAAGCATAGTAGCAAGCAAGGCTACTGAGAAGGAGAGCAGTGCACCTGAAATGCATAGAAGATTTTGAAATATAATTTACCTACAATGTAATCGGCAGCATTATTGCTCTTGGTAAAGAACAAAGATTTGCAAATAACAGAGCCGGATAAAACAGAGTAGTGATGAATAGCTACTACTACTCACCAAGCCCGGGGACCTCTATGCCGAGCGCGTCCAGCAAGTCCCGTTCCCGGTCCATGACATCGGTCCAGCGGTGGGTGGCCTGGTTATATGTGCGCCGGACCCCAGAGAGCTTATACATGGCCCGGCACACCTTCTCCCACCGCTTCCGGTGCTCCCGGATGCCATAGCCAGTCGCGATCTTGCCGCCTCCCAGGATCGTCTTGGGGAGGCGGCGCTGGACGTGGAAGATGAGTGCCGCCACTTCCTCCGCGCTGAAGATCTCCCGCGGCACCACTTGCTCCCCCCTCAAACGCCCGCACGGGAGCCGGGCACGGGGTGTGGGGCCCTTCCCCTTCTCAGGGTGCTTCCCGGCTCCCTTTACCATGGTCTGGGCAGAAATAAACTTAAATGATAAAGAAGAAATAGAATAGTGAAGAAGAAAAGAAAAGAGTTTAAAAAAGTAGTTTAAAAGTAACTAAAAGTAGCAGAAAACACAAAAATATACAGCTAGAAAAATAGAGGGATAGATAATAAGTAAAATAGATTAAATAAACTTCAAACAAGCAAAGGATGGCAGAGATTGAGAGAGGATACAGAAAGCATGCCCAGAACCATAGCAATGAATGAGAAACAAGATGGCCGAGCCCGTTCACAACCGCGTGGGTAAGTTCGCGCGAGATTTTCCTCGCGAGCACGCGCGAAATTGTACTAGCGAGCAGCACAGTTTGCGAGATTACACATAGCGGCCGGAAACAGAATTACGTCACGCAAACAAGATGGCCGCGCCCGTGTACGACCGCTAGGGTAACTTGGAAAACGTATAGCTACAAGCGCCTCGCGAACACGCGCAAAAGCACGCGAACATACACGTCGCAAAAAAAAAATAAGTGTATTCGCAAGCATTCGCGGCTCCCGAAATCGATCTCGCACGGATTCGCGCCCCAAAAAACGCGCGAAATTGCAGAAAAAACGGTTTTTGCTAAACTGAAAGCAATGAGCAGGTGCAAAAGTTCAAACTTAACATTTGTAACATTCACTGTAGTGCTTCCTGAGGGGCCCCTCCAGAGTTTGCAACTATTCTATGACCCTGCTATGACCCAAACAGCAGGCTCATAGAATAGCTACAAGTAGACCATAAAGGTCCTGTGAAATTTTTTTTAACTGCAACAGAAAGCAAATTACAGATAAGGAAGGAAGCAGGTGCCAGCCAGACTGGAACTTTCTAAATAACTGACACATTAATCAACCCCCAATTAATTCATGGCAGTTGAAGTAGGGGAGGTGTGCTTGCTTTTTTCACCCCCCATAAACTACAGTGATAAACAAACCTAATGGGTGGCAGTGAGGATGTACCAGAGGGTGGCATGGGTGTCCCAGAGGGTGGCAGTGGTGAAACAGAGGGTGCTGTGAACCTGTGATGATAAACCAGACGTAGAAACAACATAGTCGCGGCCGTTGCGTGCCGAAAAGTAAGTTCGCAATTGCGAAATTGTCCCAAAATCGTCGCGAACGCGCGCCAACACAAAAAACGGGAAAATCCGCAAATCCGCGAGAGTTTGCGTATCTTCGCGGATTGCGAATCCGTAAATCCGCAATTTCGCGTACGCGAGATCCGCTAGATCCGCCCATGCTTACTGCTGTGCTTAGGACGATTTCCCACGACATTGACCTACAAAGACAGAACAATTCAAGCTCACGTATGCGTGTTAGAAGGTCCTAAAGCAGCTGACTTACCTACAGCAGAATGGCTGAAGCTAGTAGAGATTCTATTCAAAGTTGACGACTCACCTGGCATAATAAACAAATTCCCAAATCTATTCTCAGGCCTAGGAAAACTAGCCAATCTCAAGGTCAAACTACACATAAACGAACAAGTAACGCCTAAGGCTCAGCATCATAGGAAAGTACTATTTCATCTCCAGCAAGTAGTTTATGACGAGCTCCAAGACCTGCTGAGAGCTGACATCATAGAAAGGTCAACCGGACCGACATCATGAGTGTCTCCAGTAGTTGTTGTATCTAAATGGAGACACAAGAACAAAGTGCGCCTGTGCGTGGACATGCGCGCCCCAAACACAGCCATCGAACGAGAGAGGCACCCAGGACCTCACATCAGCGACATGATCACTCGTCTGAACGGAGCGACAGTTTTCTCAATATGAAATCTCAAGAAAGGATATCACCAGCTCAAACTCAAGGAAAAAATCCAGGTACATCACCACGTTTACTACCCATCAGGGACTTTTCAGGTACAAGCGCCTCAATTTTGGTATCTCCTCAGTGGCGGGTATCTTTCAAGAGGCAGTTTGGCGAGTGATCCACCACATCCCAAACTCATTCAACTACAGTGACGACATCCTCGTCTTTGGTGCAACACGCGAAGATCACGACAAAACCCTAGATCGCTTGTGTCATGCCCTTCTCAACGCCAACCTCACACTCAACAGAGACAAGTGTGAATTGCATAAGTCAACTCTCAAATTCTACGGTCACATCTTCTCTGAAGACGGCATGTGACCAGATCCTAAACAAGTCTCAGCACTGACCGCCACTCCGCAACCTTACGATGTCAGCGACATTCGGTCCTTCCTGGGCATGGCCAGCTACTGCACCCGATATTATCAAGGACTATGCACCCATCAGCTACCCGCTACGAGAACTCACAAGACAAGAGCAAACATTTCACTGGTCCAATGCATGTGAGAGTGCTTTCAACAAGATCAAAAGAACTGTGAGCTCTGCCGCCCAACAGGCATACTTCAACCCTTGAAGAAAGACTGAGATTACAGTTGATGCAAGCCCTTTTGAACTTGGCTCCATTCTAGCCTAGTATGATGACGAAAGAGATCAGCGTCACATCGTGGCCTAAACAGCCACAGCCTCACTGACACGGAGAAAGCATAGTCACATCCTGAGAATGAAAGTCTGGTGGTTGTATGGGCATGTGAGCATTTGCATCTATTCGCATATGGGAAACACTTCCCACTCATCACCGACCATCAGGCCTTAATTACCATCTTTGGCAGCCCATGGTCGAAGATGCCTCCAAGGATTGAGAGGTGGGGGATCTGCTTGCAAGACTATACGTACACCATCATTCACAAACCGGGGAAGGCGGAGAATCCGGCAGACTACATATCACATCATCACAAGTGCTGACACAGACACGTGACTTGCTAGCCAAAGAGTACCTTCTCTTTGTCATTGGCCAAGCACGCCCACCTACCATACCACTAATAGCCATTATAGAGGCCACTGCCAAAGATGCTAGACTTCAGGATGTCATGCAACGCATCCCCACAGACTCCTGCAGACAGCTGGAGGTCCCGCAAATGAACATGGCCATCAATGTGCAAGAACAAAGCCTATGTAACAAATTGGCTGACTATTTCTCAGATAAGGTCACCTCTATATTTAAGGATTTTATTCCCAATTCAAACATTATGATGTCCAGGAATACTCAATCAGAGCTGAACTCAGCTACTCTCATGGAATTCACTCAGGTACATTCATACCATATTCATAAACTTATTTTGTCTACTAAATCAGGCTCCCCCCTGGATCCTTGTCATCCCTCTGTACTGCATTCTATTCCAGATACTATTGTTTCACCACTGACTCACATCTGTAACATCATGTTCTCATCTGGTACATATCCCAATATTTGGAAAAATACTATAATAAAACCGTTACTCAAAAAGCCATCACTTGATCCATCTGAGTCCTCCAGCTACCGTCCCATTGCTTCATTGCCTTTTGCAGCCAAGATCTTTGAGTCTGTCATGAATGAACAACTATCCGACTACATTCAAGCCAATGACCTACTAGATGATACCCAGTTCGGTTTCCGACAAGGTCATGGGACAGAAACGGCTCTGATCAAGGCTGCTGATGAAATCAGAACTACAATGGACAACGATGGTCAGGCTATCTTGATAATGTTAGACTTATCAGCGGCCTTCGACACGGTCGATCACTCTACTCTGATCGACCGTGTCGAGGCCATCGGTATCAAACACAAGGCCAAGGACCTCATAGCTTCTTTCCTGGCTGACCGCAAACAGGCAGTGAAGATGGGTCCATTCACCTCACCAACATTCAAACTTCCTTGCGGTGTTCCTCAGGGCTCCTCGCTAAGTCCGACCCTTTTTAACATTTATGTGTCGGACTTAGCGAGAGTAATAAAAGCGCATAA
The DNA here is from genome assembly GCF_964261635.1 of Lissotriton helveticus. Classification (NCBI taxonomy): domain Eukaryota; kingdom Metazoa; phylum Chordata; class Amphibia; order Caudata; family Salamandridae; genus Lissotriton; species Lissotriton helveticus. The sequence goes on from NC_136061.1 coordinate 2,058,326,457, forward strand.
CATCAACCTGACTACATACGCCGATGATACTCAGCTGGTATTGTCTATTCACAAAAACGGATCGACGATAGCGGCCAACTTTAAGGACGGTATGCGAGCTATTAGCAGTTGGATGGCTTCCAACTGCTTAAAGCTTAACTCTGCTAAGACCGAGGTAATGCTGTTCGGCAAGGTACAGCCTGCCTGGTCCCCACTGTGGTGGCCGGAAGAGATGGGTACTCCACCTGAACCGGTTGGTAAAGTGAAGAATTTGGGAGTTACATTCGATGATAAACTCCTTTTTCATCACCATGTGAACTCTGTTGTTTCATCGTCATTTAACATCCTGCGAAAAATTAAAAAGCTTTTGCCATACCTCCCTATTACAACAGGCAAAACTCTTATTTCAACTTTGGTGTTTTCTCGCACCGATTATTGTAATGCGCTCTTCCTTAATGCGCAGGAAAAAGTAATTTCCAAATTACAAATGATCCAGAACGCCTCCGCCAGAGTTCTACTTGGCATTCCAAAATTTGCCCCTGTTACAAAGCATTTGGCCCAACTACACTGGCTCCCGGTCAGAAGCCGTACAAAGTTCAAGTCCTTATGTATTGTGTACAAAGCAATGCACAATATGGGACCCAAATTTCTCAGGAACTCCTTGAAGCCCCTTCCAACTCGCAGAACGCTCCGTTCCAACACGACCCTCCTGCTTCAAACCCCCAGAACAAGGAAAGTAAACTGGGGAGACAGACGCTTCAGTGTTGCAGCAGCAAGATTATGGAAATCCCTTCCTTTTATTATAAAATCCAGCCCCACATTGCTCATTTTCCGAAAGCAACTTAAGACTTGGTTGTTTTCTCAATGACCCCTTAGTCCTTTAGACTCAGAATCTACCTGTTGCTAGGACCCCTTAGTCTTTTGGACTCAGAATTTACTTGTTCCTATGATACTGGTATTATGCATAGCTCCTAGCGCCGAGACACCCTCGGGTAATTGTAGCGCTTTAAAAGTCACATAAATAAATAAAATAAATAAATAACTCTCATCTTTCAGACACATCAAGGATGATCTCACGATTAGTGCAGACGGGTTGCTGTTGAGAGACAGAAGAATTGTCATCCCTCAACAACTAAGACATGGGGCATAGTGGCCACGAAGAAAGCACTGAGAGCGAGGGTCTGGTTCCCATCCCTTGATCAGATGGTAGAAGCCACAGTCTCAGGTACAAAAGCATCCACCGTCATACCCATCCTTGATGAAGTGTTTGCATCATGGGGAATACCTGAAGTGATGAAGATAGACAATGGACCACCTTTCAATGGACATGAATTCACAGAGTTCGCAAATCACCTGAATTTTAAACACCGGAAATCACTCCCTTGTGGCCCCAAGCCAATGGGATGGTTGAACTCTTCATGGCCACTCTGAAGAAAACGATATACCATGCTGAGCTATCTCAATGTTACATCCAACCAGCACTCAATGAAGTGTTGCAAGCTTACAGTACTACACCACACAGCATCACCAACAGATGTCCCACCACCCTGACGCTCGTTAAAATCCCGCGCACCAGGATACCGACTTCGGATGCAGTCAAACAATCCAGACTCCTGACCTCGGACCACGAGACAACAGTGAACAACGACAAAGACAAGACCGCAAAAATTAAGGAATATGCTGCAGATCGTCGACACGCCAAGGTGTCTGACATCCAAGAAGGAGACTGGGTACTGGTGAGGCAAGAACGGAAAACCAAAGCTGGCAGCCGCTATTATGCCCACCCGCTCCAAGTGGTAAAGAAAAGAAGGACTATGATCGCAGCTGCCACTGCAACCAAGAGGACCACAAGAAATGTGTTGCACTTCAAGAAGTGCAACCCAGCAGCCTACTGTCGAGAAAATGAAACAGTTGGGACACGGACACATCGAGCCGAGGAGCAGATGATTCTGAAGAACACAGTTGCGCAATCAACATGAATGAAGTCATAGTGAGGCGTTGTTCTCACCGGCCACCGAGGACTATCCGGAGACCTGTTTGACTCATTGAGGAACTCTAAAGAAGAGCTGGGACAGTTTACAAATCAAAAAGGGGGAGATGTTGTGTCGCCATGCCTGACTCTCTGTAAGTTCTGGATTTGGCATGACAGGAAGCGGAAGGGAGAGGCGGTGCGAGGGAGTGCCAGTCGGGGATGAAAATAAAATAAAGTAAGACGTGCATAATCCCAGCTCGTGTCCGCGTGACTTTTAGCGCGGGACACAAAACTATTGATCTGATATTGCCAGTCGAGTTGTGGTAGCTGATATGTAAAGGGGAAGATGTCCCTGTGGCCAGAGGGGGACTGTATGAGCTGCTAAGCTGGCTCAGGCAGGACCCTGAAGTTCCTAAGCATTCACTTGATGTTAGAAGCTATCAGACTGAAGTGTTGCAATATCGAGTGTGCAATTATCTACCCTGATATAAATGGTAGGGTGTGGTTAGGTGCACGAGGGGTGGTCCAGCACTAGTAAATGTTTGTTATGTCCCTGTTTCTCTCTTGGTGTTTTTCAGCAGTTCTTCCTTTTGTCTTATCCTTTAAACCCAGTCATGCTGTGTGCTTACACCTACTTAATGCCTGGTTATTTTGTGGTTTTGAGCTCTTTAATTTTTAACCCGTTAGGAGTGTCGGACGACCGCTGGCTGTCCGACATCACAGTGGGGATGTCGGAGGAAGGCAGGGGCCGTCTGAAACACGCCCACTCCATAAATCACCTGCACTGTGGCAGAATTCGTGCCGCGGTCAATGGGTTAACAAAACTCTCCCTTTTCTGTGTTTTGGTGTCAGTCAGTGGGACATGCTGAGATTTAGTAGAGTCAGAAATGATTTAAAAGGAAGAAATAAAAGATGTAGTAGTGCATATACAGACCCCACAGGAGCAGAGGTAAATGCTTGCTCTAGCTTTCCGGCAGAGAACCTTAAGCACCTAGACCTGTCACTTTGGTATTACAGATGGGGCCGCAGACAATTGTGGACCCTATGTAATACTAATAGCGCTTGTGCACACCTATCACCAGCACTATTTGAATAGATCATTGTCTCATTTTTATACGGCCGTTGCCCCATGCAAATGAGGGAATCTCTTTGCCTCTGTGCCTGCGCCGCATCATGGACGCAGCTGGTGAGGCAAAGAAGCTATTAGGATGCACTCTAAAAGTGTGTCACAAAAAGGTGGGGCACACTAAGTGCACTCCCCTGATGGAAAGGTGTTTTCCATGGACCCCTCAGACATCCTGTGCAAGTGGCTGCAGTCACCCACTGCGCCCACCTGAAGGTTGTTCTTAATTCCTTCAATAAAGTGTAGATGGGTGCCACCTGCACAGTGAAACATGGTCAGCTGGTTAAAGCAGGCGCTTCATATTTCAGTGAATGCACAGCCCCAATTGCAGCCCGGAGTTTGCTGCTGCCCTGAGGGCAGCACATTCAATGTAATCTGGCACACTGTATGACGCATCTGTTTTAAAGTGCGCCATGGTACAAACATGAACAGTGCTTCCGATTCATAATAAGGGCCCTGGAGCCTCCCATCAGCGCAGGTTACATCCTTAAGAAATCACACTCAGTTATAAGGGAAAAAGGATAAACCTCTGGAAACCTTTAAATCAGAGACAGGAGGGACCAACAATGAATGGTGTACTGAGCAAAAGTAACAGAAGCAACCCTTGAGAAGCAACCCCTGCGATCATATGTTGTAGAAAGGCATATAAGTATTCCAGCAAACACTTACATTTTTGATCATCTTGAATAACATTGATCCAAGGCCCTACTGGGCATGGCTCATGATACATAAACTGCAACTGCAGCACAACTAATTATCAATTCAAACAAAGTCAAGTACTGATTGTGATCAAGCATGGCGAGGATACCAATTTCACTGTCAAAATAGAGTCTTTACTAGCTAATCTCCCTTACAATTTGGAGTGGGTAGGATTTTGCATACATTACGTGATACAACTGGAAGTATTGTTAGCCGGTATCGTGCATAACAGTAGGCCCTCATACAGTCACAAGAGACGCATTCAAGCAGAAAAATGTTTCAATGTCCTTGTTTTACTGTTCCCGTCAGACATTTTCTGCTTGAACAAGTCTCAATTGGTAAACATAGTGCAAAATCATGTAATGTGAAGTTTCAAGAAATTTAATGAGATTTCGTACCTGAAATTAATTTGAAATGTCACCCATGTGAAATTGAGAAGATGCCTATTACTACTGGCTTCCAGTTAAAAATGAACCTGGAGAGTAAGGACCATGGAATTAAAGAACCAATGGTTTCCATGTCCCCAGACGAAATAATGCTGTTTTTAAATGAAATCATGATGACCTATTGGAAAATCCTATTTGTTTTATTATTACTGACAAATTCCTTAAAATGAGCCACGGGGAGAAGCAGTGTAATACTCACCAGCAAGGGAAATTAAAGCCCAGAACAAAGACATCCAATTAGATCTAAATAAAGACTCCCCAGAAGATAATAAACCTTACTAAGTTGCTGCCCTTCAATAAAAGTTTGAGACGAGCCCCAACAAATCTCAAGATCATTATAGAAAACAATGCCTGCAAACCTACACCACCAAAGTAAAATATTGAACGAACACTGTTGCAAAATAGGTTCCGCTCATTTAGTGAGCCTGGATTGTTTGCTTTTTATGATCTCCCATTTTTGGACTTTTTACTGTGGGTGAGTCTCACTACTTGTTTCTCACCCACAGTAATCACATGGTAAACGTTTTGTCCGTGTTTACCGCCAGTGTCCGCCTTTAAAAATAAGGCTGCTGCTATGCAACTAGGGTAAGAGGCACTAGGTTGGTAACACGCGAAGATGTGTGCACACGTGTGTGAGACTACTGTTGTACGGTAACTGTGCCCAGGTAACCTGGCGCAGAAAGGACTCTGCAGGCTGTGTTATTGACCTGGGGTAGGCCTCACAATATTAGTGAGTGCTCAAAGATAAAGTCTATATGGCTTACTGTTTTGTATGCAATGGTATTTTAGTATACATACAGGGGGAAATCTGCCTTAGACAGCAGTTTCCCATCCCTTTGGCTTACAAAGACCAGCAAGATATCTAGTGGGGTGAAAAGTGTGTTCCTAGGACAAATGTGCAATTTCCAAGAAGATATATGTACATCTTATGGGTCATCCAGAATGTTCATATTTCTCTGGCACAGCTTAGGATAAGAACCCAGGCCTTTTATTACCCTCTAGGTCTGAGTGTTTTACTCTGCTCCCCAGCAGAGGGAGCAAAGGCTTACCCACACAAAAGGAGCAATTACAGTGTTTCCCCTCAGCTCTGGAAAAGGAAGGGACAGGGATGAAATTCTGCTCCTGGTCATTACCTGTCACACTTCACTAGGGTTGGAATAGCCCAGGCTCCCTGAACAAAGGTAGAAGAACAGACAACTGGAGGCAACACAAAAAGGGGCTCCTCTTTGAAGTTTTGGTGGGAAAGCCCCCATCAGTGATATCAGCTAGGGGTGGAGCTGAATCTTCCAAAGGCGAAATTACCAGTGAGTTCTGGACAGCGTCATCTTGAACTGTCCCAGCATGCTGTGCATGGAGGTTGCGACAGGGGAGATGAGGATTTGTCAGGGATGGCTGGCCTCTAGACTCTCCCACCCCCATTTAAAAACTCTTGCACCATTGAGAGAGAGTGCTTTTTACTGGAAATGGATGGTGGAGACAGCCCTGGACATCTGGAAGGGCAAGCCCCATAATGGCCTAAAGGACTGAAAACTCAGCCCCCTGTTGCTTCAGGGCCATTGGGTTTCTCCCAGAGCCAATGTGGCTGGCAATGTTCCCTCTATTTTTTTTTCCTTTATGTGCAACAATAAAGGTGCTTTGTGCACTACAGTCAAGGCTACATGCACTGAAGACAAGCAACTTAATATGCAAATACGTACCACATGCAAGCTACCAAAATCAGTGGCTTAGCAAGGGTACCATAGACCCTCTGGAAGGCCCAGTGAAGGATATTTAGCACATTTGGATGGAGTTACAGCCCTGTGAAGAGGGAACACTCAGCACACGGGTCCTGAAGGCTGAATTGTAAAAAAGTTGACCTCCACTCACCTTTGGGTTGGTATTAAAAAATACCCATTACAGGGGGGCCATCACCTCAGTGCACCTCTGAACCCTGGTGACACTAAATCTTATTATCTAATCATTTTATGTATCATTCCTCTCTCCTCTCTATCATCATGAATCTCTTATCTTCTCCTCACACCTTTTCTTATCCTATCTACTTCTACTCTCTCTGTCTCACTTGTCCTTATCTCGATCCCCTCTTTTTTCAAGTTTTTGTCTTACCTGCTTGCGCCTCTTTATCTTAGCAACTTTTCTTTTTCCCTCTCCACTCTCCTCTACTACTCCCTCATCCTGCCTCCTCTCTTCAACCCACATTCTACCATTCTCTTTTCCCCAAACTCTTGCTAATCTCCCTGTCCTCTCTCTCATTCTAACCTTTCTCTATCAAATCTATCTCTTGAATATGCTTCTCTCCTACTAATCTCGTACATTACCTCGGACCTCCTTAGTTGCCACCTTTCTCTACCTATTCTTTTTTTTTACATTTCTGGTATTCAAGTTTTCAATTTGTTGCATTTGAAGAACATCACTACAAAACAATCCCCTCCTTATTCCGATGACAGCTCTTATCCAGCAAACATGTGCAAAGCCACTTAACTGATGTACTAAGAATTTTGTTCCCTAGATTAACCCATTGACCTAGTGTGTCTGGTGTAAACATAATTTGGTTTTGTTCTGTTATTTTTCATCCACCTATTATTTTCCTTCTCCCTTCCACCTGATTTCATTACGTATATCACATATGGATAATTCGATGCTCTTTGAATATCATTTTGGACCATCTACATGCATTTGGATCTGTATGTATAATACGTGCTTGTTTCTTTAAATACTTTATTTACATCATTGACATTATAAAACTGTATTAAAATATTTATTTTATCACTTGGGGATTTTACATCAATAATTGCTGATGGACAATGCTAAACTATGTGATTTATTGACACATCTTTATTTCTAATGATGCCTATGCTATTGATGTGAATTGCTGATGCATCTTAAACATATCACTATTCTAAAACATATATGCTAACTACTCTCGATCTTCTTATGAGATTTACAATTTAATTTGTTCTGGTGTCTCCTTGGTATTTTGTTTTCGAACTAATATACAAATGGGGTGCTGGCGGCTTCTGGACGCTGATCAAAATTTGGGTTCCTTATGCAGCCCTCTGTTTTCCAGTTTATGCAGTGGTGTCTTTTTTACCTTTAACCCTGTTTTTTCTTACAATATACACTTATGTTGAGCCTTGAAAATGCCACATGCCTGAGTGCCACGAGGGGGGCGAAACACATTTTGGCTGCACTACCACTTGCTTTGCCACTCTGGATTACCAGAACAACTTGGAATAAAAAAACTCTTAAAAAGACTCATGACCTTTTGAAATTGTTACACATCTGGGTCGAGAATTTACCAATAGAATTAGTCACCAGTTTGTCCTTCAATCCAAATCAAGGCTTATAAATGATACATTCTGAGGGAGGATGCATGCATTTTCAATCTAATCCCTGGGTTGGTGTACACAGGAGGTGCCCGGGACGCCATCCTCAGCCCCCAACAGAAACAAATGGAAGGGGAGTGTTGTCCCACATGCATTAGGAGAAATGGAGCCAGGACCCCATCCATGGTCCCCCATGTAGGATTGTTAAGGAGGAGTGACACTGAACTTTCCACAACAGTGGAGGGCTTGCCCCTACTCCTCATGTCTGGAGTACGCGGGTTAGCCACCACAAACAAAGCATTCTGCCCGCATGGAGCCATTTGGGGAGAACCCAACTGCTGGCAACTGTGCAGGGAGTAATGAGAGGCAGCCGGTGGGGTGGTCAGCTGGACAGCGATTGGACTCCCCACACTGCCCTAACAGAAGTCAATTTGCGGGCACCCCAACAGGAAAATTGTGGTGCAAAGCTGTTTATGGGATTGCAAAAAACAAGGACCCCCTGGACACTGGTAACAGTGAACTCCTAGGGCAGGGACAATAGTGTGTGAGTAAACACCCTAGGCAGTCAATAACAGTGGCAAAACAAGTAGTATCAAATGACAGTAAAAACTAAGGAAATTATCAGAAATTTAAAAATAATCAATGCTTTAATATGGACAGTTAAAAATCATATAAATACATGTCATAATCATAACCATAAGATGTAAACATAGGTCTGAAACACATACATTTCATTAATACTTATACATTTAAAAAAATACACTTAAAGCAAAGCTGTTTATGCGTAGGGCCGCTCTCCAGAAAGCAGCGAGACCGCAGATATGTAAGTATTCACTGCTCCTAATGGGAGCACCCTATAATTCCCTGTGGAGCTTCCTAATTAACAGATATGATTCTGCTTTGGGTGGCACCTGCAACTAATTCGGGAAGTGTATTTGGGGCTGTAGGAGTTATAGTAGTCCTCCAGATGTATCTTTTGTAGACTGACTCTGAAATTAAGGGACAAGGAAATTACTAACTCTTTTTAATGTTATTATAAGCGCTCCCAAGGCCAGAGTTTTTGCTACACAGCTGAGTAGGCAGCACCGTCAAGGGGCCGGTTTCATAGCGGGGAGGACACCTGGCACTCTTCATGAACTTCTAATCTGCTACAGGTCATGTCAATAGTGTCGCTGTAGCACCTTCACTGAATCCAATTTCTCACAAGTAGAGCTGGACTGCCTTGGCCAGGCCAAAAAGACAAATCTTTCCCAATAGTTCTATATGCTCAGGTACAATGTTACACTCACCAGACTCATGGGTTTCACTAGTGTTTCCCAGGTGGGTCGGTCCTGTTGGTTATGGACGCAGGGTAGAGAAGGTTCTACAGGGCATCACTCTCCTTGTTCTGTAGCTCCACTCTTACTCACAATAATTGGCAAAAGCCTATGCCCTGCATTGCAGGGCAGTTTACAAGCTCAGCCCCTCCATGGCTTGACCACTATTTTAAAGATTGTCACAACCCAGTGCTGAGTGCCGATTTTGTCTCTTTTAAGAGGGACATCTCCCCTGTGATTCTGCCCATAGTCATGTTTTTACTTGGAGTGCAATTAGGAGTTTTTTTGTTCTCTTTGTAAGGCATGCAGGTTAGGATGCATGTGACGTCAGGCAGCTAACTGGGAACTCTGGGGTTATGTATCAGTTTTGAAGAGCTGAATGCACATAACAATGATATATTATGGAATCCCGGTCTCTGTTGGGAAATTATTGGTGTTTTCTACTCCAGTGTCAACACCAAATTATTCTCCTGAAGGCTTCCTTTAGCTCCCTCACAGCCTCTATCACTACTACAATTTATCTTTGTTGAAGCATTATAACTGTACCAGCACAGGCGTGTCTTCCTGCCCAACCCTTGTGCGCTTCTGACTTGGCATCTTCCTCAGCAGCAACTCAAAGATCCTCCACAAACCTCTCTGTTTGCAGTCTAATCCATCCAGGTTGTGCGCCTCTTGCAGCGTTACTGTGCTTAACCTTAATAGTCGAAGCACCTACTTCCCAGGGACAGTCTAACCAAAGTCCTCAGGACCCATTTAATCAGACTCTTCATTAGGTCTACTTTCCAATGGGCCTGGGAGGGAATCAGTAAGCTGGGTTCACCAGCCCTGTAAAGCTAAAAGAGTCCAGAGTACAAAGGAGTATTGCTTGAACTCCCACATCTCTTATAGAAAGGTCATGACACTGTTCTTTCCATGCTCCTTCTCTGATTTACCTGCCTGCACAGGGGTTTAAGAAAGGAAGTGCAGATTTATGTGATCAGTGAAACATGACCTCAATCTAGTGATATTACATCACCCCTCTATTTCTAAGGGACCCTCAAGAGGCAAGTGCACTATATATTCCACCCCTACATAGAATTTTGATTGAGTTCCACATGGTCGCTCTATTCCAAATCAGAGAAGGTAATTCTCTGACTTGATGTTGCTCACCTAAGACTGCCTCTTTTATCCACAAATCTTCTAAAGGGCACACTGCTACGAAATAGAGATGGAATTCTGAACCCTCTATCTTGTCAACTCTGAGAGCTTCCATTGCTATAGTTATCAGGCAGTTGCTGCTGAGGCTTATGGAGATTCCATCATACCATGATGGAACCATATTAAAACAATACCTCATTAAGGATGCAGCGCCTAAAGGGCTACTAGTTACCAATGCCCCAAGGATTTTCTTGAATGATGCAATCTTCAGGAAGGAATGGGCCATGATCGTGTGGCACTGTACCCGCGACTGGCTTTTCCTGATTATTAAAACAGCCCTAAGACTCTCTGAGACCCTTCTTGTTGAAATCCAGGAGACAAAGTCTCGCTTTAAAACCACAATAACTGGCTTCAAAAAGAAGCTTGAGGAAATCAACAAAGACCTCAATGAATACAAAGAAAACCTGACCCAAGCAAAAGTTGCCAAGTTCCAAAAAGATCTGACTAAATTCGAATTTGAAAAAGTCTACCCTTATTCAGCGGCCTCTTACACTCCACCCACACGGAACCTAAGCAGTAATGATCAAACCAATGATGATTCATCGAACAGCAGTGGTTCGAGTTCCGGATCCTATAAACAAGGCAGAAAACGAGGTAATAGAGGTAACCGTAATTACCGGGGACGGTCTGCCCAGAATAACCAGTCTCAGGGATGGCCCGCTCCTCCTCAAATGATGGGGATGGGACAACAATTCCCCTTGCCCCAACCACCTTACCCATTTATGGGATGGAACCCAGGTTTTGTACCACCACCACATTTCAACCCCCAATATCGCCAGCCTTTTTTAGACCAGGGCCGGAAAGGAAGAGGGAGGAGAAGAGGGTCGAATCAAGTAACCTGGGAAGATCAGGACGCAGTGAGCAACCACACCCGCAACAAGGACCAACAACCGGGAACGAGCAACATGTGAGCCTAATAACGAATCTCTCTGATAAGACTCTTTCTCCGGTAGAAGTAAAGATCCTAGAAAGGGGTCTAGGCTTTGTCCCTACATCTCGCCCCGACAAGTTTTTGCTCCACTGCGAGCTCGCTGCATTCTTTAGGAAGTTAAAACTCAAGGCTTTCTTCGAAGGGAAGGAAGACCCTAATGGAGCTACTTGCAATGGGGACACAAGCCTGAGATTGAACTCAACTTTCAACCCTCCCCCCCATACAGTGCCGGCTGCTATCACTGCCTTTGAACAGGCAGTATCTCTTGACCTGGAAACCTACCAAGACCCGGTAACCTATCATAATTTTAGTACTGCGGAGTACCGTGCTTTACAAACTTTACAAAATGATCAGAGCATCACGATCAAGCCAGCTGACAAGGGTGGCGGTCTTGTCATACAAAACACTACCGATTATGACAAGGCCTGTCAATTACTACTGAATGATAAAAAGAATTATAAACCAATGACATCAGATCCTACAGAGGACCTGAGAGCACGAATCTCTAATCTGGTCACTAGAGCTGAAGAAGACGGACAAATTTCGAGGAATGAGGCAGCTTTCCTCAGTAGCAATGAAAGCATAATTCCATACTTTTACACGCTGCCCAAAACTCATAAAAATCGAATGCCCCCTCCTGGCCGTCCCATTGTTTCCGGGATTGGATCCTTACTGGAACCTTTATCGCGTTTATGTGACTTTTACCTAAAGCCAATTGTACAGCACACCCCAACTTATCTTAAGGATACCAAAAGCCTTCTCCAGTCAATCCAGGATCTCGTCTTCCCTGAAAACACGGTGACATTGGTCACATTAGATATCGAGAGCCTCTATACGAGCATCCCACAGGACAATACCATCAAGGTCCTGGGGTCAGCTCTAGATTCCATTGAGTGGAACTACCAGGCTTCCAAAAATTTCATATTGGACTGCGCCACACTAGCCCTGAAAGAGAATTATTTCTCTTATAAGGGCAACCTTTTTCTTCAATGTACGGGTACCACGATGGGCAGTACCTTTGCCCCAAGTGTGGCAGGGTTGTATGTAGCTGATTTTGAAGCTAAACATATCTTACAACCCAAAAACCCTTTTTCTGGTTCCATCTACTTTTGGAAACGCTATATCGACGACATCCTGATCATTTGGATTGGTGATGATGAACAACTTCAAGCTTTCTTCACCTGGGTCAACACCCTAGGCAAAAACTTGAAATTTACTCATGCCAGCAGTAAATCCGAGGCCGCCTTCCTCGATGTAATAATCCAAGTCAAAGGTACGAGACTCGTAACCAAGACATATCACAAACCTACTGCTAAAAATAACCTCCTTGAATACACAAGTTTCCACCCTCGTCCCCTAAAAGAAAATCTCCTGTATGGTCAGTACCTACGGTTGAGACGAAACTATTCCGAATTACAGGATTTCAAAAACCAATCTGCTGATTTAACTTCCAAACTAAAGATGAGAGGCTATCCACAACCAATTCTGGCAAAAAGCTACAAAAGAGCACGGAATCAGCCGCGGGAAGTGCTCTTGGAGGAGAAGATCACCACCACGAGAGACACCCCACTGACATGTGTGACGACACATAGCACACTGTCAAACCTCATAAAAAAATCAATCAATAAGAACTGGCGAATTCTGTCCAGTACTAACAGGACTTGGGAAAAAACACTTTTTTCCTTCAAGAAGGGACGCAGTCTCAAAGATGCCTTGGTGCATACCCGACCAAAACAACAAATAACAACGACTCCAAGAAGCGTAACTGACATCTGGGGGTTACCAAAAGTGGTTGGTCATTACCCCTGCTCAGATTGCAGCGTCTGCCACCTGACAACACACTCTAAAACGTTGGAGCTTGAACCCGGAAAAACTTGGATCCAAAGAGATCACACAAATTGAAAATGTGATCTATCTTATCACCTGTCTTTGCAAACTACGCTATGTGGGCATGACGAGTAGAAGAGTGAAACTTAGAATCTGTGAGCACCGGTCCAAGGTAAGATGCAAAAAAACAACAACAAAAATGAGCAGGCACTTTCTTGAACTTAATCACACCCAAATGATATGAATTGGACTATCATTGAACATTTGGACAGCGGCTATAATATCAATACCCGCCTCTTCGAGAAAGAACAACGCTGGGTCGACAGACTGGGGACCCACCGGCTAGGGCTTAATGATGATATCCCATGGAATTCTGTGACTTGATGATTTGTGTCAGACACCCAGACAACTGAGAACTGCTAGCACAGCGGTTTTAACCCCCTCCTTATCTAATCATACGGAATACAAAGCCCCTCCTACTATCAGTTGGAGTAAATATCAGCCAAGTCTAGCTCGTTGTCTGTCGTCGTAGTAATACCCTCCACTTGCCGCTATGACCCCAACACGGAGGGCTGCCCTTTTTTCTAACATCGTTAGGAATCCGGCATTGGCAAAGGGTTACCATGGCAACTTACACGAACGTTGCGCTTCATGATCATGTGACGACTTTGACAAATGACGATGGCTCTCTCCATTTGGCTCATAATGCGGCAGTACTAGCATACGATAGTGCTAGCCTCAACTACGGAGGTTTGTCCCATTTATTGACAACGTTTTGAAACCTGCATCGGCATAGGGTTACCATGGCAACTTACACTAACGTTGCACTTCCTGATCAGGTGACAACTCTGTCAAATGACGATGGCTTTCTCCGATTGGTTCACAATGCGGCAGTGCGAGCATCCGACCACGCCAAACCCGGAAGTTGTTTTTCGGCAACTCTCCATTTTAACGCTCTCCCGGCCCCGCGCTTACATCTTCGGGGTCCGGTCGAGGGAAGATATAGGTGCCGAGCAGGTGCCGAACGTCGAGGGCGTTAGTAGAGATCGCCCATCTGTTACATTGTGACAATCGAGCTAAGTATTCCGCAAGCACTAAATGATTGATTGGACTGTTTTCTCCTCTGTTTTGACATAATCGCAGGGTGTGCAAATTACGTTCCCACCCCCCTCCTGAGACCCATGGTGCGAACTTTGAACACCAGAAAAGTGAGATGTGTTTGTATTGAAAATTTAAACTTGCGAGCACGGCCGTGCCTGCATTTTAATTTGATAGATATAAGGTTCAATACCACCTTTGTTTTAATCTTCCCGAATTTTAATTTAGCACGAATAGCACACAGCACTACCCTTCGTGTATTATTTAAGAACCCAGGGACTGTGGGGGTGATAACTATACCGGTATTCTCATCACCCCTGCCTCTTGAATCAAGCGTTGGAGCACTATCGATATACAGTGCTTAACAACATCACTGAATGTATGTTTTGTCATATCTGTACATCTTGTCCTTTCTATTCACAGGTGCAGAAACGCTCAAGTTGGAAGCCTCCTAAACCAGGAGTCATTAGGTAGAACAAATTTTTTCTCCCTAATTATTTTTGCACTTTTTCACGATTTTGTCATATTTTCACTTTCACGTCCCATGGTTGGGGTGGGCCTTCGCGCGTCCATTTCCACCAGGGTTTATCTCACTATAGTCCTGATGAATGCCAGGTAAAATCACACCGTTTCATGGCTGAAACATGTCGACTGATACTTAAGAAATTCCCACTCTATTAACTGTGGACGCAATTTCCAGACACATAATTTTAAGTCTTTTCCTAGTGGTCATTCCAATAAAGTAATTTTTTTGATACACTACGGACTGGTTTTAACCACTCAACACTCACTAGTTAACCTCTCTCCGCACAACACGTCCTGAACTCACTAACCCGCTCCGCAGTAGATCTGGCGTTGTAGCACACCGAAGAGACACTCGGTCTCTTTGGTGGGCCCAATGATGAAGCATGTCATCACTAGGTGGTGAGTGAGGGCTTTCTTCAAATCACTTGAACGCCTTAATTGAAGTCGTTGTCGTGCTCCCCATGTGTGGTTGTGCTTGAACTTATAGCATTTGACACTCTTCCATTGTTTATGATTCCATCATACCGCCTTCTTCCAAAAGGAGATTATCCCTGCCCCCCCCACCCCTCGAGTGGGTATACTGTATTTTGGGGCCTCTGATCTTCCAGGTGAAGCACAAGTATAATCGCCTACATCAGATAGGCAGTTCAAATTGCAAACAAATTAAAGGCTGGCTCAGTAATATATGCTCCTACATATACACCTATATATACTATTTAAGAAGTTAATCTATGGTAAATATCCCCTTAAATCTGGTTCCCAGGCTCAGGTAAAAAGGTTATATGCTAGAGACTCAGCATTTTGTATCATATTATAACCCAAAGTGGCAGTTTTAAAACAAAGTTTTTATATAAAGTGAAACATTATGTGACATAAACTTTACCCAAAAGACATAGTGATATGCCAAATTCAAATACGTGAATTTAAACTGCATGCACCTAACAGACTGTTAACTATGGTCAGATGCCAGGCTGAGTCAGACACCAATTCTCACCTTACCCACCCTGCAGATGCGAATATGTGCAAATGTGTCAGAGACCTTGACCCCCAGCTTTACACTGCAGTTTACCATATTTTCAAAACTAAACACTGAAGGTTGCAGCTCAAACTAATTATTTTTTTGTTAAATTTTGAAGAATAGTCATTAAGCAAAATATACAGAATGATTGCAAAACAATAGCAATAAAACTTACATAGCACTACATTCACTAACAATATTACTAACCAATAACATAAGTTTATAAATATGCGTCAACCATAACATTTTGTATACGGAGAAGGAAACATAGGAAAGAACAGAGAAAGACAAGAAATGGGAAGAGACAGAAAGAAGAAAGTAGAAAGCAGAAAGGAAATAATAGAAAGAAACAAATCGAAAATTCGAAAAATGAGAACTAAGATACGGTTAATTGAGATGATAGATATGTAGTAAAGGGTAACCAATATAGAACCAATTTAATCTTCTGATGCATTGATAATGAAGAAACATTGGCTTTTCTATGTTCATCACGAATAAAATTCCACCATGTTAATATAGCTAATCTAAGAAGTATCCTTCCAACAGGAAAGCATAACACTAAAAACAAGTGCAATAAAACGAACAAACAACATAGATGTGGGTGAAATATGATCAAAGTCAGGTAACATAGAACCAAAGAATTGATAGTTGAATATTCAGTGCAAGATCTTTAAGCATTTGGACCACATAACTTTCCAAAAATCACATGAGGAGAATAGTAGAGTAAATCAAATAAAGAACAAGATAGAACAAGACCAATACAATGGAGAGGTACTTGGTGCAAATTTAGAGATACATTCAGGACTAATAACAGCTCCATTAAAAACAAAAGATAGAGATTCTGTGATACGCGCAGCTTTAGGTTCTAAATATTTTAGGCCATATATTATCCTAATGTTGAACAGGGAATGACACAAAAAGTTGGTTTCCAATAGTAATTCAATAGAATTTTTCAATGGTACATTAGTAGGATATAAAATAATGTGTTTATATAAGCAGCTTTGGGAATAGAATCGTGATCAATATTTTGTAGTGGTGTTAAGGGTGTGATTGGTGCAGGGTCAGGAGGAAAATTATTAGTCAGTAAAAAATAAGTTAGGGCAGACAATATTAAGCTAGATTCCTGCAAAAGAAGAGTTTGGTAAGTTATATTGTGATTGCAGTTGGGTAAAAGGTAAGACAGAGTAATGTTTTACAAGTTAATGAACTAAATGAATACCCTATTCTTTCCAATGCTTGAAATAAAATAATTTGCACCAACATTTTATAAATTTATCATACCAAATGTAAGAAGCTAGAAAACACTGAAAAAAATGACAGCCTGCAGAAAATGTAGTGTGTAACCAACGCTGGGAATATTTTACAATCAGATGTTTGGAAATAATAGTACAATTAGACATGTATACTACATCATTAAATGAAAAATCCTTCAGTAAGGAGCGTTCAAATACTTCCATCATGGTATGGGGGAGTCATGAAAGTGATTAATTAGGACATAATATTGCCGGGTTGAAAAAGCAGAATTATATAACTTAAAATCAGAGAAACGTACACCTTTTTCTTTTTTCGGACGTTTAAGTTCGGACAACACAACACTGTTATTCCAGAGAAATCTTTTACAAATAGAATTCATCTTGGAAAAGTAGTAAGTGGGTATTTTAAAAGGTAAAGACATGTAGCGCGATTATCATCGTGAGGGTATCTAATCAATCTTACATGATAAATAAAGAGGAGATGATGATGTTAGAAATTTCAGAATTTTAAGTTTGAAAGTACTAAAATTGTGGGTAATTGTGCTGGAAATAGTAGGAAAAAGAAAACACCTAGATACTTAATTTTGGATGGGCACCATGTAAAATTAGTATTAGATATTGATAACAAGGAATTCAATGGTAAAAATGTATTTTAAGAGAAATGTAGTTTATAAACAGAGACGCTAGAATATAAATGAATCTCTTGTAAACAAAGAATTTAAGGAGGACGGGGGTTAGGCATATATATATAAAATATCATCAGCATAAGCTGATAGCTTGGTTTTGAATAAGTTGTGTTTAAACTGAGGTATAAGTGTATTGTAATGCATGAGGTCAAGGAAACACTCCAAACAAAGAATAAAGAGCAAAGGGGAGAGGGGAGAACCTTTTCTGGTACCTCTATGTGTAAACTAAAGGAAAAGGGGAAAAGCAACCATTGACAAAAACACTGGTACAGAAGTCAGGGTATAATAATTTCAGTAATGAAATAAATTTAGGGGCAAACCAGTGGACAGGAGTGTACATAACGTGCTAGTTAAAACAGTAAAATGCCTTTTTGGCATCCAGAGATAATGCCACAAGGTGGAATGATATTTCTTATAAAATGCAAGAACATTAGAGAACATTATGGCATTATCTGCGGCAAGTCTACCCTGAATAAAACTAGATTGGTCAGATTTGACAAGAAGGGGAACAACATTTTCAAGGTTAGACGCTAAAATGTTGGCAAATATTCTGCAATCATAGTTAATTAATGAAATAGGACAATCGTTTTTGCAAAGGTTGTGAACCTCATCAGGTTTAGGGAGAACAACAATCAGTACCTTTAGAAAAGATCCACTAGCAATTGAATCCACAAGAAAAAAAATTGAAAAGTTTACATAAATTAGTGGAAAGAATAGAGGAAAAAGAGGAAAGTAGTTCAATAGAAAATCTGTCTGGGCCTGGAGCTTTAGCCTATTTTTAATGATTTAAAAGCAGCAATAATCTCTTAAAGAGTGATGTCAGCTTCAAATATTTAAATTTATCAGGAATGGAAGGAAGATTGGGAAGTCCATTAAAAAAATAATGTAGTTCGCACTCTGAAGGGTTGGCCTCTTCTGTATATAATGATTTGTAATAATCGTGGAAAGCACTGGAAATATCAGAGTTCAGGACTCTATGCTGTTGGGGAGATCATGATGAATAGACCCAATAGTTTTCTGTTCAGATTTCATTATTAAGTAATTATCTAACATTTTGCTCGCTTTATTTTGATCGCCATGATATTTCAATTTAACTTTAAGTAGGATATTACAAGCATTAGTGGTGGCAAGCTTCGCGAGGGTAGAGTTGGCCGTAATCTATTCATACAAAACAGGAAGATTTAGAGGCGAGGTAAGTATGCTCAAGTATTTTAATTTGTTGTAGTAACATAGTATATTGGCAAATTGCTATCTTTTTCTTTTAAGCTGAATAAGCTATAGTAAAGGGCTCAAGGAAGCTTTGAAATCATCTTAATTGTTAGGAATAGAGTTGTCGATAGACTTAAAAAACTGATGGATGAATGCAGTTGCTTTTGCAACAAAATTGCTCTCCAATAAAAGAAAGTTTTTCAATAATCAGTTTTTGATCTGAAATATAAATGAGGACAATTTCTGAGGACTGAATAGAGGGAAGTAAGGACTAAGTAAGTAAAATATAATCAATTCTGGACATGGCAGTATAAAAGTTCCAAGCTTCTCAGACATCAAATAATGGATAAACGTCCTATCAGTAAAAGGGTCTTACCACTGATTAAATTCTCTTGCTACAACACTGTTGGTATTACCATCGAACCCAATTTTAGTTTAATGTTATTCCACTAATAAGGATTAGGCTTAACCAGACCATAGATATTAATGAAAGAAATCTGTTTGTTGTGAATTATAACAGTACCCAGTACCCATCGTCCATCAGTGTCACAATGATTTGATACAATCTGTGCATGTAACAATTTATGAAAAAGGATGGCAACACATCCTTTATGGTTAATGTCTGGAGAATAAACAACCTGGCCTACCCATTGCCATTTTTATTACAATGAGTTTCCTGTAAAAAAGCAACATGGAAATTAAATGAAGACAAATGAGAGAGTAGCTTTTGTCATTTAACTGGATGTCCCAAACCTCCAACGTTCCATGAAGCAATGTTAAACATATTAGATATTAGGAGTAAGGAGACAGGAACATGGATTGAAAAAACGTGAGGGGAAACAAAAATAAAATATTTATTAGCATAAGCATGACATATCAGCAAAGCAAACATGCTAACAATAACGCAAAAACAGTAGTCACAAAAGAACAAGCGAAAGAAAATAGGAGAGAGGAATTAGAGGTTAGTAGCAAGATGAGAAAACAGACAACAGATAGAGATCCAGATCTGAAGCGAAGAGCATGGAGAATGACCATGAGACATATTAACATCTAAACCAAGTGTGACAACAGAGAAATATAACATAAAATATACTAACACATCAAAAGATGTAAGAAAATAAAGAGAGTAACTGAGAAGAACATGTGCATTACAACATTTTAAAAAGCGGTGAATAGTAGTATCTACAGAGTGTGATGAAATAGTCTGGCATAACAATATTACTGTAACAGGGTCGTCTAAAGATCTTGAAGTGCCTTTGTATGGGTTTTTACATAAGCAAGGATGCAGAATGCTATACAGAAGGTGAAACTGTCTTGTTTGAGGGCGAACAGCAAGGAATTATTTTCCTCTAGAATTTGTGGCATTAGAATGGTCTTGAGATATGAAAATGTTGTGCCCAGACAAACAAGACAACATTTTTCTTTAGCTGGCGTCAAGATATGCATTAGGTCAGTGAATTCCAAAAACAGCACTATAATACTCATAGGTCAAGTAGAAGGAGTTTGAGGTCAACCAAGGTGATGGATGCGCACATTGAAGATTTAGAGGTGGAGTGTTTTGAAGACCTAGAAGATCGGGAAAGAATTTCTTTAAGAAGATCTGGACCCTCAAGATTCTCCAATAATTTACATAAACCAAGATTATTCCTTGTGTGTCTGTTTTCAAGATCTTCCATGTGGAGTTTAAGTTTTTGGACTTCTTGCTCTAGCAAGGAAATATTAGTGACAACATCTTGAAGATCTCTAATACGCTCTTCCATGGCAATCCACCAGACCTCAATTTGTTGAAGCTTTTCATTACTGACACTCATGAAATGCTTAAGACCCCACACATCATCGAGGATAGTATTCAAAACAGGATTATGACAAGACATAATGGGTGAAGAGTGGGTCATTCTTCACTCTTTTAGGTTTCGTGACTGAAGATGTAGTTATAGAAATAGCATTAAGGTTGCTGGCCATTTTGATGTAGTGCATAGAACAATGGTTAATTTTCTGGAGTGGTTTAATCCTGTTCATTCACTATGATGGTGAAATGTAAACGTATATTGCTAAATAAGATGTAGTGCAGCCACCACTAAATTTTAATATTGACAATAGCACAAAGTGCAGTTCAATAGCATAGCCGTAGGACCAAAGAAAGCACCTGGCAATATTGAATCCATCGATGCACTGAATTACCGAGGCAAATAGATGCAGCAGCAGTAAAGAAAAGGCATAGGAGCAATGTATCAAAGGAAAATCACTCCATTATATTGTGAATTAAGAAGAATTCCAGTGGAAATATTGGAATGTAGATGGCATACAAAAAATGGAGTGATGTACAGAGAAGACTGTGAAGAATGAACAGCACAGACAACAAGCAAATCGTACAACAAGAAAATGTCCCAGTGGAGGACAATTAAAACAGATAAATCAATACAAGAATTAATCAGTTGTATCGAAACAAAATTAGGCACTACCATACAGTCTTTCCAAACATGGATATGATTTTATTTCATCACAATGTTGAAATTAATCAATGTATAAAGTACAAAACAAATCTTAAATGAATATTTTTTAGGAGAACAGGTACATAGAGGGGTGAGGTGATAAGTGCATGGGAAGGATTGTGAGGAAGGACAGTAGGGTGTGTATATACACATCAGAAAATTAATAACAAACTATCCCGATGGTTTCCTGCCAGATGCATTAAATGTCAAATCATAACATAATTGCAGATATACATTCTCTGTCATAAATGTCTGACAAAATGATAAAGAAGTGAGCTGATTTTGCGCCTTGTGGGCGGGGTCTTCATCAGGAGAGGAGTGGGCACCAGTAAAAACAGCTATATTGCTCCGGGCAGTAACTAGGAAGGCTGGGCTCTATAGGCTCCCAGATTTCTTCATAGATGATTGTAGTTTTCAAAAAGAAGGAAGGGCCCAGGTTGATCAGTAACCTGTGGCTTCGGGCTGCTGGCATACCCGGTGACTCAGCTGGTTAGCTATTCACCCAGGTCCAATGGCTATTGGGTTGCCCCATTGCTACAGAACTCAGTAGGAATACTCAGTCACAGCTGCATATGTTAAATGGTAGAAAACTTCATAAAGCATAGAGACAAAGGCAAGTGCAGCACAGAATCAGGAAATCAGAATGCTGTAATCCAAGCACAGTGAAAGGTGCAGGAGATCACCCTCACACTGTATGATTGGATGTCTACAAAATCTTGCTGCTGTAGCACCCTTACAGCCATGCTCAGATCTGCAGGCAGTGGCCTTTCTGCATGATTGCTGCACACTGAGGAAATCGGTGACATGCCCTCCCACCGAAAGTACTGCACCAAGTCAGTGGAAAGCTATATTATTGTGCTATTCCAAGATAGCAATCTTGTTGTGAAGGTAGAGTGGCACCTACTTGCATTAGTACTACAAAATATTCATATGAAAATGGAGGTAGTTGTGTCTAGATGTAATGTAACACCATCTTGCATTATGACAGCAATGAC
This sequence comes from Lissotriton helveticus, assembly GCF_964261635.1. Classification (NCBI taxonomy): domain Eukaryota; kingdom Metazoa; phylum Chordata; class Amphibia; order Caudata; family Salamandridae; genus Lissotriton; species Lissotriton helveticus. The sequence goes on from NC_136061.1 coordinate 2,058,348,546, forward strand.
GTGTAGAAAATACAGTTAAAGGATAAACAGCTGGTGATATTGCCTGACTAACATGCACGGGCAAAGGCAATAGAGGCTGACGGGGCGAGGCCATACTTGTGTCTAGGGTGCAAAATGGAGCTAGGACAAAGAGAAACTATAAGACATTGCAGAACTCCGTGTCTGGCCTCATGATGTTAGTACATGTAGACAATATAAAACGTACTGAAAGAGGAGGAGTGAGAGAGAGAGTGGCAGGTGGGGTGTTAGGTAAAATTCCTAATCGTCGAGGGGCCCCCTCAGCATATCTTGCAAGGGACACCTCAAGCTGTGCCACAGAGCACCATGTGTGCTTTTTAGGTCTCGCGTGCATTGCAGCACAAAGAGCTGCTCTGCCTCTGCAAGAGATTTTGTAGGAGAGGACTTTCAGAAAAGGGCTTTAAGCCCCACCCCTCATTTCCATTGGCCGGTGTCACCATTTATGGTACACGGTGGCCTGCCATTGGAAATGAAGGATTTCTGTTCACGCCCTTTGTCTCCGAGGCGGACTGGCTCGCCTGCTCTGCTTCTGTCATGAAGACATTTCTTATCAGATTGTTTATTTAACAAGTTGATAAGACATTTATTCAGGAGAGCAGTGAAGGAGCATGCACCAGGCGTCCTGCAACCACGCTGCCTTCACGTCTGGAGCATGCACCAGTCAGCTGTCCCATTGGTCTGTCGGTGTCCAGCTGCCGAGGGCCTCACACAAGGAAGTGGCTACGTGTCTCAAAGGAGGATGCTCTTAGAAGGCAGGGCAGAGAACACCGTGGAGTGGAGCTGCAGGTCAGTGCTGAGAGACCCACTTTGTGAGACTCAGCTGCTCTGCAGGCGGCTTGTTATATAAATGGCTCTAAATGATAATAGGAAATGTGCCCTGGACAGCCTTCCTCCCAAGGCCGGTACTCAGAGATGGAAAAAACGGAAATAATGAAATACTTCCAAGGAAACTGACTGTCAACAAGGCCGGGGCTGTGGGGCACTGCACCAGACTGCGAGGATATTACATGTGGAGGCTGAAAGGCTTGGGGGGTATTAGATACCCCTGCCACACCTACCACACACCTCTAGACGCCACAATATTCCTGGAGTAAGCAGGCCTTGCACACATCCCTCGGTCACAGCTAGAAATTTTGATTTACCCACGCTATCCACAAATGGCAGTGTGTGTGTTTGTGTGCATGTGTCTGTGCGCCTCTTTGTCATGGTGTGTTTTGTGCGTGTCTTTATCTGTGTGTTCTCTCACTGTGTGCATGTCTGTTTATCTGACTGTCATGTGTGTTTGTATCCGTGTGTGTATGGCTCTGTACCCTTCTATCGTTGTGTGTCCATCCACATATTTCTCTATCGTGTGCATGTCTGAAACATAACAAAACATAAGATACCATACCAAACCAAAACAAAACATAACATAGCATAACATAAAAAAAACACAGCACAACACAGGACAGCCTAGCCTAACACAACATAACACAGCCTAGCCTAACACAAAATACCAAAGCCTGGACTAACACAAAATAACATACCCTGGCCTAACAACATAACATAACAAATCATAGCATAGCATAAAAAACATAGCATAGCATAACAAACACATAGCATAACTCAACAAAACCAAACATAGCATAGCATAGCATAGCAAAACAAAACATAGCATAGGATAACGAAAAAAAAACATAGCATAAAAAACACAACAAAACATACCATAACATAGCATAGCATAGTATTGAACAATAAAACATAGCATAGCATACCAAAACACAACAAAACATAGCATAGCATAACAAGACTTAGCACAGCATAACGAAACAAAGCATAGCATAACAAAACATAGCATAGCATAACAAAACATAGTAAAGCATACCAAGACATAGCATAGCACAACAAAACAAAACACAGCATAACATAGCATAGCATAGTATTGAACAATAAAACATAGCATAGCATACCAAAACACGACAAAACATAGCATAGCATAACAAGACATAGCACAGCATAACGAAACAAAGCATTGCATGACAAAACATAGCAAAGCATACCAAAATATAGCATAGCATAACAACACATAGCAAAGCATACCAAGACATAGCATAGCATAACAAAACACAACAAAACGTAGCATAGCATAACAAAACAAAGCTTAGAATAGCACAACAAAACATAGCTTAGCATCACAAAACGTAGCATAGCATAACAAAACAAAGCATAGCATAGCAAAACAAAACATAGCATAGGATAACAAAAAAAACATAGCATAAAAAACACAACAAAACATAGCATAACATAGCATAGCATAGTATTGAACAATAAAACAAAGCATAGCATACCAAAACACAACAAAATATAGCATAGCATAACACGACTTAGCACAGCATAACGAAACAAAGCATAGCATAACAAAACATAGCATAGCATAACAAAACATAGTAAAGCATACCAAGACATAGCATAGCATAACAAAACAAAACATAGCATAACATAGCATAGCATAGTATTGAACAATAAAACATAGCATAGCATACCAAAACACGACAAAACATAGCATAGAATAACAAGACATAGCACAGCATAACGAAACAAAGCATTGCATGACAAAACATAGCAAAGCATACCAACATATAGCATAGCATAACAACACATAGCAAAGCATACCAAGACATAGCATAGCATAACAAAACACAACAAAACGTAGCATAGCATAACAAAACAAAGCTTAGAATAGCACAACAAAACAGAACAAAACTTAGCTTAGCATCACAAAACATAGCATAGCATAACAAAACAAAGCATAGCATAGCAAAACACAAAGAAAATAGCATAACAAAATATAGCATAGCATAACAAAACATAGCATAGCATAACAAAACTAAACATAGCACATCATTTCAAAGCATTGCATAGCTTAGCATAACAAAACAAAACATAGCATAGCATACCAAAACATAGCAGAGCATAACAAATCACAACAAAACATAGTAGAGCAGCCACTGGCGGTGGTAGGTGTAACTGCAGGGTAGTGACGTAGGGAGGGGGGAGGGTCAGGGTGGAGGGTTGCAATGTATGGATTATGGACTTTAACAGGTAAGTAAACATATAAATAAATAAAATGAATTTTGTTGTGTGTACAGCATCACCAAATGCTATGCAGTGCGCGCAACGATTTTTATTTTATTTATTTATATGTTTACTTACCTGTTAATGTCCGTAATCCATACATTACAACCCCCCACCCTGCCCCTCCCCCTCCCTACATCACCGCCCTGCAGTTACACCTACCACCGGCTGTGGCTGTAGAAGAGCAGAACAAAACAACACATAGCATAGCATAACAAAACATAGGATAGCATAACAAAACACAGCGAAACAGAGCATAGCATGACAAAACATAACAAAGCATAGCATAGCTTAACAAAACACAACAAAAGCTACCATAACATAACAAAATAGCAGAGCATACCAAAACACAACAAAACATAGCATAACACAACAAAACATGGCATAGCATAGCATAACATAACAAAGCAAGGCATAACAAAGAACATAATAACACAACACAACAAAACATAGCATAGCAAAACAAAACATAGCAAAAGAAAACATAGCATAGCATAACAAAACATAGCATAGCATACAAAACACAACAAAACATAGCATAGCATCACAAAACAAAGCAAAGCATAGCACAGCATAACAAATGAAAACAAAACATAGCATAACAAAACATAGCATAGCGTGACAAAACAAAGCATAGCATAGAAAACCATAGCATAGCTTAACAAAATATAGCATAGCATAATGAAACACAACAAAACATAGCAAAGCATGACAAAACATAGCATGACATAACAAAACAAACAATAATATGGCGTAACAAAGCATAGCAGAACAAAACAAAACATAGCATAGCATAACAAAACATAGCACAGTATAACAAAACACAACAAAACATAGCATAGCATAACAAAACATAGCATAGCCTAGCATAACAAAACAAAACAGCTTCACAAAACATAGCATAGCATAACAAAACACAACAAAACACAGCATAGCATAGCATAACAACACACAACAAAACACAGCATAGCATAACAAAACACAACAAAACATAGCATAACAAAAAACAACAAAGCATAGCATAACAAAGCATAGCTTAGCATAAAAAACATAACGTAGCATACCAAAACATAGCATAGCATAACAAAACAAAGCATACCATAACAACGCATAGCAAAGGAAAACAAAACACAGCATAGCATAACAAAACGCAACAAAATATAGCATAGCATAACACAACAAAACATAGCATAACTAAGCATTGCATAGCATATCATAAGAAAACAAAACAGCATAACAAAACATAGCATAGCATAACAGAACACAAGAAAACATCAAGGCATAACAAAACAAAACATATCATAGCATAGCATAGCATAACAAAACATAGCATATAATGGCATAACAAAACAAAACATAGCATAGCATAACAAAAAAAGCATAGCATAGCATAACAAAACACAACGCATCATAGCTTAGAATCACGAAACATAGCATAGCGTAACCAAACAAAGCATAGCATAGCATAAAAATCATAACATGACAAAACATAACATAGCATAACAAAACACAACAAAACATAGAATAGCATTACAAAACAACACATAGCATAGCATAAAAAACATACAATAGCATAGCATAACGAAACAAAACATAGCATAGCAAAGCATAGTATAACAAAACACAAGAAAACAAAACATAATAAAACATAGCATAGCAAAACAAAACAAAACATAGCATAGCAAAACACAACAAAACATAGCATAGCATAACAAAACACAACAAAACAGAGCGTAGCATAGCATCACAAATCATAGCATAGCATAACATAGCTTAGCATAACAAAACAAAACATAGCATAACATAACATAACAAAACAGCACAGCTTAACAAAACACAACAAAACATAGCATAGCATAACGAAAAATAGCATAGCATAACAAATCACAACAAAACATAGAAGAGCATAACAAAACAACACACAGCATAGCATAACAAAACATAGGTAAGCATAATAAAACACAAGGAAACAAGCATAGTATAGCATAACAAACCATAACAAAGCATAGCATAGCTTAACAAAACACAACAAAACATTAGTGTAGCACAACAAAACATAGCATAGCATAGCATAACAAAACAAAGCATAGCATAACAAAGAATATAATAACACAACACAACACAGCATAGCAAACCAAAACATAGCATAACAAAACAGAACAAAACATAGCATACCATAACAAAACACAACATAACATAGCATAGCATAACAGAGCATAGCAAAAGAAACAAAGCATCGCATAGCAAAACATAGCATAGCATACAAAACACAACTAAACATAGCATAGCATCACAAAACAAAGCGTAGCATAGCACAGCATAGCAAAACACAACAAAACATAGCATGGCATAACAAATTATAGCATAGCATAACAAAGCATAGCATAGCAAACGAAAACATAGCATAACATAAAATAGCAGAGCATAACAAAACACAACGAAACAGCATAGCATAACAAAACAAAACATAGCATAGCATAGCATTACAAAACAAAGCAAAGCATAACAAAGCATAGTATAACACAACACAACAAAACAGTATAGCAACACAAAACACAATATAGCATAGCAAAACACACAAAAACATAGCATAGAATAAAGAATTACAACAAAACACAACACAACATAGCATAGCTTGACAAAGCATAGGAAAGCAAAACACAACAAAGCATAGCAAAACAAAACATAGCATAGCATAACAACACATAGCATAGCATACCAAAACAAAACATAGCATAGCAAAACACAACTAAACATAACATAGCATAAAATACACAACAAAACACAGCATAGCATAACAAAACACAACAGAACATAGCATAGCATAACAAAACACAACAAAATAGCATAGCATAACAAAGCATAGCATAGCATAATAAAACATAACATAACAAAACATAGCATAGCATAACAAAACATATCATAGCATAACAAAACAAGCATATCATAGCAAAACAAAGAATAGCAAAACAAAACATAGCCTAGCATAACAAAACAAAACAAAACATAGCATTGCAAAATAAAACATAGCATAACAAAGCATAACATAGCATAACAAAACATAGCATAGCATAACAAAACACAACAAAAAACATAGCATAGCATAGCAACACACAACAAAGCATAGCAAAACAAAACATAGCATAGCATAAATAAGCATAGCATAGCATATCAAAACATAGCATAGCGTAACAAAACACAACAACACATAGAAAGGCATAACAAAACATAGCATAGCACAGCATAACAAAACAGCATAGCATGGCATAACAAAACAAATCATAGCATAACAAAGCATAGTATAGCATAACAAACATAGCATAACAAAACATAGCACAGCATACCAAAACATAGCATAGCATAACAACGCATAACATAGCATAGCATAGCAAAACAAAACATAGCATAGCATAACTAAACACAACAAAACATAGCAAGGCATAACAAAAAAAAACAAAGCATAGCATAACAAAACATAGCGTAGCATAACAAAACAAAAAATAGTATAGCAAAACACAAAAAACATAGAATAGCATTACAAAACATAGCATAGCATAACACAACACAACACAACACAACATAGCAAGGCATAACAAAACATAGCATAGCACAGCATAACAAAACATAGCATTTCATGGCATAACAAAACAAAACATAGCATAACAAAGCACAGCATAACAAAAACATAGCATAGCTTTACAAAACATAGCATAGCATACCAAAACAAAGCATAGCATGGTATAACAAAGAATAGCATAGCAAAACAAACCATAGCATAACAAAACACAACAAGACATAGCAAGGCATAACAAAACATAGCATAGCATAACAAATCATAGCATTGTATGGCATTACAAACCTAAACATAGCATACGAAAGCATAGCATAACAAAACACAACGACACATAGCATAGCATAGCAAAACACAACAAAACATAGCATAGCATAACAAAACACAACACACAGCATAGCATAGCATAACAAAACATACATAACACAACAAAACATACCACAACATAACAAAACACAAAAAAACTTAGCATAACAAAACATAGCATAGCATCAGAGAAAACAAAGCATAGCATAACAAAACATAGCATAGCATAGCAGAACGAAACAAAATATAGCATAACAAAGCATAGCATATCAAAACCCAACAAAACATAGCATAACAAAACATAGCATAGCATAACAAAACACAACAAAACATGGATTTGTCATAACAAAACATAACAAAGCATAACATAACAAATCATAGCATAGCATACCAAAACATAGCACAGCATAACAAAACATAGCATAGCATAACATAACAAAGCATTGCATAGCGTAGCGAAACAAAACATAACATAGCATAACAAAGCACAACAAAACATAGACTTGGCATAACAAAACACAACAAAGTATAGCATATCAAATGATAGCATAGCATGACAAAACATAGCATAGCATAACAAAACAAAGCATAGCATAGCATAACAAAACATAGCATAGCATAGCATAAAAAACACAACAAAACATAGCAAGGTATAACAAAACAAAACATACCATAGCATAGCATGACAAAACATTGCATAGCATGGCATAACAAAACATAACATAGCATAACAAAGCATAGCATAGCATAACAAAACACAACAAAACATAGCATAACAAAACATAGCATAGCAAACAAAACAAGACATAGCATAGCAAAACACAACAAAACATATCATAGCATAACAAAAAACAACACACAGCATATCATAGCATAACAAAACACAAAAAATATAGCATAGCATAACAAAACAAAACAAAGCATAACAAAGAACAACAAAACAGCATTGCATAGCGTAACATAGCATAGAATAACATAACATTAAAAAACATATCATTAATTTTGATAAACTCATAGTAGCGGGCTAGCTAGCTTTAACAGGCAGTGACTGTAAGCAACTCCAATAACCCAGAAGCAGTCACTCGGTCACCTTTGCTCTTGTAATACTGTGGCTTTGTTTATCAAACAGTGCCCATATTTTTAAGAACGGTGATGGATAAAACCCAGATCTGTTGACTGGGTGTGAGCGTTTGATTGGTTCAGAAGCTCCGTCCATCACCACCCCCTTTTGTACCATTTTGTTCGCCATAAGTTGGCAGGGTATGCTCAGATGTGAGTCCCTTGCTCACTTTGCCACTGGATTCAAGCAAGCCGGGCTGAAGACAGCTGATATGCCAGAAACCGGTCCTCGGAAGCTTGTTTCCGGTCCAGGGAAGGCATGGCTTGGCAGTTCGGGCTGGACTGTTCCCATGAGGCACAGGGATAGACTGATTTGCATATGGCCATGTCTGAACTGGGGTGGCAGAGTGGGCTAAAGAACGGTAATGGATTAAACCCAGATCTGTTGACTGGGTGTGAGTGTTTGATTGGTTCAGATGCTCCGTCCATCACCACCCCCTTTTGTACCACTTTGTTCGCCAAGGGTTGGCAGGGTATTCTCAGACGTGAGTCCCTTGCTCACTTTGCCACTGGATTCAAGCAAGCCGGGCTGAAGACGGCTGAAATGCCAGAAACCGGTCCTCGGAAGCTTGTTTCCGGTCCAGGAAAGGCATGGCTTGGCAGTTCGGGCTGGACTGTTCCCATGAGGCACAGGGTCAGACTGATTTGCATATGGCCATTTCTGAACTGGGGTGGCAGAGTGGGCTAGGGGTGGCAGAGTGGGCTAAAGAACGGTGATGGATTAAACCCAGATCTGTTGACTGGGTGTGAGTGTTTGATTGGTTCAGATGCTCCGTCCATCACCACCCCCTTTTGTACCACTTTGTTCGCCATACGTTGGCAGGGTATGCTCAGACGTGAGTCCCTTGCTCACTTTGCCACTGGATTCAAGCAGGCCGGGCTGAAGACGGCTGAAATGCCAGAAACCGGTCCTCGGAAGCTTGTTTCCGGTCCAGGGAAGGCATGGCTTGGCAATTCGGGCTGGAATGTTCCCATGAGGCACAGGGTCAGACTGATTTGCATATGTCTGAACTGGCGTGGCAGAGTGGGCTAAAGAACGGTGATGGATTAAACCCAGATCTGTTGACTGGGTGTGAGTGTTTGATTGGTTCAGATGCTCCGTCCATCACCACCCCCTTTTGTACCATATATATATACTGTTAGCACTTTACTTGAGCACATTTCTGGGCACACAAAACTTTAATGAATCGAAATTCACAACTGAGGCTGTTAAGTTTGCGCTTTAAAAAACCCGAAGGATAATTAAAAAACATTGCCATTTACAATGTGAATAGCTCCAACAAATACAAGACCTATTGCAAAGTACAAAGCATTGCCATTTACATGCCAACAGCTCAAGCTCCAACAAATGCGAGACCTATTCCATTTCCAATGCTTGTTTTAGTAACTTTTGATCAGTTTAAGCTGGAACATTTTAGATGAAATCTGCAAATTATGCAGACATTGGTAGAGTATGTAGAAAGTGCAGCAAATGCACAATTGTGTTAAAAATGCTGAGCGTAACAAACCTATTTTGTTTATCTGGACTAGTTATAAAAACTGATATTGTTTATATTCGAGCTAATTATAACCGTTTGTAAGACAATAGTTCACTAAATTTGAAGTCTCAGCTTGTGTGCACTTACTTACTAAATTTTCAGAGCCCTTGTATGTGCATGCCCAACTAGGAATCGAATATTATATCTCACCCCAGTAGGGAACTCAATATTTATTGAATACAAGTTGTTTCGAGCTTGTGGTCACCCTATTGATGATACGTACAGAGGTGTCTACTATTTTCCATTCCGCTACAGGCATTATCTTGTCAACTTTTCTTTTCTTCATAATAATCTGTTTATGTTTTTTATAGAAACAAACTAGATTCAAGCAGACAAAGCAGTCTCACAGCATGGGATTCAAAAGCAACTGCTTCTGTTATAGTGGTACAGTGAGAAGAGCTAAATATTATTAACTCATTTTAGCCTATGTCAAGTCTTGTCTGCACAATTTTGGGTCAGATGTATCAAAGGGTTTTACCCATTTTGTGGCTTTGGGAAAAAGCTTTAGTACATAGGCGCCTAAGTTATGTTTTCCAACTAATAGAAAGTTTTGACCTATAAAGAAGGATTAAAAATAATTAATGTATTTAATCTTCTAAATGTGTGGCAGAGAGGTGATGTCAAAGATTAAATAGTTTAAAGGAAGAAATTATAAAAAATGGCAATACATTTATGAATGAAATAAGTGCTAAAAAAAGAAATTATGAAAAAATAATATAAAATGTTAAAAACAATGGTAGCTGTTTAAGTTTAGTGGGTTGTTCTCCACTCTTCCAGGATTGCAGAGGCCTTGTACACAGCTGCTGTGTTGGACTACAGAATGATACATTTAGAGATATCCGCTTGTCTGAAGGAGGTCTCTGTCTTCAGCCTATCCTCAGCCACGGAGCCTGCACTGTACATTTTCTGAGAGGTCAGCATATTTTATGTGGCTACTCAGCAAACTTTTCTGTTTTCTACAAACAAACACTCAAATAAGGAGTTTGTTTTTGAAAAACAAAAACCTTGTCACCTTGGGCTTATTTCCAAGGGTGTTGGACTCATTTTTTTTTCCTTCTGTGTGGGATTGCCAGTTTGTCAGAACGATTAGGGCGGATAGTGTGATGTATTTATGCTGAATGCCCGATGTCTGTCGGGCCATTAGTGTAGGATTTCCACAAGTGGAGCCAGCTACATGAGTAGTTCACCCAACTCTAAATGGAGTCGGAAGAGTGTCATTTATATATCCCTTTTTACTGAAAAGAAATCAAAGGTTAAAGTGAAGTCGTAGTTAGTAAGATAATAATATTATAACTTAGGTTTAAAAAAAACCTGAGCAATTCACTTGGAAAAAAATATTAAAGAAATATTATAGTTAGTTTTTGTAATATTATAAAAACTGTCATAAAAAAGCATTTTGCTTTTTTAGTGACCTTCAGAGTTCACTGAAGTATCTTCTCTCACCAACTGAGGTGTTGTTCCCACACAATTGCATGTTGATTTTTCAGATGAGCCTCTTGGCCCCTGGTGCAGTAATGTCCACATGGCTTACCTGGATGCACTGGTTTGCAGTTAAAGTGAGCATTTAGTGATGTGTCACTCATGAGGCCTAAGTATAAGAAGTCCCAAATCGAGGAAGGGAGCTTTTTAATGGAGCTTTTGTATCACGAATATGGCGAAAGAACGTATTAAGGTATAGTTAGGTGGTTGTGTTTGTCTTTCTGTTGGGTGGGCTTATATGACTCAAGTAGGCGTGGTCGTGATTGCTACAGGTTTTTGAATTCTTGAAAATATAGAAGCAAGTAATGTTGATGATACTACATGGACTCAGAGATGATTAAATAGAGGTGATCTGCATTTCATCTGTGCCACTCACCACCACAATCAATCACTGGTTTATTACCTTCCTCTTTTGCAAGGCAACAGAGAATCTTTTGTTTCTCTTTTTATCATTATGATTGTGAATCGAGGTCTAAACCATGTCAAAAACCTTGAAAGGGGGCGTGATGAAGATGGGAGAGTGCTATTTCTTTTCTCTTGTAGGAGTTTGTGAAGATAATGTGACTGTAGGAATAGTAGTTACCACACGTCTTGCCCAGCAGCAGGCTTAACTTCCTGCTCTGCGCCTACCTCCTGAACATAAGGGGCCTTATTTATGAAGGCCTTGCGCCGCCGGTGCGTTACTTTTAAAATGGGAAAAAGTGACGCACCGGTAGCGCAAGGCCTTCATAAATAAGGCCCAAGGTGTTACACGCTGTGGCTGTTTTTCCTTTGAAGGATATTTGTTTTGCTGCTGGGGTAAATCAATGTCAAGCTCACTGCTCTCAGCCAGGACTGCAGTCAGTACAGGACTGAAAGACAATGGCTATGGTTTTGGTGCTGTAATTCTATGAGTGAGCCTCCTCTCATCCACTTCCTGTCCAGAAGATGGTACAGTGCATATGGTGCAATGTCAGATAAAGGATATGCTGGGGGTTGCAACATACTTCCCCCTCTATTCACTAGCCACTTACTTGTCAAGAAGCTCGTTCTCTGTGAATATCATCTTTACTTTTCGTATGGCCTGCACATATGCTGATGCATGCACCTATAAGCAGTAAAAAAGTATGAAGGAAGAGAATGAGACTTGGCGCTTTCCAAGAATTTAATATGTCATAATCACAGGCATCACCATTGCAATATTATACAAATTGATCACATTAATCAAATCAATAGTTGGTGACTGTCCAGGGCCTATGTGTTCCTTATGAGGGGTGGGAGGTAATTGATATAAAAAAAGTACCTGGTGTCATTCCAGTGCTCATGGGGCCCCAATGGGAATTAGGCAAAAATCAAATAAATGAATATAAATATACCTAGTGTCCCTCCAGGCCCATGGGGTGTCTGTGGGAGTGTGGGGATCTTGCCTAATGCACCAAAAAGGCAAGTTCTGGAATGTATGTGTGTTTCTTGTCACTCGCAAATGGGCCAGTTTGCTCCAGAGCCACACAGCTTGCACAGAGAATCAGCGTGAGATACGACAAGTTTGTCTCTTCACACAGCAAGTATCGTCTGCCATCTTGGATCTCCACCTCGAAGCTCCAGCCCACATGTGCGCAATGCCCTGCCTTCCCTTCATGCCATGCCAATCATCACCAATAATGCTCTCCTTGATCCCAGAAAACTCCTTCCCCAAGAACGTGTCCCTTGGCACAAAACTTCAGCAGGACTAATCTGGGAATCTATCCGACCTGCACTCCATTGCTGGCAGCCTGAACTTTTAGATTTTTTCTTGTTACTGCACGACCAAATGTCCCCGGTTGGAGCGTTATGCTTTTAAGCGCTATTTTACAGTTTATTCTTCAAAACTTCATAACTCCAGTTCTACGTATTGGACTGTCGTCATTTTGGTCTTGTTCTATTTTAGAATGTAGGTATATTTCTCTAATGTGGTGTTGAATCTCTTTTTTCGTGTTTTCACCGTTTTACTGTTGGAAGTGTTGCAATAATACTTTACACATTGTCTCTAAAGTTAAGCCTGACTGTGGATGTATGAAGTTACAGTGCAAACTATTGCGACACATACCTTTACAACATGGATAGACCACTGGGTCGAGGAGGAGGCGTCGCCATTCTGTATAAGAATTCACTGTCCTGCAGAACCCAGAAAGGGGAGGTGGAAGACTGCGAGAGCTGTAAGTTTTCCTTTCAAATCTCTCCCACTGTTGCAATGTCGGGGCTGTTAGTCTATTGCCCCCCAGGAAACATTGGAAATTTTGCCAGCTCATTTATGGAAACGGTTATGGTCTGTGCTGCCTCTGCCACTAATTTCATTACCCTGGGAGACCTCAATCTCCATTTTGACGACCAGGAAGATCGGTCGGCGATTGCCCTCTTGCGTGACCTTAAAACCTGCGGGGTTGATCTTATAAATTTGGAGCCCACCCACAACAAGGGCCATTTGTTAGATTCCATCTTTGCAAATATCTCCACCATGAAAGCAGCCCCCCCATCCCCCTGCCATGGACGGATCACTTTTTGATCCCTTTCACCTGGGAAACTAACTCTGAGAATTTTTCTCCCTCTAGTGTTGGTGCACCAGAAAGACCCTGGGCCAGGCTATCAGTGGAACATTTTTCACGAAGCCTGGAAGCCTCACGCCCACTGCTTCCACAGGACCCTGTCCTAGCAGAAGCAGACCTCTGTAGTTGTATGTCGAACACACTAGACGCCGTCCTCCCCAGGAGATCAGCAGGAAAAAATGAGAAAAGATTACATACCGCCCCTTGGTATTCACCCGAACTGAGGGCTATGCGGAGGGCATGTAAAAAACTAGAGCGTGCCTGGAGAAAAAACTGGGAGGTTGCGAGTAAGACGGAATACCGAACCGCGATAAGGAGCTATAAGCTCTCTATCCGGCTAGCTAAAACGCAGTTCTTTGAGGAGAAAATTAGTCATGCCTCCAACTCCTCAAGAGAAACTTTCTTGGTGGTCAAAGAACTCCTGAGGGTTCCCACTCCTTCTGCCCCCTCGGAGAACCTGGAAAACAAATGCAATAATTTGGCAGAGTATTTCCACACAAAAATTGGAAAAATGTTGAGTTCCCTACCCCAATCCAAGATAGGATTTGAGCCTCGGGAGGTTGAGAGCTTGCCTCAGAAGATCTTGGAATCCTTTGGCCCAATCACTCATGATGAATCCCTTAAAGTGCTTCTTTCCATTAAGAGTGGATCCCCCCGGGATGTCGTCCCCATGAGAATTCTTAAACTGATCGCCCCTTCCATTGTGGAGCCCATCACCGAAGTCATCAACGCCTCACTAAGCGCAGGTATTGTTCCTCCCAATTGGAAGAGTGCAATAGTAAAAGCTCTCCTAAAAAAACCGAGCCTAGACCCCTTAGATATGGCTAACTACAGACCCATCTCGCTCCTCCCTGGACTCAGTAAAATCACGGAAAAATTGGTTAACTCTCAGCTGTCCAATTTCCTCGAGTCCAATGGTGTGCTGAGAAGCTCCCAAACTGGTTTTCGCCCGGGCCAAGGCACTGACACCGCCTTGCTGGCAGTCACGGAGGAAGCACGCTGCATTTTGGATTCAGGAGGATCAGTGGCAGTGATCCTCCTGGACCTTAGTGCAGCATTCGACACTGTCAATCATCGAGTGCTACTTCAGCGACTGTCAGACGCCGGAGTGAGGGGGACCGCGCTGAACTGGCTTAGGTCATTCCTCAGTGAAAGATCCTTCCAGGTCTTTGAAGGGGGCGCACGATCGGCATCCACCCACCTCCATTGTGGTGAGCCTCAGGGCTCATCCCTGAGTCCCACACTATTTAACGTGTACATGGCCCCTCTGGAGGATGTGGTGGCTCCTTTTAACATCAAGATCGTGAGCTACGCCGACGACACCCAACTGGTGTTCGCCCTCTCCCAATCCAGACACAACTCTCAGACACTTCATGCGTGCCTTTCAAAAGTCCATTCCTGGATGGGTGACTCAGCACTAAAATTGAATGGGTCTAAAACGGAGATAATGCTGATGGGACCCAAAACTCCCTCTCTCCCCTGCTCGGCCTGGCCTAGTTGCCTAGGATCTCCTCCCGAACCCAAGGCCGAGATCAAGAGCCTGGGTATTTGGTTGGAACAAGACCTCTCTTTTAGGACCCAGGCCTCAAAACTAGCTGGTATATGTTTTGGCCTCCTCCGATCGGTACGCAAAATACTGCCCCTGATTCCTCCTCTATCTCGGAGACTCCTAATCCAGAGTCTGATCATGTCCAGGCTAGACTTTAGCAACGCGATCTATCTCGGTGCCCCTGAGATCACTCTGAACAAACTCCAACAAGTTCAGAACGCGGCCGCACAAATGTTTTTAACATCCCCATGTCTCGCTCGGCCAAACCAGCTCTGAGGGCGCTTCACTGGTTGCCCATACGGGAAAGGGTGAAATTCAAATCCCTCTGCCTTGCGCACAAAATCTTGCAAGGCAAAGGCCCCCCAGTCCTTCAAAAGATAGTGGTCCCGTATAAAGCCGGCAGAACCTTACGCTCGGATCAGCAACACCTGATCGCTGTCCCCAGAGTAAAAAAGGCTCGATCAGGAGGAAGGAGATTCTCCGTTAATGTCGCGGCCCTTTGGAATGCTCTCCCCGTGGGTCTACGCGCGGAACCGTGCCTTTTGCGTTTTCGAAAACAGTTGAAAACCTTCCTTTTCTGCTAATCTTCTTTGCCTCTCTGTTTTTAGTAATATTCTATATTGGCAAAGCGCTGGGATGCTTCAGGGTAACCGCGCGCTGTACAAAACCGATTTAATAATAATAATAATAATAATAACATGGTTTTTACAACGCAACTTCCATTACAACGCATGCCATTACAATGCAAGCCATTACAACGCATGTTCCATTACAATGAAAATGATTATTCTAACACCGCCGGCTCCTTACCACAGGGAAGGTGCTGGTCAGGGAAGGATATGCGTTGTTATGGCATGCATTGTAATGACGAGTTGTAATGGAACTTGAGATGTATTGACTGTGTAGTACAGGAATTGCGTTGTAATACATGCGTCGTAATGGATGCTTCTCCTGACTGCTCCGTGCCAAACTACCAGAGGGTGAGCACAGGTTAATTTAGGGTATGCTTGTGCCTTAAGCTGACTAGGGTTGTGGTTATTGCTGGACCGGGGATTATACCTAAGGCTCCCTGTTTTCTGTGCGGCAGCTGTGGATGGCTGCATCACATGATCACTAATTTTGTTGCATTGTACGAAAAAGTGATGGATGGAATACTTTAATTACTCAGTCAACCTTTGCCCAATATTAATGAAATGTTGGTCTCTTTTACTTCACTCAAAATCTTGGGCATATCATTAAATCAATCTTTGTGAAGATTTAATACATCTTATATTCAGAACTGCGGAGGGAGCATTCTGTTATGTTTGTATGCCATTTGAATTAGCATCTCCTTCCTCCATGTTAACAAAATTGATGAACAATTTGTTCTAAGCAGTTGCAAATGTAGTGTATTTCCACGATGATATCTTAGGGGGTGATTACGATGTCATTTGGAAGGGCTCCGAATGGCATTCTAGTCATCTGAATCCGATTTGGAACCTGTCTTTCCAACTGATTTGGAAAGCCTTGCGACTGACCAATTACAATAGTTAGAAACCGTTCAGACTTTCAGACTCTGTTCCGAACAGCATTTGGAGGAACCAAGTTGTTCAGAGCCAACTCCTACAGGTCTATGGACTGCGTTTCAGATCAACGGATTACGATGTCGAATTTGGACTGCCTTTCCAAATCAGTTGTTCCGCCAGAGATCGGTTGTTGGAATCTGACTTTGGGGGCCTGCAGAAGGCCCCCTTCACCCAGAGCCTTCCGAATGGGGCCTGTGGGGGTACACATGGGATCCCACTTTCAGACCATGCACAGTGTGGCAGGAACCCTGGGGTGCCCGCCACATGGTGCACGATTTTCTGCACCGACTCCTTTCTTCAATGGGAGCTTGTATAGTCGGTCGGAACCCAGGCTCCCATTGAAGTCAAGCGGTGTTCGGACACATCGTAATCAGAGGGTTGAACTCCCCGAATATGACTCGGTTGGAAACTCAGAGTATGAGTTGGTCAGAATGCTTTTCGACTGACATCGTACTGAGGTCCTCAGTGTGTGGAAAAAATTTATGTTAACATAACGTGTTTAAGGAAGTTTTGGATGTAATCAAGTTGAGTGGTTGATGTTGAAGAAAAGAAGCTGTAAGTTTTTTGGGAGTGGAGTTGATTTTTATTTTTATTTTATCAACAACAATTTTAATTGTTTTTTTGATGAAACATGTTTTGAAAGCAAAAAGTACACAGTTGCTGCACAGCTTCATGTCATAACTGAAGTTTGGTGGATTCGTAAGTACTCAGTCCATAGAAAATGGACGGCAAACACTAGATCCGATTTCACGAATGCCATTTTGTACACAAATGGAAAACTATCTTTTCTATTAACACAATAAAAGATTTCTGACCAGGAATTCTGCCGTATGGCGGACCACCTTCAAAACCCAGGGAATTGACCTAGCTAGTACACCCGTGCGGGGTCAGAATCATACCCTAATTAAAAGGACCAAAACTACCAGTTGGTTACTTGTCCTAAAAAGTAGGTCCAGTCACCTGCCCAAACATTATGCAAGATGGAAGTTCGATGCAACTCTAATCCAAAATATTTGTTATTCTGATCACTTTCGTGATCACCTCATCGTCTTGGAAAACTGACCAATGTGGGCCACCAGCAGTTCATCACCTTCCCCCAATAACAAAGCTGGGCTGATCCGCTGCCTCCTTTTCTGCTTCAGAGCAGGGTTTCTCTTCCTCACTGTGCTGTATTTCTTGGGAGTCACTAGAATCTTCATTGTCCTTCTGGTTTTCCGGTTTCATTTTCTTAGCGATTTTTAACTTTTCTTTTAACTTTTGGCCCTTCAGCCTGCGTTTGGCCGTCCGATCCTCCACAATTATTTTGTTTTTCTCCAATTTTCTTTCAAATTCTTCATTCATTTTTTGATGTTCAGACATGGTATCCATAAACTCTTGTCTCTGATACTCTCTCCTGCGGAGATGTCGATATACGTGAAACTCCCCACTGCCTGCACCAGCACTGGAACCCATGACATCTCTCACAAACTCGGGAGGAGCTCTTGGTGCCCATCCTTTGTGTCTTTCGGCGATTTGAACACTCTTATCCGGGTTCTTCATAAGCCGCTCCAGCTTCAGTCGTTGCTCCTCAATGGCATTCTTTGGTATGACTAGGGGCTGCGGTGGTTTCTTAGGGCGAGGGGGCTTTGGTTCAGTTGAATGGGCGGCCATGATTCCACAATATTTTTACAGTTGAACTGCTGGATCGAAGGCGGTCATCCAGCTTTTTAAATCCAAAGGGTTGCTTGCTAAAACTGCAAACAAAGCACAGTCAATATAGTGTCCAACACCAAAATCTCAATGAAAAAGAAGGCAAAAACCAGTATGCTCGCTAAAAACAGCTAAAAACAAGCAGCTCAACTACCCCCAAATGACGACAAAACAGGACTATCCATTATTAGTTGAGTCTAAGATGCAAATATTGGAAGCAAGTGTGAAGGCACCTGCACCAGTAGAAAAAAAACAGCTAAGGATTATCAAGCTCGCACAGAGTTTTATGTCAGAATTGTAAAAAAAAAAAAAAAAAGCCTAGAAAAACTGCCATCTTACGCACACATTTCTAAAAGAATAGAAATTAGACAGTGTGAAGGAGTTTTCACTCAAATTAAAAATGAGGTAGTTTCTGCTCGTTGACGCAAACCATTCAGCACTAATGATGTAAGTATCTTTAAAGCTGATGTGAGTATTCAAGGTTTGGGTGCAGTGTTGTTAAAGAGAAGGGATAAATGTAATGAGGACATAATGGCATGCACCTCAAGAGCTTTATTTGGTGCTGCACCAACATATTTCACGGTTGAGAAGGAAGTCATAGGGTTATGATGTGAAGTTCAGAAGTTCAAAAACTTGGCCACAGGTAGTTAATTCATCTTACATACTGATCATAAACCCTTTGCGGACATACTTAGTACTAGCTGTAGTGGAAGACCAACTTTATGAATAGTCAAGTAGCAGTATTGACTGCATGAGTTCCGGTATAAACTGGAGTATGTTGCCAGTGCAAGGAATTTTGCTCTTGCTAAATCCCAAGGTAAACACATGGAGATGATGGACGGAGCACTGCACTTTTCAGACACTCACCACCAGTCACAGATCTGGGACGAATCCATCATCATTCTTTAGCTCACTTCGCCACCTCAGTTCAGACCCAGCTACATGCAAACCAGTCTTGACCCTGTGCCTCATGGGAGCAGTGCAGCCCGAACCGCCATTCCCAGAAGGCACAGGGACAAGATTCAACCCAGATCTGTGACTGGGGGTGAGAACCTTAAATGTTTCAACACTCCGTCCATCATCACCTTGTGTTTGCTTTATGTCTCAAGGTTCCCATCAAATGAAGTAAAATACAGTGTGGATAAGGCAGATGACATTGACTGGTGTGTGCTTTGAATTCAGTAGGACAGGAGTTTTGTCAAAAGAATTGAGGAGAGAGGAATTGGATGAGGAAGCTGTCATTCAGGAAGTCATCAGGTTTGTATCTAGGGTTGGTCAGAGATGAAAATAATATGCAGTTAATTGTTTCCTTTTGATCGTACGGCAGAGGAGCTGTCTATCATGAATGGACGTTTGAGACAGTGTGGTTTGTTGATGGTGCCAGTGAGTCTACAAGATGGAGTTTCAGTTCTTGTCCATGAAGACATAGCATCCAGATATATGAAACATATGGGGGACTGGGGGTGCTTATAGGTCCAACATAAATGCCCTAGGGCATATGTATTAGAAAAAAGGTATGCAGTTCCTAGGAAATATCTGGGGGAAAGTAGAGGACTGGTCAGCTTAAATTAACCCGTTCGGTGCTGATGACGGCTCCCGGCTGTCATGAGTTACGCTGGGTGTGTGCTGATGACGGCCGGGAGCCGTTATGACCACGCCCATGATCGGAATGTCCCACACAGGCACCGAATTGCGGCCGAAGCCAGGGGGTTCATGACCAAAAGGTGGAGGGGTGTCTCCCACTTAAGGAACTGGGGCCATCACACACCCAGCTGGGTGTCATGATTTATCATATGACATGCTCCTCATCAGGCGGGCGCTGCAATGCCTGATGGACACCCTACGAGGGCTCTTTGTTGGAGATCTTTTATTCCCAAAGCCTTTAGGCTTAGTGTGAGTATAGTGCCTAGTAGTGTAGATGAGTGTCAAGGGTTTGGTTGAAAAGTGAGGGGATTATAAAAAGGGACACAGTGGTACTCAAAATTAATTTTAATCAGTGAGTCCACTCTTTCTAGTTAAAAACAAGAATGGCACACCACTTATGAAATGTTCAGCAGTGGCTATAGTGTAGTGGTCAACATGTTTCTTGCCTATCTTGTCAAAAGATAAATTGGCAATTCTTGAGGACCAAAAGTGAAATAGATATCTATACAGTTGTTTTTTTTCTAATTAGTATCCAGAGTAAACCAAACACACAAACAATCTGGTGTGTATGTGGTGAAACATGTCAATGCGTTTGTTCTTTGTTCTTTGTCTCTGATTTTGTTCCAACAGTGCATCTCTGTTATTGTTTCTGGCTCGTTTCTTAGCCAGTTTGTTAATATGTGCAGGGTATTCCCGAGAGTTCAGGTTATGTGCACGTTGGTCAGCCTAATTTTGTAGTCCGTTAAGGACAATTTTTAAATAGCAGGATGTTAAAAAATCCTTAAGGTTCCCTCTACCAGCAATTGATGCAGCTGGTGAGTCACCCCAGATGGGTGAGTTACATGAGTTTTCCTATATACCATGGTGATTGATAAGAAAAAGCCTGTCCCATCCCCATTTTTTCCAATACTCCATAAACCTCACTCTAGGCTGTGAAATGCCTTTTCCATGTCTACTGAAATGACTACTTCTTCTTGTCTTCTTTAACTCCCTACAGTCATGAGGGCTATGAGCCTTCTGATGTTGAGTGCTGTGTTACGGCCTGGGATAAATCCTGCCTGGTCTTGATGCACTAAGGATGAAATATGCGGTTGGAGACCCATGGCCAATATCTAGCTCAGTATTTTAAAATCAGAATTTAACATCGACAATAGCCTGTAGGCATTACATTCCTTGGGATTCTTACCAGATTTAAGGAGTGGGACAATCAATGCCTCTTGGGTAGTTCCCGGGTGTTGGCCTTCTTCTAGTGCTGCCTCATTTACTTCCTCTAGTCTGGGTGCCAACCCATCTGTCCCAGGCGTTTTACCTTTGGCAAGACTTTTGATTGCTGCCCTTATTTCCTGTGTAGAGAGGGAGGCTCCTAAATTCTCAGCCTCCTCAGGATCCAAGGCAGTAAGGGGAATCGCATTCAGTTACTCTCTTATTATGTCTGAACCCTGTCTACCCCAAGAACAATAGAGCCTGCCGTAGTATTCTAGAAATCTTCCGTTAATATCTTCCTGTCTATATAGTGTATGTCCTTTTGAGTCCTCTACAGTCAAGATCGGAGTGCCCACTGAGACGGGTTGGCAAGTCAAGCCAGCAGAGGACCAGTCCTGTCTCTCTCCGCATGTGTATGCTCCATGTACCTCTTGTAATCAAGACTGTGCAGCCTCTCTGTCTGCTTGCTATATTCCAAACAGTGGATCGTGAGCCAGAATAATAGATAAAGTTGTATATATGTAAAATATAATAAGACAGAGGAAACCCCAGTGCGAACTAAATTTCACATTAACCATGTACGAATAATTATATCAACATAATGATATTAAAAATGAATATTTAATATAAATCCAACAAAAAATACTTCTGTAAAAATATTGGGTAATGTCAATGAAGGAATAACATTCGGGAACAATGTATGAGTTGTTGCTTGAGGATCCTGTCGTCTGTGAAAGAAATCTTCAGCCTTTGGGTATTGGGGTCTTTTCTTTACATCCTTCAGAATTCCTTACCACTCCGAGATGGCCGTGGTTCTCTCGGTCCGGATGTACGTAGTGAAGTTAACTTCCAAAACAAACCTATAACTACTACCTTACAGCCCCATATTCTAGGTTGCGTTTCATACTTTATGATGTAAATTAGAATTCTGTTTTTGCCCTTTCGCACAATATTGTTTTAAAGACCTGGTCCCATTTATGTGACCAGTCCTCTTTTTACTTTCTTGAATGGCACGCTATAAACTCGACGTGCTCCTGGTTTGATTTCCGGTACCGGACGCGATTTTGTTTGGAGCCAAGATGCGAACCTGAAGCAGTGGACTTTAAGTTATTACCAAACATTTAAATTGCCTGTATTGACCTTGATTTTTTTATTAATATGACAATCAATACCATTGTTTCTTGGACATCTATTTGGACCCTATAGCCTTAGCCCGCCTGTATTCTCATTCATTTGTATTTGAGGAACTTCCTGTGACCTACTCTGGTATACCTACAGATTGGGTCTCTAATAAATTCCAGTATCAGCGCCCGATGCACGCGGTTTGGTGCCCCTTCTTCGTGTTCATTGAGGTGATTCATTGAGAAAATACAGCGGACGCTCTTATATTTGAAGGCTTTATCCTGAAGATGACCCTTAAAGTACCCGTGGGTCGAAACGCCATCAACGCTTATAACGTGGCCTAAATAAGAGAGGACACAATTGTTGTACTTGTTATTTTGTTTTGTTTTTTTTCTCTGCCATTGTTTGTTCAGCTTACACGTGTCATTGTCCACAATTTTAACATTGTTTGTGTAACTGTATGAGTGCCATTATTACTGTATCTATTTTTTGTTGGATTTACATTAAATATACATTTTTTATATCATGATGTTGGGGTGGGCCTCAGCCAGACCTACCAGTGCTAGGGGTTTGCCCTTCTCTGCACAAGTCCTCAGACCAATAGGAAAGAAGTTGGCACGGAAACTGGAATATAAAACAAAGCTTTAATTAATAAACCTCATGAGGTGGAACCAACACACACAACACCCTTCGGTAGTGTATGAAGTAGCACACATAAACCGTCATACAGAAATGCACAGTCAACAAGTGGGAGGAGCTAGCAATTGCTAATTCTAGTAAACACATCCTGACAGTTACACACTAAGGACAGGTGCATGGACAGTCTCCTCTGTGCATGTGCAGAGTGGCAGAGCCTAAATATAGTCTGTCTTTAAGCAGAGTACAAGAGCAAACGACAGCAAGGTAGGACAGAGCACATGGTGAGCACATTGCAGACAAGATGGCTACCGAATACAAGATGGCTTTAGCTAAATGCTAACCCCGATCACTGCCAATTTACAACGGATGACCCTTTTAGCATTAGCTGAAGACATTCGTTCATTTGGGGTAGTCTCGGTTCATATCCCGTACATTGATGTTCATCATTTCAGTGACCTCTTTATTTCATAAACGTTGTGCTTTCATTTCTGAAACATTTCGCTTGGCAGGTGTACAGGCAGAAATACAGACGGAGCAGAGCATTGGACCGCATTGTTTACATACACAGCATGTAAATAGTATCATGAGTATTACACGTAGGATGTTCAGTAGCTTCCAGCCTCAAGTGGCAAAAAGTGTCCAAATCCAAATGGAAAAAGTCCAGGTGCCAGTCTCTGGATGAATTTCAGCAGCGATCTTCTGCAGTTTAGAGATTGCATCAAACACTGAAGGTGAGTGGTCAGGAATGTAGACACAGCAGCTACTGCCGATGATGCGACATAAACCACCACAATCAGCCAGAATCACATCCAGAACCATACGATTTTGGAGTCCTACAATCCTCGCAACTTGCAGCTCTTCCGTAATGTTCCCAAGTGCCATAGCTGTCTGATTTGTAACAGCTTCTACAACACGAGTAAATCGTCTTATCTTTCTACTGTCTTTCGTCTATTGGTAAGTACCAGAAATGCGGCACGGAGAATGAGTATCCGTATGCGTGGCAGTTCGAGTCTCTCTGCCTTGCAGCGTCTCCGCATGTGTATGCGGAAGTACTGAGACGAGTCAGCAAGATTCCCCACATCACCCGGCAGCCGGGACGGAAGTGTAACCGGCTAAGAGTATTGAGCCATTGTGGCAAAAGTTGCGGAACCACTGCCCATTGGAGCCCTGATGAAGTCGTGGGCAAAGTGCTCTGACGAAACACGTGTTGGCTGGGCGTTGTGAATAAAATTTGGATTGAAGGAATACATCTATCAAGACTTCCATTGTATTTCATTGTTTTTTCTTGTGTTGTATTATTACCTACAGTATTAACACAGCAATAATTTGACGTGTGCACAGATCCCTGTTGTATCAATTGTGTATGGATCTTGGTCCTAACTGGAGGTTATGGGTTATCCTCCTTTCTGTGGCACCGTCAGAATAGTATCTTAAGAGAACAACATAACGTTACACACGGGAGGCGCCAATTTTGATCGATAACAAAAAACCTGTTCCGTTGTCTTGTTACTTTAAGAACAGTCCTCCACATATCAGGGGGTAATATCAATCCGAAAAACATGTCAATATCAGGCAGGGTCCAAGTACAAGAGCTAACGGCTCCCTCAACTTCCTCATAAAAAGCGGCTGGATTTTTCCGCGGATTAGGCAATGCAGCTTTAATAGCCATGACATCTGCTCTATTCCAAGGAGTGTAAACCCAATTATAAATGAAATAACCCTTTAAGTCAGCGGAATCCTTATTATCACTTGTTCGCTCGCTTCTAGGAAGAACATACAAAGGTGCGGCTTCCCGCATAGGTTTCGCATGAACTATCATAGTCTTTTCTGTTCCGAAGACAGAAGCCTATGCCACGCCGATATGAGATGTTTGTGCAGCTGCCGCTGCTGCCTTTTTCTCTTCCCTGCAAACGGACTGCTTCAGCACGCAGTTTAACCAAACGTCTGATTGAGTCAGCCACCTTAGAAAAGACAAAAAGACCATCACACATTTGCTTACAGTCATTTGCTACATCTACGGGCTCTAATTCCTCGGAATGTTTCCAAAACATCTCAAGGACCTCTGCGGCAAATACCTCAGTAAAATATATTTGCCCCCTTTCCTGCCAACTTTTTATGTCATATAAAAGTTCAGATGCAGGGTCAGCACTTCGAACGGCTTTACGAGCAGCAGATCTAAGCTCAGACGCATGCTCAGTGGACAACATAGAACGAGTTTCCCGTGCTTTCTCCTGGTCTGCAGAAGAGCCTTCATCTGACTCATGAGGAGCAGAAGGAAAAATATATGGAGGCGGAGAATGATCTAATAACAAGAAATCATCTTGCAGTTTTTAAGGATAGGATAGAGGGGTCGCCGAACAGCGTATTGGCCAGTTAGCGTTAATGGTGCTCCCTATCCTCTCTCTCTTTTAGTTCTTTCATTTCCTTATTTTTCATTTCTAACGCTTTCGCATGAATGCTCTTTCGCTGTTCTTTTTCAATCAAGGCTTGTTCACGCTTCATCCGTTCATGCACTTCTTTCTCCCACATTCGTACACAGTCAAACATATCTTGCCAAGTCTTTAGCTTAAACATACATTGTTCCACATACTGAATCTTTTGTAAATCAAATGACCCATGCATAGGCCAACGCAACTCAGGATCCTTACTAGTATATTT
The DNA here is from genome assembly GCF_964261635.1 of Lissotriton helveticus. Taxonomy (NCBI): domain Eukaryota; kingdom Metazoa; phylum Chordata; class Amphibia; order Caudata; family Salamandridae; genus Lissotriton; species Lissotriton helveticus. The sequence goes on from NC_136061.1 coordinate 2,058,374,321, forward strand.
ATTCCATAACGTGCTGTACCTTATAGGAGAAATACCATACTTAATATACATGTCCCTCTTAGGCGTCCCCTCCGGTGAGGGTGAGCGCAAAATCCGTTCCGCTGGTGGATTTTGCGGAATTTCGGCAATTTTGCGATCCGTGAATCTCGCATAATTGCCGAAAAATCCGCAAATCCGCTCGCAGGCGGATTTTTTTTGTTTTTGCAGTAGAGGTATGGCACAACCGGTGACATCTTCGTGGATAAATATGCAGGCAGGATTCATTCTGGCACGATGCTCCTGTCACAAAAATTAAACCTCAACAGGAAGCACTTACAGATATAAATAAAGCAGGTGCCCGAGTTGAAGCTCAAATTCAGTAACACATTATAATCAGCCCAAACAACTAGTGAGCACGGTCGAGGCTAGGCAGGTGTGCTTCCTCCCCATATCTACCACCTACAATTAGATGTAATCCTTGATGGAGGTCTTTTTTTTCTCGAGCGCAATCCCCGTGTACTTCTTGTGACCAGGACACTGCTTTCTCCTCATCTTGTGCTCTGATCGGTCTCTGACCCTTTATAAACAAGAGGCATGTGAACTCGCATAGAAGCCCCGCCCCACACACACTAAGGTATGCAACTTCTTCCCGCCCTTTCCTCACTATCATGGACAGGTCACTCGAGTGACCTCGGCGCCTGTCGGCGCGGTGGCAAAATTACAGACACACATGGTCAATGGAGACAACTCTTCTGGGCCTTTACGCAGCTGTAGTGTAGCAAAAGCACTATACATTTACCCAATGAGGTAGCGCTTGCTGATTAGCCAGCAGAAAGTACTCCAGTTGGGTAGAGGTATGGCACAACAGGGAGGCATCTTTGTGGATAAATATGCCGGCAGTATTCATTCTGGCACGATGCTCCTGTCACAAAAATTAAACCTCAACAGGAAGCACTTAGATATATAAATAAAGCAGGTGCCCGAGGTGAAGCTCAAATTCAGTAACGCATTATAATCAGCCCAAACAACTAGTGAGCACGGTTGAGGCTAGGCAGGTGTGCTTCCTCCCCATATCTACCACTTACAATTAGATGTAATCCTTGATGGAGGTCTTTGGCTCTATGAGTTTCTCGAGCGGCATCCCCGTGTACTTCCCGTGACCAGGCGGCTGCTTTCTCCTCATCGGGTGCTCTGATCGGTCTCTGACCCTTTATAAACAAGAGGCATGTGAACTCACATAGAAGCCCCGCCCCACACACACTAGGGTATGCAACTTCTTCCCGCCCTTTCCTCACTATCATGGACAGCTCACTCAAGGGACCTCGGCACCTGTCGGCGCGGTTGCAAAGTTGCAGACACACGTGATCACTAGAGACAACTCTTCTGGGTCTTTACGCAGCTGTAGTGTAGCAAAAGCACTATACATTTACCCAACGAGGTAGCACTTACTGATTAGCCAGTAGAAAGTACTCCAGTTGAGTAGAGGTATGGCACAACTGGTGGCATCATCGTGGATACATATGCAGGCAGGATTCATCCTGGCATGATGTTTCTGTCACAAAAATTAAACCTCAACAGGAAGCACTTAGTGGTATAAGCAGGTGCCGAGTTGAAGCTCAAATTCAGTAACGCATTATAATCAGCCCAAACAACTAGTGAGCATGGTCGAGGCAAGGCAGGTGTGCTTCCTCCCCATATCTACCGCCTACAATTAGATGTAATCCTTGATGGAGGTCTTTGCATCCACGAGTTTCTCTAGCGCAATCCCCTTGTACTTCCTGTGAACAGTAGGCTGCTTTCTCCTGATCTGGTGCTCTGATCAGTCTCTGATGCAACTTCTTCCCGACCTTTCCTCACTATGATAGACAGCTCACTCGAGGGACATCGGCGCCTTTCGGCGGGGTGGCAAAGTTACAGACACACGTGGTCATGATGCAAATCCGCAAGTTCGCAGATCTTCGAGCGAACTCGCGGATTTTTTTGCAATTTTGCGGACCCCAAATCCCCCAAATTCGCCCATAGTTACCCTCCGGGTGTCCCCATCGAGTCTCAAACTGGTACCACTACAAAAGCAACACATCCTACGAAGTGTGCTAGAAACAGGCATGCCAAAAATAGTGCAGAATATGCAGTATTATACACAAAGTAGCGCTTAAAGTACACTTGTACGGTGCGCCGTTCAAATCTTAGTGAAAACAGAGAAAATTCTCCTCATTACCTGCCTATATAAATTTCAATTTATATATACACATGGTACTTAATAATTTGGACTGCCAGTGATGAAAAGTTGGTGGATCAACATCTAGCCAACGAGAGGTTATACAATATCGAAATACAGACATACATATAAACAGAAAGCCTTCTTCTTCAGTTGTTTTTCTTGCATTTTGATCTGCCTATATTGCAAATATTACTAATTCCGCAGATAATTGGATTGGTGTCTCTAGGATATTATTTAAAAAACATTGTACATCCATGATAATTGAATTAATTTGGGACAACTAAAAAACATATGATTAGAATCCGCAGTAAAATAACTACACCGGCTACATTTGTCTCCACTTTTAGCTTTCCATTTCGCCAGCTTAGCCGGGGTATAATATAAATCAAAAATAGACATAAAGTGTTGGCTTTTAAGCGGTCCATTAAATAAAACCCTACTAGCCAGCTCAATTGATCTAGATAAATCAACATTCCCAATTCCGAGGTTTCTTTGCCATTTCTCTGTATATACATTTAAATTATTCTGGGTTCTATTGAGCATCAGCTGATAGATTACACCAATTTTACTTATTTTCCTACAACTTTCTAACACATCTATTTTTCCCATCGTCTTAGTGTTTAGTAGGTTTTTTGCCTCCAAAAAAACTCCGAATTGGAAGGTATTTTAAAAAATCTCTTCTTGTTAGATTATATTTTTGCTGCAGATAAGAATATGAAGCAAATTGCCCCTGAGGATATAAATCTCCTAATAGGCACACCTCACAACAGTGCCATCTCTGCATGGTAAGACCTCTAAAAATTTCAGGCAAAACCGGATTATTCAGGAGAGGTGTATAATAATTTAGAACTAAACAGCAGTTAAATCTCTTTTTAAACTGTTTCCAGATTTGGAACACTGATATCATAATCTTAAATTTTGTTTTTTTATAATAACTGGGTTCTATTAGTCTCATCAAGCATTGTCGTGCTTCAATCCCCAGAACCATTTCATAGATTGATGGTCTAATTGATTCATCCATAACAAAATCTTGAAAAATTAGAATTCCAATAAATCTTAAAGAAACTGCCCAATAGTATAACCGAAAATTTGGGACCACCCAACCACCCCTGATCCTAGGTAAGGTACACCATTTAAGAGATCTTCTAGCTCTCCGGTAACCCAAAGAAATCTAGAGGCAATTTTGTCTAGTTTATTAAAAAACACAGAGGGGAACAATAAAGGTATAGTACGAAACAAATAAAGACATTTGGGGAATATTAACATTTTCAATACGTTAGTGCGGCCATACAAGGATAAATGTAAATTACTCAGTCTCTCAAGAGTCCTATTAGCAGAATCTAACATAGGGTCTGTATGAAGCCGTACAATGTCCTCTACTTTGGGAGATATTGTTACCCCAAGATACAAAGCTTCGGGCGAGAGCGCCATGCCATCCGGTCTGCCCACGGTAGAGTGGATCACCTGCGTTTTCGAAATATTCAATTTATATCCTGACGACTCTCCGAACTCCTGGGCTAGTTCTATAATTTTAGGTAGCGCAGATTGGATATTTGAAGTGACAATCACGACATCGTCGGCGTATGCAAAAACTTTATATTCTGCTTGATGGATTTTAACTGGAGGAATGGCGACTTCTTTTGTTAATCTATTCAAGTAAGGGTCAATGTACAATGCGAATAACAAGGGGGAACAAGGACACCCTTGCCTTGTCCCCCTTGTTATCAATAAAGGCTCAGAGGTCTCTGTAGCAACCTGGATTATGGCTTTAGGATTAATATATAATGCCCTTATAGCATCTATATATTATATAGGGAATCCCTTCCATGTCAACACAGAGCACAGGAACCCCCAGTCGACCTTATCGAATGCTTTTTCTGCATCCAGCAGGGCTACCCCGACTGGGGATCCCATGGCCTGCGCCCAATCTGGCAAAGCAATAACTCGTCTGACATGGTCAGTTGTATCCCTTTTTTTAATGAAGCCATGTTGGATCTTAGAAACCAGGGTAGGCATAAGATCATTTAGTCTGTTGGCAAGAATCTTGGAAAAGATCTTACTATCCGAGGTTATAAGAGAGATTGGCCTATATGATCCTAACTCAGTACCATCTTTTCCTTTTTTCTTGAACACTACTATAGTAGCCAAGGACCAAGAATCAGGTACATAACCCTGAAAAGCCTGCTGGAACAGCTTAAGTAATTCTGGTTTAAGCATGTTACGAAAAGTGCGATAAAATTCCAATGGAATATTGTCTGGTCCCATCGCTATGCCTAAGGCAAGATCTAAAATAGCTAACTCAATCTCTTCCCAGGCGATGGGAGCAGCTAATACAGCCTTATCACTTTCCGAAAGTGAAGACTTATCAAGGTTGCTCAAATATGCTAATATATCGCTTGGTGTGTTTATACCATCATTTGACTTATTGTATAACGACTGATAAAAATCATGAAACGCCTTTAATATCCCAGCTTTGGATTCCTGAATTACTCCTTCTTGATCCGTGATTTTTAAAATGTCATTAAAAACAGCCTTCTGTCTGAGTCTTTGTGCCAGAATTCTGCCCGTTTGTTCATTTAATTCATAGCATTCGGTCTTATATTGTTTGTATTTGAGTTCTACCTGTTCAGCGAAATAAGAATACACTACAGCACGCTCGATTGTTAAAGTGCGTTGAGCGTCTTCGATACCCTGACCTGTTTTAATACTAGAGGCTAGTTTTAACTCTGCCTTCATCACTTTATCCAATTCTTGCTTGAATTTATTTCGTTTATGTTTCTGCTGAAAATTGGAGTAACTAATAGTTTCTCCCCTTATTATTGACTTAAAAGTATCCCAAACTATTTGGACCGAAGCTGTCTCATTATTACATGTGAAAAACTTGTTGATAATTTTGGCCATATGCTGCAGATAGTCCTCGTCCATCAGCAAATTCCTTTGAAATGACCATTGTCTACTAAGACCTTTATTTTGGGAGAATAATTGTATTTCTAATACAACAGGGTTATGGTCTGAAACCAGTTGTGGCATTATATCAATATTCGCTTTCTCTAAAAGAAATAAAAAAATAATCTAAGCAAACAAACTTTTGGTGTGGGACCGAGAAGAAAGTGAAACCAGGTTCGGAAAATCGCAATCTATTCCATACATCAATCAGCCCGTTCCCTAATACAAGTTCCCTAAGTGCTTTATAAGTCTAGGGGCCCGATGTAGGTCGCCAATTACTGGTCGGTAACGGCCGATTTCGGCCGTTACCGACCAGTATTTGGGATTGGACATGTAGGTAGGCTTAATTTACAGAATCAGTATATTTGCCGATTCGGTAAATTTACAGAATCGGTAAAATATCGAATCGGTAAATATACCGATTCTGTAAATCAATATGTAGGTGGCACTGTAATTAGTGCCACAGGCCCTTACCGAATCGTTATTTACCATGGAATACAATTCCATGGTAAATAACGAATTCCAGTGTACATGCACATCTGTGCATGTACACCTGTGCCATGTGGCACACAGACATGCCCTAAGGGTATGTATGTGTGTCACATGGCACACAAGCCAGTAACAGGGGTGCAACAGGGTGTCAAAGTGACACCCTGTCCCCCTTGTAAAATTGGTAATTTTACCGATTCGGTAATTACCGAATCGGTATTTGCTATTTAATCCTATGGGCTTCAAGGCCCATAGGAATCAATGGCAAATACTGATAATTACCGATTCGGTTCGGTATTTTTACCAAATTTTTTACCTACATAGCAATTACCGAATAGTAAATATCGAATCGGTAAAATTCGGTATTTACCATTCGGTAATTTGCTATTACCTACATCTAGGCCCTAGTCTTGCGACCATCATACTTCCAAATTGTCCTAATATTGAGATCAGCTTCAATATGCACATTTAAATTGCCACAAAAGATTATAGGTTGACACCAGGCAGCAAACTCTAAATTAACCGAATTCATTACCTCACTGTCATCTAAATTCGGCCCGTACAAAGAACAAACAGTAAACCTATTTCCATCAATACTAATTTCTGCTAGCCCACATCTCCCCCACTTGTCTGCTAAGGTTCTAACACATTTCCCTAACTCCTGTTTTATAAGAATAGCGACTCCTCTTTTTATCCCAGTCTGCTTTGAACAAACTAGAAGTTCCAGACCTAAATGTTTAGCAGATTCTGCTTATCCCAAGAGATATGTGTCTCTTGTAGACACAAAATATCTATTTGTGAAAGTTGAATTATTTTACGTAAGATCCTTTTTTTCTTAAAATCATTAAGGCCATTAATATTCAGTGTACACAGTTTTATTTTCTTATCCGTTATAATGTTTCAGAGGTGACAAAGTTGAGACTTCTCTGTTTTGACTCATACCACACAAACATGACAATAAATTAGTCTGCTTTTGCTGTACATTAAAAAATAACTACCGCTGTCTTACACCCCACCCCCCTCCACCATCCCCAGCACCACCACCACCACCCCCTACCCTGCAACCAACCCCCCACCCTGCCCGCCCATCCCACCACATGAGGCACTGGGACCATTAGTCCCTGGGAACCCTAGGTGCCCCTCTGCTCCTATTGATGGTTAGGAAAAAAAAGAGAAATACTGTCTAATAATAATCAATTTTCTTCGGATTGCTCATGTTCACTCAGGACAGTATCAGGCCAAAAGAACCACAAAAAAAGCGACTATGTCTCCAGAGAATTTTTGTTTTTCCTCCCCCATAAGAAAGCGACATAATTATTAAACCCATATACTCATTCTATAATGACATCAAATACTCCTTAGCCAAAATCTCGAGAAAAAAAATGTGTTTGTCCTTTAACCGTTACTTTCAGCTTCGCCGGGTTTTGAAGATACACAGTCGCCCCTTTCTCCTGGAAACCTGCGATCAATTGCCGCAGATGCCAATGTTTAGAAACTGTAGCCGGGCAAAAATCTGGCCGCACGAAGAAACTGCAGCCCTTTACAGACCTCGGTTTATCAGGCCTAGCAAGGCTGAAGACCGCCCCTCTGGCCAAGAAGTTGTTAAAGCGAATTAGAATTGCTCTGGGCCGTACTATCTCAGATTGCCTTGGCTTCCTGATTACAAAAGGAAAGCGATGTGCATGTTCGATCACAATGGGCCAGTCCCAAGAGGTAAGCTCTGGAAAAGCGTCTTGAAAGAGATCACAAACAAATTTGCGTACATCGGGCCCCCCATTTCTTCCGGAACCCCTAAAATACGCAGGTAGCTCCTTTGTGATTGATTTTCTAGTAACGTAAGCTTAAAGCTTATGTCGTCCCTTTGAGCTTTGATGGCGTTAAGTTCGTTTTTTTGCGCTGCAACGACATCCTCTAGCGTAGATATTCTAGCTTCAGCTTCAGTGACTCTGGAAGAGATATCCGAGCAGATCTTGGTGACTCGCCTGACCACATTTTGCACCTTTCTGCATGTAGCTTGTGTACGGGAGATTTCCATTTTTGTTTCTGCTCTATGAGCTACCATCGTTTTATATATCATAGCTAGAGTCACCTCAGAATCACTATGTGGGTCATAGGGCTGATCGGCACCGGAGCTCCCTTCTTGGAGTGTGGCTTCCATCGTTGCCTCCCCCGTCTCTGGTGTTTTGCCCTTTGTGCCTGATTTCCTAGTTCTATGCCTTTTAATAGTTGCCACAGACGCTGGTGAGATCTCACTTATTTTGGAATCTTCATCCATACTACTTTCATCTGGATAATCTGCCCAGGCCTTGTCGATACTCTCGTCCGGGGAGTGATCTGACATAGAATAAAAGTTGTCAGCCGTCTCTTGTAAAGCTAACGAGTCAGAACCTATAATATCCGTCACCAGAGGAACTGTTATATCCTCCAAAACCGTATTTAGCTCAATGGGGTCAGAGAGATTCGAGCCCGGAGCCATTTGAACTCCAACTCCCAGAATGCACCCACTCTGGCTTTTTTCAGTATTATCGCTAAGTACAGGATGCATTCCCGGGCCAACAACAGCTGGTGGTGCAATGATATCCTCGCTACATTGAGTTTGCTGGCCCACTGATGTATTTTCAATGGGCTCTTGTAAGTTAATGCGCACTGCTTATTTTTCAAACATTTCAGGTAGCGTTTGCACTGTGGAATTTGCATTGTGCGTTTTCTTTCGCTCACCCCCCTTTTTGGAGTTCAGCTCCGATTCTGGTTTACCCCGCAGTTGCCTCCTCAACGCCGACCCTCCTTTTGCCGCTTCTACTAATTGGAGGTTTCGTAGGAGGTTTCGGCGGCATCCTGGTCTGCGAGCTGATTCCCCCACACAGGTACGTTGACAATCCTGGAGAGAAGGGAAGGAACCGCCACACGGACACTCGAGGGGAGCCGAGACAAAGAAGCACAGCTATCATGGACCGGTGAAAGGTAAGCGTCCCCCGGCGTCCGCCAGCGTCCCCCGGTGATTACAGGGTGTAGCCGCCAGTTATGAGCGGGTAGCAGCAGAAGGTAGTTATCTACTCCGCCGGACCGCACAGCCGCACATCCACCGAGCCGCCGATCAGCTGTCCCTTCGAATTCTGGCATAAAACCGGAGTATTGAACAGTGCGGACACCAGAAATGTTCTCCTATTTTTTCCCCGACCAGGGAGCAGAGTGCAGGCACCTCATCGGCCACTGCAGCGGCTGCCATCTTGCCTCCCTTGTGAGGGTGTGTGCATTTGCTGTGAAACAACTCCGTATGCACTACTTTATCTCCTCTCGGAAGCCTTGATCTTCGAATGCCTCAGGTGGGAATATTCTGACGCATCCGTCCTCACTTTAAGCATGGTATAATTAGGTTATGATCGGATAGGGTACGTGTTATATATTCCACCGCCTGTACTTGAGCATGTATACCTGGGGAACACAAAAAGGAATCAAGTCTAACATGCAGGTCGTGGACTGACGAATAGAAAGAATAATCTCAGCCCTCCGGATTAAGCCACCTCCAGGAGTCAACCAGATCCCATCTATCCATCCATCCCCGGAAGGCCCTGGACACTTTAATTACAGCAGAATCTTTTAACGAAGGGAGTGACCAATCTCTTTGAGGGTCCGAAATACAAACAAAGTCCCCCAAACAATGACAGTCCCTGGTAGATATGTTGCCAGAACACCTGTGAGTTTGGATAAAAACATCTCTTGCTCTATATTAGCACAGTATATGCTCGCTATCGCTATTTCACTGCCATCTAGCCTTCCCCTTATCACTACATATCGTTCTTCTGGGTCTATCACCTCCCCCGTGTACTGAAATCGGACCCCATCTCTGATCCAGATCAAGACCCCTCTAGCAAAGGCGGAGTACGATGTGTAATATAATTGGCCTCTAAATCTTCGTCAGAGTGCTCCCGTCCAATCAAATGGGACTCTTGTAGTAGTGCAATATGCACTCCTCTTCTATTTAAGTAGGACTGAATTTTTTACCTTTTTGACATGGTATGCATCCCTCTTAGTTCCAGGAGACTACCTTATATGTTTGGTATGTGGCCATAAGTGAAAATCATATGTACTTCCCACTGACACCTGCCAGACCTCCATCACCAGGCTATGCAAGCATGGGGTAGGTACGGCTCTGCACTTCATCAATGACTGGACTGTAAAATCTGCAACCCCCTTAAACACAAATGCAGAACAACCCCAACTCCCAGTCCCCAGGACAAGTAGGCAAACTCCCCTCATCCAAACTTTCAAAATCAATGGCCAATATTGGAACCCGTTGGGTCGGGTAGGTCCTTCTCTCAGTTGTTGTATTCAAGTGAGCGGGCCCGCCAGCCTCTCACCCATCCAGTGCATTGGATAATCTGCACATTGTCCCCAGTCAGGAACTGCACTGTTCTTTCCCCTATTTTCTCCCCCCACCCACCAGTGAACATCTATAGGTGCATTTACCACTTCTGAGTTCCTTTCTTCGATAGTACTTGTAGTTCTGTAGCATTCAGATTACCTCATCCGCTGTGGCTGGAGTGACCACTTGTAGTTCCTGGCTAACCCCCACCATCATATCAGTGCTGAGTTCTGAATCAGAGTCTCTTATTTCTTCTTGCACAGAGGTGGTGTCCCTACTGGAGCCAAGAACACTTTAAGATGCCACTGCTGCCAAGGCCTGCTTCTCAGCCCGAGATGGCACCACCAAGGAGCTGCTGCGGCCCCTCCTAGACTGTTTATCCCTTCTCTTCGGCTGCTCCTTTGAAGTACTCCCATTTGTCTGACCCTTAATCCAGTCCCAAGTTCTTGTGGTGAACTAAAGAAGACGGAGCCTGCTGTTGTCACAATTCGTAATCGAATCATTGCATATTGAATTTCCATTTGCCTCAACGTCTTCTTAATGGACAGATAAGAGGCCTTTTGCTGTTGAACTTCCCTATAGAAATCCGGACATGGTCTAACCATTTTGTTATCTATTTTCAGGGGTTCCTTTTTTTCAGGCCTGGTCAAGAATATAGTCTCTGTCTTTGTAAAATAATAATTGTGTCACTCCAGGACATGGTGGTTCTCTAGGAGTGGGGTGCTTTGCAGGGACCCTATGCGCCCTTTCCAGTAGGAAGAATGGGGACAAGCCTTTTGGAGCAACCTCCTCTCTGAACCATTTCTTGAAGACGGACACCATGTCTCGCCCTTCAATTTTCTCCGGTAATCCAGTGAGGCGTAGATTATTGCAGCATGATCTATTTTCGGCATCCTCTGCTCTCATTGATAAAATCTTCACTTGGGTCTCTATTGCTTTAAGTCTGTCCGTGGTCGTATGTACCACTGATGCCAGTTTCTCCATACCTGTTTCAACCGTGGTTACTCTCTCGGCCAATCGCTGGTGGTTGACTCCGAGTATGCCCATTTCTTCGCGAACTGCGTCAATTTTATTTTCTACTACGAGTCTTGAGGCAGTTATGGCCTAAGAATGTCTTATAATGTTGGTGCAACTGGTTCATCCGCCTGTGGAGCTGGAGTGGAGGCCAACTTTGGGTTATCCTCCGAGTCTGTCATGGTTTGAGGTGGAGGCTTGATCTCTCTGTATTTGCTCGTTTTCCCCATTTTTAACTTGCAATGTATGGGAACGTCGAACTTGGGCTGTCCTGGGTGTCTATGCAGGCTGCATTGTCCCCCTTTAAGGTATTCTCAGCATCATTGTAGCGTTCCTTCCCTTTACTGCTAATGCCTGTCTCCTGGTATATCCCCTGGGGCCTACACAGCTTCTGTCCACCCCCACATGCACTCTGTAATCTCCAGTGATCCCGGCTCACCGCTTCATTCAGAGCTTCCTCCTTAATGTGGATTCAGGGTCAGGTTCACACCATTACTTATCATGGGTAACCAGGCACAGTCTTGAGTATTCCTTCTTTCCCCTCCCCCTGGTCTCCTGTGGGATTAGAGGTCACAATGCTCCTCCGGAGCCAACTCTCGATTTTCCATTCCAGGTATTAGGGTCCTGACATTTCTCACATAAGGGATGGCCTTGCTTCCTGCACTTCACTGCCAGTCAGACCATCCTCATTCCCAGGCTGCCTATTGGTTACCGCTATCCGGTTCCCGCCATCTTTCCAATCAGTGGGGGAATCAGCTGCCCGGTGCCCCCTCTATGTTCCCGCTCACCTCCACCTCTCGCAATCTCCAAGCCTCTGTGCTTTCAATCTCCCATAAGAGGGAGGGATCCCTCTGCAGTTGTGGTCTATGCTCAGGATCTCACCACTGCCCCCATGGGCCTCCAGGCCGCTCCTCTTTCCGCATCAGGCTTTGTCACTAGCGGACACTGTGTGGGCTCCGGTCTTCTCCTGCCGAGTCTCTCTGTCAATGAATACATATCAAAACCTCAGTCGCCTCTGTCTCGAGCCTCTGGTGCTACAGCTCTCTACCTCAAGTTCTCGGCCAAATGGTGAGTTCCTTTTTCTTTCTCTTCTAAGACTGTGCCTCCACAGCTTCTCTGTCCACAGATTTCTCCAGTCTCCATTGCTGGTTCAGTCTGTCCCTCGCTGTGCTGCCTGGTACGTGTCCGCCTCTCCCGTTCCACAATTCTGTCACTTTTCCAGCAGCTCTCTGCGTCTAGGTACTCTGTTACATTTTTCCCAAATGCCATTGCCATCTTGGGATCAGGCTGATCAGGGCTTTGAGTCTCCGCTATCGGCCGTATTCGCTGTTGCACTTCACAGATGTTGATGATGCTGTACCTCCTGTGTAATGGAGTGTCTTAGTGAGGGATAAATGAGTTCCCCACTGGGCATATGGGTCAGAATGGGACTGAATGGAGATCGACCGGTGGAGCCCTGGATGAAAGCTCCTACTCCATCAGCAGTCGGCCACACCCACCCGAAAGCTGGCATCCTGATAACAGCCTATAAAACCAAACTAAGTGACACAAACAGTGAAATTGCATACCACAAAGACTACCCAGTGAAGAAAAAGATCACTAATTACACAAAGACATTAGAAACTTTGACAAAGAGAAAGTGTATCCTAATCTCAAAGAGGATTACACGCCAATGTGACAACTCATCAGATGAAAACCAGAACTCACACAGGGGAAATTCATCCTCCAATAGTAACTCCATCAATGATAGCTGCAGCAGCAATGGAACCAGAAGGGGTCCCGACAACTTTCCTTGGGGTACAAAATACCCCCATTTCAAGGACCTCCCTACTGACAGCTTCCCATTTTCCCCCAGGGCCCACAACAATTCCGCCCCCAAACTTCCAACCCCTCTTTTATAGATAGAGGTTGGCACAGAGGAAGAGGTCACAGAAGAGGAAATCAAAAACGAGTTCAGTGGCAGGAACCTCCAAAACAATCGGTGCAAATTGGAGCCAATCAAGAAGGAAAAATTGATTGTAAACTTATTGACAAGGGTTCTCACTGAAATTGAAATCAGAGTCCTTAAGAAGGGTCTGGGATGTGTGCCCACTCCTAGGACAGACAAGTTCTGTGACAATTGTGAACTCCACAATTTCTTCTGGACAATACGCCTAAAAGCGTTCTTTCAGGATAAAGCCAACCAAACACAACTGGATACAGGATTACACAATCCCTCTAAGTTTACTCCAAATGCCAGCATGGTAACAAATGAAATCCTCAAATTCAAACAAGCCATGCTTAAAGAAGTTTCCAGAGGTGCAACAACCACCCCCTTCACAATCTTTCAGCCTTAGAACTCGCAGCCGTGAATTCTTTGGCCAATGACCACAAGATCACTATCAAACAAGCAGATAAAAGAGGGGCTACCGTGATCATGTCCACTTTGGACTACGATAATTAATGTACTCGTTAACTGGGCAACTGTCAATATTACACCCTAATCGCCAGTGATCCAACTGGCCGATTAGCCACGCTTATCACTGCAATGGTCTCCACAGCTGAAACTCAGTGTTGGATCAGTAAGAATGAGGCTGATTTCTGATCAATAGGGAACCCAGAATGCCCTACTTTTATATCCTACTCAAAATTCACTAGGGCCTTAATCCCCCACCTAGACAACCCATTGTATCAGGGATTGATTCCCTCCTGTAGCCCTAGTCACGGCTATGTGACCACTTCCTGCAATCTGTGGTACAGAAAACCCCATCATTTCTACAGGATACTAAGGACATACTACGTCTCCCTGAAAAGATCCACACTACAAATGGGATTGATTTGTTAGTCACGCTGGATACGGAGGCACTCTTCACAAATATTCCCCAAACAGCAACACTGGCAGTAGTAGAGGCTGCCATCTTAGATGAGGACTGGGATTCACCTACCCAGTCAACTTCATTTTAAATTGCTGGTATCTTGATATTCTGGAAGGGGGAAATGACATTATGCAAGGATTTGTGTAGGTGGATTTGCACTCTTAATCCCTACCTCCATTGCACCAACACCATATCCCACAATACTGTCCCCTTACTAGACCTCATTATCACACTGACTGATGGACAATTAAGCACCATAGTCTACAGGAAACCCGCTGTAACAGCCATCTCTACAGCAGCCACCATCCAAAAGCTCTGAAAGATAACCTCCTGTTTGGACATTTTTTACGGCTGTGCCACAACTGTACTACCTTAACGGACTACAACAATAAGGCTGACCAACTTGCACATAACCTGAACTCTTGGGAATACCCCGCACACATTATCAAACTGGCTAAGAAACGGGCCAGAAACAATAACAGGGAGGTGCTGTTGGAACAGAATCAGAGCCAAACAACAGACGCATTAACATATGTTACCACATACACACCAGATTCCAATCGAATTCCCAAGATCATTAAAAAACACTGGGGCATTCTACAAACTGGTGAATTTACATACCCCTCACCTCGGTTCACTTTAAAAAGGCACAAGGAACTTGAAGGACATACTCATCCATATCAGAACGCCACCTTCTACCCACTGTGACCAAAATCCCTGTGGGATACCCCGCCAGGGACAGGACACTACCCATGTGCATCCTGCACAGTGTGTGCTTTTACTGAGATCACTAAAGAAATTAGATCCCTGAACATGTTCAAATGGGTACAGAAAAACACACGAACTGTAACACCAGTAACTGTATATAAACCCTCACATGCCCTTGTAATTTACGATACATAGGTATGACTACCAGGATGGTTAAAACAAGGATTATGGTACACTGCAGCAACAGTTGTTGCCACAATCTCAATACCAAGATGTGCAACACACTTTGAACAGAAGGGACATAGCTTACAATGGACATTAATTGAGGCACATCTCCAGATGAGCAAGAATGCCCTCTTCAGGAGAGAGACAACTTGGATTTTTCGACTCTTCACTGATGAACAGGGTCTGAATGAGAACATCCCTTGTAGTGAACTGAACACTACTCCTACTACTCCTTTAAGAATTCCTCCAATCTAGCTCTTCCCCAACTATTGGGTTTTTCGACATATATTGACTTAGATGTTTTCTTATCTACATAAATTCACATGGAATAAACCAATAACACCATGGGGGCTGTGCCGTTTTGCCTTCGCATCTGCAATAATCTGTTAAGGGAAACTTGCACGCTGGCCACATTACAACTATAGCGAGATGGCCCTTGACAGTACATATGTATCTGACATGCACATACTACATCCCTGACTCTTTTTACTTCAGAGTCTCTTACATCATATTTGCATTCTGCAAAGCTGCCTGACATGTCATCCTTCTGTTGGAGTACAACACCCACACACTGCCTATCCCTTGTGGCCTGTTATACACTGACATTAGGAACCTGCTGTGGCTTACATATTACCTGTCAACCATGACCATTAGGATAGACTGATAGACACTTAAAAGTGTTAGATACATGATCACCAATACCTTTAATTTTGTTTTTGTTTCTCATATACTCTAACATATGCCATCACTTGCCCTCAAACACTCCGTCCAGTATGGCGTCCATAATGTTCTTGAGGTCAACATGACTCGTAAACTTTATGGTGGCCATATACTGTTCCAGCCTCATAAACATAAGAACATCTTTATTTCCTTTACATACTCAACACCTGATTTGGAGGTTATTGACACCCATGCTAGTAGCTTAGTCTTAGCGGACAATCACCATTCCAATATGGCACCCATTTCTGATATCGGCTCACTGTAGACCCAGATGCATCACTTAGGATGTATCATCTACTCCTTGCCAGACGCGTGCCTCTGCCTCCCCCCTTTTTTGTATGACTGGCTTCTCTATAAAGACGTGCTTCCGCACAGGTCAGGAGCTTAGTCTTAGCAGTTCATCACTGTTCCAAGATGGCACCCACAACTGACTCTGTTATCTGTAGTGCCAGACGTGTCATTGGCAGGTGCCATCTCTTCTTGATGATTCTTAAAGGAAGTGGTGATGGACAGAGTATCTGAATTAAGCAGAACACTCCTACCCAGTCAAAAGATCAGGGCTTGATCCATCACCGTTTTTTAGCTCACTGCACCATCCCAGCTCAGAACCTGGCTATATGCAAATTAGTCTGACCTTGGCCTTAGTGCATCATGGGAACAGGGCAGACCAAACTACCAAGCCAATTCTTTACTGGAAAGGAAACAAGCTTACGGGGACCAGTTTCTGGCATTACAGTCGTCTTCGGCCCGGCTTGCTTGAATCCTGATGGTGCAGTGAGCAAGGGACTCACATCTGAGTATACCCTTCCAGACTTGTGGTGGCCAAAACGATTCATAAAGGGGGTGGTGATGGACAGAGTATCTGAATTAAGCAGAACACTCCTACCCAGTCAAAAGATCAGGGCTTGATCCATCACCGTTTTTTAGCTCACTGCACCATCCCAGCTCAGAACCTGGCTATATGCAAATTAGTCTGACCCTGGCCCAGTGCATCATGGGAACAGGGCAGACCAAACTACCAAGCCAATTCTTTACTGGAAAGGAAACAAGCTTCCGGGGACCGGTTTCTGGCATTACAGCCGTCTTCGGCCCGGATTGCTTGAATCCTGATGGTGCAGTGAGCAAGGGACTCACAACTGAGTATACCCTTCCACACTTGTGGTGGCCAAAACGATTCATAAAAGGGGTACTGATGGACAGAGTATCTGAATTAAGCAGAACACTCCTACCCAGTCAAAAGATCAGGGCTTGATCCATCACCGTTTTTTAGCTCACTGCACCATCCCAGCTCAGAACCTGGCTATATGCAAATTAGTCTGACCCTGGCCCAGTGCATCATGGGAACAGGGCAGACCAAACTACCAAGCCAATTCTTTACTGGAAAGGAAAACAAGCTTCCGGGGACCGGTTTCTGGCATTACAGCCGTCTTCGGCCCGGCTTGCTTGAATCTTGATGGTGCAGTGAGCAAAGGACTCACATCTGAGTATACCCTTCCACACTTGTGGTGGCCAAAACGATTCATAAAGGGGGTGGGGATGGACAGAGTATCTGAATTAAGCAGAACACTCCTACCCAGTCAAAATATCAGGGCTTGATCCATCACCGTTTTTTAGCTCACTGCACCATCCCAGCTCAGAACCTGGCTATATGCAAATTAGTCTTACCCTGGCCCAGTGCATCATGGGAACAGGGCAGACCAAACTACCAAGCCAATTCTTTACTGGAAAGGAAACAAGCTTCCGGGGACCGGTTTCTGGCATTACAGCCGTCTTCGGCCCGTCTTGCTTGAATCATGATGGTGCAGTGAGCAAGGGACTCACATCTGAGTATACCCTTCCACACTTGTGGTGGCCAAAACGATTCATAAAGGGGGTGGTGATGGACAGAGTATCTGAATTAAGCAGAACACTCCTACCCAGTCAAAAGATCAGGGCTTGATCCATCACCGTTTTTTAGCTCACTGCACCATCCCAGCTCAGAACCTGGCTATATGCAAATTAGTCTGACCCTGGCCCAGTGCATCATGGGAACAGGGCAGACCAAACTACCAAGCCAATTCTTTACTGGAAAGGAAACAAGCTTCCGGGGACCGGTTTCTGGCATTACAGCCGTCTTCGGCCCGGCTTGCTTGAATCCTGATGGTGCAGTGAGCAAGGGACTCACATCTGAGTATACCCTTCCACACTTGTGGTGGCCAAAACGATTCATAAAGGAGGTGGTGATGTCTCTCACCACCCCCTTTTTGAAATTATCTCTTCTTGATAGCCACACCTCTCAGCATGGCTAGCCCCCTCCTCTTTGGTTCCCACTCTGATGGGCTCTGCTGGTGTGAGTACTTATCCTCATCTGACAGGGTTTCCCACACTCTGCCGAGCTGGTTGTGCGAGGGTAGGTCAATGGCTACTGAGCCACTGCTCAACCGTCAGTACCTCATCATTGCTGTTAGTAGGGGGGTACCTTTTGCCCCCTCCCGCTTGGTCTCTTGGCTGTATTGCTTCTCTTTTGACTATTTTATCACTATGCTGAAACGACGACTTCTTTTTTACATACCAGGATGTTAAGTAATCCTTAACATTCCCTCTACCAGCAATCGATGCAGCTGGTGAGCGACCCCAGATGGGTGAGTTACATGAGTTTCCCTTTAAACCATGGTGGTTGATAAGCCACCCACCTACCTCAGCCCTTGGATGTGCCACCTGCCTGACACCTATCTCTTCCTTTTCACTGCGCCCATCACTTTTGATTTTTTGCTAACAGCTTGACTATAATTCTATTGCATACTGCCTTTGCAGAGGACTTTTTAATGATGTATACCATTATGTTTTTCTAGGTCGGCTTTAATACAAGGTACCTTACTTTTAGGTTGTTTGTGTGGTTGGTTTACCCTGGATACTAATTAGGAAACCAACCACTGTGTAGATATATATTTTACTTTTGGTCCTGAAGAATTGCCAAATGATCTTGTGACAATCTAGGCAAGAAACATGTTGACCTCTATACTGTAGCCACTGCTGAACAATACATCAGTGGTGTGCCATTCTTATTTTTAACTGGGACAAGTGTACTCGCTGAGTAAAATTAATTTTGAGCGCCACTGTGTCCCTTTTTATAATCCCCCTCACTTTTCACGCACACCCTTGACACTCATCTATTTATTTATTAATTAAATTTATTGAGCGCGACAGCTACCCATAAGGGTTTCCCGGCGCTGAAAGATAAATACAACAAGACACCAGGCAAAAAAGTTAGAGATCAAAAAGCCAGGTTTTCACCGCTCTGCGAAATCGCATATGACAGTTTTCCATCCGAATGACCAAGGGAAGTGAGTTCCACAATCTGGGTCCTAAGTTCGCAAAGGAACCACCGCCCATTCTGGTAAGTCTAAACTTCGCCACATTGAAGAGATGGTGGGATGAGGAGCGAAGTGAACGAGCAGGAATGTAAAGGCTGACAAGGGCCTGAAGGTAAAGGGGAGCTAATCCGATTTTAATCTTGTGCATAAAGCTCAACGCTTTAAACTTTATCCGATTTTCAACACGGAGCCAATGCAGCTCCCTCACGCGTTCTGTAATATGGTCACGTTTCTGATAGCCACAAAGAAGCCGAGCCGCAGCATTTTGTACCAGTTGAAGGCGCCGTGTGACGGCCTTGGCAGACCCCAGGTAGAGCACGTTGCCGTAATCTAGCCTAGAGGTTACCACCACAAGGCCCTATACTCGCACCACAGCTTATAGCTTTGGGAGTAAAAGATCTCAGACAAAGAGCCCCTCATAGGGTGCCCTTCAGGCATTTCAGTGCCAGCCTGACGAGAAGCATGCCCTATGATGAAGAATGACACCTAGCCGGCTGATGGCCCCAGTTCCTAAAGTGGGAAACACCCCCTCCACCTTTTGGACATTAATCTAAACCAACAAATCGTCTACTTTTCCTTTTAATATTTGTAGGAACAGCATATCTATGTTCTAAGACATAGCATCCAGGCCATGAAACACAGGGTGGAGGAAGATTTTTAGTGGCCTGTGGAACAAAGCCATAGAACACCGTGATAGAAATGTGTTTACTGGTATAAGCAAGGTCAAGCAGCAACCACAATTGTAGTCAGGGTAAGGCACAAGAAAACTCCAGATTAACCAGCCGCAATGTGTAAAGTATTTTTGCAACACTTCAAACAGTAACACAGTGAAAACACCAAACAAAAGGATCCTACACCAGGTTAGAAAAATTGAGCTTTATTTAATAGATAAAACAAGACCAAAATGACAAAATTCAATCATAAGAGTTAGAGTTATGAATTTTTAAAGAATAAACTGTAAGATAGTGCCTAAAAGCAGAAAGTGCCAACCACAGCCATGTGGTCATGCGGAACCAGGTCAAAGGAAAAAGTTCAGGTAGACTTCAATGGAGCGAGGGTCGGTACAGTCCCAGATTAGTCCAGCTGAAGGCTTACCTTCTCAAGTATTGTGCCAAAAGTCCCTTTGACATTGGAGAAGGTTTCTGGGAGCAAGTACAACATTGCAAGCAGTGCCCGATGTGGAGCAAGGAGCAGGCTGGGTATTACGAACATGCAGTCTGGAGTTCGACGGTGGTGGTCCTCGGCAGTCAATCAATGCTTGTTGTGTAAAGAGAAGGGCAGGCGATGGCTCACACTGAATTTCAGAGCGAGCAGTGTAATTTCAGAGAAATTGGCCCTTCATAGTCGGGAACATCCCAAAAGCTTCATTTAAAGAGCCCATGAGCCAAACCAAGTGTCCAGGACCTGAGAGGCACCCCATAGCGGTGAGAAACCCACCGCAGCTGGGACCAGCAGATGGTTAGAAATCTTTTAATGTCCTGAGTTTCAGATACCAAAGCCAGCAGACTAGCCATTGGAGTTACTCTGGGTCCTGGATTTGAGATGAAGTTGCAGGTTCAGTTCCTTTAGGGAAGTAGTCCAGTAGAGTGGTAGTCCCTGTAGGATCCCGGCAGTCCTTCTTTCCGGCAGAGTATCCATGGGTCCAGAAGTGTACTGAAGAGTTGGTGTCTGATGTTCTTCTTTTATACTCTGGTGCACTGGTTCTGGAGGGTGGGAGAAGCTTCTAGACAGTGGCTTTGCAGCGCATGGAATACCATGCCTCCCCTGCCCTGGCTCCAGCTGGCTGAACTGACAATGCAGGGTCATTGGGCGGGCCCTATGTGTGAAGGCAGAACACAGGCTATTCAGTTGTAAGTGGGGCTGTGTTCCGCTCCACTCCCCTATTCTGCCGGCATATGGCCCATTCAGGTACACCTAATCCTTCAATGATCCTGGGAAGAATTCATAAAGTCTAACTGTCTGTTACAACTGCTCATATGACCAAGACCAGGCTACAGGCACAAAAGGGCTATGGGCAGAAAAATGGCAACTTCATCACTAAATAGGGCTTTTCACCCCAATTCCAAAGACATCAAACATGAACTCCTTACCTCTTCCCATTTGTAGATTACACTCATAAAATATAATAAATCAACACCAATGTTATCCTACGGGAGGGATAGGCCTTGCAGTAGTGAAAAATAATGTAAGAGTTGTTCACTACCAGGACATGTAAAATGTAAAAGTACATATCCTACCTTTTAATTACACCCTGCTCTATGGGTAACCAGGGCGTACCTTAGGGAATGACTTATATGTATTCAAAAGTTAGGTTTAGGCCTGGCAAAAGGTTTACTTTGCCAAGTCGACATGGCAGTATAAAACTGCACACACACAGGCTGCAAAGACAGGCCTCAGGCATGTTTAAAGGACTACATAAGTGGGTGGTACAATCAGTGCCAAAGGCACTCGAGTAGCATGTAATTTACAGGCCCTGGGTTCATGTAGTACCACTTTACTAGGGTTATGTAAGTAAATTAAATATGCCATTTGAGTGTAAGCCAATCTAATATGTTTTAAGTAGAGAGCACAAGCTCTTTAGCACTGGTTAGCAATGGTAAAGTGCACAGGGTCCTATGAAGAACAAAAACAATTTGAGCAAAAAGTAGAGAGAAAAAGGCAAGAGGTTTGGGTGAGACCCTGCAGAGAGGACCAGATCCAACAAACCATGCAAGAGAATGTTGTAAGTTTGTGTTGAAAGGCAAGACACTAATAACTATTCCTCACCTGTCACATCTGTGGTTAGTGCAACAATGGGCAAAACCAAAGGGGATGAAGGAAAGAGTGTTTTACATTGCAAGCAGTCACCCCCAGTCAACTGATCTGGGTTTAAACCATCATCATTCTTTAGCTCACTCCGCCAACCCAGTTCAGACATGGCCATAAGTAAATCAGTCTGACCCTGTGCCTCATGGGAACAGTCCAGCCTGAACTGCTAAGCCATGTCTTCCTTAGACCGGAAATAAGCATCCTCGGACTGGTTTCGGGTTCATAACCCTCATCAGCCAGGCTATCTTGAATCCAATGGCCAAGTGAGCAAGGGACCCACGTCTGGGCATACCTTGACAACTTAGGACGAAATTAGCAAAACCAAAGGGGATGATGGACGGAGTGTTGAATATTGCAAGCAGTCACCCCCAGTCAACTGATCTGGGTATAATCCATCATCATTCTTTAGCTCAGTCCACTTCCCCAGTACAGACATGGCCATATGCAAATCAGTCTGACCCTGTGCTTCATGGGAACAGTCCAGCCTGAGCTGCCAAGCCATGTCTTCCCTGGACCGGAAACAAGCATACTGGGACCGGTTTCGGGTTCATAACCCTCATCAACCAGGCCATCTTGAATCCAGTGGCCAAGTGGGCAAGGGACCCACGTCTGGGCACACCGGGCCCATTTAGGGCAAAATTAGAAAAACCAATGGGGATGATGGTGGGAGTGATGAACATTGCAAGCACTCACCCCCAGTCAACTGGTCTGGATATAATACATCATCATTCTTTAGTTCACTCCGCCACCCCAGTTCAGACATGTCCATATGCAAATCAGTCTGAGCCTGTGCCTAATGGGAACAGTCCAGCCCGAACTACCAAGCCATGTCTTAGTACAATAATACCAGTGGCCCTAGATTTCTCTGGTCTCCAGGAATTCTAGGAGGTATGCTTAAAGCTGTTGAGGAGCACAGGACCCCACACCTGTGGGTAATCAGCTGATAGACAAAACAAGAAGTCAGGGTAAGTGGAGACCACTATCTGTCCTAATAAAAGAGTGTGTCAACCTTGGGCCATGCTTTGATTACCCCATGATTCTTTGAAGATGATGAACAGGTATTGTGCACTGCTACGGGTCAGTGAGCCATGAATAGAAATAGGCAAACGTCTGTGGTCACTAAGGAGAGAATCATCCAAACTATAGTCCAAGACCCAATCTCTTAATGATTTAGAGAAGAGAAAAATCGATTTGGCTAGGTGTACCTTGCCACACAAATGTTGGTGTAGTGTTAGCTGTTGAGGTTAAAGTGTCGAAAGAAAAATTAAGATTAAATTTAGCCAACAGCAAATGTAGTTCATATAACCAAGAGGACAATGTGCAAAATGGGTGAATAAAACCCCTTGCTCTTCATCGAAGCCGCAAATATTTTCATGGGAATACTGACACATTTTTAAGTTAATGTCCCCCAGTAGACCTAGAGCACAACAACCATGTTGTTGCTCAAACAATTCTCAATGTCTTTGTGTAAAGAACGTACTAAGTCAACCTAGAATGATCAAAAACATTGTTGTATAGGTTTATCGGCAGCAATCTAGAGGCAGAACACTGAAACACAATCATCTGGTAATATACGGAGTCACTCTTTGTCCATAGGACCTTTGAGGAGAAAGAAAGGGAAACACATGTGATCAGATCACCCTTGACCCTGCCCATATTACTAGCCACTGCTGCTGTGTGATATGTAGCAAACCCCTCCACATATAAAGGGTCAATAAGCTACGTCTCACGTAGGCAAATAATAGCATGGCATTTGATTAACTTAATCCAATCTGGCCTGCCCCATTTACTGGCTAAACCAGTAGTATTCCAGGAGGCTATGTACAATGGTTGCCAGAGATGGCTTCCAACGCCCCTAGTGGGAACGGGATTACACCCGTGGGAACATAAAGCCTAGATTGAGTCCCAGGTATCACAGTCTCAGCTGGTCGATCACTTATACTAAAGAGAGTAGCTGCAGCAGGAACTTGGCCCTGTAGGTCCAGTTGGGAAACAGGGGTAATAAACCTGTTAGAGGTCACCAGGTTTGGTTCTGAGAGTAAGAAGGTGGGCAAACATAAAATAAAAATAATCCAGTGGAAGAGTCTCAATAGAAGTTGACATTGGACAGGTAACATTTTGCTGAGACTGAATGTTGTTGGCCACTATGCGATCCTTAAACTTAATGACAATATAATCATTGCCATTTGGTTTCGAGTTCTGCCCACCCTTGGAACTCTGCGCACAAGGTTTATCTGGTTAAGATAGATAGATTATTACAACATTAATTAAAATCATTGCAATCACGCTTGATAAGGTACGAAATAAAGTGCATTATTTCCAATGTTAAAGATTAAATGTGACAAAGTAACATCCTATTATTTTTTTTAAATGAACATTTAGACTTTACATTGTCAGCAATAAAAACATGCAGGATTAAGACAGGTGATAGCGTGTTGGACGTTATGATTCTGTAGGTTTGTCAGAAGTCAGAAAGGACTTTTACAGTAGTCAGAAATGTCATAAAACGTGCCGCCAGCTATGCTGAGTCTCCCTTCATACATTCTACCATGGTGTCCTGACGTCCGAATAAACGCCACATGGGGCGGAGTCAATAAGTTCTCAAGGCGCGTAGTGCATCACAGATACACAATATGTGAATTAATAATTCTTCTTCTCCTCCACAAGCTCGACACTGTGTAATTACCATTTCTTTATAACCTTAGCCATACTTATATGCCAATAGTGAAATCAATCCGAACTCTAGGTGCATTAGTTGACACTTCATTATTGGCTTTAGGAGGGAGGACAAGTAGTGTGGAATCCCCTGTTGTTATATAATTTTAATTCCCAGTTTCCGTGCTTTCGCTTTTTCGAGCTTGTTGTGTCATTGTACGCTGACATCATGTTTGCTTTTTTTTGTTAAAAGTTTTGCTGCCGCCGGTATGGGAATGGGGGTGGACCATATTTCACGAGCTTTTAATATTTCCGCAGAGTGTGTAAAACAGTTATGCCAAGATGACCCACGTTTATTTATCTGGTTAAGACCTACCATGAAGCCACCTTCTCGAGCACTGACCCAATGTACAATTTTATTAACCAATTGCTTGTGATCCTCATGTGAGCTCTTACTTAACGGAGGAACATTACTTAGGATCACAACAAAGGGGGTAGCCTGAGGGGGCAAATGGAACATGTGGGTTTTTGAACGAACAAAGTGCTGAGTAAAAACTACACATATATTTCCAAGACCACCTGAACTAACTGACTGAGCCTGGTCCCCAAAGGCGCCTTCAGGAAGGGTCAGTGAACGTGCCCCTGGAACATGGATATGCCGGGCGGGCTAGAACTGTGGCCCTCATAGCCTGAGAGGATGGGGTCACTCCACCAGAAGCCAGGGGATGCAATGGGCGGTGTATTGGGTGGTCCTTGTTAGTGGTGCTGCCTGTGGAAAAGGGCAAAGGAGGACTTACAAAGCTTTGCACCAACAAAGTGTCGCTGAATTTGGCCAAAGCTTCCTCAACCTGGCCTAATCTATCAATTATTGGAACTAAAGATGCAGTAAGTGTAGATATTACATTTTGGGATATTTCAGCAGCCAGAGTCACTAAAGAGTATTATTGCATGCAGTTCATAAGTCAGGGGCCGGTATCCCGGTTTGGATCCACGGCTGGAGTAGATGGAGCACTAGATGGCTCTGGATGTAGTTTTTTCGACTTGCCATTCAGGTCCAGTCTCTTTCTCTTACCCCCTCTGTTATTGGTGACCTCAGGGCTAGTCGAATTCATTGAGCAAACAGGTAGTTTATTATGTGTGGCATCACGTCCCTCATTGGTGCCAACAGTCAGAATGATAGTACCAGTGAAGAGTCCGGCCGAACGGGGCCCTAGACAGGTGGAGGAAGAGCAGTACTGTGGGATGACAACTCAACAGACACATGTGAATCAGGGAGATCTTCTGCAGTCCCCGAAAGTGGCTCGGTCAAAGTAAATGTGCTGGATTTGTAAAGCGCACGGCTGCCCGTGAGCGTCCCGGCGCTTGCTTAGGGAACCCGTCCTGGTATTCCCCTGTGAGAAACCCCGGCAGGGTGTCCACAAGGTGAAAGCCAGGCATCCCGCTGCGAGGGGCTGTAGTGGAGATTAAGCAAGCTATTGCCCAGAGTCAAAGAGTGTGACCCCGTGAGTTGAGTAGGCACCAGAGCGAGAATTGTCGAGTCCGTGGAATTTTTGAGCCCGAGACCCGAGGCGGGGAATTGAACCCTGGTCCACGGTCGATCTCAGCTTCCGGGTCTGCCGCCTCTAACCACTGAGCCACGCTTCTCCACTGTTGTCAGGGATAAACACCATTCTGTTAAATCGATGTCCCTGCTGATAACCCCTACAACACTTTGCAAAAAGTCATCTAATGTAGAGCCAGGATAGACTTCCCAAGGGCAGGTGCGGCCTTCTATTTCCTCATAGGCACTTATTAGGGAACTCAAAGTGTAAAGAAGAGAATTTGGCACAAGGAGCCAGTGAATCAAAGGACTGTAAATGGCAACAATATGAATTAGTACATTTTCAATGCAGATATAAAGGGGGTGGCCTGCCCCGGCTCTTCCTGGTGCTTCGCCGTGAAACCTCCACTCCTCTTATGGCTCTGTGGCACCTGGAAACAGCGTCACTGGGCAGGGATTGCTGGGGATGTATATGTATGTATGTATGTATAGGCATTTATATAGCGCACTACTTACCCGTAGGGTCCCAAGGCGCTTCGACCGCTGCGAAACCCTTCCTGGTTTCCCTGAGAGATGGTCCCTTAATGGGTATCTCCAGGGTGAGACCAGGCATCCCCGGCGGTCTGGTGGGGCCGTTAGTGAAGATGAGGCAAGCTAATGCCCAGAGTTGCCGAGTGTGATCACTGATCAGAGTGGGAACCGAGGCGAGAGAATTATCGAGTCCGCTGACCCTGGTCCAGAAACCTGCCGCGGCGGGAATCGAACCCTGGTCCCGGGCCGTCCTCTGCTCTCGGGTCTGCCGCCTCTAACCAGTGAGCCACACTACTTCATGTGATGGGGTCTCCTCCTCCCCCCCGCAACACAGCAGCTCCTGGGCAACAAGACGAGGGTCTAGGAAATTTCTTGAGGGCAGGAAGAGGAAGTTAATAGTGTATGTACAGTAGCCTTAATCGGCACGTCAAGTGCGTAAACAAAACAAAAAAATCTAGAATCAAAAAGAGATGCATTTCGCTTTCAAAATTTACCTGAACGATCCGCTAAGGTAAACAAGTTAACACAAAGTGACTTTTAGAGTTGTGTTATCGCTGCCAACATTACAGAAATGTTCCTCACACATGGGCCAATTGCATTGTTGTCACATATAGAGTACCTGTTTTCCGTGCTCTTGTGGGAGGATGTGCTCCCCCAATCGACATCTCGGCGCAATAATGGCATAATCTCTCAGCCATTAGGCATATTTTTTCACAACACAAAATTCCTGAGATTACACCAAATTACACCAGCATAACAAACATTATGCCCAGGCCTAATTGAAGCAGCACACTTTAAACATCTCGGTTTCTGACTCTTAAACATAAGAGCGACATGGAAATAATGTATACTTTATCAAGTGTTGTGAAGTGCTGCCATGACTCTGATCATCTTCCCCGTCCTGCTGCTTAACCCATTATTCAATTACTTGATTAATTTAATATTAAAATATTGATCCAAAAGTGGAAATAATATTGTATAACTCTATAGTAGATCGATTGAGTGACTGGTTAAATGAATGATAGAATGCCCGAACCATAAGTGGAGTAGTGTGGCTCACTGGTTAGAGGCGGCAGACCCGAGAGCAGAGGACGGCCCGGGACCAGGGTTCGATTCCCGACGCGGCAGGTTTCTGGACCAGGGTCAGCGGACTCGATAATTCTCTCGCCTCGGTGCCCACTCTGATCAGCGATCACACTCGGCAACTCTGGGCACTAGCTTGCCTCATCTTCACTAACGGCCCCACCAGACCGCCGGGGATGCCTGGTCTCACCCTGGAGATACCCATTAAGGGACCATCTCTCAGGGAAGCCAGGAAGGGTTTCGCAGCGGTCGAAGCGCGGAGGTACCCCTTCGGGAGTGATTCCAGCGCTATATAAGCACATAATTAATTAATTAATTAATAAGGACCTTCAGCCTAGACTTCGATAATGCTTGTGGGGCCAGTGAAACGGCGCGCTCGAGACATATGTAGCAACATGAAAGCTGTTCATTACTTATACTAAGCCCTGTGGTGCTCTAAATTGCATGTTGCAGTGTACTTGGCCTTAATTTCCTCTCTCATTCCTCCTGTCCATATTAAACTAATTAGCAGCATGTTGGGGAAAGTCTATGTTAAAGAACCATTAGTTGCTGATGCGTACACATAATAGGAATTTTAAAGACCTATAAATAAAGAGACCTGCACTTGTGCTGGTGTTTTACAGGATATCACTTTATTTCATTTGCAAAACGACGTTCCAGCAGGTCCATGAAAACGAAAACCATTAATCTTAGTAGACATTCTCAACTTTTGTCCTATCTCCTGTAGCCGTATCATTTGCATTCGAAATTAAGTTCTCCAGTTGCTGCTTTTTGAAAAATGACCAATGAACAAACAAATCAGCAGTTGCAAAAGGGTTTGTGCAGAAAACCTTTATCCTTTATGGCAATTGTTCTGCTGAAGAATTCTATTTCATACAAATTGGTTGCTTAAAGCAGTAATTCCAAATACTGTGCTCTTTGCAAAACTGAAATTCATAGCAACCAGTATGTAATTTCGTGGAATTGTTTTCACAATAACCGACTGTAGGACCCCAAGAGTGCCAATTTACCATAAATGCCCCTCAAAACAGAAGAAAAACATGCAAGGGGAAGTCAAGCTGCGTATAAGCTCCTTTCTTTCCATGTATCTGCTTTCTATTTCACAAAAAATGGTGTGTACCAAGGAAGCAAGGAAGGACAAGAGGTACCTAGAATTGAAGTGAAAACCGACCGGGAGATACATTTGCTAACAAAGTGGATGTAAAATCATCATGATAAAATCACTTGTCTCCAAGAAACTCGCACAGCCTGTCAGTGTGCACTCTGGTGGTTACTTTGTTTAGAATTTCAACAAATAAACCATATGTCTAATGTGGGTTGGCGGGGTTTAGCTTTCTTTTCGTCCAGATCGCGATGTTCTTTGGCAGGTTTCTGATTCCTGACACTCCGGTTCCCTCTATTTGCATACAATAAATGCCGCCAAATTGTAAGACTACCTGAATGAAAAATAAGAAGTATTCGTTTATTATTGCAGTAAATCTAGGCAGATTTTCTGTTTGGCTATATACTGCTCCAATTATGGTCATCTGATTTAACAAGGTGTGATTCAAAGTGGCATAGCACTGCAAAGGAGGAACCGTCAAATGTGAAACAAGAAGCACGTTGACCATCATTGGCAAGTCTCTGTCATTAAACCATCAAAGACGGTGAACTAATACGTTGTTAAATTCTGCATTTAAACTCTCTACGTCTTGTATAGTTTTGTAATCTGGTTCTCCTTATTCCAAGCTGCACTTACAGGGCTCAGTCACTCTGGGCCTGATTATGAGTTAGGCGGATGGGATATTACCTCACAAGCATAACCGATCTCATGTTTGCCATTTAACAAGTCTGATAGTATATAATGGAATCGTACCACGAGGGACGTTTGTGACAGAGTAATCCTGTCCACAAACTCGTAATCAGGCCCTCTATTTACACAATGGAACCAGTTTGCATGACCCATAACCTGTTTTATAATGACCACTCACTGCCTTGTTTCGGATGAATTGATTAACTCTTTAATGTTATGAATTAACAAGTGACAAAATCATTGTTTTTCTTATTTGTATTGGTTATTTCTATCGAGCCAATGAAGATGGAAGTAGCATTCTCAATCTGCATAGGGTGAAAGATGATTCAAAGACATATAGGTTGTGAGATTAATCGTCACCGGAGAAGATCAATCCTATCTCAGTGTAACTTTCATTGACAAGGTCAGAGGAGGTACATTGGGTTCAAGCGAAGCATTGTGTATCTTTGCTGGAGCAGAGGAGAATGGAGGCTTGGTTGGTCGGAGTGTCATAGAAGTGTTTCCCATGCTTAAATACATTTTGGCGTATGGGAGAATGCCTTCTTGTGGAAGCGTTTTTTTTTCAATCAATTATTATGGCTGCTTCGGTCTTGGAGTTGCACCACCGCGGAAAGGAGAAGCGGGTCCATTGCATGTTTGTACAAACAGCAATGAACGGAACCATGTTGGCATGTGATTTTTAAAACTGACTTTGTGGTGATGGATACTGGCAAAAGGCACATTTGTTCATTGCAACCCACGAGGGCAATATTGGGACTCCAAATCCCACAATGCATCGAATTGGCAAACTGACTTGAGTGTAAATGAGCTCTTAGGGAATACATTGGGAGCAGTGCCGCAATGTACGAGTTGCCACCTTTGAGAATAGACGTAAAATCCGAAATGATTCAGGCAGTGGGAAAATAAAGTTTATAGTAACGTTAAATTTAGGTGTGATAAAAAGACCTTAGAAAATCACTGGAAAAAAAAGCAAAAGTAACATTACACTTACTCTTAGGTGAAATTGTCAGTTATAAAACTAACGTTTTGAACAACAAAAAAAAGCAGGGACATTCACCAGTTAGACTTAGGACAGATAACTATAACTTTCATTTTCGCTGTCACATAGCAGGTTACAAGTTTAAATAAATAAAACTACTTACCTTACGCGTGCTGCATCACCAACTCGGCGATGCAGCGCACACATGTAAATTGTTTTATTTAGTTTATTTACTTAGTAAACGACCCCCGCCCCACCTCGCCGCAGCACTCCCTCTACGACCCGCCACTACTGGAGCCAGAATGGATTCACAGATTCAAAATGGTGCACATTAAAGCACAATGTGCTTTGGAAACAAGTGACTAAGCTGAAAGAGTGCTTTCGACGGAGTCATGTAATACATACCTTGAGTCACAAATGTGTTGGAGTACACTTTGCAGGGAATTTCATGGCTTATGAAGCCACAAAAACAACAGTACAAACTCCTGCAGTTACTGCACTAACTCGTTCAAGTACAAGAATAGAATCATGCAATGACACCAACCTGCCAAAAGTCTTTCCACGCAAGTGCTCCTAAAAATTAGATGCACAAAATGTAGCATTTACTAACATTCCTGGGCAGGGGGAAAGAGCAATACTGAATTCTGACCACAGGTTATGTTTAATTTTAGCTGCACACAAGGGTCTTGCATCCACACATGCACAGGTGGCTGCTGAAATTCGATCATGGATAGAGAAAAAAACAGGACTTAAAGCAGTCTTTAACAGGTAAGGTACTAGGCTCAGGTTGGGATCCATGTTTTACCCCAAACAGGATCTCATAGGGAGTCCAACCACTAAGAGATTTTCTACTTAGATTGTTCAGTGCCCTCTGGACCCCATGTAGATGATGGGTTAGGTCCATCATCTACATGGGGTCCAGAGGGCACTGAACAATCTAAGTAGAACATCTCTTGGTGGTTGGACTCCCTATGAGATCCTGCTTGGGGTAAAACGTGGATCCCAACACAGTGGCATAAATTAACATTTGGCAGTTTTACAGGAACTGAAGAGTTTCCAGGAGGAACAAACAAACATCAAAGTAAAAGGCACCGCTGCTGGTGAAGTGAAGGAAGGGCTGGCAGCTCCTGGTTGAATCCTGAAGATTGGGGATCTGGTCAGGGAGATAATTGTGGACAAGAAAGAACTCACATGGGCGTAAAATCCGTTATGCTCGCGGATTTTTCGTATTTTCGGAGAATCCGCAATCCGCGAACTCTCGCGGATGCGGCGCGAATACGCAAAATCCGCGCGAAGCGGATTTTTTGTTTGTGTTCGCACTGCTCGCGCTGCTCGCGGTCCGCGGCGCGGGCAGGAACAATCTCGCACTAGCGAAAGTACAAAAATTAGTAAAGGAAGTGGCCCAGTCTCCAACTTCCTGTTCCTGTCCAGCAAGCTCCTCCCATAGGGGTGGGGTGAAGGAAGTGCCCCAGTCTCCAACTTCCTGTTCCTGTCCAGCAAGCTCCTCCATTTCTTGGCCACTTTGATTTCGATCTTGACTGGGAAGGATTACTTTTTGTGGTTGCTGCTGGATATTTGGATTTGAGGCCTTTTGGATTACTTTTGGATTCGAAATTTGATTTCACAAAGAAGTAAGTTGATGTTGTTTGTTTGTGGTGATTTTTGTGTGTGTTGCTTTTTTTTCGACTTTTTGGGGGGAAAATCTGCAAGTTCGCGAGCTGAGGATGTTTTTGCTTGTGTTCGCACTGCTCGTGTCCCGCGCAGCAACAATCTCGCACTTGCGAAATTGTAAAAATTACAATTCTGCTGCACATGAATTGAAAACCACCAGGCTTATTTATGGGTGCATGCATGATACAACTGTTTTGTTGAATTTTTTTTTAACATGATTCTGGCCAGGGCATGGATGGCATTGGATTGTGCTGATTTTTGTGTGTTTTATGACTTTTTGGGGTGGTGTTGGGGGCTTGCTATGTGGGTGGGGGCCATTTTATTGTCTGGTCCCGTGTGGGTGGGGGTCTAGGGGCCATTTGTAAGCCAGTTTGTGTGCTTTGTGCCATAGGCCTGCACCCACTGTGCTCTGATGTCATCCATTATGCCCAGGGGGGCCCAGAATCGGTCTGTTCGTGGTTTTTGCGGGTTTTTGCCACGTTCGCACCGTGAAGCAACAATCTCGCACTCGCGAAATTGTAAAAATTGCAATTTTGCACCGGAAAACCACCAGCAGGCAGCATAAGCCTTCTGAAAATGGATGGATGGCATTGGATTGTGGTGATTTGATTTGTGTTGTGTTTTTTGACTTTTTGGAGTAGGGGTTGGGTGCTGGCTATGTTGGTGGTGGCCATTTTGAGGCATGGTCCTGGCCATGTGGATGGGGGGGTCAAGCGGCCATTTTGAAGGCAGGCAGTGAGCTTTGAGACATAGGCCTGCACCCATTGTGCCTTGCTTTCACCCATTGTGCCCAGGCGGAGTCAGGGGTACATGAAAGTACAACCCTCTGTGTGTGTGCTCTCTTGGATCAATGTTAAATTCCTGTTTCCCAAAAATTTAGCAAATCCTAATTTTGAAATTTCCATATTGTGTGGTGTGCACGTGTGTATTCATAAATGCCTACTTGCAAACTGTTTATTCAAGCGCTACATATGCAACATTTATATTTACTGATGTTCCTCTGTCTTCGTTTGCGTTTAGGTGCACAAAACTCCGCATCATCGTTGAGCATCAGTGCCAGGAAGAAGTGCTGCTGCGGCCTGTTGTTCCGACATCTGAAGAAGATGGCTCCAAAAAGAGGTGCCCGTAGGTCCTCTTGCAATAAAGATGTCTCTACTAAGGAGAAGAAGAAGCAAGTGGCACCACTTACCAAGGAGACTGGTGGCTCAACCAATACATTTTTTGGGCAACAACAACAAAAAAAACAAAGGCCCACCATGAGTGCTGCACAGGTAGCCTGTTTAGTTGTTGAATCACCAACGACCAGTGATGTTGGTTCATCGCAAGAAAGTAGCAGCACACCATCAACACAGGTTGTAACTCATCTCACAAGTACTATTCAACAACCAAAGCCGCAACAACAACTGCATGGGCTACTAGTACAAGCAGAAGTACATGCGCAAGGAGCTGTCCAAGAAGGAGCTGTCCGAGAAGGAGCTGTCCGAGAAGGAGCTGTCCGAGAACTTGAAGGAGCTGTCCGAGAAGGAGCTGTCCGAGAAGGAGCTGTCCGAGAAGGAGCTGTCCGAGAAGGAGAAGGCCGAGAAGGAGAAGGCCGAGAAGGAGCTGGCCGAGAAGGAGAAGGCCGAGAAGGAGAAGGCCGAGAAGGAGAAGGCCGAGAAGGAGAGGTCCATGGAGACTTGCAAGTAGAGGTCAGTGAAGATGCCCATGTAGCAGCGCATGGAGCGGTGCAAGTGCCCACAATGGTTGTTCTTCCAGAAGTAGGGGCACAGGAGGAAATTGACTTTGGAGCCGGGGTATCATGTCAGGAAGACGAAGCCACTCCTCCTGATGATTCATTTTCTCCCAGCTCCCCAGCAAGGAAAAGATCAAGGAGGGTGTGTAGAAGTTCCTCTTCAAGCCCCGCTCCATCAGATGATGATCTGGATCTAGATTGGCAACCATCTCTGACGTCTGAGAGGGAGGCACACCATGAGCTGCGAAAGGTATCACATGTTAAAAGGAAGGGCCCCGGAAAGCTCATACTTATGGATCCGAACGTCCGACTTGATGAAGTGGTGCATTCTGATGTTGTTGAAGAGGATGACAGCAATGACCTAGTCATCACACATGTCAGTCCAGCCACACCGGCCATGCAGCAGACAGACATTTACACCCTATCCCGACGTCATGCTGAGCGTGACACTGGCGACGTGCCACTGGTAGCACCACCAACGCAGTCAAGTAGTACCACAAGTTCAACAAAACCTACAGCTCCCATATTTTCTCCCCAGAGGGGGACTCCATCCAGCTCGACTCCCTCAAGTAAGGTTGCTGCAATAATTGCACAACCCAGTAGATGTCTGCAAGGCTCATCCACCACTGCTTCATCTGGCATTGGCAGCAGTATCACCTCGTGCGGCAAAACCAGAAGTTTCCAGTCCCCAGTTTGGAATTTTTTTAGTGTCCATGAAAAATATGATAACATAGCCATTTGTTGCATTTGTAAGACTAGCGTTAGCCGTGGTAAGACTGGTACCAACTATGGAACCGGAGGCCAGATAGGTCATCTTGAAAGAAAGCACGCTGTCGAATGGTTTCCGCACCTAGCAAACGTCAAGGGAAAGCGATCCCAAAGGGCAAGTGGCCAAAATATACCCATAGTAGGTGTTTCATCTGAAGATGATGGGGAGGTAGAAGAAGCGTCAGACATGTGTCCGGTTGCACCCAGTACCCCTGGCAGCACCACACCCTCCGTAACACATAGCAGGCACACTGAGAGTCTGGGAGACACACCAATGCGGAAAATGTCAACACTGATCAGAAGTGGGTCGAAGAAGGCATCAGCATCATCCCGTAAATTTGTCCAGCGCACCATTTCAGCCATGTTCTCCTCAGATGCGCAATTTCACCGCAACCACCCAACTGTACGCCTCTATAACACTAAGCTGGCAAAAATGCTAGCGGTGGACCTTCTCCATTTTTCGTTTGTCGAAGGTGTGGGTTTCCTTGAACTCGTGGCAACATTGGCCCCTAAATGGAAGGTTCCTAGCCGGTACTATTTTGCCAGGGTTGCTGTTCCAGCACTACACAAAGAGGTGCTTGAGTTGGTGGGGGCAGCTTTGCAGAAGAGTGCTGTTCACACTATACACCTGACAACAGACATGTGGACCAGTTGCCAAGCCCTTGATTACATGTGCATCACTGCACACTGGGTCTCTTTTTCAGGGGTTATAAAACAGATAAATGCAGGTGGTGACTTGATCGAGATTTTTAAGGGTGCTCGTAAACATGCAACATTAGCCATGTTTGGCATGGAGAAAAGTCATACTGCAGTCAACATTTTGGCTGACTTTAACAAAAAGGTCTTGCAATGGCTGCGCCCAAGACATTGCAAGGTTGGTTATGTTTCTACAGATAATGGCAGTAATGTAGTTAAGGCCATGGCGGACGGTTTCTATTTCAGAGTGCCGTGTTTGGCGCACTGTATCAACCTTGTTGTGCAAAATTTTTTGAAAAAAGAACTTGCAGTCGACAAAACACTGACCATCTGCAGAAGAATATGCACACATTTCAACCATTCTTTTAAGGCCCGGAAGGAGCTGAGGCGCAAGCAAAATGAACGTAGAATGCCAGTGAAAGCACTTATCCAGGAGGTGGCAACACGTTGGAACTCAACCTTCTACATGCTTGAGCGTCTGCATGAGCTGTTTCCAGTAGTCAATGAGTATTTCTACAACCTGGGTGGTGATACGACAGAAATGATGCTAGCGGTGGAGCAATGGCAGCTAGTTAAAAGCCTGACAGACATGCTTCGGCCTTTTGAGGTCTTCACGCGTGACGTCAGCAGGGAGGACTGTTCTTTGAGCAAAGCTATCCCACTGTTGCTGAAGCTCGAGCACCAAGTCAAGGTGGTGTCTTCACAATTAGAGGACGTTGGAAAGAACGAAGCACACGAGTTGGCGCAGAGATTATTACAACGCCTAGTTAGCAATGAACGGCTTGTAAATATCAAGAAACAACAGCACTACATTTGTGCTACTATTCTGGATCCACGTTACAAAAAGCCATTGTTTGGCAAAGTAATAATTCCTTTTGAAACATCGGATGTTACAGAGTACAAAGATTGGCTAGCTCAGTCAGCCATTCGTTTTGAAAGAGAGCGGAAGGAAACTGTAGGAGAAGACAGTACTACTAGTGAATCAGCAGGCCATCAGGCGTCCCAAAAAAGCCCTTCTGCATCTGTGCCTGTGGCAGAAGTGAGTGACTTTCCCTCTGAGCCGTTAACCACACCAGCAACCGTATCATCTGCACCAGGCGCATGCGATATGTCTGAAGCGAGTTGGCTAACTCAGCTAGGGTTTCCTGGTCCTAGAAAGGACACAGAAGTGCAAAGTACAGGAATCCGGGAGGACATTCTTTCAATGGTGCAGGCCTATCTGGATGACTCAACAGAGGTCAATA
Source organism: Lissotriton helveticus (assembly GCF_964261635.1). Lineage (NCBI taxonomy): Eukaryota > Metazoa > Chordata > Amphibia > Caudata > Salamandridae > Lissotriton > Lissotriton helveticus. Next base: position 2,058,410,693 of record NC_136061.1, read on the forward strand.
TTACTGAGGACCCATTGGCGTATTGGCATGGGAAAAGAAAAATATGGCGAGAGCTCACCAACCTGGCTATCAATTACTTGTCTTGCCCACTCGCAAGCGTGTCCTCAGAACGTGTTTTTAGTTCTGCTGGTGGCATTGTGACTTCCAAAAGGTCCCGCCTCTTGCCCGCAAATGTGGAGCGGCTCACCTTGATAAAGATGAACCAGCACTTCATACCACCAGATTACAGAGTACGAGAATGCACGCAGGAAGAAGAGGACACCGCCCTACCTGAGGAAAGTTCTCCTCAGTTACCAGAAGTAACCCCGACTGATGATTTAGCAGAGTATGAGGACGAGTTCTGCTTCCCTGACAGCGAGTTCTGAAAATGACTCAATCATTCATTAATTGTAAATAGTCCTCCTTATTCACTTTTATTCCTGTGTGTCTGTCTTTCTTTAGCAAGTGCTTCATCACATTCCCAACAAAACTGTAATCAACCAATAAAACAACAAGCCCATCAACAGAACTGTCTTGATTTTGATGCCGCAGCATTCCTCAGGTTCACAACAGTTAGTTGACAAGAACTCAGTCCTGGTCGTCTATCCTGAGTCCTCCTCCTCCAGACTCACCCTATCCATTACCCATAATGCTGATGCCTGGATTCTGCACAATGAAGAAACTTACTTAACGTTGATGAGTCCCCCACTGTGAATTCCAGGTGGAGCCAGCCCTCAAACACAAATTACAGGTAAGATAAGCGTTTGGATGGGAGGTAGTATAATGGAGTATTCGGAGAGGCGAGAGAGTGACAGTGGTACTAGCAGCAAAGTCCTAGGGCTCTTGATTTAACAAACTCTGTGACAGGCATTTACTTTGGAAAACATTTGGCCTATTGCACGTGAACGTGTAGGCGTTATTATTGCTCGCTTGCCTGTCTCAGGGGTGCTGTCTGTGGGGCTTCTAGGTTTTAGGGTTGTGTGAGCACCGCTGCCACATTTCTAATGTTGATTGCTTTTGATTTGCAGAAAATCCACGCCGGGAAACTCCAGTTGTGGCCCTGCTGCAGAACGCTTTAGGACTCTGTGAATTCCAGGTGGAGCCAGCCCTCAAACACAAATTACAGGTAAGATAAGCGTTTGGATGGGAGGTAGTATAATGGAGTATTCGGAGAGGCGTGAGAGTGACAGTGGTACTAGCAGTAAAGTCCTAGGGCTCTTGAATTAACAAACTCTGTGACAGGCATTTACTTTGGAAAACATTTGGCCTATTGCACGTGAACGTGTAGGCGTTATTATTGCTCGCTTGCCTGTCTCAGGGGTGCTGTCTGTGGGGCTTCTAGGTTTTAGGGTTGTGTGAGCACCGCTGCCACATTTCTAATGTTGATTGCTTTTGATTTGCAGAAAATCCACGCCGGGAAACTCCAGTTGTGGCCCTGCTGCAGAACGCTTTAGGACTCTGTGAATTCCAGGTGGAGCCAGCCCTCAAACACAAATTACAGGTAAGATAAGCGTTTGGATGGGAGGTAGTATAATGGAGTATTCGGAGAGGCGTGAGAGTGACAGTGGTACTAGCAGTAAAGTCCTAGGGCTCTTGAATTAACAAACTCTGTGACAGGCATTTACTTTGGAAAACATTTGGCCTATTGCACGTGAACCTGTAGGCGTTATTATTGCTCGTTTGCCTGTCTCAGGGGTGCTGTCTGTGGGGCTTCTAGGTTTTAGGGTTGTGTGAGCACCGCTGCCACATTTCTAATGTTGATTGCTTTTGATTTGCAGAAAATCCACGCCGGGAAACTCCAGTTGTGGCCCTGCTGCAGAACGCTTTAGGACTCTGTGAATTCCAGGTGGAGCCAGCCCTCAAACACAAATTACAGGTAAGATAAGCGTTTGGATGGGAGGTAGTATAATGGAGTATTCGGAGAGGCGTGAGAGTGACAGTGGTACTAGCAGTAAAGTCCTAGGGCTCTTGAATTAACAAACTCTGTGACAGGCATTTACTTTGGAAAACATTTGGCCTATTGCACGTGAACCAACACGATGACAGTGTTCAGTTAAATGAAATTACTGCAAAACCACCACCCACCCAGGTCAAAAGTAGTAAAAAAACAGGTATGCTCAGATAAAGTTTGAAAAAGTATATTTATAGCCCTAACAAAATAATCTCCCGCAAGACCCTCCCTAACCCCAACAAATAAATAGTCCTTCAAAAGTCCCCAAAAAACCCAACTCCCAATTCCCACCCCCCAAAAGTCTCAAAAAAAGGGGCAAGGGACACTCTAGGGATGCAAGCTGTTAAGTTTGGCCTCCAGGGCATCATGCCTTAGGGCCAGGGCATCATACTTCTCCTGGAGGATGGCTTGATCTAGGCGGAGGCCCTCCACCACATTCTGATATTTGCTTTATTTCTGGACCTCCGCCTCTAGGTCGGACACTCTGCGGAGTGCACGGTGCAAGCGAGCCTTAACAGTACTGCGAGGTGCAGCTTTTGCTGCTCGGCGGTGGCGTCTTCCAGCACGGCTCCGGTTCGCTGGAGCTCTGTGCTTACCGGCAGAACGTGGGGTAACGGAGGAGGATGTAGATGTTGTTAGATTTGATGCACTGGAGTGCGTGTCGTCCCCCTCCAGTTCCACCAGCCGCCGATATTCGGCAACAGTTGCTTCCAGCCTCCGTTGCCGGGCCAGTACAGCCAGCATACTCCTCGTTGGTTTGGAGGTTTTAGTATTGCCAACTATATGAAGAAAGAAAGACATAATCTGTAACCAATGCTCTTTAAGAATATGATTAACACAAAATGATTCAGCAGGAAGTTGTGTCACAGAACAACTAGCAACTAGCCAGGGCAGTACAAAACTATTCAGGCCAGTATCATGGGCGTCCGCAGGGAGGGGCAAGGGGGGGCGCTTGAATCACCATTTCCCTTCCCACAACTCACTTGTATCCTTGGTTTGGTGCTCTTTCATATGAAAGAGATCTGGCAGAAGTGAGTGATTTTTCCTCTGAGCCGTTAACCACACCAGCAACCGTATCATCTGCACCAGGCCCAGGCGATATGTCTGTTTCCCTCCCTCTCTCTCTCTCTCTCTCTCTCTCTGTCTCCCTCTTTCTGTCTCCCTTTGTCTCCCTCTACCTCGCTGTCTCTCTCTCTCTGTCTCCCTCCCTCACCCTCCCTCTGGCTCCCTCCCTCTCTCTCTCTCCTTCTGTCTTCCTCTCTCTCTGTCTCTGCCTCTATCTGTCTGTCGGTCCCAGCCTGCTGTAATTACCATATTGTAATTTGTCACTGGGCCACCACTGGATACACATCATATCCTATCTAAGAGTCAGATAGTACCATGATCCAGCTTACCTGTACTCGCCACCGCCACCGTCTCCTTCCTCACAGTCTGTACTTCTTGCTCTTGGTCCGACTCCTCTAGCGCCGCCTCCTCCCCAGATTGACCCTCGGACTCCGAGTCAATGATGACCACCACATCCGAGCTGGCCCCGCCACCAGATGTTCCACCTACAAAGTAGATTTAAGAATGTTAGATTACACCACTCCACTAGTATTTGGTCTATGAATGAAAAAATGTGAAAACAACAGAAAAATTAATTGACTGTCTACTCTAGTCTAAAGTAAAAATGTCCCTCCTTCCAGGGAAAGCTGTTGTCTTGCTTCATTTTTTTGTCACAATTGTTGAATGCTTGCTTAATTTTAACACACACTATTTTTCTCTGAACAGACAGAAACTGGACTTCTAAGGACAAGAGGAACATCAACTTCAAACCAGGTGAAAGCTCGGCTCGACCACAAGAAATGTGTTCCAATCCATTACTCATCAACTCAGCACCAAGCACTTTTCCATTTCCAACTAACTTTATTTTAATATATGTGTTTACTTAAACTTTTAATAAAGCTTTTAAACTTGAATAGACTCTGTGGTTTTTAGTCCTCCAGACTAGAGTGACTGAGCGAAAAGTTTTGCAATTTTTGCAAGGAGGAGTCTGTGCTGCTGACACTACCAGGTTTATTTATACAGTGTGCCAAACACGGCACTCTGAAATATTATTACTCTGGTCTTTGGTGTCCATAGTTCGGTTTGTGGAGAATTGTCCCTGCAACAGTAGTATTATTGATTTTGCTCCTATCTAAACACTATTTCGAAACAATTAAATTAGGAATGCTTGGACAACAATAGGTCCTCTATATTTAAATGAAAACTTACTGGGGCCAGCAAAGGAGCACTCGCCGCCCTGGCCTGCATCCTCCTCCTTTGGAGCCACTGCTGCATCCGATTTTTCGGTCCGCTTGCCCCTGGGCGGACCTGACGTACAACATGAAAGAAATAACAGAAAACATTGATGATTGCTGCTTGCCGATGTCCTTGTCAACCAAATCAAACATTTAGAAAGAACAAGAACCTACTATTTCATCCAAAAAGAGGGCTACAAAGGAAGGACTGCACCTGAGCCTCTACTCTAGGGGCAGATTTACAAGCCCCTTGCAGCTCTTTTGCTCCATTCTTGCGTCAATTATGTGACGCAGCGCCACAACAAGAGAGGCGCCATGGTGTGGCGTATATTAACAACGTGACGCATATGGGAGATGCATCCCATTCTAAAACCCTGCGCCATTAGGGAGCATTCCATCGCAAGGGAGGGCGTTCCTGCGCAGGAACGCATGCTAAAAGTGGCTATGGGGAATATATAAAATTTCAATCAGTCATTTAGGACAATGATGCGTCACTGAAACCCTGCGCCTGCATGAAGCAGACTTACGGCTTGACGCAGCATTGCTGGAGCTGCGCCATCGTTGCAACGCAACTCCATCAATGAGCCGCCTTTACGGCACCGATGCGTAACGCTTCGGTGACGTTTTGGGACCATGGTGTGCCGCATTGTAAATACGGCGCACCATGGGTGGTGCTGGCGTGCCGCACACTTTGCAGGGATGCGCAGGTAATTGCTAATCTGACACTTAGGGGCATACTTACGAGTTCTGACCTGGACACCTCCAGATGTGCACCAGAACAAATGCGTAACGCAAAACTAACCTTGCGTCACGGCAGATGCGCCGCTATTACAATGCGGCAAACCCTGGCGCAAGGGTAGGCAGATGCGTGACGCATCTCGTGACGAAATAGGGGCGCATCTCTAGAGTCGCGTCGCGGGCGCGATGCAACTATAGCAGTGCTCAGGGCTGCCCAATACTCAACATACCGCATCAGTCCTTACGCCTGCTTCAAGCAAGCAGGCATAAAGAATTGACATAGCAGCGTCGCGGAAGTGCCTGCGTTAAATCTTGTAGATTTCACGCAGGCACTTTTGCGAGGCACACATCTGCCTGACCGGCACCCCCCACACCCCCCCCCCCCTGCGTGGGAACGCACCCATTGTGGCGCAGGCCCAGGCCTTCACGTGGCGCATCTCCTTAGATGCATCACGTTGTACATGACTCGCAGGGATGCGCCACGTTTACGTCGCTGTGCGTCAGGTAAGGCAGTGTAAACGTGGAACAAGGGGCTTGTAAATCTGCCCCTTTGTGTCTAGCATTACGCAGTTCTGTAAAATACACCCATACATTACTCAGCTCAATTAAATGAACACAAAATAGAAAACAAATAAGCAGTGGCACCGGCACAGAGAAGGAGAACAGTGCACCTGAAATGCACAGAAGATTTTGAAATAGTAATTTACCTCTCCTATCAATGTAATCACCAGCAGCATTATTGCTCTTTGTAAAAAAGTTAAAGCAAACATTTGCAATATAACACAGTCACATAGAGCAGGAGAAAAAACAGAGTAGTGAGTAATGAAAAAATTGCTACTACTACTCACCAAGCCCGGGGACCTCCACTCCCAGCACGTCTAGCAGGTCACGCTCTCGGTCCAGGATGTCGGTCCAGCGGTGGGTGACTTGATTGTAGGTGCGCTGGACCCCCGTGATCTTAAAAAGGGCCCGGCACACCTGCACCCACCGCTTCCGTCGCTCCTGGCTGTTGGTGTAACCAGCAGCGATCCTGCCGCCTGCCGCGATGGTCCTGGGGAGACGGCGCTGCACATAAAAAACAAGTGCGCCCACCTCCTCAGGCTGAAGATCTCCCGGGGCACCACCATTTCCGCCCTCAAGCGACCACACGGGAGCCGGGCACGGGCTGCGGTGCCCGTCTTGGGCAGCTTGACAGCTGTCTTGACCATGTTCTGGGCAGGTGTTAGCAGTAAAGAAGAGAAAAAATGAAAAAGAATAAGAGTAGGGAAGAAGGAAATAAAAGTTTAATTAAGTAGTTCAAAAGTAAACAAAAGTAGCCTAAAACACAAAAATATAGATCTAGAAAAATAGAGGGATAGAAAATAAGTTAAATAGATCAAAAAAATATTAAAACAAGCAAAGGATGGCAGAGATATACAGAGGATAGAAACACCATACCCAGACACATAGGAATGAATGAAAAACAAGATGGCGGCCCGATCACGTGCGCGTAAGTAAGTTCGCACGCGATTTCTCTCGCGAACTCGTGCGAACTTGTATTCGCAAGGCGCTCATCGCGCGAGATACACATAGCGGGCGGAAACGGAAATACGTCACGCAAACAAAATGGCGGCGCCCATACTCAACCTTGGGGTAACTCGCACGAGTTTGCGGCTTCCACGGGCGAGTTCGCACTACGACGCGCCTCGCGCATAGGGCGAAATTACCGAAAAACGAGTTTTGCAAAAGCAAAACGAACGAGCAGGTGCAAAAGTTCGAGCTCATCATTTGTAACCATTTACCTGTAGTGCTTCCTGAAGGGGCCCTCCAGAATCCGGTTGCCTACTTGCAACTATTGTGTGACCCTGCTCTGACAGTCACAGAATAGTTACAAGTATGCCATTGCATCCTGTTAAAAAAAATTATTTACATTGCATTTGCAACAAAAAGGAAAGGGAGCAGACAAGCAGGTGCCAGCCTTCATTAATGTCAGTTGGGGCAGGGCAGGTGTTGTTGTTTGCAAAACCTAAAGCACTTAGCAGGTGTTTGTTCACTCAGTGGTCAATCAGAGGGTGTTGTGATGACACTGAGGGTGGCATGGGTGTGCCAGCCAGAGGGTGGCATGGGTGAACCAGAGTGCCAGTGTTGACAGAGGATGGCAGTGCTTTGCTTTGCCCCAATAATGTACACTGGTGAACTAGAGGGTGATGTGATGACACAGAGGGTGACATGGGTGAGCCAGAGGGTGGCATGGGTGACCAAAGAGAGTGCCAGTGGTGACAGAGGGTGGCAGTGATGAAGAAAGCTTAGCAAACAGGCTGGGCACGTAGAAACAACAAGTTCGCAAAACTGGCGACCCGACAAGTAAGTTCGCAATTTGCGAAATTGTACAAAACCCTCGCGAACTTGCAGAAACCCGTGCGAACACACACACCCCCAAAAAATCCGCAAATCCGCGAGAATTCGCGGATTTCGCGGATTTTCGCAATCCGCGAATACGCAAATCCGCAAATTCGCGGATTGCGAATCCGCAAAATCCGCCCATGCTTAGCTATAATACAGAGCGGCTGTACCTGTCCTGGCCAATGAAGGTACCAGACTGTACTTCCGGTTTTTGCCAGCTACAGAAACAAGAGATTCATCTCCATTGATATGACCAAACCACACTATGTGGCCGATTCTCAACAGGAGGCCCCGTGAGCTACTGGGTAGTTACCTGCCTCCTCTCCCTATCATCGGGAAGTTCTGATGGAAGCTTTAATTGTTGATGAATCATCTTCGCCCCAACAAGAGATAGCAGTAACTATCAATGAAATATCTCTTCTACCTGTTACTACAACAATTACTAAGCAATCAACTAGTACAGACACACAGATTTCAATTCTGAATCTTGACACAAATGATGTTTACGTCACAGTAGCACAGATCGAGTCATCGCCCAGTTCTACAAAACCTGCAGAGCTGCCAAAAATAGATCAGACTGCCTCTGGATACTTCATAGACTTTGATGACTTTTCCTCAGATTCATTTGATACACTAACACCATCAACTCTACCATTTTGCATGAGACTGCGTATTTTCCATCTTTGACTGAAAAAAACATACTTGTTTCCTCCATGGCTACACCTTTGGATTACAACTTTTCCTGGTCCTTTCAATTGGTTTTGTGACAGTCTTTTTCCCGATTCTAAATGGACTCTATCTTCCAGAATGCTCTTCAGTACAACTGGTGAACTTGGTTATAAAACTACATTACTCATCACACAAAACACAGAGAGACCTTTCTCTGGTGAGCATTCAGTAGTTCCAGTTCCTGATGGGATTGTTTGGGATAGGGTATTATATGATGTGCATGGCTAAACAGAACTTTAACAAATTTCATATTTGTTTAAATTATCAGTAAATGATATCATCACCTCTAGTTCTATCTCTGATGGCTGGGGTATTGATTCAGTGAATGAAATGCTAGAAGATCTAGGGTATTCTTTCATCTGTAAACTGGACAAAGGCACATCTAACTATGATGAAATGTTGTGTTTCTAACGTTATGGTCATCATTTTTTGCATAAAGCAAGTACTCCACGTTCTGTTTTTAATTACACACAATTGGAACATTGCCCTACACCTCCATGGGGTAGTTCAAAAACATTTGCCCAGAAGTTTGACTGTTTTTCTGGTTATACTTTGGACCCGCTGCGATATGTACAAGAAAATGGCAGAGCATGACGTAAGCCTCCTTGGCATAACGCTGAGTTCTGTCAATTCTGAAATGCAAGGCTGATCCATATTTACAAGAATGTGGTGCAGCCTTGAATTTCCCCCTGCAGTGGCGATGAGTTTAGCAACTTAGCGCCAAAGCAGGCACAGTGCACCATAGTGCAGGGGTGTCTGCATACAGGGGAGGATTGTTTATGTGTAGGAAGGTGTCCCTTCCTGCACATAAACAATCCTAAAATGCCATTCTGTCACTGTCATGTGTGCTGCTTCAAGCAGCACACATAAAAGTGACAAAATGGCCACCTTTCTGTACACAAACAAACCATGGCATTTTGCTTTTTCAATGTGAGCTGCACAAGGCAGCCCACATGGAAAAAGCAAAAATGAGGAGAAATAATGCATTTCTCCTCGTTTTGCCAACTTAAGTCAGGATTTACCTAGTCTTCATTTTGGCGCTGCCTCCTATGTACACCACCCTTGTACATAGGGGGCAGCATCAAAATAAATGGGTGTTGCGGTGGAATGCCCACCGCAACACCCACTGCACCCACCTTTCACGCTAACCATAGCATGAAAGGGGGTCTTATGTACAAGGCAGCTTTAAGCCACATTAAGTGGCTTAACGCCGCATTGTACATAAGGCATAGCCTCTATCGCCACTACCACGTTAGTAAAAGTGAGGTTATGGTGGTGATAGGGGCTTGTACATATGCCCCTCCGTGTCTAAATATTATAAGCTTGCACCATCACCTGCAAAGGAACAATTGCTAACAAACACCCAGCTGATTTTTTCTGCTTCCTTTCTTCCAGGGAGGATCTGGCTTGGCAGTTCAGGCTGGACTGTTCCCATGAAGAATATGGTCAAGACTGATGATTTGTGTATGTCTGGGTCCAAACTGGTGTGGCATGGTGAGCAAAAAAAATTTGATTGAACCCATATCTCTTGACTGGGGTGAATGTTTGATTTGCTCTGCTTTCCGTCCATCATCTGTTCGTCTTTTTCTTCCTTTCCCAGGCCCGGTCGAAAATTCTAAGAGATGGCAATTTTGGACAACTCACGCTCCATGGAGGAACGCAGACTTCCTGAATTCTGCCGGTTGGGGGTAAAAGCAAAAAGAACAATTGATGGACAGAATGCAAAACAATGTCATACATTCACCCTAGTACAGTTATCTGGGCCGAAATCCATAATTTTTTTACTCACCATGCCATTCCAGTTTGGACCCAGCCATATGCAAATCACTCTTGACCCTGTGCCCAATGGGAACAGTCCAGCCTGAACTGCAATGTTTTGATTTGTTCTGCATTCCGTCCATCAATTGTGTGTCTTTTGTTAGGGGTAAAAGCTGAGTTTTTTTCCTGTATGCACCCTCAATTTTTGTTTTGGCACACAACAGCGAGTGCATGCGAAAGTTCTCCCACCACTAGCGAGCTCCCACGAGACTTCGCACTAACTCACATGGCTTCCGGCCACAACAGTGCCAATCTAGTGCTGATCGTGATCACGGAGAGGTCAAACATCTTTTCAGCGGGAGATGCAGCTGAGAAACGTTTGGAGTGGATTTTCATCTCAAACTGGCTTCTGGAGTTGCTTTTTTGAGCAAGAAGCCTTTCTTTAAAATCTTTTTTTCCAAACAGGAAAGAAGTGCCCCTGAGCCTCAAGTGTGCTGTTCCTGTTTAGCAGGCTTCACCCACTGCTTTGTTCCACTCCTGGTCACTTTTCATTGGGATTTGGAACTGGAAGGATCACTCCCCTTGTCTGCTGCACATTTACCACTGGATTTAAGGACTTTGTATTTGAGAATTCACAAGTAAGTTGAAAAATTGGTATATAAGGTTGTTCTTTGTTTGATTTGGGGAATGCACCTGGATTTATTTGCATTTTTCTTTGATTCTTAAAATGTATTCTGATGGGTGGCCTGCAGTTGCAGTAGGGGCCTAGTAATTTTTTTGCATGTAATTAAATTTTTCTTCTTTTGTAGAGGAAAAATGTTGCACAGATTAGTACATTTTCTCCATTTTGTAAACACATTTTCAGCATTCCTTTAATTCACTAAGTGGCATGGTCTGCCAACGGGCCTTCCAGCTAGTAGGCCCAGTACTAGATATTAGTGTATGAAACAATTCTTTCTGTTGTGTCCTTTGAATTGAAACATCATTTAGGCCATTAATGGATTTAATTGCAAAATGTATTTTTGGGGGGTGTTTCACTGCAAACAGTGTATAGGTGGGGTAATATATTTGATGCCTTTGGAGGATGTGTGTTGTTGTAAAATGTTTTAGCCAAGTAAATGTTTGTTTTTGGTATTGCTGAATTAATGCTGTTTTTTCCTCTGTTAATATACCTCTTTGTCTGTTCAGTGTTTTAGTATGTTTGCCATAGGCCACCATTTGTCTTTGTTCCCCATGCGATGTGAAGATCCGACATTTTGAATAGACAGTTTATATAGGCCTGCATGTGTTCTTTGTTTTCCAGCACTCCTGCTTGTTTTGTGATCATGTGGCTGGCAGCCATTTTGTCTAGGCATTTTGTCTAGGCAGCAAGTGTGTTTTTGCCATAGCCCTGCATGTGTTCTCTGTTGTTCATGCCTCCTTGCTTAGTGTTGTTGTTGGACTATGAAGCCGGCAGCAATTTTGTGTAGGCAGCCAGTGTGCTTTTGCCATAGACCTGCATGTGTTCTTTGTTGTGGCCATGCCTAATTGCTGGTTGTTGTTGTTTTTTTTGCTTGTAATTTTATGTTCCTTCTTTTATAAAGGAAAAATGTCGCACAGTTCACTTAATTTTCTCCATGTTTTTTAATACATTTTCAATGTTGATTTAATTCACTGTGTGACCTAATCTGTCAATGGGCCTTCCTGCTAGTAGGCTCAATACTAGTCATGGGTGCATGAAACAACTGTTTCTATGGTGTCTGTCCGAATTGAAACATCATTTAGGCCAGGTATGGCATCGGATTAAAATACAAAATATTTTTGGGCTGGATTTTCACTTTTTTTGTCTTCGTACAAACAATGTACAGGTGGGGCAATGCCTTTGAAGGAAGTATGTTTTTATTCTCCTAATATCTTTTTTTTTACATTTATGACTGAATGCTGTGTT